>NC_088688.1:130944462-131562542 GCF_028017835.1 Emys orbicularis | reverse complement strand
CTGGGAACCCCCCCCCCCCCCCGGGAGATGTCTCCCTGCCCCGTGCGCCGCTCTGCACCATCCCCAGTGCGCGCGGGGGTGCAGGGTCCAGCTTGCTGCACTGCAGCAGGGACCCCCCCACGCCGCCCCTCCTCACTCCCCCCACGCCCCAATACCTGCCAGGTGCCCCCCGTCTCAATGCCGCCAGGCCTCCCCCTCTCCACTAGCTACCAATCCCCCAGGTACGGAAGAGGAGCAACCTCCGCCCACTGTTCCCGTTGGGAATCTATTAGAGGGGTTACTGAGTGCTGTCACTTCCGGTCACTGTTCCCAGTTGGACTCTAATATTGAGCGCACCGGGGCAACATAACTTCCGGTAACTGTTCCAGGTTAGACTCTAATAGAGGGAGCACTGGGGCAACATATCCTCTAGTTCCTCCTCTCCCCCGTTCCCCCCGCGAGCTCTGTTTGCGGCTCTTGGGGGATCGGCGGTGCCCTAGACCCCGCAGCTGCGGCCCGGCAGTGCCAGGGAGCCACCCCGTGGGCCCATCTGGCTGTACTGCCTGCCCTGCCCGTTCCCCAGGGGCTGGGCCAGGCCCTGGCCTGGGAACACCCAGCGCCTGTGTGGGGCCCTGCTCGAGTGCACCAGGGCTTGCACCAGCCCGGCCAGACCCTCTAGGGCAGGGGCTCTCAAACTGGGGGTCGGGAGGTTATTATATGGGGGGTTGGAAGCTGTCAGCCTCCACCCCAAACCCTGCTTTGCCTCCAGCATTTATTATAGTGTTAAATGTATACAAACGTTTTAAATTTATAATGGGGGTCGCACTCAGAGGCTTGTGATGTGAAAGGGGTCACCGGTACAAAAGTTTGAGAACCACTGCTCTATGGGCCCAGTCGTGTACAGGCCACGCTGCTGCCCTCTGAGCCCAGAGCCCTTGGGAACCACTCTCCACAAAGTCTGCAGCACAAACAAGTGTCCGGGCGCTGTTCATTAGCAGTTGAGGCTCCTAAGGGCACCAAAACAAGCAGCCATCAAAGCTGTGCGGGGAATTGGGGTCAAGTGTTGGCACCATCAGCATGACCGGTTGAGCCCCTCTGCAGGGCTTTTCCTTCACAGGTTCAAAGGCAGGAGTGTGTTGTCATCCCTGGATTACAAACTGGGAAACCAAGAACTCTTTCTAACAGCCCTTGACTAGCATGTGCTGTGTGTGATGGAGGCTTTACAGAGCAGGAAGCTACTTCACTGCCTCACCCTGTTTGCTTTTCTTTTTCATTAGCCTTCTCCCTAGGGCAAAGCATAGAGGTACTCGATAAAGACAGAAAATCGCTTGTTTCATAGTAAATCTGCAAATATGTGACCAAAAATCCTCCTTATTTAGAATAATATGGAAACTGACCCTTGAAATTAAAATGAAGACACTGGGTTTGATTGTTAATTATTCCTGCCCCCAGTAATAAAACTTTCAGGGAAGCTCCATATTAATCGATTGTTTATAAAGGACACATTTGGGGGTTAGGCAGGGGATAGGCATCTGGAAACCTAGAGGGAGGCAGCAGAGCACATGCATGGAGGCAAAGACTTAGGCACGTAGGGAATTTGTGCTGCAGAAACTTAGGCACTAAGCAGCCAAGTGAGCTAAGGCATCTACAGGGTTGGGCAGCAGCCAAGCAGCAGTTTCGTAGGTCTCAGCAGTGCCTAAAAATGGGACTCAGGCACCGAAGTACCTTTGTGAATACCACCCCATGTCCCTATCCTAGGAGGCCAACAAGTACCGTTCTCCCCCTTCTAACAGAGGCGGTAACTGAGGACCAGAGACACTGCTCAAGCTCACTTCTAGCAGAGTTAGGAAGAGAAGGTCAGTCTCTCCTGGGGCAGACTCAAGTCACTCCCACTTAGCCATTGCCTTTTGGAATGACTGTGCCAAATCTATGTGCTTAGCTATGCTGTCTGTGCAATGGAGCTACCCTTGCCCAGCCACGTGAACGAGGCAAGAGGCTGCAGGAAGAGTCGAGCATTGGGCAAGTCTCGTGAAAGCAGAATGTTCAGAGGGTTAGGGCGCTGTGCCAGGGATCGCATATGTGGGGCAGCCCCTGAACCTCTGCTGTAGAGGGTCCAGGGAGCAGAGGGGCCAGGGAGCCATAAGAAAATGGGTGGTTGTGTTTGTTCTTTATGCTTTAAAGCAGCAAAAAAGATTTTTAACTTTGGTGAACCCTCCTTTCCAGGGTGTTATAATTCAGCAACCACTTGTCCAATTCACATCAAATGTGGTAGAAATAGTTTACTTCAGCCCCAGGTTTAAGGTTCCAATTTTGAGGCTGATAGGATCTTCCTGTAGTTTATAGATGTAGGGTCAAAAATCAGGGTTATAAAGGAAACTATTAGAGTCTTAAACTATGGAGTGACTATCATCATTCCATCATACTGGGATGAAGCAGCCTCTTCCACAGTGGGAATGACTCTGCTCCAACCGGGATGTGTGTGAGGCTAAGCCGTCTGGGTCTGAGAGGATAAGCACATTGCTGTATGCAGATTTCCATAAGGACTCTTTAATTTCATAGCACCATCTAAACGATAATGGTGGCTTTCTGCTTTACAATTTCACTTGCATCTTCAGCCTTGCTACATGCAGGAGAAAAGAGTAAATTCTGCTGCTGTTTAAAAAACATCACCATAAAAGTGCACAAGGACAGATGATACTGAACTGATTCTCTTTTCCTAAATTATTTTTGCTTTATACTATTGTCACCGAGTAAGAGGGGACTTAGGGCCCTGCACCCCCGGCTTCCTGCGATTCACCATGACTCTTAGCCAGCCAGTAAAGCAGAAGGTTTATTTAGACGACGGGAATACAGTCCGAGACAGGTCTTGCAGGCACAGACAACAGGATACCCCTCAGTTAGGTCCATCTTGGGGTCCTCGGGCACCCCAGCCCCCCTCCAGAGATCAGAGCCCTCCCTGCCTGCCAGCCACCTCACCAGCCAGCTTCCCAGACTCTGCCTTCAGCGACCCCTCCCCCCGCCTTTGTTCAGTTTCCCGGGCAAAGGTGTCACCTCGCCCCAGCCCCCTCCTGGGTTCTCATGTTACATGCTCAGGTATTTCCCTTCAGTCATTCTCCCATCCCCCAATGCAGACCATCCTAGCCACACTTCCCTGTCAGCATTCACAGACCACTTTAAGAACAGTCCCAGTTCGTCACAACTATAACTTGAATTCTTTCATTGTAAGGCACCTCCCGGACTAAGGGTACATTTCACTGACTGTGAGAAGCTGGAAATGTCCCAGTGATCCTGTAACTGCTGGGAAGTTTCTCCTGGGCTCATGAGGTACGTGGCAGGAAGTTCTCATCCTTTAATTTGTTTTTAAAATGCTCCTTTTTCCACTTGAAGAGCTTCACTAATGACTTTAGATGCTCTGTATTTATCCACGTGACCCAGACCCAGAAATTGCAATGCCTTTTCTCACACTGCATTATAAAAACAGATACAAAATACATTTGTTCTTCTTGGCTACTTTCTCTTTGTAATTTTACAACCAAAAAGTTAGTGATTTTTGTGATATTTTTCAATGAATTTTGCAAATGCTAGTATTAAGGCCTTTGTCCAGAATATTGGACTGTAATTTGAGATGGTGAACAGTGAAGCCGAGTTTTGCTATGTCTTGTAACATGTCTTTTGACAAAAACAGTAGCAAACACGCACATTTTGATGCAATTATTAATTAGCACATGTCCTAGGGTTCATATCGTGCTCAATGAATTTGTATCCCAAATTACAGCATGTTGCTCACTTGGAATTTGTTTTTTCTTTTCCTTTCTGGTGTGTGAATCAAGTTACAATGAAGATGAGGATTTCCTTCCACTCGCATTGTGCCATGGGCAACCCCTCTCTGTCCAGTTACCTCCTTTTCTTTTTTACGGTCCATGTTTCTACATTGGAATCAGGTAGGAAGCCTCTTGTCACAGAGTGTCTTCTACTTTCTCTCAACAGTTTGAATACCATTGATCTTTTGTTATTTTGAAACAATTCATAATAAGAGCATTTTATGTAAATTTGAGAAAGAAAATCTTTTTTGGGGGGGGCAGGGGAAGATATTGATTTTTCTCCCTTTTTACTCCCCTTGGTCTCAGTGTAACCTGTACTCAGTGGACTTTTACATCATATTTCACCTTAAACTTTCCTCCTGTCTCATCTTAAACTTTTGCGACTCTACCTATCACTATTGAATATTTTCATTAATGACTTGGATAATGAACTGGAGAGTATGCTGATAAAATTTGCAGATGACACCAAGCTGGGAGAGGTTGCTACAACTCTGGAAGACAGGATAAGAATTCCAAATGAACCTGGACAAATTGGAGAATTGGTCCGAAATCAACAGGATGGATTTCAATAAAGACAAGTTCAAAGCACTTCACCAAGGAAGGAAAAATCAAACGCACAGCTACAAAATGGCGAATAAATGACTAGATGGTAACACTGCTGAAAAGGATCCGGGTCTTACAGTGGATCACCGATTGAATATGAATAAGGCTATGAGTCAGTCATGGAGGTCATGGATTCCATGATTTTATGGGACCTCCATGACTTCCTGAAAATTATGATTCAGCTCCGGGCGGCAGAGCTAAGGCTTCAGCCCTGGGAGGTGGAGCTCAGGCTCCAGCCCCATATAGCGGGGCTTGGGCTTCCATGATTTATTGTTTATTGCCCACATCCTGCCCGTGACTTTTATTAAAAATACCCATACCAAAATCTTAGCCTTAAATATGAGTCAACAATGTGATGGAGATGCAAAAAAGGCTAACTAAGATTTTAAGTGATTATAAGTAGCAGGCATAGAAATCAAAGTTGGTTACCTAAGTAATAAATATAGAAATGCAGTCTAAATTTTAACTTTAACAGACTAAGTAAGATTTGAATCAAGTTGTCTCTCACCCTAACAGATCCTACAGGTAGCTTACAGTTCCTTAATACACGGACTGGACACCCTTCCAGCCTGGGACCATTCTCTTCCAGACGATCTTCCAGGTGTTGAGATGGAGGTTGCGGGGAGAGAGGCCAAGAGATGATGTCACTGTCTCTCTTTTATGCTTTCTTCAGGATGCTAGAAAGATCCTTGCTGTAACGTGAGTTAGGTTGCCCCATTGCATATGTGCCTTCTACAAGAAGTCTCTGAAATAGAAGGCTGGGTGTTGATGAGCCATTAACACCTGTCTGGCCAGCGATGGCGGCTTCTTTGTCCCTACTGAAAGTCCAGCTGTGGGCATCTCTCAACCTCATAACATATTTCAGTAACATGTATAGCAATACTTCATAACTTCACATACAATGATAGTACATAAAATCCACAGCATATTAAGGTCCAACAGATCCACACTTTTAAAATGATACTTCACAAGGCATACTTTTTACAAAACAAACCATAATCACATGATAATAGTGAATATGAGGGGTCCAGGGTGCTAATTTGAGGTAAAGAGTGTCACACTGATCCATCCCATCTTCCATTCCTTGTTGGTTTTTTGCTTTCTCTTAATAGTTTGAGATGCTTGCTCATCCAACTTGGTCTGTAACCCTTCCCTACAAATGTTTCCCCTTGCTTGAGATTCAGGCTTCAGATAGTTTCTGCAACTTTGACTTAAAGTAATTCCAAGCCTCCTCCACAGTCAGATCCTTGAGTTCCTCAGTCTAGTCCAGTTCCCTAATTCCCTTACTTTTTTTAATTTGCTCTTTTGAAATTAAGAACCCTAATTGCAGATCTATTTTTTATCTTTCCATTTAGTTTAAACTGAATTAGCTCATGATCACTTGAACCAAGGTTGTCTCCTACAACTAGCTGTTCTAAGAGGTCCTCACTACTCATGAATGCCAAATCTAAAATAGCATCAGCTCTTTTGGTTTGGTGGCTATTTGGTGAAGAAATCTGTCAGCTATCACATCCAGGAAAATCTGGGCCCTACTGTTATTAGTAGCACTTGTCCTCCAATCTATATCTGGGAAGTTAAAGTCTCCCATAATCATAAAAAGGTCTCTATCCATATCCAAATCAGATGTGTGGGGAGAGGGGGTCTCTAGCATACCCAAGCACTATCCAGGGGAGCCTCTGGTAGCTTTCTTCTCCAAAGTGATTTTGACCCAAACAGACTCTGTTTTATCCATTCCATCACTTCTGATTTCTTTACAGTTTAACTCCTTATTAATATACAATGCTACTCCACCACCTTTGCCTTTATTTCTGTCTTTCCTGAACGGCACGTACCCTTCAGTTCCTGTACTCCACTCATGGCTACTATTCCATCATGTTTCTGTTAACCCTATAATATCTGGTTTCACTTCCTGCACTGGTAGTTCTAGTTCCTCTATTTTGTTACCCAGGCTCCTTGCATTGGTGTACAAACATCTTAACTGTTGCTGCTTGGCTTCACTCAGATTCCTCACCCGATTGAGTACAGTTATTCTACTTACAGTATTGCCTACTTGCCTTTAGCTTCATTGGTATTGGCACTATCTTTCCTCTTACTGTCCATTCTCCTACATACTGCTCTTCCTTTCCCCATTGGAGTATTCTCTCTTGACTTTCCTGCCGGTCAATATTAGAATAAGGCATGAGGATTACATGAGCATCTCCCAGCAGTCTCCCCCCGAGTTCCTAGTTTAAAGCTCTTTTAATCAGTTGTGCCGTCCTCCACCCCAGCAGTCTATTTCCCTCCCTATTCAGGTGGAGTCCATCCCATGAGAACAGTCCTCTGTCCGTGAATGCATCCCAGTCATGAAATATCCCCAAACCCTCCTTGTAGCACCACTGCCTGAGCCATCTGTTGATCATCATAATCTTGTCTTGCCTTCACTCTCCTCCTCTAGGGCCAGGCAGAATCCCACTGAAGATCACCTGAGCCTCCATTTCTTTAAGTGTCTTCCCCAGCTTGGCATAGTCTCCTTTGGTGCATTTCAGTGAGAATCTAGCAGTATCATTTGTTCCCCATGTGAAGGACAATCAGTTAATTCTTTACTGCTTCCATTAGAATTCTTTTCAGCCTCCGGTCCACATTCTGTATCTTAACTCCTGGCAGACAGCACATTCGTCTGTTCTCCGGATCAGCTCTGGTGACAGGCCTGTCTGTTCTTCTTAGTAGGGAGTCCCCAATCATGTAGACCTTCCTTTTCTTGGTTTTGTTGTGATTTTCTGGCCTTCCTCCCAGGGCCAGCTCCAGGGTTTTTGCCACCCCAAGCGGCGGGGGAAAAAAAAAAAAAAAAGCCGCGATCGCGATCGGCGGCACTTCAGCGGCAGCCCCACCACGCCGCTTCATTCTTCTGCAGCAATTCGGTGGCAGGTCCTTTCCTCCGAGAGGGACTGAGGGACCTGCCGCCGAATTGCCGCTGAAGAGCCGGACGTGCCACCCCCTTCCATGAGCCGCCCCAAGCACCAACTTGCTGTGCTGGTGCCTGGAGCCGGCCCTGCTTCCTCCTGTTCCTTCTGATTGCAAGTCCTCTTGTCTTTTGTTCACACTTGCAATCTTTTGTGAGTCATCCTGTATCCTTCCCCTCTTCTTATAGGACTAGCTGTTCTTCTCTTCTTCCTTGACCTCCCACCTTCTGTGACTGCCTGCTGTGCCCCTTCTTCATTTTCCAACTCAGCAAACCTATTCCTGAGCTCTATTTCTCCTTCATTAGCCAGTCTTTCCCTCTGCCTGGTTCTCATAGTCACATGCTTCCAGTGGCCGCATTCCTCATCCAGCAGTCTCCCCTCAGAGTTCATCAGTGCAGCTTGCATCTGCCAGTCTTGACTTTTCCCTTCAGCCTTCTCTTGTCTTCCCTCCATCATCTGCTTGAATCCCCATCAAAACTAAACAACCATAGTTTCCACTTGCATCTCCAAGTCTCTGATCTTCTCTTCCATCTAGTCTAACAGGCGGCACTTCATACAAACCAAGCTCTTTTTGTGTACCCGCTTCCGGATAATTTACATCCTGCAGCTTCCACATCTGATTGTCTTCATTGTCTCACCCATTCCTTGTCTCACTACCACTGCTGCCTCTGTATCTGTCACAGCCTTCCCGCCTAAGCTCCTGTCATGGAGAAAATAACAAATCCCCAAACAAAATCCCCCCGCCAACGAATACCAAAGCAGAAACAGACCACTACACACTCCCTTCCCCAACCTCCCACTCAAACGCCCCTGTTTTCAGCTCTGTTTGCTGGTTCCTGTGCCACTGGATGGCTGCTTGGCTGCCTTTATAGACCCCCAATCAGAGAAGCCCCACTGCCTAATCAGGGAAGCCCTGCCCCCTAATCTGAACTCTGCTTCTCTCACAAAAAACTATGCCCTACCAGCCTCTGCAAACTGAAGAAAAAAGAAGAAAAAAAAAAGAAAAAAACCCACACAAAACTACAAAAACTCACTCACTCTCCCCTATGGAATAGGTGCTTGCCTCCTTCCTTCTCCTCCCACTGAACTCCCACTCAAACTCCCCTGTTTTCACCTCTTATTTATTTATTTACTTATTTTTGCTGGCTTCTGTACCAGCCATTGGATTGTGTTATAGCTTTCTCTGCTAAATTGAGTTCATTATCAAGTCATTCCTTAATCTTCTCATAGCTCTTTTCTGAACCCGCTCCGATTTATCAACATCCTTCTTGAATTGTGAGAACCAGGACTGGACACAGAATTCCAGCAGGGGTGTCACCAGTGTGAAATACAAGGAAGTTCTGTGACCTGTGTTACACAGGAGATCAGACTAGATGATCACTTCTGGCCTTGGAATCTATGAATCTATGCTGCAAAAGTTTGAATTGCACATTACACAAATAAGTCAAATATATGAAACAGAGTGATTTGAACTGAATGTGACTGACACATGCTGTAAATTCATTTTGTGTGATGTGCTACCAAGCAGAGAATGTCATAAGTGGAAGGGGTAAAGAAGGATTTTGTACTATATTTTATTGTTTTTCAAATATCTATATTTGAAAGGATACATAGCAAGTTACAAATATAAAACAAAGTACTTTTTTTTTCCAGTTTAGCTTATGTCACTGGGGAAGGGGTTTAAGGCAAACTGAAAAAGGTCACTATTATACCAGAATAAGGGGGTCCACATAGGAGTTATACCAGTATAATTACACCTGGATAACCAGTAAAACTTTCCCATGTAGACCAGGCCTTAAGCTCCACAGCATGTCACAGACACAGCCTCTCCTTTCAGGTGTTCTGTATCATCCTTCTCTCTAGAGGCCACCTGCCTTGGTTCCAGTCTAGCAAACAGTCTTCCACAGGTTAATTGTTCTGGTTTCAGCCATTAACCAGCTCACAACATTTAGAGACAGAGATCACCCATTTTTTAATTCTCTCTGGATTGGTATTGACTAGGAAAAGTGGCTGAGTTTAGCTCAAGGGTTAGCTAACATGTGCTAGCTAAGCCTGTCCTAACTTGACCTGTTTTCCAGTGCAGATACAGTGAGACACCATTAGCTCAGTTTTAGCTGGTCAAGTTGCAGCCTAGGCAGTTGTGAGAGATCACCATTCATTACCTATGAAAGCAATCCAGCTCCCCTCTGGTCTAATTGTCTGCGTGTGTTGGTTCCTTTAACAGTGAATTTCAAGGTGATTGGACCTGATCATCCCATCATGGGCTCTGCAGGTGAAGATGCCCTGTTACCCTGTCACCTCTTCCGTAACACAAGTGCTCAGAAGATGGAGGTGCGCTGGTACCGATCCAAGTTCTCTGAACCTGTCCAGCTGTATCAGAATGAAAAAGATCAGGCTGAGCAGCAAATACCAAATTCTCAGGGCAGAACAGAGCTGCTGAAGGATGGTATTGTGGATGGAAGCGTTGTCCTGCGTATACGCAACATCTCCCCCTCTGACCATGGGCAGTTTATCTGTTTCTTCCGATCAAGCAGATTTTATGCGGAAGCCACTCTGGAACTGAAGGTGACAGGTCAGTAACTTGGGCTGCTAATTTGAATTCCCAGCAGAATAATAATTTATTTTGATGTGGAACTTGATGTGTCTCATGTTCATGCGAGTATCCAGAATTCCCTTCTATCTGCCAGTTATTTCCCATCAGTTGTTCAGGAGCCTGTGCCCTGGGCATAAGCTAACAGATTTCAATGTGTGTCTCTCCACACTCTGGGTGTTCTTTTCACATCTTTGTTGGGCAAGAACGGTGAGAAAATCTATAAGTACCTACATGGGAACAAATATTTGATAATGGCTCTTCAGTCTAGCAGAGAAAGGTGTAACACAAGCTAATGGCAGGAAGTCGAAACTAGAGAAATTCAGACTGGAAATAAGGCATAATTTTTTAATAGTGAGAGTAATTAACTATTGCAGTGGTTCTCACATTGTGGTCCGTGAGCTCCATTCAGGTGGTCCGCAGATAGTTCCCTCTAAGGCCGCACATGAGAGAATGAAGGGCCACCCACCCAGGTGTGGCTCCACTAATTAGGTGCCTGGACCCTGGAGAAGACACACATGTAAGGTGAGGTTGTGGCCTTGGGGGGAATAGGGGGTAAGTGGGAGGGGGCAGTGGGGTGAGAAGAGGAGGTGGGGGGAATTTGGGACGTACAGGGCTGCAGCAGCCAGAGAAAGGCGACTTTCCCCAGCTCCAGGGCTGCGGCTGCTGGGGAGGGAAGGCCCTCCTTCCCAGCCTCAGCTCTCTGGCTGCTGGGGCCGGGGAGAGACCCCCCTCCTTCCCAGTCCCAGCTCTGTGGCTGCTGTGGTGAGGGAGAGACCCCACTCCTTCCCAGCCTCAGCTCTGTGTCGGCTGTGGTGGGGGAGAGAGGCACATCCATCGCATTAGAAAGGTAAGAATACTGATATTAAAATATGAGTTATGTGCTTTTATTTGTAGAACAAAAAAAAAAGTTAATTGTTATTAAGGTGTTTTTTTATCCAACGCGCTTTACAATAGTTAGTTAATGGTACAACAACTTTTGGAAGGATCGTTAAGTGGTCTGCTGAGACCCTCAACAATTTTCAAGTGGTCCCCAAACAAAAAAGTTTGAGAACCACTGAACTATTGGAACAACTTACCAAGGGTTGTGATGGTGTCTCCTTCACTGGCAATTTTAAAATCAAGATTGGCTGTTTTTCTAAAAGATCTGCTGTCAGAATCATAATGGTCCCTTCTGGCCTTGGAATCTATGAATCTGTGAATGAACCTATGAAAGACTTTTAAAGACTATTAGACCTTTAATTTTGGAGAAAACAGCAAGAGGAGATAAAAAGGTGAAGAAAAATGCTTGAAAATCAGCTCTTGTTTCTTGCCACACAACTTCTAAGGGTGTGTGCAGGAGAAAGAGAAACATCCTTTTCTGATGACTTGAAGTGTCCATCCTAGAAAGGGCTAGAAACTACAGAGAGAGCAGCATCTACATCAGCAGGACCAGATCTTTTATTTCTTCTTTTGATTATGTTTCTTTGTCTTTGACCTACACTGACTGAGATCCAAATCCACTTTGGGACTCGTGTGAAGTGAGGGGTTTCCCCTGGAAAAATACTCAGGGCTCAGAGAGGGGGTAGCTCCAGGTTATTACAACAAAGGCAATGCAGATTCTTTGATTAGAGAATGAATTGTCAGTTGCCTCCCTGCCATGCTTTGTGGGGACATTCTATGAATACTTGAGAGTCCCCAACCCAACTCCCCCCAGTGTGCAAACAAGGCCTAGCAGAGCCCCGTGTGATATTGCTAGATACAGTATTGATTTCTGGGAGCTGTAGTCTTTGAGGTTAGAGAACTAGCAGGAAGGGTAAGCGCATCTGTATGTGCTGAGGCCAGGGGCTGCTGCAGCAGCTGCTTCTGGAGCTGTTTGATGTTGGATTTCACTTTTTTGGTCTCGGCCTCCACTGCTCAACAAAGTGGTGACTAGGATGGCTCTCCTGCCCCTGAATCCACCTGCACCCTTTCTTCAAAGCCTAGGAGAGCTTCCAATTGCTTTTAATGCTTGGATAAGAGTATCTGAGTACGATGTCCTTGCAGCTAATGACAGAGAACTCTCTGAAGTAAGAAAATGTGCTTTGCTTATTTAAGTGCCGTGGAGCAGAAGGGCAGCTATATGTTACACTCTTCCCTTCTGAATAATTAAATATGATCCAGCACTCTCTGCATTAATTTTTGTGTGTGTCTAAAGTGAATGTGGTAGCCAGAGGCGTAGCGAGTGCCCTCCGTACCCTCCGACCGGAGGGGGCCCCGCAAGGAAGGAGGCCCCTAAAAGTGGCAAAATAAATACCGCATTCCAGTTTCTGCATTGTAAGGGGCCCCGCCCGGACATATGTTCGGAGGGGGCCACCGTTCGGAGGGGGCCACGTTCTTTGTTGCTACGGCCCTGGTGGTAGCTGCATGCTATAAATTCCACCAGCGTGGAAACCAGGGGAATTGACAGATCAGTGTATTGCTGCTTTAAGGGAACTGATTGTCACATGTGATTTTTGGCAACATGGCAGATGAAATTATTTGAGATCGGCTCATGGAGAAAACAGCTGTGCCTCGTATTAGAGAACAGCTACTGCTTGAACCAGAATTGAAATGGCAGAAAGCTGTAACCACTGCTAATCACATCGAGTCAGCAATGGTGGAGGTGAATATAATGAGCTCAGGGAACAGCAGGTGCGATGCAAGCCGTGCAACCACTACATCTGGACTACAACAAGGCAACTGAAAAATTACAAGGGCAATGTAAATGAAAAGTAACATGCCCAGTGATTTCAAAACACACAAGGAAAAGAATGTCACCACTGTGAATGTAACACCCCACTACAGACTACACAGGGATCGGCAACTTTTGGCACGTGGCCTGCCAGGGAAAGCCCCTAGCAGGCTGGGCCAGTTTGTTTACCTGCCGCGTCCGCTGCTTTGGCCGATCGCAGCTCCCACTGGCCGCGGTTCACCGTCCAAGGCCAATGGGGGCTGCGGGAAGGGTGGCCAGCATATCCCTCGGGCTGCGCCGCTTCCTGCAGCCCCCATTGGCCTGGGACAGTGAACCGCAGCCAGTGGGAGCCGCGATCAGCCGAATCTGTGGACGCAGCAGGTAAACAAACCAGCCCAGCCAGGCCCGCCAGGGGCTTACCCTGGCAGGCTGTGTGCCAAAGGTTGCCGATCCCTGGACTATACTGGAAAGCTTGCAGAGGGAGCTCTGGCCTGCAAAAAGAGCGGACATTTCCCTAAGGTATGCTAAAGCAACCCATCCTAATCAACAAGTACGTGCGGTTACCATGCCAGAGGTAACTTACTGCATTGGGTGTGGATGGAAGCAGCTCCACAGACACTGTGGATAAAATAACGTGTGCTGTTCATGTCTCTGCTGCAGCAGGAGTGAAGCCCCAGGTGGTGGAATGAATGTTGAACACTGGCTCAGCAGTTTCTATACTACCTGAATTGATTTGCTTGCAATACTTTGGACATGTATCAGTTACTGAACTGAGCTTACACCTAGTGTGCTACTTGATGAACCACATCCCTGTGCTTGGTTGACTACCTGCAACCCTGACATTTGATACATAATGTGTACCGGCAGAATTCTGTCCTATGCCTAGGGGTACTGCTATCCTAAACAGCGATTTGTTTCCCTCACTAAACATGTAGGCAGGCAATGGGCACATTGCTTTTACCCCACCTGGCACCACTACAGCACAAACTCTGGTCTCTGCTCTTAACGAGGATGGTACAGAGGAGCCCCAGTGGCTGTGCATTTGGATTTGCTCACGAAATTAAATTTTGACCTCAAGTGACAGCTGTATGACAGAATTTCCCTCTCTACCATTCTCCGTCAGGGATGCTGTAGCACAAGAGGTTAAAAAATTAGTACAAAATGGTGTTATTGAAGAGATTGCATCATCTGAGTGAGTCTCACCAATAGTAGTGATAAAGAGAAAGACTGGAGGTATTTGTCTTAGCATAGATTTAAGGGAGCCTAATAAAGCCATTGTGATTGACAGCTATCCACTCACACATAGAAGAAGCATTGGTCGATCTTTGTGACACAAAGACATTTTCTACTCTCGATCTACAGAATGCATATCACCAAGTTATACTACAGGAGGACAGAGAGATCTCACAGCATTATTACGCTTGAGGATCTATTCCACTTGAAACATGCACCATACGGACTTGTATTGGCACCCAGCATTTTCCAAAGAATAATGTCAGTGATTCTGAAGAATCAGCCTGGAGTCCAGTATTATTTGGATGAAATTATTGTGTTTGGGAAGACTTGCGAGGAACATGAAAAACATTTCCATGCAGTACTAAATAGGGTGACCAGACAGCAAGTGTGAAAAATCAGGACAGGGGGTGGGGGTTAATAGGAGCCTATATAAGAAAAAGACCCCAAAATCGGGACGGTCCCTATAAAATCGGGACATCTGGTCACCCTAGTACTAAACCACATCAAAACTGCAGGGCTGAAACTGAATTTCGCCAAATGCCAATTCTGACAAACAGAGTTGTTATTTCTGGGGCACATAATTTTGGAGACTGGATTGAAACCTGACCTGGACCACATCACGGTGGTTAAAAACCACCACTTCCAAGAGACACACAAACCTTACATGCTTTCTTAGTTTTTATGTCATGGTATGCCAAGTTTATTCTGAACAACACTTCAGTCACCGTTACAAACATACTCCAGGGAATCTCGAGCTTGGCCTGGATGACTGTTGCACAAGTTGTTTTGAAACAGTGAAAGATCTGATTGAAAATAGTCCAGCACTTGCATTGTTTGACCCTGCCTCAGACTACAGACTGGGAGCAACCCTTACTCAAATCCAGGATGACAACATGGAGGACACTGTTGCATTTGCTTGAAGAACACTTACAGAAGCTGAGAGGAAGTATTCATCTGTTGAAAAGAAAGCACTTGCTTGCTATGGACTATGGAAAAATGGAGAACTTAGCTCTGGGGCCAGACTTTCAAGTCGCATACAGATCATAGCTCTTTGACGACACTGTTAACTTCTAAAGGACTTGGATGAGTGGGAGGCCAGATTGCTAGATGGTCAGCAAGACTACTGTCTTTCATGTATGTCACAGAATAAAGGCTGGGAATTCAAAATGTGATGCTTGTCCTGCCTGCCCTTGCCGACAGATGGTGACAATGTAGTTGCACTTATAGCAGGCACCCCCACATCCGTTACACAAGAATAATTCAAAGCTGCTTACTTAGCATGCCCCATTCAACAAAGATTGCAGGAACAGCTGATAACAAAATGGCTACACAACCCCAAATGCTTGATCCAGCTTTGCCCCTTTACTGTAGCGTACTCAAAACAATTCTGTACTAGACGGATGGGTATTATGAGGTACTGACTGGTTGATTGTACCCGACACACTGCAGACAAAATTCATACATCTGGCACATGATACACATCAAGGGACTGACAGAATGAAAGAGTGTCTATGTGACCTGTATTGGGGCCAAGAATGCATGCTCAGGTTGAAGCAGCTGTAAAAACATGCATTACTAGCCAGTTACATGACAAAATGGTGGTGATCATGTGCCACCATTACAGCCTGTTCTTCTTCCAGATGCCACATGGGAAAAGCTTGCCATTGATATTATATGTCCATTATTATATTTATATGTCATCTCTGCTACACTCATCAAGTTCGTGTCGATTGTCTTTAGCAGGGAAGGGAACCTGAAAAATTTGTGTTGGACAATGGAACACAATTTTCCTCACTGGAATTTGAAACCTTTCTGGCAGAAGGGAACATAAGTGGCTCTGTGGATATGGGGAAAGTCGTGGACGTGATATAGCTTGACTTTAGCAAAGCAGTCTCACACATTCTTGCCAGCAAGTTAAAGAAGTATGGATTGGATGAATAGACTATAAGGTGGATAGAAAGCTGGCTAGATCGTCGGGCTCAATGGGTAGTGATCAACGGCTTGATGTCTAGTTGGCACCCGGCAACAAGCGGAGTGCCCCAGGGGTCGGTCCAGTTTTGGGCACCCCCACTACAGAAAGGATGTGGACAAATTGGAGAGAGTCCAGCGGAGGGCAACAAAAATGATTAGGGGGATAGGGCGCATGACTTACGAGGAGCGGCTGAGGGAACTGGGGTTATTTAGTCTGCAGAAGAGACGAGTGAAGGAGGATTTGATAGCAGCCTTCAACTACCTGAAGGGGGGTTCCAAAGAGGATGGAGCTCGGCTGTTCTCAGTGGTGGCATGTGACAGAACAAGGAGCAATCATCTCATGTTGCAGTGGGGAGGTCTAGGTTGGATATTAGGAAAAACTATTTCACTAGGAGGGTGGTGAAGCACTGGAATGCGTTACCTAGGGAGGTGGTAGAATCTCCATCCATAGAGGTTTGTAAGGCCCAGCTTGACAAAGCCCTGGCTGGGATGATTTAGTTGGGGATTGGTCCTGCTTTGAGCAGGGGGTTGGACTAGATGACCTTCTGAAGACTCTTCCAACTCTAATCTTCTACGATTCTATGACACTTTAACATTACATGTAGAAAATAATCATGTATTACAATCAAATTGATTGAGAAATTGAACAATTCCATAGAAGTTTGAAAGACAGTCTGGAGACAGCTATGCTGGAAAGAAAAGTGTGGACAACCTTCACTACGATTACTTTTAAATCTACAGGGCTACACGCCATGCCACAACACAAAAGTCACCTGCTGAATTATTGCACGGTAGAGAGATGCATACTAAATTAAACATTGCTGGATTACACGGGCCTATATCTGATATATCATTGCTGCCGGATATCAGACAAACAGTTCAATGAAAACCACAAAAATATAAGATGCAGATAAATGCTGTGGGGTCAGGGAACTGAAATTCAAATGTGGCTTGTTTCTAGGAGTATGAAAACCTGGAATGTTAGGAAAAGGAGAACCCAGGTTCACTTCCCCACTGAAAGTTGTTTCTAAAAAGGACTATGACACTCTGTACCTCAGAGTAGCACTCTGGAACTCCCATATTCATCACTGTCATAGAATTATGATACGTTTTGTACAAAGTTTGCCTTGAGAGGTATCATTTTAAAAGTCTTGATCTGTTGAACATGAATATCCTGTTGGATTGTATGTGCTATCATGGTATAGGAAGTTATGAAGTTTTGCTATGTATGTGTTACTGAAATATGTTGTGAGGTTGGGAACACCCACAACCAACCTTTCAGGTGCAACAATGGAGGAGGCAGACAGGGGTTAATGGCTCATCAACACCCATCAAGGAAAGGATCTCAGAAACTGTATACAATGGAAACTTCTCAGAGAGAACACGTAGACAATGGAGACTGCTTGACCAATGGAGACTACCTGATCCCCACACCACAGCAAAGGATTTTTCCAACAAGCTGGAAGAAACTATAAAAGAGGGGAAGTGACATCATCACTTGGCCTCACTCCCCCCCACAACTCAACACCTGGAAACATGTTTGGAGGACAAAGACTTTGTATGTAGGAGGGCGGTTTCAGGCTGGAAAAGAGTCCCAGCCTGTGTATTGAGGAACTATACTATCCTGTTTAGTTTATAGAACTCAGATTGTGAATTTACTTTTATTTCTTAGGTAACCAACTTTGATCTCTACATTCGCTACCTATAATCACTTAAAATCTATCTTTCTGTAGTTTATATTTTACCTAAAACAGTGTGGTTTGGTTGAAGTGCTTGGGAAATCTCAGCTCAGTTTACATCGAAGCAGGGGCAGTCTGGGTAATGAACTTATTCTGGTTAGGCTTCTGACCAGGGCAAGATGGTACAGCTCTGGGGTGCAAGGCTGGGGAGCTGGGGGGAATTGGCTGGGGAGCTGGGGGGGAATTGGCTGGAGCCTCCCTATTGTTGGTTCAAGAATGACTGGGAGAAGCATTCATGTAACTCAGCTGGGTGTGTTGCTGTCTATGGATGGCTGTGTAAGGGTAGTGCCTGCCAGGGGTATGTGGCTTGACACAGCATCACAGTGTGAGGGGCACCCCATGTTGGAGGGACAGAGGGCTCAGTGGTCCCACAGTCCATGTTGCACCCCAGGGACCCCGTCACAAGGACCTCACGCTTACAAGCTGTCAGATGGTCAGTCTGGAGCACTATTCATCTTGCCCCTGCTTACTAAGACATAGTGCAATGTTTCAGACTATCTAACTAGCCCTTTGCTGCTGACAATACAGGATAACTGACAGGATATTGGGCCTGACGAATATGCTGTCAGAGTCTGACAGCCAACTGTATTGGCTAGAGACTGTGTTCTGTAATTACTAAAGGAACAGTCTTCTATTATAACTAGAATTCTAATTACAGTTACGTAACTACTTCTTAGTTATTGTTTATTTGCTAATTACATCATTTATGTTTATTATAGTAGCAGGTTATTGGATTAGTATTACTGCCGTAAGATTGAGTTTGTTCTAAGACGAGGGAAATGTGGTGTTGCTAGATCCAGCATTGATTGCTGAGAGCTGTAGTCTTTGTTTAGAAGTGTAAATATGGGTGTTGCTTCATTGTTGTCCTAATAAACCTTGTTGGATTTCACCCTTTTGGTCTCAGCTTCCACTGCTCAGCAAAGAATGAGATAATATTCAGTTAGGTAATAAATACACCATGATCTCCCCAGGCAGAGCTGCCAAGCAGCTCCTGGTGCCTTTTCACAACGAGGCTGCCAGAATGTGACTTAGGGCTTTCCTACACTAGGGGGGCTACAGTGGCACTCTAGCTATGCCGCTGCAACCCCATAGTGCAGATGCAGACTAAAGCGATGGCAGGGTTTCCCATTGCTGTAGGTAATCCACCTTCCCAAGCAACAGGAGCTAGCTCAATAGAAGCACTCTATTGTAATTCTTCTCACCCCTGAGTGACATCGCTGTGTCAATCTACATTTTAAGTGTAGACCAGGCCTTAGAGCCTCTGGCCTTCTCTGCATGGGAAAGTTGTATCCGTTTAAATTAAATTGGTTTTTAATCCAGTTTATTTAGATGAGTGCGAACTCCTATGTGGACGCTCCTACATCCGTTTAAAGCAGGGGTCTCAAACTCAATTTACCTTAGGGCCAGTGCCAGTCCTCAAATCCTCCCAGTGGGCCACTAGTGTCACTGAAGATGGTGTTCAGAAAAGAAAACGTTTATATTGTATTTTTTTATTTTGAGTTTCTTAGAAATAATAAAACTGTTATGCAACTTTATACAATTCTTCGCCTGCCAGAGAGTTTTTAGTGTTTGCCAGACACCTGGCAATGCTTCAGTTCTGTCAGTTTGTTGATGTTTGGCCTCAGTGACTGTGCAGTTGAAACCTTCAGGATTGCAGCAAGGTGTGCATCAGATAGTTGTGTTCGGTATTTTGACTTGTTTATATTCATTGTGGAAAAACGTGATGCTGCCTCAATGGCTGACTCTGCCCGGCAACTAATGATGCTGCCTCCATGGCTGACTCTGCCCGGCAACTAATGATGCTGCCTCCATGGCTGATTCTGCCCGGCAACTAATGATGCTGCCTCCATGGCTGACTCTGCCCAGCCATTAGTGATGGTATCTCTGTCCCTCTCCCCCAGCCAATGGAAGCTGCAGGGGCCGCGCCTGCAGCAAACATTGCTGGCAGCGTGTCTGCATGCGTTTCTCCTCTGCAGGCCGCAGTGGGGATGTTCTTGGGCCACAGATGGCCCGCAGGCCGGGACCTTGAGACCCCTGGTTTAAAGGCAGCTATCACTGGTTTAGTTAAACCTGTTCCAAACTGAGTTAAAATAAACAATAAAACAAAAGGCCTCTCTTACACAAAAATCAGTTTCATGTGGCTTTTTGCAGCAGTTTAACTAGATGGTTTTCAACTTACAACTTGTGTTAAATCACTGCAGCTTCACAAGGTCTTTGTTTAGCAACGTAGTCACGAAAACCTGCAGCAGCCCATGGTGCTACAGCCCAGGTCTACCCTAGGAGTTAGTTCCTAGTAGTTATGCCAGAGTACACTGTCTTCAGATGTTGATAGATATTTGGCTGTGTGTGTGTTCTTTCAGCGTGCTTTCCAGCTCTGCGCAGATAGCAGAGACAGCAGGCTGTGATTGAACCACCCAATAAATTCACAGACTTGGTTTTCAGCAAAGGTACTTGGTCAGGTTTATTGCTGACGAGGCATGGTACTAATGACCTGGCTCAATGGTTACAGGTACACTAACACATGTATGCCTGTGACAATGGACCAGCTCAGTGAATGGCCCCGACTTTCCATTTTCCCCTCGGCCAGACAAAGACACCCCCTCTGAGATACATCTTTATACACAGATACAAACAAGTTACTCATTACTCCTGATGTACCAGGGTGCCACCCATTGATGTATCCAGGAGCCACCCATTACCTTGTACATGTTGGTTCGATCAAAGAATCTCTATCCATCATGCTGTCATCTTGACTTTTTCCTTAAGATGGGTCAGCGTGTTCCTGTTCTCTTTGGGGAACGTGCTTGCTATCCAGGTGTTCTGGTGCCACCTTTCTGGAATGTGTTTGCATATATTTGTGCCTAACACTACTTAGGAATGTGTGTTTCTGCAATATCAGCCCTATTCTGGCCAGATTCTGTCTGCTTGCAAGCAGGCAAAACCCGACTTTGCTTCTTTGCTTTATATCAACAAAACTACTTTAGTTCAGGCTAGGGTGACCAGACAGTGAAAAATCGGGACGGGGGTGGGGTGTAATAGGAGCCTATATAAGAAAAAGACCCAAAAATCGGGACTGTCCCTATAAAATCGGGACATCTGGTCACCCTAGTTCAGGCCTCAGGCCTCACACCAGGCCTCTGATACAAGGGCTTATGTTTCAGGCCCTCTTCCTACTACATAAACTATACCAGCAAAACGGTCCTGGTGGTTTATACCGGCAAAGTGACTTTGTACCACCTTCTTTCACCCACCCTGAGCAAATCAAGTTTTACGGGGAATGGTCACAGCTTTGCCAGTATAACCGTATTTACACTAGGGGTATCTTGCTTTCTAGCATTGCCAGGCAACTGAGAGTATCTTCCTTATGAGTGTGCTACAGAATTCAGGAAACAGAGCAGGACCAGGGATATAAAGTTTAAACCAGAACTCTCGTTATAACATGACAAGATGGCTCCTACAAACTTTCAGCATACAGCCTCTGCGTGTATCTACTTCATGTGAGAGACCCCTGATAATGGGAGGCCTTCTGCTGATTAAACAACTAATTTTAAAGAGACTATAAATACAATATACTGCTGCATCACCCTTGCTTCATTCTTTAAACTTGTCCCAATAAATAACTGAACTTCTCAAACAAACAGGCCAGAGGCATGAGTAGAGAATTACAGCACTGATTGCTGTTAAATCTTCATCTGCGTGGGTCTGAGCCTGTTAACGCTTAACCTGCTGGCACTTATTTTTACCACTGGCGCAATCTGTCATCTCTGTATGAGGGGAGGGATAGCTCAGTGGTTTGAGCATTGGCCTGCAAACCCAGGGTTATGAGTTCAATCGTTGAGGGGGCCACATAGGGATCTGGAGCAAAATCAGTACTTGGTCCTCCTAGTGAAGGCAGGGGGCTGGACTCCATGACCTTTTAAGGTCCCTTCCAGTTCTAGGAGATAGGATATCTCCATTAATTTATTTTATTTTTATTTATTTATGTCATCTCTAGACAATTGTCATACGAATCCTGGTCGCAAATGTGTGTGTGAGAGAGAGAGCGCGGGGGGGAGGCAATAGGCCACATGTGCTCCCCTTCCTTACTAAGGCTGTGGAGTAACTGCTCACCTGCTACTGCAACTTGGCACTTAAGGTTTCTAACCCTCAGCCCCTCATACATTCCATAGAGTCATAGATGTTAAGGCCAGAAGGCACTTTTATGATCATTTAATCTGACCCTCTGTATGACACAGGCCAGAGAATTTCTCCCAGTGATTCCTGCATCCAGTCCAGTAACTTATGGGTGAGCTAGAGCAATTCTTTATTAATTTATTTATTTTTAAGGAAGAGACTTACAATTCTGATTGAAGGACTACAGGAGATGGAGACTCCACCATGTCCCTTGTTCCAGTGATTTAAGTACACACATTGTGAAAAATTTGCACCATATTTTGTCTGGCTTCAACTTCCTGCCACTGGAATTGTTATTTCCTGGAGCTCACAGCCAGTTTAGTTGGGCTGCTCGCTCTGTTCAATGATACGCCTTATCATTTTATCCTGGAGGTCTGGAATGTGTTTTCCAAAAAAGTAACTGTTGTGCTATAAAGGAAGCCCATGATATGCAGGGGGTTAGATTAGATGCTCTAAAGGTCTCTTCTGGCCATAAAGTCTACTAATTTTGGAAACACTGAGTGTAGCATTGGGAGCAGCCTCTGATGTTTTACTGTCTAGCCGGCTTGCTTCCTAGAATGAACACGCATTGAGTGGGGTGATCCACAGAGAGCAGCTGAAACCTTCAAAGTGTTAGGCCAGCAGCAGGACATTAGCAGTTCAGGGGATGGGTGGGTGTGGCAGTGACATCACAAAGGCCTTTTGCAGGACCTGAGCCTATTGGTCAAAGGTGTTAGGGAGGTGGTGACCTCACAGAGGGATGCTGACATCGGCGAGGCAGGATGGAGCGCAAGGCCAGGGAAACCTCAGAGACCCCTGTGGCTTTGCTTCAGCAAGTCTCCTTCTCGAGGTCTCTCATTCAGGACTGAGAGAGTATTAGGGTTCACGTAGGTGAGTGCGAGGAGGAACCTCTTTCGAGTTTTCTCCTTTCCTTTTACTGATTTTACTAGAAAACAGACGTCCCTGTTGAGAAGGTAAGAGCCTCGGAGAGGTTTGTAACCTGTTCAGTCTGAACCACCTGGTGCCAGCTGAATTCTAGGCATGGAAAAGACTAGTTCAAGGTGGCAGAATTTTATAGCCCACCTGGGATTTTGTCCCGTGGAATCACTGGGGACATTAGGGTTTGTCCTTTTCGTTTTACCTTTTCCTCCATCCCTCCTTCCTTTCTCTTCATCTCTTACTTCTTTTGTCCTTTCTCCTGTTCCCCTCCCACCACCAGGAGGTGTGAGTGTGTGTGTGTGAGTGTGTGTGTTGCGTGTTGTGGGGGTGCTCTGCATCTCCCATTGTGGGAGGTCCACCCAAGAAAGTGGGGCTGAAATAGTCCTCGGACAGTGATCCCTACCGGTGACCTGGGCCTTCCTTTGGGCTCTCTGGTGAGAACTCTCAGCCTCCGGCCCCTCAGTCTCTACCCTGATTGGTTGAGCAGGGGGTTATTGACAGGGAGGAGACTCAGGTCCTTTTTGTTCTTGTGACGGGTTGGATCACAGAAACCCCCTTGGGAGCTGCCACCTGATGTGCCAAGACTACCCCTGCTCCTGTTTTCCCTGCCAGCTCAGGACTCCAGCACCCTGTCTTGCTGAGCGAGACACTCCAGTCTGGCTCCAGACACAGATCCAGGGTCTGAATCACTTGTCCCAAAGCTGCAAGTTTATCTGAAAACAGCTCCCAGAAATGTGCTTGTCTCTAGCACTCAGATGCCCAACTCCCAATGGGGTCTAAACCCAGATAAATCCGTTTTACCCTGCATAAAGCTTATGCAGGGCAAACTCATAAATTGTTCGCCCTCTATAACACTGATAGAGAGATATGCACAGTTGTTTGCTCCCCCAGGTATTAATACATACTCTGAGTAAATTACTAAATAAAAAGTGATTTTATTAAATACAGACAGTAGGATTTAAGTGGTTCCAAGTAGTAACAGACAGAACAAAGTAAGTCACCAAGCAAAATAAAATAAAATGCGCAAATCTATGCCTAATCAAACTGAGTACAGATAATCTCACCCTCAGAGATGCTTCAGTAAGCTTTTTCTCAGACTGGACACCTTCCAGGCCTGGGCACAATTCTTTCCCCTGGTACAGCTCTTGTTGCAGCTCAGGTGATAACTAGGGGATTCTTCATGATGACTTCTCTCTCTCTCTGTTCTCTTCCACCCCTTTATATATCTTTTGCATAAGGCGGGAACCCTTTGTCCCTCTGGGTTTCCACCCCCACCTCACTGGAAAAGCACCAGGTTAAAGATGGATTCCAGTTCAGGTGACATGATCACATGTCACTGCAAGACTTCATTACTCACTTGCCAGCACACACATATACAGGGAGACTCACAGGTAAACAGCCATCTGTAGACAATGGGAGTCATCAAGATTCCAAACCATCATTAATGGCCCACACTTTACATAATTACAATAGGCCCTCAGAGTTACATTTTATATTTCTAGTTTTAGATACAAGAGTGGTACATTTATACAAATCAGATGATCATACTCAGTAGATTATAAGCTTTGTAATGATACCTTACAAGAGACCTTTTGCATGAAGCATATCCCAGTTACGTTACATTCACTTATTACCATATTTTCTCTAAAACTATCCCAGTTACATTATATTGACTTATTATCATGTTTTTATAAAACCATATAGACTGCACAACGTCACAGTTCTCTTTTAAGAACAAGTAAATAAGTCATAACCAGTCATCTGTTTGACGAATTTTGCTGCTTCTCTGCATTAATTGTCTCTGCGCAGTTCATGAACTGTTGTTGGTCTGGAGCTCATTTGAGAGCACTTTGTTCAGGCTCTGGCTTCGGCAGGGATGGGGAGGGTCCAAAAAGGCTGGTTAGTGAGAGGCTGCCTTGACCCCAGACTCACGCCTGCTCCCCGCTCGGTTCCAGGCTGTCCAGGCTCCTGAGGAGGTTCAGGAAGAAGGCTCTGCAGGTGGCCCCAGAGCCTGAGGGAAGCAGCTGCCATCTTCCCCCGGAGCAGAGCGGCCTCTCCGTCCCTCCTGGCGGGGAAGGAGCTCCCGGGCGAGTGAGGAGGTGGAAGTGCCCAGCCTTCTGGCAGAGGAAAGCCGCTCCCGGCGCAGGCGCTGAGGTGAGAGAGCCACCGGCCAGGCCGAAATGGAGCTGGCCCAGGATGCGGCTGGGTAGGCAGGACCCAGCCCAGAAGGGGAGCCGGGCAGGGTGGCTCTGGGGCTTGTTGTGTGGGAAGCACCGGCCCCAAGAGCCCAGCCCTGATTCTCAGCAGGAGGCATCGCCCTGCCTAGTCCCTGAGGACCTTCCAGCCTCCCCACGGCAGGAGGTGGAGGATCCCTGTCGCAGCACCAGCAGCTCGGCCCGCTCCCCAGGGGACAGCAGCAGCACCTGGGACTCAGGCAGTAGTGAGGCCGATGGGCGCTGCTGCTTTGTTCCAGGTGAGGAGCCAGGCTGGGCTCAGGGAGCGGTGAGGAGGGGGCTGTGAACACCCTAGGCCATGCACTCGACCAGTGCTATGGGGGCGGGTCCCCTGCCCAGGTGTCTGGCCTGAGCCACGTGAACCCCACTGACACTAGATGCTGCGATCCTGTGGCTTAGCATTAGTGTCTGGGATGACTTGGGGCAAGATCTCAACCTCCCTGCAACCCACTTCACTGCTGCCAGAATCCCTCCTGCCCCCCCTGCAAGAGTCCCCTCCCTGCCCTACCTGTGTGGGGCTGGAGGAGAGGGTTCTGAGAACTTGAGCTGTGGTTTGGAGGTGGATCAGCTGTCAAGGGCACTGAGGGGGACGTGGCAGGAGCTCACCCTACAAGGAGGGGGTGTTACCAGATGTGCCCATTTCTTTGGGGTATGCTCATTTATTCGGGTTACTCTTCTGGGGAAGGGGGTTCTGTAATTCTATCAATGTACTGCTTGTGTCACTTGTCTTTTCATATGAAGCTCTACTTCTCCCTTCTGCAAGTCCCCTCCCAGTGGAGCTATCCTGCAGGACCTAGGCTCCCTAGGGCTGGGTTACTCCAGCCCCAGAACCGGATGAACACCCACACACCCACACATCCATTAACAGAGCAAGTGTGAGCGGACCGGGTCAATCAGCACTGTCAAGCTGATCCCTTATATGTCTCTGGACTCACTGGGCTGAATGAAGCAGCACTTTCAAGCTGCCTCTCCTTATATGCCCCTGGGCTCCATGGACTGGGTCAAGCAGCATTTTCAAGCTGTTACCCTTATGCGTCCCAGATTCAGCACGTCCCTATCCCCACTCCCCCAACACAATTGTACTGGCAGTAACCTACTTGATGAGCAAACCCCACAGTATTTTGGGCACTGCAGGGATCTTTAGCTTAGGTAAAAGAAGCGTTGCTGTAGAGTGAATGGGGGAAGCTAAAAACACAAAAGAGTAAAGTTCAGCAACAGAGAGAGAAGCAACCAAGTTAACCATAAAAGTTATTTATTGAATAATAGTGATAACTACACAAGGAGAGCTAAACCAACATAACATACATTATTAAAGGTTAATACCTAAGGTAGAAAGGAAAACACAGAGAGAGAAAGAGGGGGGATCTCACCCACTCCATGAGGCTTGAACTGGTCGGGGTTCCCAGGTGATGGTGGTCGCAGAGGGTCCTGAATGTAGGAGACAGGCAGAGCCGCCAGCACGATCAGTCAGGAGAAGATGGAGTTCCAGTGGAACTGATGCATAGTTTGGATCTAAGCATCAGAACCCTGATTAGAGGGTGAGTAGGGATTTTTGTAGAGAAATTGCAATTGTTCAAGGGAGAACACTAGATTTGTTTATAGGTAAACTGATGACTCAAGGGTTTTCTTTAGACTAGACAATAGAAACTGATCACTCTTGGCTATTGGTGGTGTTTTCTTCCAGGGAGCTCACAATGCAACTAGGCTACTTCAGTATTTGGATATCAATTAAGGATTCATTACTAGAATTGGTCTGATAATTGCTGAGCCGGGTGTGTGCAGCCATAGGTTCATTAGCATCTGGAGCAGAGATTCCCATGATGCAGTGCTTCCCTGCTTTTTCTGGTCCCAGAGTTCAGTGTGGTTCTCTGTTCTCCATTCTGTATGTAAATTGAGATGTCTTCCTGTCTCATCTTTCATGCAGATGAGGCTAGGGGAGTTGTCTCTGCTCTCCATTCTGTATGCTAATGGAGATGTCTTCATCTTGTCACCCTTGTCAGGAGGGGTCTAGGTGTGTCACCCAACGCCCTTCACTGCTCTCTGCAAGTTTTTTCCTCTGATGGGTTTTAGTTTAAGCAGAGGTGCGGGGGGGCAGTGTCTTTCATGAATCAGGCTGGAGACTGCACCCTGGTTCCCCAAGAACACAGAGGTGTCTGGTATCAGGGGGTTGGCACTGGAGGTTACTAGAAAGGACAACAAGACTCCATTCTGGGGGTCAGGAGGTGAATCCATCCCTCAGTGGTGGACAGGTGCTGGGTGGAAATACTGCTGGTTCCAGGTGCCCTTAATTCCCCCTGATTCCTCGGGGCGTTTGAGTCTCTGACAGGTTCTCATTCCCTTGCAGCAGGAGGACGTCACGGCCAAAGTGATGCACCAGCTCCGCATCATCCGGCACTTGCGCCAGGTGCCTGAGAGACTGCGGGGGCTGTGCCTCTGAGGCCACCAGCAACTCCCGCTCCCTGCTGCAGGTACTGCTCTGGCTCACTGTAAATGGGGAGCTAGTGGAAGGGGAAATGGAGCCCCCTGGCACTCACTAAAAGGGAAAGTGGTGGATTCTCCATCTCTTGATGTCATTGAATGAAGACTAGATGCCTTTCTGGAATGTGTGTGCCCAAAAAGTAACTCTTGTACTATACAGGAAGCCTATGATATGCAGGGGGTTAGATGAGATGCTCTAAAGGACTCTTCTGGCCATAAAGTCTACTAATTTTGGAAACACTGAGTGTAGCATTGGGAGCAGCCTCTGATGTTTTACTGTCTAGCTGGCTTGCTTCCTAGAATGAAGACGCATTGAGTGGGGTGATCCACAGAGAGTAGCTCAAACCTTCAAAGTGTCAGGCCAGCAGCAGGACATAAGCACTTCAGGGGATGGGTGGGTGTGGCAGTGACATCACAAAGGCCTTTTGCAGGACCTCAGCCTATTGGTCAAAGGTGTTAGGGAGGTGGTGACCTCACAGAGAGATGCTGACATCAGCCAGGCAGGACAGGGGCGCAGGGCCAGGGAAACCTCAGAGACCCCTGTGGCTTTGCTTCAGCAAGTCTCCTTCTCGAGGTCTCTCTTTGAGGACTGAGAGAGTATTAGGGTTCAGGTATGTGAGTGCGAGCAGGAGCCTTTTTCGAGTTTTCTCCTTTCCTTTTACTGATTTTACTAGAAAACAGACGTCCCTGTTGAGAAGGTAAGCGCCTCGGAGAGGTTTGTAACCTGTTCAGTCTGATCCACCTTGTGCCAGCTGAATTCTAGGCATGGAAAACACTAGTTCAAGGAGGCAGAATTTTATAGCCCACCTGGGATTTTGTCCCGTGGAATCACTGGGGACATTAGGGTTTGTCCTTTTCGTTTTACCTTTTCCTCCATCCCTCCTTCCTTTCTCTTCATCTCTTACTTCTTTTGTCCTTTCTCCTGTTCCCCTCCCACCACCAGGAGTGGTGTGTGTGTGTGTGTGTGTGTGTGTGTTGCTGGGGGTGCTCTTCACCTCCCCTTGTGGGAAGTTCATCCAAAACTGTGGGGTTGAAATAGTGCTTGGACTCCACTGACACTAGATGCTGCCATCCTGTGGCTTAGCATTAGTGTCTGGGATGACTTGGGGCAAGATCTCAACCTCCCCGCAACCCACTTCACTGCTGCCAGAATCCCTCCTGCCCCCCCTGCTAGAGCCGCCTCCCTGCCCAACCTGGGTGGGGGTGGAGAAGAGGGTTCTGATCACTTGAGCTGTGGTTTGGAGGTGGAACAGCTGTCAAGGGCACTGAGGGGGAGGTAGCAGGAGCTCACCCTACAAGGAGGGGGGTTGGCACTGGAGGTTACTAGAAAGGAGAAGAAGACTCCATTCTGGGGTTCAGGAGGTGAATTCATCCCTCAGTGGTGGGCAGGTGCTGGGTGGAAATACTGCTGGTTCCAGGTGCCCTTAATTCCCCCTGATTCCTCGGGGCGTTTGAGTCTCTGACAGGTTCTCGTTCCCTTGCAGGAGGAGGACGTCACGGCCAAAGTGATGCACCAGCTCCGCATCATCCGGCACTTGTGCCAGGTGCCTGAGACACTGCAGGGGCTGTGCCTCTGAGGCCATCAGCAACTCCCGCTCCCTGCTGCAGGTACTGCTCTGGCTCACTGTAAATGGGGAGCTAGTGGAAGGGGAAATGGAGCCCCCTGGCACTCACTAAAAGGGAAAGTGGTGGATTCTCCATCTCCTGATGTCATTGAATGAAGACCAGATCCCTTTCTGGAATGTGTTTTCCAAAAAAGTAACTGTTGTGCTATACAGGAAGCCCATGATATGCAGGGGTTTAGATGAGATGCTCTAAAGGTCTCTTCTGGCCATAAAGTCTACTAATTTTGTTAAAACTGAGTGTAGCGTTGGGAGCAGCCTCTGATGTTTTACTGTCTAGCCGGCTTGCTTCCTAGAATGAACAGGCATTGAGTGGGGTGATCCACAGGGAGTAGCTCAAACCTTCAAAGTGTCTGGTCAGCGGCAGGACAATAGCACTTCAGGGGAGGGGTGTGTGTGGCAGTGACATCACAAAGGCCTTTTGCAGGACCTCAGCCTATTGGTCAAAGGTGGTGGGGAGGTGGTGACCTCACAGAGAGATGCTGACATGAGCCAGGCAGGATAGGGGCGCAGAGCCAGGAAAACTTCGTAGACCCCTGTGGCTTAGCTTCAGCAATTCTCCTTCTCGAGGTCTCTCTTTGAGAGAGTATTAGGGTTCACGTAGGTGAGTGCGAGGAGGAACCTCTTTCGAGTTTTCTCCTTTCCTTTTACTGATTTTACTAGAAAACAGACGTCCCTGTTGAGAAGGTAAGAGCCTCGGAGAGGTTTGTAACCTGTTCAGTCTGATCCACCTGGTGCCAGCTGAATTCAAGGCATGGAAAAGACTAGTTCAAGGTGGCAGAATTTTATAGCCCACCTGGGATTTTGTCCCGTGGAATCACTGGGGACATTAGGGTTTGTCCTTTTCGTTTTACCTTTTCCTCCATCCCTCCTTCCTTTCTCTTCATCTCTTACTTCTTTTGTCCTTTCTCCTGTTCCCCTCCCACCACCAGGAGTGGTGTGTGTGTGTGTGTGTGTGTGTGTGTGTGTGTGTGTGTGTGTGTGTGTGTGTGTGTGTGTGTGTGTGTGTGTGTGTGTGTGTGTGTGTTGCTGGGGGTGCTCTTCACCTCCCCTTGTGGGAAGTTCATCCAAAACTGTGGGGTTAAAATAGTGCTTGGACTCCAATGACACTAGATGCTGCCATCCTGTGGCTTAGCATTAGTGTCTGGGATGACTTGGGGCAAGATCTCAACCTCCCCGCAACCCACTTCACTGCTGCCAGAATCCCTCCTGCCCCCCCTGCTAGAGCCGCCTCCCTGCCCAACCTGGGTGGGGGTGGAGAAGAGGGTTCTGAGAACTTGAGCTGTGGTTTGGAGGTGGAACAGCTGTCAAGGGCACTGTTAGATGGAATGTACTGTTTCAATTAGCTATTAATAAGATGTTTTTAAAATACTGAAGTGAATCACTGACTTTAAACTGAAATTCAAAATGGAGTACATGAACTCTAACTTTGAACTCCATCTTTGAGAGGGGACTTATTTACTACACAGACTCTAGCTTAAACCAGTCAGAACCGTTTTTTCCCACCAAGTCCAACCCTCAGTGTTCCATCACCTCAGAAGCGTTCCATCACCTCAGAACTCTTCCCGCCAAAAAGGCTTTATAAGGTCTTGTTCAGCGCCTGCGCGGGGCTGTCCTTTCCAGTGACAGTTCGTACACGGTCGGGTCTTCGCAGAGCTCCAGAGCTGAGATCGAAGAACAACATCTATCCCGTAGTGTGTTTGAGGAAGAGGAGTCCTGTCATCGTCATTCCTATATCCTGCATTTCCTGGTGTCCATCATCCCAGAGGGTCTCCTCGCCAGCGACGAGAACCATCAGTCGTCTGGACTCCCCAGTGTTCCTCCTCAAGGACTCTAAATCAGTCCAAGAGTTGTAGGTCCTGGGTATCACGCCTGTACGTGGCATCTGCTGCATCAGAGCAATAGGAGAAAGGTTTCCGTGTTGGGGTATTGTTTATTGTTTTGTAGAATCCCACGGGAGGGTTTATGGGCCTGAGCTCCAAGCTCTCAGAGTCAGTCACTGATCCACTATTTTACTGATTCGTGGTTTTGCTGTTTCACAGTGTTATTCTTGTATTTCTCCCCCCCTTCTCCCTAGTTTTTCTGTACCTTTTATCCCTAATACACTTACCTTTATTTGCACCATATTATCTTGTCTTTTCTTTATTTTATTATATTTTATGGGTAGCTAAATCCACCGGTGACAGACACGGAAGGGAGCCGAATCTGCAGCTTCTGAGAAAAGGGGCTTTCCCTGTTATATCTTCCCTCTACCATCTCTCTAGTATTTCCTTTGAAGCATTACCTTCTTCCCCTTGAGGTAACATTTCTGGCGACCGCAGCAGGACACTCTTGGGGATTAGTTACCCCATTAGAGTCCTGTTATGCTTCAGCTTGTTTATTTGTGACAGTGACTGTGATGGTCCAATTGACTCGGGGAGGGAATTCGTGTGGAATTGGAACTGTGCCTACTTCCCCCCCCTACGGAAGCACAGTCCGAGGGAAGGTGCAGTGTCCGGGTGAGAGCCCCCCTTCCATTACTCCCTGGGTGAGGGACGGAATTTATTCCGCCCCAGGAAATCCTGTTATCGGCGATAAGGGTTGCAGGGACGCCTGGACCCCCGCCCAGAAGCAGGTAGCGTTGGCTAGTAGGCCCCATACTAGCACCGCTAGTGTCCGGTTGCTAATAACCGAGCACGGAGTAGTACCGGGCCCCAAAAGGGTTGCCACTCTTTCTTTTGGCAAGGCAACAGTTAGCAGGGGAGCGGCTGTGGCCTTCTCCCAAAAATTTAGGTTGCCTTTGCCTAGGCCTTAGAGCCGCAGCTGGAAGCGGTCTCTTTTCTAAGGTCTCTCTATTTTCAAACGGTGTAATCTTTTTCCTTGGATTGGGTAAGCAATCTATAACCCAGCAGCAGAAGATGGATCAAGTTTTCAGCCTCCAAGGATGGACGTCCCAGACAAATAAAAACTCAGTGGACTTTAGTGTGGATTTATTTGGAAAGGGCAAAAATCCTTGGAAGAAGGAGTCACTGGCAGGGGTTGATTCCTTGGACAAGTTTTCCACCTTATGGGCTCGGTATTCCATCTGTAAACCTACCCCTAACAAGAAAGCACGAAAATGTGCTCTCATATACGGCTTGGCTATGGTCAGCCGAGAACTGAATTCACAAGTGCCGCTGCTTAAACAACAGACAGAGCAAGCACTTGCTGAAAAGCAGCAGCTAAAACAACAAGGTGAAAGGCAGGCTGCCGAAGAGCAACTGGCAACTGCCAAGATAAATAGCCTGACCTTACAGGTTTCCCAGCTCGAACAACAGCTGAGGAATCTTAATACGAGGGTTACAGATGCAGAAACTGCTGCTGAAATAAAAGGCAGAGAACTTCAGGAATCGCAGGCAGTAGTGCGCCAGCTCCTGAAGGAAGCCCATAATAAAAACTTAGGGTCTGTCAATCATGTGGCCTGCAATCGCCGCATTGACAAGCTGCAGAAGCAGCTACAATTGGCGAAGGGTGTTATGAGTGCCATCGAAATGAATCCTTTGGCAGCTTTTAAGTCTGAATTTCAAGAGTCAAGTTCCGACTCGGAAACTGAGGACTCACCACCAGGTCTCTCAGTGGGTAAAAGATTGGAACCCTCAGCACCTCACAGTAGTGAGGAGGCCATGTTGGTAGACAGGGGATGCCCGTTGGTCCCTATTGTAACCACTGTAACCCAATATGATAACAACAGACCCCCAACTGTGAAACATGAAACTAGGGCTTTGACCCCGGAACAAACTAGAGCTTTGGGAAAGCAAATGGGAATTTGTAATAAGGAAACGGTATTGAACTGGCTGGCAAAATTATCGGCAACACCTAATGTCAGCCAGGAGGATATGGTAGCACTCTTAAGGGAATGCATGTCAGCTGAGGATTTTGCAGTATTACCATATGGCATCATGGTGGATACCAATACTGAACAACATACCATATATAAGAGTGTTTTTAAATTGTACTTTCCTTATGACAACCTACTGGGTAAAGCATATGCTGAAAAGCAAATGCCAGATGAATGACCAGAAAGGTATATGATGCGAAAAAAATTGTTATTCTGGTTAGCTGGTTTGGGAGTCAATCGTGGAGGGGTTATTGATTATGATGTACCTGTATTAAGAGAATTATATGTACAAGGTTTAACACCTAATATCCGGTTGGGAATGGGTCCTGTGGTTGCTCGTGTTACATCTATGGCTGAATTAGAAGGCAGGGCTAGAGAGGTTTACGAGTTACAACAGCTAGCCTACCCTGGTGGAGGAGCTAAGAGAAGGGTGGCAGCTTTCAATAACAAAACATCTACTGACAAAAGCCAAGGCAAAACTCCAATGCAGCAACAATATAACCCCCCAGAATTTACTAACAAAATGTTCAGTGGCTCTGCTGAGGAAATGAAAATCATGAAAAAGGTGCTATTAAAAAGACTCAGCAAATATGAATCATGGGACAGTCTAGTGAAGCAGAGGTTATCAGCAGAGGACATGTTCCTGAAATTAGCACAGTATGAAACATCACAAGGATCAGCAAGTAAGAACTCTAATGCTCCTATAGCATCCACCTCACTCCAATCTAATTGAGGTGGCCGGGCTTCCCAAGCCCCTGGGTTTGTGGCCCCCCTAGTTAACGACTACTGGGGTAGACCCACTGTAGAAATTCAATTAAAGGGAAGTTTCGGTAGCATTAAACAAAAGGCATTGGTAGACACCGGGGCATCTACCAGCCTACTTTGCACAAAAGCAAATTCAATCATCAGGAATATTCCAGTTAAGGATATTAAATCTCTTCAGTCATACAATGGAAAGGAAAGTACTATACCTTTCACTGACTTTATTACTTGTTCTGTAGGACATCTGTCAACCCAAGCTTCCTTTGGTTTACAACAATTAGACGGAAGTGGCATCTTGGGAATAGATCTATTAAGAAAATTACAGATAGTGGTGGACTTACCAAATAACATATTGTGTCAAGTGAAAGATGAAGAGGTGGGTCTTATAATTCCAGCAGCCCATAGGATATATGCGTTTAAGACGCCAGATAAACTGATTCTTCCTGAATGGGAAGAGGACATCAAACTGATTACCCAGAAACATCTCATGGTTTTCGCTCCAACTAAACTCAGTTGTGGAAAAGTAGAGGCTTCTGTGAAGATAGAAGGACCAGACCCCAAACCACTAAGACAGTATAAGTATTCCATCGAGGCAAAGGAGGGAATTAAACCAACCATCGATGCACTTTTAGCACAAGGAGTGCTAATCCAATGCCAAAGCATATGCAATTCGCCCATCTGGCCTGTTAGGAAGGCAGATAATAAATCATGGAGACTTACTGTTGATTATAGAGGGCTAAATCATGTTACCCCAAGACTATCTCCTGTAGTGGCAAAATTCCCTGAGGTGATGGCTTTAATCACAGAAGGTGCCTGTTGGTTTTCTGTATTGGACATTTCAAATGCATTCTTTTCAATACCTCTCCACCCTTCTTCATTTTACAAGTTTGCTTTTACTTTTGATGACCGACAGCTAACCTTCACCAGGGTCCCACAAGGCTATCATAACGCCCCAAGTCTGTGCCATCGGTTGGTGGCCACCCTGTGGAAGAATCTGACTTATTCCAGCAACATCATAAGTTACGTAGATGACATCCTAATTGCCACACAGACCAGAGAAGATAATTGTGCTGCTTTAGATGAGGGTTCTGGAAGCATTGAAGAAAGCTGGATTCTTAATCAATCCTAGCAAGGCTCAGTTGGTCCAGCAGCAAGTGACTTACTTGGGAGTTCAGCTTGGACCCACAGGCAGAAAACTGGATATTTCGAGAATAGAACTCATATCTAAGCTGCCTGCCCTGACAGATGTAAGCACTTTACGATCATTCCTTGGACTGATTGGATTTTCAAGGGATTTTATCGAAAACTATAGCGAAAAGGCCAGACCTCTCTATAAACTTTTAAGAAAAAATCAGAAATGGACTTGGGGAACTGAAGAGCAGCAAGCAGTGATAGACCTGAAACAAGCCTTGATGACTGCACTGGCACTTGCATACCCTCAAATCAACCAGCCCTTCCATCTACAACTGGCAACAACCAAGACGGCGATTAGTGCAATATTATTACAACAGAGTGGATCCTCCTTAAAACCAGTGGCATATGGATCTAAGGTCCTTTCAGAAGTAGAGAAACAGTATACAACGTGCGAAAAGGAAGTACTTGCATTAGTTTGGGCCATCTCCCATTGGGAGTATTTAATAGGAATGGCCCCTATTGTACTAAAAACCACCCATACACCAGTGCAATATGTTATATCAGGTAAAGCTAATGCAGGGCGAGTCAGCCACCCTAGACTTGCCAATTGGACACTTGCCCTCCTGAATAAAGAGATACGAGTAGAGAAGATCAACACACCTATTTCTGCACCTTTTGCACTTTGCCCTCCAATAACTGAGGAAATATATGTAAATAATCATGATTGTCCTCTACCTAACATCAAAATTCCAGAAATTGTATCCCCCTTTAAACTTGAATCATGCTATGAAAATGCAAAAGCCAGTAAGAGAGAATTATGGGTAGTCGATGGCAGTAGCCTTTTTAAAGATGGGAAGGCTGCTACCGGATATACAGCGCTTCATGTCGCTTCGGACAAGATCTATCAAGGAACAGTGTCATACCATTCTGCACAAGCGGCTGAAGTTGTGGCCATCATAGTGGCTTTAGAAAATGCTGAATCTACTGCCAATATCACCATCTGTACAGACTCTGATTGGGCTATGAGGGCCTTGTTAGACTGGATGATAGTATGGAAACAGCGGGATATGAAAACCGCAGATAATCATCCAGTGGCATATGCTGGCTATCTCATGCATGCATGGAACTTAGCAGAAGCTAGGAGGGGAGATACTTATCTATTCAAAGTAAGAGCACACAAAAGGAATCAGGCAGAGATATCCATATTAAACAGCAAAGTGGATAAGTTAGCAAAGCAAGCAGCGGTAATGGGACCTGAAACAAGATGGGACAAGGTAGAAGCTAATATAAGTGCAAATAAACCTGTGGACCATACAGATCATGAAGACATAGTGCAATTACAAGAACAAGATCCTGAAATTAAGAAGCTGCTAAAAGATGGAAAACACAAAACATACCTCATCACTCGACATACATCTGGACTAATCATGGCAACAAAAGATAATCATGAAAATACTGATAACGATACCTTGATTCCAATATTAGTGATTCCAAACATATTGCGAAAAGAGTTAATCCAACTGGCTCATCAACAAGGACACTTTGGACTCCAAAAGACTCTACAAAGGCTAGCTACGGTGGGATGGTGGCCTGAGATAATCCGAGATACTGAGCACTTTATTAACAACTGTTTGAGATGCGCCCACAATAATCCTGATATAAGGATAAGAAAAGGACCTCTACTTCATCAACCGGTAGATGGCCCATGGATTCGAGTGGAGATAGACTTTATTGGACCCTTACCTAGAACTAACCGAGGAAATGTATACTGCCTGGTGGTAATAGATCCATTTACCAAGTGGATAGAAGGGTACCCAACTAGGAATTGCACTGCAGGTGCGACAGTAAAATTGCTGTTAGAAAATACGTTCAGTCGATTCGGACTACCTCGGATTATTGATTCAGATCAAGGCACGCACTTTACCGGAGAATTAACTAAACAATTGTGTATAGCCTTAGGAATACGCCAAAGATTTCATGTAGCTGGTCATCCACAAGCTTCTGGGTTAGTAGAGAGATCAAACCGCACTTTAAAAACTGCACTAAGGAAGGTAATTGATTCATCAGGAAAGAATTGGGACAGACATCTACCTCTCATCCTGATGGCAATCAGATCCACAGTGAGCGTCCATGGATTCACTCCGTATGAAGCACTTTTCGGAAGACCTATGGTAACGCCTGAGCAATGGTGGATGCCAGGAGGGGTGCCACCGGACGAGTATAGACCTAGAGCGGTGACGGACAATTACATAAAATCAGTGTTAAATACCATATCAGAGGTGCAAAGGGCAGTGGCGGTTAATTTAAAAGGAAATATTCATAAGATGGATGAAAGACTGAACAACAATTTAAAACATTTAGAGTGGAAGATAGGGGATCAAGTTCTCTTTAAGTATTTTTCTGAAAAGAACCATCCATTGAGCCCAAGATGGGTTGGACCAGTAACTGTCATCAATAAAGCCAGTCCAACAACTTATCAACTAGAATTGAAGACCGGAAAACGTAAAGTACAAAAGTGGTTCCATAGCTCACAATTAAAATTATGGAAAGGAAACATCTGTACTAATCCATCTAGAACAGAAAGTAATAGGACGAGTGATGAAAAACCACCATAAGGATCAACTAATTGTCTTGTTTTCATCCACAGGATGCTGAACAAAAAAAATATGAAGACTACTGGAAGATTTCTGATGTACATAGTTATAACTTGGTTAAGTTTATGGACCTGTAGAAGTTTAATAATTAAGAAAAATGAATACTGGATATGCGAGACACACAGAAAACTATCTTTCATGCATGACCAAGGGAAGGAATTGGAAACACAAAAGGAAAATGAGGAAGATGTCAATGAAAGAACCAACACTCAAATGAGAGGAATGGCACCATCTGAAGCTCCTACAAAGCCATTTCCAGAGGATATTTACAGACGCCGGAGGAAACGGGATCTACCACCAACTTTCAACATAACTCTGAAAGGAAGTAAATTCTTTCCTATTAAGATGAATGAATATTTAGGATGTCAGGTTAACCCACAAATAATATATCAATGGAGGGATAAAATCTCACCAAATGCAAGAAGACGTCAAAACCAAGGAAAACAACAAGAAAACTCTACAAAAAGTAGTACAACAAAGGTACCTCAAGCGACTACTAAAAAACCAGTTAAAGTTTTCAGAATCGGATATCACAGAAGAGGGAAAAGAGAGGCAAACGATCATAAAAATTGGGAATGGGTAACCCTTAGAGCCTATAAGGTCATGGAACGTTGCTACCTAGATGTTTTTGAGGATTCTCAGAATCAGTCGGTTATATTACCTGACACTGTTACCACCCACAACCCAGTACAGCGTTTCGGACCTATACGTCCAGGATATGGTTGTACATGGAGTATGCCTGAAGTGATGTTTGACAACTGCCATAAAGACCTTTATCAATGTGTTGTATTTGACATCTTATCTCCTTCTTTAGTTAAACCCGGAAAATTGAACATATCAATAAAAATGTACTATCAACAGACCCATATAGATTTTGTAAATATTTCCATAAAACCTCCTAATCAGAATACTACTATATTAAGATTAACCTGTAATTCCTCTTTGTTGGGCTATAACATTTCATTGAAACAACATACTACCTCAAGATATTGTATATCGGACAATGACATGAATAAATTCAGGGAATTGTGTGTAATTAATTATACTATAAATGTTATGGTCAATCATTCTGGACTATGGACTGTGACAGGCCCGCTGGAGTTTGAATATACAAAGGAAATACATGTGGTAACGCCACCTCCCATTTATCATGTAGGACCACTAACCATTAAAAAGGATGTAACCAGAACTTTAATGATAGATCCTCAATATTCAATCAAAAGGATTATCATGCCTCTACAATTATCTATAACATCAGTATATAATCAATGTGCCCTATATACAGAGCCACTTTTAGTAGGATGGAGAGCCTGGGTTCAAGGAGTACTCCCTCCTTCTTCCAACTCGTCTACTAGGCAGAAACGTGATTTAGTGGCAAAGGTGCTAGGGGGAGTTGGAGCTGGATTAAGCGTATTAAACACAGTAGACCAACAAATACTAGCAAATCGAATTGGTCAGGTAGGTCATGATGCTGCCTCCCTTGCCGAACCACTGACTTCTGCATTTCACGCTCTAGGAACTACAACATTTGATATCACTAAAATTCTTCCGTATTGGCTTAAAATTCAAGAGCAAGACCACCTGCGAATACTGGGAGCATTAGATATTCTCCAATCTAATATCTCAGAAGCCCTAGCCTGTGTAGAAGCTCAGCAGTGGTTGATAACGGTAGCCAAGGCTATCATCAGAGATGGTTTTAACCAGCAGCTACCTTTGGAATTGAAGAAAATCATCTACGAGGACGCCAATGATTTTGAGAAAATACATCACCAATGGTGGCAATTATTGACGTTCGCTTACTTCCAGCACAACGATACGATCATGGCCTTGATTCTTACTTTAAAATCAGCTAATCAAAAAAACATATATCCTCTTGTTGCTTTGGGGATATATGCTAACCAGTCCCTACTAGTCCCTATAGAAGAGCATAAATGGGTACATGTTAACGCTAATAATTCATACGTCCCTATAAATCTGCAAGCATGCGTCTATCAACCCAACTTGGGATATACCTGCACTACCCAAGTGTGGGAGGAGGATTCCACGTGCCTAGACCCTGTAGAGGGAACTTGCTCTTATGAAGTGTTTCACCATTCCCTCAGTAAAGCCTCTGCCATAGTACAAGTGAATTCTGGTTGTTTTTGTATCCAGAGTTTATGTCCATATTTCTTAGTTAATAATTTGTATAAAGTTAATAATTCTGGAATAGGAAATTTATGTATATGTAAGGTCATACAGTTAATGGGTTGTGATATCAATGTATCAGTACATAATGTATATATCAAAGATGTGTTCGATGAATATAAATTGTACAATACGTTGACACCCATCCATGTTGGAGCAAATCTGGAGGTTATTCGAAAGTTGTTACACCATGAAAAATTGGCTCAGTATTTGAATAATTTGAAATTGGAAGGAAGTAAAACTATTCTTACTGTGCAACATTCTATCTCCGAGATTAGACAAATTACAAAAAAGATTAAGGATGAAACCACCTCTGCCCATTGGTGGGAATCTACCTGTATACTGACATGGGAAGTATAAGATCAATGTGGTATATTCTTCTACATCCAGTTGTGGTTGTTTTAATTATTCAATTTATTCTAATGGTGTACGTGGTTATGTTAACTGTGTTAATATGTAAACATAAGAAAGCAAGGAGAAAATATAAGCAAGTTCCTTTCGATATTTCTGGTTGGAATGCTCTGTAAATATTTATCATATGCATTGTTGTAATTCATGTTATTAATGTTTGACGTTGTATTAAATTGTTTGGAACCTTTTGTCCATAGTTAAGGAAAAAGGTCCCAAGGAGGGGATATGTTAGATGGAATGTACTGTTTCAATTAGCTATTAATAAGATGTTTTTAAAATACTGAAGTGAATCACTGACTTTAAACTGAAATTCAAAATGGAGTACATGAACTCTAACTTTGAACTCCATCTTTGAGAAGGGACTTATTTACTACACAGACTCTAGCTTAAACCAGTCAGAACCGTTTTTTCCCACCAAGTCTAACCCTCAGTGTTCCATCACCTCAGAAGCGTTCCATCACCTCAGAACTCTACCCGCCAAAAAGGCTTTATAAGGTCTTGTTCAGCGCCTGCGCGGGGCTGTCCATTCCAGTGACAGTTCGTACACGGTCGGGTCTTCGCAGAGCTCCAGAGCTGAGATCGAAGAACAACATCTATCCCGTAGTGTGTTTGAGGAAGAGGAGTCCTGTCATCGTCATTCCTATATCCTGCATTTCCTGGTGTCCATCATCCCAGAGGGTCTCCTCGCCAGCGACGAGAACCATCAGTCGTCTGGACTCCCCAGTGTTCCTCCTCAAGGACTCTAAATCAGTCCAAGAGTTGTAGGTCCTGGGTATCACGCCTGTACGTGACATCTGCTGCATCAGAGCAATAGGAGAAAGGTTTCCGTGTTGGGGTATTGTTTATTGTTTTGTAGAATCCCACGGGAGGGTTTATGGGCCTGAGCTCCAAGCTCTCAGAGTCAGTCACTGATCCACTATTTTACTGATTCATGGTTTTGCTGTTTCACAGTGTTATTCTTGTATTTCTCCCCCCCTTCTCCCTAGTTTTTCTGTACCTTTTATCCCTAATACACTTACCTTTATTTGCACCATATTATCTTGTCTTTTCTTTATTTTATTATATTTTATGGGTAGCTAAATCCACCAGTGACAGACACGGAAGGGAGCCGAATCTGCAGCTTCTGAGAAAAGGGGCTTTCCCTGTTATATCTTCCCTCTACCATCTCTCTAGTATTTCCTTTGAAGCATTACCTTCTTCCCCTTGAGGTAACAGCACTGAGGGGGAGGTAGCAGGAGCTCACCCTACAAGGAGGGGGGTTGGCACTGGAGGTTACTAGAAAGGAGAAGAAAACTCCATTCTGGGGTTCAGGAGGTGAATTCATCCCTCAGTGGTGGGCAGGTGCTGGGTGGAAATACTGCTGGTTCCAGGTGCCCTTAATTCCCCCTGATTCCTCGGGGCGTTTGAGTCTCTGACAGGTTCTCGTTCCCTTGCAGGAGGAGGACGTCACGGCCAAAGTGATGCACCAGCTCCGCATCATCCGGCACTTGCGCCAGGTGCCTGAGACACTGCAGGGGCTGTGCCTCTGAGGCCATCAGCAACTCCCGCTCCCTGCTGCAGGTACTGCTCTGGCTCACTGTAAATGGGGAGCTAGTGGAAGGGGAAATGGAGCCCCCTGGCACTCACTAAAAGGGAAAGTGGTGGATTCTCCATCTCTTGATGTCATTGAATGAAGACCAGATCCCTTTCTGGAATGTGTTTTCCAAAAAAGTAACTGTTGTGCTATACAGGAAGCCCATGATATGCAGGGGGTTAGATGAGATGCTCTAAAGGTCTCTTCTGGCCATAAAGTCTACTAATTTTGTTAAAACTGAGTGTAGCGTTGGGAGCAGCCTCTGATGTTTTACTGTCTAGCCGGCTTGCTTCCTAGAATGAACAGGCATTGAGTGGGGTGATCCACAGGGAGTAGCTCAAACCTTCAAAGTGTCTGGTCAGCGGCAGGACAATAGCACTTCAGGGGAGGGGTGTGTGTGGCAGTGACATCACAAAGGCCTTTTGCAGGACCTCAGCCTATTGGTCAAAGGTGGTGGGGAGGTGGTGACCTCACAGAGAGATGCTGACATGAGCCAGGCAGGATAGGGGCGCAGAGCCAGGAAAACCTCGTAGACCCCTGTGGCTTAGCTTCAGCAATTCTCCTTCTCGAGGTCTCTCTTTGAGAGAGTATTAGGGTTCACGTAGGTAAGTGCGAGGAGGAACCTCTTTCGAGTTTTCTCCTTTCCTTTTACTGATTTTACTCGAAAACAGACGTCCCTGTTGAGAAGGTAAGAGCCTCGGAGAGGTTTGTAACCTGTTCAGTCTGATCCACCTGGTGCCAGCTGAATTTAGGCATGGAAAAGACTAGTTCAAGGTGGCAGAATTTTATAGCCCACCTGGGATTTTGTCCGGTGGAATCACTGGGGACATTAGGGTTTGTCCTTTTCGTTTTACCTTTTCCTCCATCCCTCCTTCCTTTCTCTTCATCTCTTACTTCTTTTGTCCTTTCTCCTGTTCCCCTCCCACCACCAGGAGTGGGGTGTGTGTGTGTGTGTGTGTGTGTGTGTGTGTGTGTGTGTGTGTGTGTGTGTGTGTTGCTGGGGGTGCTCTTCACCTCCCCTTGTGGGAAGTTCATCCAAAACTGTGGGGTTGAAATAGTGCTTGGACTCCAATGACACTAGATGCTGCCATCCTGTGGCTTAGCATTAGTGTCTGGGATGACTTGGGGCAAGATCTCAACCTCCCCGCAACCCACTTCACTGCTGCCAGAATCCCTCCTGCCCCCCCGCTAGAGCCGCCTCCCTGCCCAACCTGGGTGGGGGTGGAGAAGAGGGTTCTGATAACATGAGCTGTGGTTTGATGGTGGAACAGCTGTCAAGGGCACTGAGGGGGAGGTAGCAGGAGCTCACCCTACAAGGAGGGGGGTTGGCACTAGAGGTTACTAGAAAGGAGAAGAAGACTCCATTCTGGGGTTCAGAAGGTGAATTCATCCCTCAGTGGTGGGCAGGTGCTGGGTGGAAATACTGCTGGTTCCAGGTGCCCTTAATTCCCCCTGATTCCTCGGGGCGTTTGAGTCTCTGACAGGTTCTCGTTCCCTTGCAGCAGGAGGACGTCACGGCCAAAGTGATGCACCAGCTCCGCATCATCCGGCACTTGTGCCAGGTGCCTGAGACACTGCAGGGGCTGTGCCTCTGAGGCCATCAGCAACTCCCGCTCCCTGCTGCAGGTACTGCTCTGGCTCACTGTAAATGGGGAGCTAGTGGAAAGGGAAATGGAGCCCCCTGGCACTCACTAAAAGGGAAAGTGGTGGATTCTCCATCTCTTGATGTCATTGAATGAAGACTAGATGCCTTTCTGGAATGTGTTTTCCAAAAAAGTAACTGTTGTGCTATACAGGAAGCCCATGATATGCAGGGGGTTAGATAAGATGCTCTAAAGGTCTCTTCTGGCCATAAAGTCTACTAATTTTGTTAAAACTCAGTGTAGCGTTGGGAACAGCCTCTGATGTTTTACTGTCTAGCCGGCTTGCTTCCTAGAATGAACAGGCATTGAGTGGGGTGATCCACAGGGAGTAGCTCAAACCTTCAAAGTGTCTGGTCAGCGGCAGGACAATAGCACTTCAGGGGAGGGGTGTGTGTGGCAGTGACATCACAAAGGCCTTTTGCAGGACCTCAGCCTATTGGTCAAAGGTGGTGGGGAGGTGGTGACCTCACAGAGAGATGCTGACATGAGCCAGGCAGGATAGGGGCACAGAGCCAGGAAAACCTCGTAGACCCCTGTGGCTTAGCTTCAGCAATTCTCCTTCTCGAGGTCTCTCTTTGAGAGAGTATTAGGGTTCACGTAGGTGAGTGCGAGGAGGAACCTCTTTCGAGTTTTCTCCTTTCCTTTTACTGATTTTACTAGAAAACAGACGTCCCTGTTGAGAAGGTAAGAGCCTCGGAGAGGTTTGTAACCTGTTCAGTCTGATCCACCTGGTGCCAGCTGAATTCTAGGCATGGAATAGACTAGTTCAAGGTGGCAGAATTTTATAGCCCACCTGGGATTTTGTCCCGTGGAATCACTGGGGACATTAGGGTTTGTCCTTTTCGTTTTACCTTTTCCTCCATCCCTCCTTCCTTTCTCTTCATCTCTTACTTCTTTTGTCCTTTCTCCTGTTCCCCTTCCACCACCAGGAGTGGTGTGTGTGTGTGTGTGTGTGTGTGTTGCTGGGGGTGCTCTTCACCTCCCCTTGTGGGAAGTTCATCCAAAACTGTGGGGTTGAAATAGTGCTTGGACTCCAATGACACTAGATGCTGCCATCCTGTGGCTTAGCATTAGTGTCTGGGATGACTTGGGGCAAGATCTCAACCTCCCCGCAACCCACTTCACTGCTGCCAGAATCCCTCCTGCCCCCCCTGCTAGAGCCGCCTCCCTGCCCAACCTGGGTGGGGGTGGAGAAGAGGGTTCTGATCACTTGAGCTGTGGTTTGGAGGTGGAACAGCTGTCAAGGGCACTGAGGGGGAGGTAGCAGGAGCTCATCCTACAAGGAGGGGGGTTGGCACTAGAGGTTCCTAGAAAGGAGAAGAAGACTCCATTCTGGGGTTCAGAAGGTGAATTCATCCCTCAGTGGTGGGCAGGTGCTGGGTGGAAATACTGCTGGTTCCAGGTGCCCTTAATTCCCCCTGATTCCTCGGGGCGTTTGAGTCTCTGACAGGTTCTCGTTCCCTTGCAGCAGGAGGACGTCACGGCCAAAGTGATGCACCAGCTCCGCATCATCCGGCACTTGTGCCAGGTGCCTGAGACACTGCAGGGGCTGTGCCTCTGAGGCCATCAGCAACTCCCGCTCCCTGCTGCAGGTACTGCTCTGGCTCACTGTAAATGGGGAGCTAGTGGAAGGGGAAATGGAGCCCCCTGGCACTCACTAAAAGGGAAAGTGGTGGATTCTCCATCTCTTGATGTCATTGAATGAAGACCAGATCCCTTTCTGGAATGTGTTTTCCAAAAAAGTAACTGTTGTGCTATACAGGAAGCCCATGATATGCAGGGGGTTAGATGAGATGCTCTAAAGGTCTCTTCTGGCCATAAAGTCTACTAATTTTGTTAAAACTGAGTGTAGCGTTGGGAGCAGCCTCTGATGTTTTACTGTCTAGCCGGCTTGCTTCCTAGAATGAACAGGCATTGAGTGGGGTGATCCACAGGGAGTAGCTCAAACCTTCAAAGTGTCTGGTCAGCGGCAGGACAATAGCACTTCAGGGGAGGGGTGTGTGTGGCAGTGACATCACAAAGGCCTTTTGCAGGACCTCAGCCTATTGGTCAAAGGTGGTGGGGAGGTGGTGACCTCACAGAGAGATGCTGACATGAGCCAGGCAGGATAGGGGCGCAGAGCCAGGAAAACCTCGTAGACCCCTGTGGCTTAGCTTCAGCAATTCTCCTTCTCGAGATCTCTCTTTGAGAGAGTATTAGGGTTCACGTAGGTGAGTGCGAGGAGGAACCTCTTTCGAGTTTTCTCCTTTCCTTTTACTGATTTTACTAGAAAACAGACGTCCCTGTTGAGAAGGTAAGAGCCTCGGAGAGGTTTGTAACCTGTTCAGTCTGATCCACCTGGTGCCAGCTGAATTCTAGGCATGGAAAAGACTAGTTCAAGGTGGCAGAATTTTATAGCCCACCTGGGATTTTGTCCCATGGAATCACTGGGAACATTAGGGTTTGTCCTTTTCGTTTTACCTTTTCCTCCATCCCTCCTTCCTTTCTCTTCATCTCTTACTTCTTTTGTCCTTTCTCCTGTTCCCTTCCCACCACCAGGAGTGGTGTGTGTGTGTGTGTGTGTGTGTGTGTGTGTGTTTGTGTGTGTGTGTGTGTGTGTGTGTGTGTGTGTGTGTGTGTGTGTGTGTGTGTGTGTTGCTGGGGGTGCTCTTCACCTCCCCTTGTGGGAAGTTCATCCAAAACTGTGGGGTTGAAATAGTGCTTGGACTCCAATGACACTAGATGCTGCCATCCTGTGGCTTAGCATTAGTTTCTGGGATGACTTGGGGCAAGATCTCAACCTCCCCGCAACCCACTTCACTGCTGCCAGAATCCCTCCTGCTCCCCCTGCTAGAGCCGCCTCCCTGCCCAACCTGGGTGGGGGTGGAGAAGAGGGTTCTGATCACTTGAGCTGTGGTTTGGAGGTGGAACAGCTGTCAAGGGCACTGAGGGGGAGGTAGCAGGAGCTCACCCTACAAGGAGGGGGGTTGGCACTGGAGGTTACTAGAAAGGAGAAGAAGACTCCATTCTGGGGTTCAGGAGGTGAATTCATCCCTCAGTGGTGGGCAGGTGCTGGGTGGAAATACTGCTGGTTCCAGGTGCCCTTAATTCCCCCTGATTCCTCGGGGCGTTTGAGTCTCTGACAGGTTCTCGTTCCCTTGCAGCAGGAGGACGTCACGGCCAAAGTGATGCACCAGCTCCGCATCATCCGGCACTTGCGCCAGGTGCCTGAGACACTGCAGGGGCTGTGCCTCTGAGGCCATCAGCAACTCCCGCTCCCTGCTGCAGGTACTGCTCTGGCTCACTGTAAATGGGGAGCTAGTGGAAGGGGAAATGGAGCCCCCTGGCACTCACTAAAAGGGAAAGTGGTGGATTCTCCATCTCTTGATGTCATTGAATGAAGACTAGATGCCTTTCTGGAATGTGTTTTCCAAAAAAGTAACTGTTGTGCTATACCGGAAGCCCATGATATGCAGGGGGTTAGATGAGATGCTCTAAAGGTCTCTTCTGGCCATAAAGTCTACTAATTTTGTTAAAACTGAGTGTAGCGTTGGGAGCAGCCTCTGATGTTTTACTGTCTAGCCGGCTTGCTTCCTAGAATGAACAGGCATTGAGTGGGGTGATCCACAGGGAGTAGCTCAAACCTTCAAAGTGTCTGGTCAGCGGCAGGACAATAGCACTTCAGGGGAGGGGTGTGTGTGGCAGTGACATCACAAAGGCCTTTTGCAGGACCTCAGCCTATTGGTCAAAGGTGGTGGGGAGGTGGTGACCTCACAGAGAGATGCTGACATGAGCCAGACAGGATAGGGGCGCAGAGCCAGGAAAACCTCGTAGACCCCTGTGGCTTAGCTTCAGCAATTCTCCTTCTCGAGATCTCTCTTTGAGAGAGTATTAGGGTTCACGTAGGTGAGTGCGAGGAGGAACCTCTTTCGAGTTTTCTCCTTTCCTTTTACTGATTTTACTAGAAAACAGACGTCCCTGTTGAGAAGGTAAGAGCCTCGGAGAGGTTTGTAACCTGTTCAGTCTGATCTACCTGGTGCCAGCTGAATTCTAGGCATGGAAAAGACTAGTTCAAGGTGGCAGAATTTTATAGCCCACCTGGGATTTTGTCCCGTGGAATCACTGGGGACATTAGGGTTTGTCCTTTTCGTTTTACCTTTTCCTCCATCCCTCCTTCGTTTCTCTTCATCTCTTACTTCTTTTGTCCTGTCTCCTGTTCCCCTCCCACCACCAGGAGTGGTGTGTGTGTGTGTGTGTGTGTGTGTTGCTGGGGGTGCTCTTCACCTCCCCTTGTGGGAAGTTCATCCAAAACTGTGGGGTTGAAATAGTGCTTGGACTCCAATGACACTAGATGCTGCCATCCTCTGGCTTAGCATTAGTGTCTGGGATGACTTGGGGCAAGATCTCAACCTCCCCGCAACCCACCTCACTGCTGCCAGAATCCCTCCTGCCCCCCCTGCTAGAGCCGCCTCCCTGCCCAACCTGGGTGGGGGTGGAGAAGAGGGTTCTGATCACTTGAGCTGTGGTTTGGTGGTGGAACAGCTGTCAAGGGCACTGAGGGGGAGGTAGCAGGAGCTCACCCTACAAGGAGGGGGGTTGGCACTAGAGGTTACTAGAAAGGAGAAGAAGACTCCATTCTGGGGTTCAGGAGGTGAATTCATCCCTCAGTGGTGGGCAGGTGCTGGGTGGAAATACTGCTGGTTCCAGGTGCCCTTAATTCCCCCTGATTCCTCGGGGCGTTTGAGTCTCTGACAGGTTCTCGTTCCCTTGCAGGAGGAGGACGTCACGGCCAAAGTGATGCACCAGCTCCGCATCATCCGGCACTTGCGCCAGGTGCCTGAGACACTGCAGGGGCTGTGCCTCTGAGGCCATCAGCAACTCCCGCTCCCTGCTGCAGGTACTGCTCTGGCTCACTGTAAATGGGGAGCTAGTGGAAGGGGAAATGGAGCCCCCTGGCACTCACTAAAAGGGAAAGTGGTGGATTCTCCATCTCTTGATGTCATTGAATGAAGATCAGATCCCTTTCTGGAATGTGTTTTCCAAAAAAGTAACTGTTGTGCTATACAGGAAGCCCATGATATGCAGGGGGTTAGATGAGATGCTCTGAAGGTCTCTTCTGGCCATAAAGTCTACTAATTTTGTTAAAACTGAGTGTAGCGTTGGGAGCAGCCTCTGATGTTTTACTGTCTAGCCGGCTTGCTTCCTAGAATGAACAGGCATTGAGTGGGGTGATCCACAGGGAGTAGCTCAAACCTTCAAAGTGTCTGGTCAGCGGCAGGACAATAGCACTTCAGGGGAGGGGTGTGTGTGGCAGTGACATCACAAAGGCCTTTTGCAGGACCTCAGCCTATTGGTCAAAGGTGGTGGGGAGGTGGTGACCTCACAGAGAGATGCTGACATGAGCCAGGCAGGATAGGGGCGCAGAGCCAGGAAAACCTCGTAGACCCCTGTGGCTTAGCTTCAGCAATTCTCCTTCTCGAGGTCTCTCTTTGAGAGAGTATTAGGGTTCACGTAGGTGAGTGCGAGGAGGAACCTCTTTCGAGTTTTCTCCTTTCCTTTTCCTGTTTTTACTAGAAAACAGACGTCCCTGTTGAGAAGGTAAGAGCCTCGGAGAGGTTTGTAACCTGTTCAGTCTGATCCACCTGGTGCCAGCTGAATTCTAGGCATGGAAAAGACTAGTTCAAGGTGGCAGAATTTTATAGCCCACCTGGGATTTTGTCCCGTGGAATCACTGGGGACATTAGGGTTTGTCCTTTTCGTTTTACCTTTTCCTCCATCCCTCCTTCCTTTCTCTTCATCTCTTACTTCTTTTGTCCTTTCTCCTGTTCCCCTCCCACCACCAGGAGTGGTGTGTGTGTGTGTGTGTGTGTGTGTGTGTGTGTGTGTGTGTGTGTGTGTTGCTGGGGGTGCTCTTCACCTCCCCTTGTGGGAAGTTCATCCAAAACTGTGGGGTTGAAATAGTGCTTGGACTCCAATGACACTAGATGCTGCCATCCTGTGGCTTAGCATTAGTGTCTGGGATGACTTGGGGCAAGATCTCAACCTCCCCGCAACCCACTTCACTGCTGCCAGAATCCCTCCTGCCCCACCTGCTAGAGCCGCCTCCCTGCCCAACCTGGGTGGGGGTGGAGAAGAGGGTTCTGATCACTTGAGCTGTGGTTTGGAGGTGGAACAGCTGTCAAGGGCACTGAGGGGGAGGTAGCAGGAGCTCACCCTACAAGGAGGGGGGTTGGCACTGGAGGTTACTAGAAAGGAGAAGAAGACTCCATTCTGGGGTTCAGGAGGTGAATTCATCCCTCAGTGGTGGGCAGGTGCTGGGTGGAAATACTGCTGGTTCCAGGTGCCCTTAATTCCCCCTGATTCCTCGGGGCGTTTGAGTCTCTGACAGGTTCTCGTTCCCTTGCAGGAGGAGGACGTCACGGCCCAAGTGATTCACCAGCTCCGCATCATCCGGCACTTGCGCCAGGTGCCTGAGACACTGCAGGGGCTGTGCCTCTGAGGCCATCAGCAACTCCCGCTCCCTGCTGCAGGTACTGCTCTGGCTCACTGTAAATGGGGAGCTAGTGGAAGGGGAAATGGAGCCCCCTGGCACTCACTAAAAGGGAAAGTGGTGGATTCTCCATCTCTTGATGTCATTGAATGAAGACCAGATCCCTTTCTGGAATGTGTTTTTCAAAAAAGTAACTGTTGTGCTATACAGGAAGCCCATGATATGCAGGGGGTTAGATGAGATGCTCTAAAGGTCTCTTCTGGTCATAAAGTCTACTAATTTTGTTAAAACTGAGTGTAGCGTTGGGAGCAGCCTCTGATGTTTTACTGTCTAGCCGGCTTGCTTCCTAGAATGAACAGGCATTGAGTGGGGTGATCCACAGGGAGTAGCTCAAACCTTCAAAGTGTCTGGTGAACGGCAGGACAATAGCACTTCAGGGGAGGGGTGTGTGTGGCAGTGACATCACAAAGGCCTTTTGCAGGACCTCAGCCTATTGGTCAAAGGTGGTGGGGAGGTGGTGACCTCACAGAGAGATGCTGACATGAGCCAGGCAGGATAGGGGCGCAGAGCCAGGAAAACCTCGTAGACCCCTGTGGCTTAGCTTCAGCAATTCTCCTTCTCGAGGTCTCTCTTTGAGAGAGTATTAGGGTTCACGTACGTGAGTGCGAGGAGGAACCTCTTTCGAGTTTTCTCCTTTCCTTTTCCTGTTTTTACTAGAAAACAGACGTCCCTGTTGAGAAGGTAAGAGCCTCGGAGAGGTTTGTAACCTGTTCAGTCTGATCCACCTGGTGCCAGCTGAATTCTAGGCATGGAAAAGACTAGTTCAAGGTGGCAGAATTTTATAGCCCACCTGGGATTTTGTCCCGTGGAATCACTGGGGACATTAGGGTTTGTCCTTTTCGTTTTACCTTTTCCTCCATCCCTCCTTCCTTTCTCTTCATCTCTTACTTCTTTTGTCCTTTCTCCTGTTCCCCTCCCACCACCAGGAGTGGTGTGTGGGTGTGTGTGTGTGTGTGTGTGTGTGTGTGTGTGTTGCTGGGGGTGCTCTTCACCTCCCCTTGTGGGAAGTTCATCCAAAACTGTGGGGTTGAAATAGTGCTTGGACTCCAATGACACTAGATGCTGCCATCCTGTGGCTTAGCATTAGTGTCTGGGATGACTTGGGGCAAGATCTCAACCTCCCCGCAACCCACTTCACTGCTGCCAGAATCCCTCCTGCCCCCCCTGCTAGAGCCGCCTCCCTGCCCAACCTGGGTGGGGGTGGAGAAGAGGGTTCTGATCACTTGAGCTGTGGTTTGGAGGTGGAACAGCTGTCAAGGGCACTGAGGGGGAGGTAGCAGGAGCTCACCCTACAAGGAGGGGGGTTGGCACTGGAGGTTACTAGAAAGGAGAAGAAGACTCCATTCTGGGGTTCAGGAGGTGAATTCATCCCTCAGTGGTGGGCAGGTGCTGGGTGGAAATACTGCTGGTTCCAGGTGCCCTTAATTCCCCCTGATTCCTCGGGGCGTTTGAGTCTCTGACAGGTTCTCGTTCCCTTCCAGCAGGATGACGTCACGGCCAAAGTGATTCACCAGCTCTGCATCATCCGGCACTTGCGCCAGGTGCCTGAGACACTGCAGGGGCTGTGCCTCTGAGGCCATCAGCAACTCCCGCTCCCTGCTGCAGGTACTGCTCTGGCTCACTGTAAATGGGGAGCTAGTGGAAGGGGAAATGGAGCCCCCTGGCACTCACTAAAAGGGAAAGTGGTGGATTCTCCATCTCTTGATGTCATTGAATGAAGACCAGATCCCTTTCTGGAATGTGTTTTCCAAAAAAGTAACTGTTGTGCTATACAGGAAGCCCATGATATGCAGGGGGTTAGATGAGATGCTCTAAAGGTCTCTTCTGGCCATAAAGTCTACTAATTTTGTTAAAACTGAGTGTAGCGTTGGGAGCAGCCTCTTATGTTTTACTGTCTAGCCGGCTTGCTTCCTAGAATGAACAGGCATTGAGTGGGGTGATCCACAGGGAGTAGCTCAAACCTTCAAAGTGTCTGGTGAACGGCAGGACAATAGCATTTCAGGGGAGGGGTGTGTGTGGCAGTGACATCACAAAGGCCTTTTGCAGGACCTCAGCCTATTGGTCAAAGGTGGTGGGGAGGTGGTGACCTCACAGAGAGATGCTGACATGAGCCAGGCAGGATAGGGGCGCAGAGCCAGGAAAACCTCGTAGACCCCTGTGGCTTAGCTTCAGCAATTCTCCTTCTCGAGGTCTCTCTTTGAGAGAGTATTAGGGTTCACGTACGTGAGTGCGAGGAGGAACCTCTTTCGAGTTTTCTCCTTTCCTTTTCCTGTTTTTACTAGAAAACAGACGTCCCTGTTGAGAAGGTAAGAGCCTCGGAGAGGTTTGTAACCTGTTCAGTCTGATCCACCTGGTGCCAGCTGAATTCTAGGCATGGAAAAGACTAGTTCAAGGTGGCAGAATTTTATAGCCCACCTGGGATTTTGTCCCGTGGAATCACTGGGGACATTAGGGTTTGTCCTTTTCGTTTTACCTTTTCCTCCATCCCTCCTTCCTTTCTCTTCATCTCTTACTTCTTTTGTCCTTTCTCCTGTTCCCCTCCCACCACCAGGAGTGGTGTGTGTGTGTGTTGCTGGGGGTGCTCTTCACCTCCCCTTGTGGGAAGTTCATCCAAAACTGTGGGGTTGAAATAGTGCTTGGACTCCAATGACACTAGATGCTGCCATCCTGTGGCTTAGCATTAGTGTCTGGGATGACTTGGGGCAAGATCTCAACCTCCCCGCAACCCACTTCACTGCTGCCAGAATCCCTCCTGCCCCCCCCTGCTAGAGCCGCCTCCCTGCCCAACCTGGGTGGGGGTGGAGAAGAGGGTTCTGATCACTTGAGCTGTGGTTTGGAGGTGGAACAGCTGTCAAGGGCATTGAGGGGGAGGTAGCAGGAGCTCACCCTACAAGGAGGGGGGTTGGCACTGGAGGTTACTAGAAAGGAGAAGAAGACTCCATTCTGGGGTTCAGGAGGTGAATTCATCCCTCAGTGGTGGGCAGGTGCTGGGTGGAAATACTGCTGGTTCCAGGTGCCCTTAATTCCCCCTGATTCCTCGGGGCGTTTGAGTCTCTGACAGGTTCTCGTTCCCTTGCAGCAGGAGGACGTCACGGCCAAAGTGATGCACCAGCTCCGCATCATCCGGCACTTGCGCCAGGTGCCTGAGACACTGCAGGGGCTGTGCCTCTGAGGCCATCAGCAACTCCCGCTCCCTGCTGCAGGTACTGCTCTGGCTCACTGTAAATGGGGAGCTAGTGGAAGGGGAAATGGAGCCCCCTGGCACTCACTAAAAGGGAAAGTGGTGGATTCTCCATCTCTTGATGTCATTGAATGAAGACCAGATCCCTTTCTGGAATGTGTTTTCCAAAAAAGTAACTGTTGTGCTATACAGGAAGCCCATGATATGCAGGGGGTTAGATGAGATGCTCTAAAGGTCTCTTCTGGCCATAAAGTCTACTAATTTTGTTAAAACTGAGTGTAGCGTTGCGGGCAGCCTCTGATGTTTTACTGTGTAGCCGGCTTGCTTCCTAGAATGAACAGGCATTGAGTGGGGTGATCCACAGGGAATAGCTCAAACCTTCAAAGTGTCTGGTGAACGGCAGGACAATAGCACTTCAGGGGAGGGGTGTGTGTGGCAGTGACATCACAAAGGCCTTTTGCAGGATCTCAGCCTATTGGTCAAAGGTGGTGGGGAGGTGGTGACCTCACAGAGAGATGCTGACATGAGCCAGGCAGGATAGGGGCGCAGAGCCAGGAAAACCTCGTAGACCCCTGTGGCTTAGCTTCAGCAATTCTCCTTCTCGAGATCTCTCTTTGAGAGAGTATTAGGGTTCACGTAGGTGAGTGCGAGGAGGAACCTCTTTCGAGTTTTCTCCTTTCCTTTTACTGATTTTACTAGAAAACAGACGTCCCTGTTGAGAAGGTAAGAGCCTCGGAGAGGTTTGTAACCTGTTCAGTCTGATCCACCTGGTGCCAGCTGAATTCTAGGCATGGAAAAGACTAGTTCAAGGTGGCAGAATTTTATAGCCCACCTGGGATTTTGTCCCGTGGAATCACTGGGGACATTAGGGTTTGTCCTTTTCGTTTTACCTTTTCCTCCATCCCTCCTTCCTTTCTCTTCATCTCTTACTTCTTTTGTCCTTTCTCCTGTTCCCCTCCCACCACCAGGAGTGGTGTGTGTGTGTGTGTGTGTGTGTGTGTGTGTGTGTTGCTGGGGGTGCTCTTCACCTCCCCTTGTGGGAAGTTCATCCAAAACTGTGGGGTTGAAATAGTGCTTGGACTCCAATGACACTAGATGCTGCCATCCTGTGGCTTAGCATTAGTGTCTGGGATGACTTGGGGCAAGATCTCAACCTCCCCGCAACCCACTTCACTGCTGCCAGAATCCCTCCTGCCCCCCCTGCTAGAGCCGCCTCCCTGCCCAACCTGGGTGGGGGTGGAGAAGAGGGTTCTGATCACTTGAGCTCTGGTTTGGAGGTGGAACAGCTGTCAAGGGCACTGAGGGGGAGGTAGCAGGAGCTCACCCTACAAGGAGGGGGGTTGGCACTGGAGGTTACTAGAAAGGAGAAGAAGACTCCATTCTGGGGTTCAGGAGGTGAATTCATCCCTCAGTGGTGGGCAGGTGCTGGGTGGAAATACTGCTGGTTCCAGGTGCCCTTAATTCCCCCTGATTCCTCGGGGCGTTTGAGTCTCTGACAGGTTCTCGTTCCCTTGCAGCAGGATGACGTCACGGCCAAAGTGATTCACCAGCTCCGCATCATCCGGCACTTGCGCCAGGTGCCTGAGACACTGCAGGGGCTGTGCCTCTGAGGCCATCAGCAACTCCCGCTCCCTGCTGCAGGTACTGCTCTGGCTCACTGTAAATGGGGAGCTAGTGGAAGGGGAAATGGAGCCCCCTGGCACTCACTAAAAGGGAAAGTGGTGGATTCTCCATCTCTTGATGTCATTGAATGAAGACCAGATCCCTTTCTGGAATGTGTTTTCCAAAAAAGTAACTGTTGTGCTATACAGGAAGCCCATGATATGCAGGGGGTTAGATGAGATGCTCTAAAGGTCTCTTCTGGCCATAAAGTCTACTAATTTTGTTAAAACTGAGTGTAACGTTGGGAGCAGCCTCTTATGTTTTACTGTCTAGCCGGCTTGCTTCCTAGAATGAACAGGCATTGAGTGGGGTGATCCACAGGGAGTAGCTCAAACCTTCAAAGTGTCTGGTGAACGGCAGGACAATAGCATTTCAGGGGAGGGGTGTGTGTGGCAGTGACATCACAAAGGCCTTTTGCAGGACCTCAGCCTATTGGTCAAAGGTGGTGGGGAGGTGGTGACCTCACAGAGAGATGCTGACATGAGCCAGGCAGGATAGGGGCACAGAGCCAGGAAAACCTCGTAGACCCCTGTGGCTTAGCTTCAGCAATTCTCCTTCTCGAGGTCTCTCTTTGAGAGAGTATTAGGGTTCACGTACGTGAGTGCGAGGAGGAACCTCTTTCGAGTTTTCTCCTTTCCTTTTCCTGTTTTTACTAGAAAACAGACGTCCCTGTTGAGAAGGTAAGAGCCTCGGAGAGGTTTGTAACCTGTTCAGTCTGATCCACCTGGTGCCAGCTGAATTCTAGGCATGGAAAAGACTAGTTCAAGGTGGCAGAATTTTATAGCCCACCTGGGATTTTGTCCCGTGGAATCACTGGGGACATTAGGATTTGTCCTTTTCGTTTTACCTTTTCCTCCATCCCTCCTTCCTTTCTCTTCATCTCTTACTTCTTTTGTCCTTTCTCCTGTTCCCCTCCCACCACCAGGAGTGGTGTGTGTGTGTGTGTGTGTGTGTGTGTGTGTGTGTGTCTGTGTGTGTCTGTGTGTGTGTGTGTGTGTGTGTTGCTGCGGGTGCTCTTCGCCTGCCCTTGTGGGAAGTTCATCCAAAACCGTGGGGTTGAAATAGTGCTTGGACTCCAATGACACTAGATGCTGCCATCCTGTGGCTTAGCATTAGTGTCTGGGATGACTTGGGGCAAGATCTCAACCTCCCCGCAACCCACTTCACTGCTGCCAGAATCCCTCCTGCCCCCCCCGCTAAAGCCGCCTCCCTGCCCGACCTGGGTGGGGGTGGAGAAGAGGGTTCTGATAACATGAGCTGTGGTTTGGTGGTGGAACAGCTGTCAAGGGCACTGAGGGGGAGGTAGCAGGAGCTCACCCTACAAGGAGAGGGGTTGGCACTAGAGGTTACTAGAAAGGAGAAGAAGACTCCATTCTGGGGTTCAGAAGGTGAATTCATCCCTCAGTGGTGGGCAGGTGCTGGGTGGAAATACTGCTGGTTCCAGGTGCCCTTAATTCCCCCTGATTCCTCGGGGCGTTTGAGTCTCTGACAGGTTCTCGTTCCCTTGCAGCAGGAGGACGTCAGGGCCAAAGTGATGCACCTGCTCCTCATCATCCGGCACTTGCGCCAGGTGCCTGAGACACTGCAGGGGCTGTGCCTCTGAGGCCATCAGCAACTCCCGCTCCCTCCTGCAGGTACTGCTCTGGCTCACTGTAAATGGGGAGCTAGTGGAAGGGGAAATGGAGCCCCCTGGCACTCACTAAAAGGGAAATTGGTGGATTCTCCATCTCTTGATGTCATTGAATGAAGACTAGATGCCTTTCTGGAATGTGTTTTCCAAAAAAGTAACTGTTGTGCTATACAGGAAGCCCATGATATGCAGGGGGTTAGATGAGATGCTCTAAAGGTCTCTTCTGGCCATAAAGTCTACTGATTTTGTTAAAACTGAGTGTAGCGTTGGGAGCAGCCTCTGATGTTTTACTGTCTAGCCGGCTTGCTTCCTAGAATGAACAGGCATTGAGTGGGGTGATCCACAGGGAGTAGCTCAAACCTTCAAAGTGTCTGGTCAGCGGCAGGACAATAGCACTTCAGGGGAGGGGTGTGTGTGGCAGTGACATCACAAAGGCCTTTTGCAGGACCTCAGCCTATTGGTCAAAGGTGGTGGGGAGGTGGTGACCTCACAGAGAGATGCTGACATGAGCCAGGCAGGATAGGGGCGCAGAGCCAGGAAAACCTCATAGACCCCTGTGGCTTAGCTTCAGCAATTCTCCTTCTCGAGGTCTCTCTTTGAGAGAGTATTAGGGTTCACGTAGGTGAGTGCGAGGAGGAACCTCTTTCGAGCTTTCTCCTTTCCTTTTACTGATTTTACTAGAAAACAGACGTCCCTGTTGAGAAGGTAAGAGCCTCGGAGAGGTTTGTAACCTGTTCAGTCTGATCCACCTGGTGCCAGCTGAATTCTAGGCATGGAAAAGACTAGTTCAAGGTGGCAGAATTTTATAGCCCACCTGGGATTTTGTCCCGTGGAATCACTGGGGACATTAGGGTTTGTCCTTTTCGTTTTACCTTTTCCTCCATCCCTCCTTCCTTTCTCTTCATCTCTTACTTCTTTTGTCCTTTCTCCTGTTCCCCTCCCACCACCAGGAGTGGTGTGTGTGTGTGTTGCTGGGGGTGCTCTTCACCTCCCCTTGTGGGAAGTTCATCCAAAACTGTGGGGTTGAAATAGTGCTTGGACTCCAATGACACTAGATGCTGCCATCCTGTGGCTTAGCATTAGTGTCTGGGATGACTTGGGGCAAGATCTCAACCTCCCCGCAACCCACTTCACTGCTGCCAGAATCCCTCCTGCCCCCCCCTGCTAGAGCCGCCTCCCTGCCCAACCTGGGTGGGGGTGGAGAAGAGGGTTCTGATCACTTGAGCTGTGGTTTGGAGGTGGAACAGCTGTCAAGGGCACTGAGGGGGAGGTAGCAGGAGCTCACCCTACAAGGAGGGGGGTTGGCACTGGAGGTTACTAGAAAGGAGAAGAAGACTCCATTCTGGGGTTCAGGAGGTGAATTCATCCCTCAGTGGTGGGCAGGTGCTGGGTGGAAATACTGCTGGTTCCAGGTGCCCTTAATTCCCCCTGATTCCTCGGGGCGTTTGAGTCTCTGACAGGTTCTCGTTCCCTTGCAGCAGGAGGACGTCACGGCCAAAGTGATGCACCAGCTCCGCATCATCCGGCACTTGCGCCAGGTGCCTGAGACACTGCAGGGGCTGTGCCTCTGAGGCCATCAGCAACTCCCGCTCCCTGCTGCAGGTACTGCTCTGGCTCACTGTAAATGGGGAGCTAGTGGAAGGGGAAATGGAGCCCCCTGGCACTCACTAAAAGGGAAAGTGGTGGATTCTCCATCTCTTGATGTCATTGAATGAAGACCAGATCCCTTTCTGGAATGTGTTTTCCAAAAAAGTAACTGTTGTGCTATACAGGAAGCCCATGATATGCAGGGGGTTAGATGAGATGCTCTAAAGGTCTCTTCTGGCCATAAAGTCTACTAATTTTGTTAAAACTGAGTGTAGCGTTGGGAGCAGCCTCTGATGTTTTACTGTCTAGCCGGCTTGCTTCCTAGAATGAACAGGCATTGAGTGGGGTGATCCACAGGGAATAGCTCAAACCTTCAAAGTGTCTGGTGAACGGCAGGACAATAGCACTTCAGGGGAGGGGTGTGTGTGGCAGTGACATCACAAAGGCCTTTTGCAGGACCTCAGCCTATTGGTCAAAGGTGGTGGGGAGGTGGTGACCTCACAGAGAGATGCTGACATGAGCCAGGCAGGATAGGGGCACAGAGCCAGGAAAACCTCGTAGACCCCTGTGGCTTAGCTTCAGCAATTCTCCTTCTCGAGGTCTCTCTTTGAGAGAGTATTAGGGTTCACGTAGGTGAGTGCGAGGAGGAACCTCTTTCGAGTTTTCTCCTTTCCTTTTACTGATTTTACTAGAAAACAGACGTCCCTGTTGAGAAGGTAAGAGCCTCGGAGAGGTTTGTAACCTGTTCAGTCTGATCCACCTGGTGCCAGCTGAATTCTAGGCATGGAAAAGACTAGTTCAAGGTGGCAGAATTTTATTGCCCACCTGGGATTTTGTCCCGTGGAATCACTGGGGACATTAGGGTTTGTCCTTTTCGTTTTACCTTTTCCTCCATCCCTCCTTCCTTTCTCTTCATCTCTTACTTCTTTTGTCCTTTCTCCTGTTCCCCTCCCACCACCAGGAGTGGTGTGTGTGTGTGTGTGTGTGTTGCTGGGGGTGCTCTTCACCTCCCCTTGTGGGAAGTTCATCCAAAACTGTGGGGTTGAAATAGTGCTTGGACTCCAATGACACTAGATGCTGCCATCCTGTGGCTTAGCATTAGTGTCTGGGATGACTTGGGGCAAGATCTCAACCTCCCCGCAACCCACTTCACTGCTGCCAGAATCCCTCCTGCCCCCCCTGCTAGAGCCGCCTCCCTGCCCAACCTGGGTGGGGGTGGAGAAGAGGGTTCTGATCACTTGAGCTGTGGTTTGGAGGTGGAACAGCTGTCAAGGGCACTGAGGGGGAGGTAGCAGGAGCTCACCCTACAAGGAGGGGGGTTGGCACTGGAGGTTACTAGAAAGGAGAAGAAGACTCCATTCTGGGGTTCAGGAGGTGAATTCATCCCTCAGTGGTGGGCAGGTGCTGGGTGGAAATACTGCTGGTTCCAGGTGCCCTTAATTCCCCCTGATTCCTCGGGGCGTTTGAGTCTCTGACAGGTTCTCGTTCCCTTGCAGCAGGAGGACGTCACGGCCAAAGTGATGCACCAGCTCCGCATCATCCGGCACTTGCGCCAGGTGCCTGAGACACTGCAGGGGCTGTGCCTCTGAGGCCATCAGCAACTCCCGCTCCCTGCTGCAGGTACTGCTCTGGCTCACTGTAAATGGGGAGCCAGTGGAAGGGGAAATGGAGCCCCCTGGCACTCACTAAAAGGGAAAGTGGTGGATTCTCCATCTCTTGATGTCATTGAATGAAGACTAGATGCCTTTCTGGAATGTGTTTTCCAAAAAAGTAACTGTTGTGCTATACAGGAAGCCCATGATATGCAGGGGGTTAGATGAGATGCTCTAAAGGTCTCTTCTGGCCATAAAGTCTACTAATTTTGTTAAAACTGAGTGTAGCGTTGGGAGCAGCCTCTGATGTTTTACTGTCTAGCCGGCTTGCTTCCTAGAATGAACAGGCATTGAGTGGGGTGATCCAAAGGGAGTAGCTCAAACCTTCAAAGTGTCTGGTCAGCGGCAGGACAATAGCACTTCAGGGGAGGGGTGTGTGTGGCAGTGACATCACAAAGGCCTTTTGCAGGACCTCAGCCTATTGGTCAAAGGTGGTGGGGAGGTGGTGACCTCACAGAGAGATGCTGACATGAGCCAGGCAGGATAGGGGCACAGAGCCAGGAAAACCTCGTAGACCCCTGTGGCTTAGCTTCAGCAATTCTCCTTCTCGAGGTCTCTCTTTGAGAGAGTATTAGGGTTCACGTAGGTGAGTGCGAGGAGGAACCTCTTTCGAGTTTTCTCCTTTCCTTTTCCTGATTTTACTAGAAAACAGACGTCCCTGTTGAGAAGGTAAGAGCCTCGGAGAGGTTTGTAACCTGTTCAGTCTGATCCACCTGGTGCCAGCTGAATTCTAGGCATGGAAAAGATAGTTCAAGGTGGCAGAATTTTATAGCCCACCTGGGATTTTGTCCCGTGGAATCACTGGGGACATTAGGGTTTGTCCTTTTCGTTTTACCTTTTCCTCCATCCCTCTTTCCTTTCTCTTAATCTCTTACTTCTTTTGTCCTTTCTCCTGTTCCCCTCCCACCACCAGGAGTGGTGTGTGTGTGTGTGTGTGTGTGTGTGTGTGTGTGTGTGTGTGTGTGTTGCTGCGGGTGCTCTTCGCCTGCCCTTGTGGGAAGTTCATCCAAAACCGTGGGGTTGAAATAGTGCTTGGACTCCAATGACACTAGATGCTGCCATCCTGTGGCTTAGCATTAGTGTCTGGGATGACTTGGGGCAAGATCTCAACCTCCCCGCAACCCACTTCACTGCTGCCAGAATCCCTCCTGCCCCCCCCCCGCTAAAGCCGCCTCCCTGCCCAACCTGGGTGGGGGTGGAGAAGAGGGTTCTGATAACATGAGCTGTGGTTTGGTGGTGGAACAGCTGTCAAGGGCACTGAGGGGGCGGTAGCAGGAGCTCACCCTACAAGGAGAGGGGTTGGCACTAGAGGTTACTAGAAAGGAGAAGAAGACTCCATTCTGGGGTTCAGAAGGTGAATTCATCCCTCAGTGGTGGGCAGGTGCTGGGTGGAAATACTGCTGGTTCCAGGTGCCCTTAATTCCCCCTGATTCCTCAGGGCGTTTGAGTCTCTGACAGGTTCTCGTTCCCTTGCAGCAGGAGGACGTCACGGCCAAAGTGATGCACCAGCTCCGCATCATCCGACACTTGCGCCAGGTGCCTGAGACACTGCAGGGGCTGTGCCTCTGAGGCCATCAGCAACTCCCGCTCCCTGCTGCAGGTACTGCTCTGGCTCACTGTAAATGGGGAGCTAGTGGAAGGGGAAATGGAGCCCCCTGGCACTCACTAAAAGGGAAAGTGGTGGATTCTCCATCTCTTGATGTCATTGAATGAAGACTAGATGCCTTTCTGGAATGTGTTTTCCAAAAAAGTAACTGTTGTGCTATACATGAAGCCCATGATATGCAGGGGGTTAGATGAGATGCTCTAAAGGTCTCTTCTGGCCATAAAGTCTACTAATTTTGTTAAAACTGAGTGTAGCGTTGGGAGCAGCCTCTGATGTTTTACTGTCTAGCCGGCTTGCTTCCTAGAATGAACAGGCATTGAGTGGGGTGATCCAAAGGGAGTAGCTCAAACCTTCAAAGTGTCTGGTCAGCGGCAGGACAATAGCACTTCAGGGGAGGGGTGTGTGTGGCAGTGACATCACAAAGGCCTTTTGCAGGACCTCAGCCTATTGGTCAAAGGTGGTGGGGAGGTGGTGACCTCACAGAGAGATGCTGACATGAGCCAGGCAGGATAGGGGCACAGAGCCAGGAAAAACTCGTAGACCCGTGTGGCTTAGCTTCAGCAATTCTCCTTCTCGAGGTCTCTCTTTGAGAGAGTATTAGGGTTCACGTACGTGAGTGCGAGGAGGAACCTCTTTCGAGTTTTCTCCTTTCCTTTTCCTGTTTTTACTAGAAAACAGACGTCCCTGTTGAGAAGGTAAGAGCCTCGGAGAGGTTTGTAACCTGTTCAGTCTGATCCACCTGGTGCCAGCTGAATTCTAGGCATGGAAAAGACTAGTTCAAGGTGGCAGAATTTTATAGCCCACCTGGGATTTTGTCCCGTGGAATCACTGGGGACATTAGGGTTTGTCCTTTTCGTTTTACCTTTTCCTCCATCCCTCCTTCCTTTCTCTTCATCTCTTACTTCTTTTGTCCTTTCTCCTGTTCCCCTCCCACCACCAGGAGTGGTGTGTGTGTGTGTGTGTGTGTGTGTGTGTGTGTGTGTGTGTGTGTGTGTGTGTGTGTGTGTGTGTGTTGCTGGGGGTGCTCTTCACCTCCCCTTGTGGGAAGTTCATCCAAAACTGTGGGGTTGAAATAGTGCTTGGACTCCAATGACACTAGATGCTGCCATCCTGTGGCTTAGCATTAGTGTCTGGGATGACTTGGGGCAAGATCTCAACCTCCCCGCAACCCACTTCACTGCTGCCAGAATCCCTCCTGCCCCCCCTGCTAGAGCCGCCTCCCTGCCCAACCTGGGTGGGGGTGGAGAAGAGGGTTCTGATCACTTGAGCTGTGGTTTGGAGGTGGAACAGCTGTCAAGGGCACTGAGGGGGAGGTAGCAGGAGCTCACCCTACAAGGAGGGGGGTTGGCACTGGAGGTTACTAGAAAGGAGAAGAAGACTCCATTCTGGGGTTCAGGAGGTGAATTCATCCCTCAGTGGTGGGCAGGTGCTGGGTGGAAATACTGCTGGTTCCAGGTGCCCTTAATTCCCCCTGATTCCTCGGGGCGTTTGAGTCTCTGACAGGTTCTCGTTCCCTTGCAGCAGGATGACGTCACGGCCAAAGTGATTCACCAGCTCCGCATCATCCGGCACTTGCGCCAGGTGCCTGAGACACTGCAGGGGCTGTGCCTCTGAGGCCATCAGCAACTCCCGCTCCCTGCTGCAGGTACTGCTCTGGCTCACTGTAAATGGGGAGCTAGTGGAAGGGGAAATGGAGCCCCCTGGCACTCACTAAAAGGGAAAGTGGTGGATTCTCCATCTCTTGATGTCATTGAATGAAGACCAGATCCCTTTCTGGAATGTGTTTTCCAAAAAAGTAACTGTTGTGCTATACAGGAAGCCCATGATATGCAGGGGGTTAGATGAGATGCTCTAAAGGTCTCTTCTGGCCATAAAGTCTACTAATTTTGTTAAAACTGAGTGTAGCGTTGGGAGCAGCCTCTTATGTTTTACTGTCTAGCCGGCTTGCTTCCTAGAATGAACAGGCATTGAGTGGGGTGATCCACAGGGAGTAGCTCAAACCTTCAAAGTGTCTGGTGAACGGCAGGACAATAGCATTTCAGGGGAGGGGTGTGTGTGGCAGTGACATCACAAAGGCCTTTTGCAGGACCTCAGCCTATTGGTCAAAGGTGGTGGGGAGGTGGTGACCTCACAGAGAGATGCTGACATGAGCCAGGCAGGATAGGGGCGCAGAGCCAGGAAAACCTCGTAGACCCCTGTGGCTTAGCTTCAGCAATTCTCCTTCTCGAGGTCTCTCTTTGAGAGAGTATTAGGGTTCACGTAGGTGAGTGCGAGGAGGAACCTCTTTCGAGTTTTCTCCTTTCCTTTTCCTGTTTTTACTAGAAAACAGACGTCCCTGTTGAGAAGGTAAGAGCCTCGGAGAGGTTTGTAACCTGTTCAGTCTGATCCACCTGGTGCCAGCTGAATTCTAGGCATGGAAAAGACTAGTTCAAGGTGGCAGAATTTTATAGCCCACCTGGGATTTTGTCCCGTGGAATCACTGGGGACATTAGGGTTTGTCCTTTTCGTTTTACCTTTTCCTCCATCCCTCCTTCCTTTCTCTTCATCTCTTACTTCTTTTGTCCTTTCTCCTGTTCCCCTCCCACCACCAGGAGTGGTGTGTGTGTGTGTGTGTGTGTGTGTGTGTGTGTGTGTGTGTGTGTGTGTGTTGCTGCGGGTGCTCTTCGCCTGCCCTTGTGGGAAGTTCATCCAAAACCGTGGGGTTGAAATAGTGCTTGGACTCCAATGACACTAGATGCTGCCATCCTGTGGCTTAGCATTAGTGTCTGGGATGACTTCGGGCAAGATCTCAACCTCCCCGCAACCCACTTCACTGCTGCCAGAATCCCTCCTGCCCCCCCCGCTAAAGCCGCCTCCCTGCCCAACCTGGGTGGGGGTGGAGAAGAGGGTTCTGATAACATGAGCTGTGGTTTGGTGGTGGAACAGCTGTCAAGGGCACTGAGGGGGAGGTAGCAGGAGCTCACCCTACAAGGAGAGGGGTTGGCACTAGAGGTTACTAGAAAGGAGAAGAAGACTCCATTCTGGGGTTCAGGAGGTGAATTCATCCCTCAGTGGTGGGCAGGTGCTGGGTGGAAATACTGCTGGTTCTAGGTGCCCTTAATTCCCCCTGATTCCTCAGGGCGTTTGAGTCTCTGACAGGTTCTCGTTCCCTTGCAGCAGGAGGACGTCACGGCCAAAGTGATGCACCAGCTCCGCATCATCCGGCACTTGCGCCAGGTGCCTGAGACACTGCAGGGGCTGTGCCTCTGAGGCCATCAGCAACTCCCGCTCCCTGCTGCAGGTACTGCTCTGGCTCACTGTAAATGGGGAGCTAGTGGAAGGGGAAATGGAGCCCCCTGGCACTCACTAAAAGGGAAAGTGGTGGATTCTCCATCTCTTGATGTCATTGAATGAAGACTAGATGCCTTTCTGGAATGTGTTTTCCAAAAAAGTAACTGTTGTGCTATACATGAAGCCCATGATATGCAGGGGGTTAGATGAGATGCTCTAAAGGTCTCTTCTGGCCATAAAGTCTACTAATTTTGTTAAAACTGAGTGTAGCGTTGGGAGCAGCCTCTGATGTTTTACTGTCTAGCCGGCTTGCTTCCTAGAATGAACAGGCATTGAGTGGGGTGATCCAAAGGGAGTAGCTCAAACCTTCAAAGTGTCTGGTCAGCGGCAGGACAATAGCACTTCAGGGGAGGGGTGTGTGTGGCAGTGACATCACAAAGGCCTTTTGCAGGACCTCAGCCTATTGGTCAAAGGTGGTGGGGAGGTGGTGACCTCACAGAGAGATGCTGACATGAGCCAGGCAGGATAGGGGCACAGAGCCAGGAAAACCTCGTAGACCCCTGTGGCTTAGCTTCAGCAATTCTCCTTCTCGAGGTCTCTCTTTGAGAGAGTATTAGGGTTCACGTACTTGAGTGCGAGGAGGAACCTCTTTCGAGTTTTCTCCTTTCCTTTTCCTGTTTTTACTAGAAAACAGACGTCCCTGTTGAGAAGGTAAGAGCCTCGGAGAGGTTTGTAACCTGTTCAGTCTGATCCACCTTGTGCCAGCTGAATTCTAGGCATGGAAAAGACTAGTTCAAGGTGGCAGAATTTTATAGCCCACCTGGGATTTTGTCCCGTGGAATCACTGGGGACATTAGGGTTTGTCCTTTTCGTTTTACCTTTTCCTCCATCCCTCCTTCCTTTCTCTTCATCTCTTACTTCTTTTGTCCTTTCTCCTGTTCCCCTCCCACCACCAGGAGTGGTGTGTGTGTGTGTGTGTGTGTGTGTGTGTGTGTGTTGCTGGGGGTGCTCTTCACCTCCCCTTGTGGGAAGTTCATCCAAAACTGTGGGGTTGAAATAGTGCTTGTCCTCCAATGACACTAGATGCTGCCATCCTGTGGCTTAGCATTAGTGTCTGGGATGACTTGGGGCAAGATCTCAACCTCCCCGCAACCCACTTCACTGCTGCCAGAATCCCTCCTGCCCCCCCTGCTAGAGCCGCCTCCCTGCTCAACCTGGGTGGGGGTGGAGAAGAGGGTTCTGATCACTTGAGCTGTGGTTTGGAGGTGGAACAGCTGTCAAGGGCACTGAGGGGGAGGTAGCAGGAGCTCACCCTACAAGGAGGGGGGTTGGCACTGGAGGTTACTAGAAAGGAGAAGAAGACTCCATTCTGGGGTTCAGGAGGTGAATTCATCCCTCAGTGGTGGGCAGGTGCTGGGTGGAAATACTGCTGGTTCCAGGTGCCCTTAATTCCCCCTGATTCCTCGGGGCGTTTGAGTCTCTGACAGGTTCTCGTTCCCTTGCAGCAGGATGACGTCACGGCCAAAGTGATTCACCAGCTCCGCATCATCCGGCACTTGCGCCAGGTGCCTGAGACACTGCAGGGGCTGTGCCTCTGAGGCCATCAGCAACTCCCGCTCCCTGCTGCGGGTAATGCTCTGGCTCACTGTAAATGGGGAGCTAGTGGAAGGGGAAATGGAGCCCCCTGGCACTCACTAAAAGGGAAAGTGGTGGATTCTCCATCTCTTGATGTCATTGAATGAAGACCAGATCCCTTTCTGGAATGTGTTTTCCAAAAAAGTAACTGTTGTGCTATACAGGAAGCCCATGATATGCAGGGGGTTAGATGAGATGCTCTAAAGGTCTCTTCTGGCCATAAAGTCTACTAATTTTGTTAAAACTGAGTGTAGCGTTGGGAGCAGCCTCTGATGTTTTACTGTCTAGCCGGCTTGCTTCCTAGAATGAACAGGCATTGAGTGGGGTGATCCCCAGGGAGTAGCTCAAACCTTCAAAGTGTCTGGTCAGCGGCAGGACAATAGCACTTCAGGGGAGGGGGGTGTGTGGCAGTGACATCACAAAGGCCTTTTGCAGGACCTCAGCCTATTGGTCAAAGGTGGTGGGGAGGTGGTGACCTCACAGAGAGATGCTGACATGAGCCAGGCAGGATAGGGGCGCAGAGCCAGGAAAACCTCGTAGACCCCTGTGGCTTAGCTTCAGCAATTCTCCTTCTCGAGGTCTCTCTTTGAGAGAGTATTAGGGTTCACGTAGGTGAGTGCGAGGAGGAACCTCTTTCGAGTTTTCTCCTTTCCTTTTACTGATTTTACTAGAAAACAGACGTCCCTGTTGAGAAGGTAAGAGCCTCGGAGAGGTTTGTAACCTGTTCAGTCTGATCCACCTGGTGCCAGCTGAATTCTAGGCATGGAAAAGACTAGTTCAAGGTGGCAGAATTTTATAGCCCACCTGGGATTTTGTCCCGTGGAATCACTGGGGACATTAGGGTTTGTCCTTTTCGTTTTACCTTTTCCTCCATCCCTCCTTCCTTTCTCTTCATCTCTTACTTCTTTTGTCCTTTCTCCTGTTCCCCTCCCACCACCAGGAGTGGTGTGTGTGTGTGTGTGTGTGTGTGTGTGTGTTGCTGGGGATGCTCTTCACCTCCCCTTGTGGGAAGTTCATCCAAAACTGTGGGGTTGAAATAGTGCTTGGACTCCAATGACACTAGATGCTGCCATCCTGTGGCTTAGCATTAGTGTCTGGGATGACTTGGGGCAAGATCTCAACCTCCCCGCAACCCACTTCACTGCTGCCAGAATCCCTCCTGCCCCCCCTGCTAGAGCCGCCTCCCTGCTCAACCTGGGTGGGGGTGGAGAAGAGGGTTCTGATCACTTGAGCTGTGGTTTGGAGGTGGAACAGCTGTCAAGGGCACTGAGGGGGAGGTAGCAGGAGCTCATCCTACAAGGAGGGGGGTTGGCACTAGAGGTTACTAGAAAGGAGAAGAAGACTCCATTCTGGGGTTCAGGAGGTGAATTCATCCCTCAGTGGTGGGCAGGTGCTGGGTGGAAATACTGCTGGTTCCAGGTGCCCCTAATTCCCCCTGATTCCTCGGGGCGTTTGAGTCTCTGACAGGTTCTCGTTCCCTTGCAGCAGGAGGACGTCATGGCCAAAGTGATGCACCAGCTCCGCATCATCCGGCACTTGCGCCAGGTGCCTGAGACACTGCAGGGGCTGTGCCTCTGAGGCCATCAGCAACTCCCGCTCCCTGCTGCAGGTACTGCTCTGGCTCACTGTAAATGGGGAGCTAGTGGAAGGGGAAATGGAGCCCCCTGGCACTCACTGAAAGGGAAAGTGGTGGATTCTCCATCTCTTGATGTCATTGAATGAAGACTAGATGCCTTTCTGGAATGTGTTTTCCAAAAAAGTAACTGTTGTGCTATACAGGAAGCCCATGATATGCAGGGGGTTAGATGAGATGCTCTAAAGGTCTCTTCTGGCCATAAAGTCTACTAATTTTGTTAAAACTGAGTGTAGCGTTGGGAGCAGCCTCTGATGTTTTACTGTCTAGCCGGCTTGCTTCCTAGAATGAACAGGCATTGAGTGGGGTGATCCACAGGGAGTAGCTCAAACCTTCAAAGTGTCTGGTCAGCGGCAGGACAATAGCACTTCAGGGGAGGGGTGTGTGTGGCAGTGACATCACAAAGGCCTTTTGCAGGACCTCAGCCTATTGGTCAAAGGTGGTGGGGAGGTGGTGACCTCACAGAGAGATGCTGACATGAGCCAGGCAGGATAGGGGCGCAGAGCCAGGAAAACCTCGTAGACCCCTGTGGCTTAGCTTCAGCAATTCTCCTTCTCGAGGTCTCTCTTTGAGAGAGTATTAGGGTTCACGTAGGTGAGTGCGAGGAGGAACCTCTTTCGAGTTTTCTCCTTTCCTTTTCCTGTTTTTACTAGAAAACAGACGTCCCTGTTGAGAAGGTAAGAGCCTCGGAGGGGTTTGTAACCTGTTCAGTCTGATCCACCTGGTGCCAGCTGAATTCTAGGCATGGAAAAGACTAGTTCAAGGTGGCAGAATTTTATAGCCCACCTGGGATTTTGTCCCGTGGAATCACTGGGGACATTAGGGTTTGTCCTTTTTGTTTTACCTTTTCCTCCATCCCTCCTTCCTTTCTCTTCATCTCTTACTTCTTTTGTCCTTTCTCCTGTTCCCCTCCCACCACCAGGAGTGGTGTGTGTGTGTGTGTGTGTGTGTGTGTGTGTGTGTGTTGCTGCGGGTGCTCTTCGCCTGCCCTTGTGGGAAGTTCATCCAAAACCGTGGGGTTGAAATAGTGCTTGGACTCCAATGACACTAGATGCTGCCATCCTGTGGCTTAGCATTAGTGTCTGGGATGACTTGGGGCAAGATCTCAACCTCCCCGCAACCCACTTCACTGCTGCCAGAATCCCTCCTGCCCCCCCCCGCTAAAGCCGCCTCCCTGCCCAACCTGGGTGGGGGTGGAGAAGAGGGTTCTGATAACATGAGCTGTGGTTTGGTGGTGGAACAGCTGTCAAGGGCACTGAGGGGGCGGTAGCAGGAGCTCACCCTACAAGGAGAGGGGTTGGCACTAGAGGTTACTAGAAAGGAGAAGAAGACTCCATTCTGGGGTTCAGAAGGTGAATTCATCCCTCAGTGGTGGGCAGGTGCTGGGTGGAAATACTGCTGGTTCCAGGTGCCCTTAATTCCCCCTGATTCCTCAGGGCGTTTGAGTCTCTGACAGGTTCTCGTTCCCTTGCAGCAGGAGGACGTCACGGCCAAAGTGATGCACCAGCTCCGCATCATCCGGCACTTGCGCCAGGTGCCTGAGACACTGCAGGGGCTGTGCCTCTGAGGCCATCAGCAACTCCCGCTCCCTGCTGCAGGTACTGCTCTGGCTCACTGTAAATGGGGAGCTAGTGGAAGGGGAAATGGAGCCCCCTGGCACTCACTAAAAGGGAAAGTGGTGGATTCTCCATCTCTTGATGTCATTGAATGAAGACCAGATCCCTTTCTGGAATGTGTTTTCCAAAAAAGTAACTGTTGTGCTATACAGGAAGCCCATGATATGCAGGGGGTTAGATGAGATGCTCTAAAGGTCTCTTCTGGCCATAAAGTCTACTAATTTTGTTAAAACTGAGTGTAGCGTTGGGAGCAGCCTCTGATGTTTTACTGTCTAGCCGGCTTGCTTCCTAGAATGAACAGGCATTGAGTGGGGTGATCCAAAGGGAGTAGCTCAAACCTTCAAAGTGTCTGGTCAGCGGCAGGACAATAGCACTTCAGGGGAGGGGTGTGTGTGGCAGTGACATCACAAAGGCCTTTTGCAGGACCTCAGCCTATTGGTCAAAGGTGGTGGGGAGGTGGTGACCTCACAGAGAGATGCTGACATGAGCCAGGCAGGATAGGGGCACAGAGCCAGGAAAACCTCGTAGACCCCTGTGGCTTAGCTTCAGCAATTCTCCTTCTCGAGGTCTCTCTTTGAGAGAGTATTAGGGTTCACGTACGTGAGTGCGAGGAGGAACCTCTTTCGAGTTTTCTCCTTTCCTTTTCCTGTTTTTACTAGAAAACAGACGTCCCTGTTGAGAAGGTAAGAGCCTCGGAGAGGTTTGTAACCTGTTCAGTCTGATCCACCTGGTGCCAGCTGAATTCTAGGCATGGAAAAGACTAGTTCAAGGTGGCAGAATTTTATAGCCCACCTGGGATTTTGTCCCGTGGAATCACTGGGGACATTAGGGTTTGTCCTTTTCGTTTTACCTTTTCCTCCATCCCTCCTTCCTTTCTCTTCATCTCTTACTTCTTTTGTCCTTTCTCCTGTTCCCCTCCCACCACCAGGAGTGGTGTGTGTGTGTGTGTGTGTGTGTGTGTGTGTGTGTGTGTGTGTGTGTGTGTGTGTGTGTGTGTGTGTGTGTGTGTGTGTGTGTGTGTGTGTGTGTGTGTGTGTGTGTGTGTTGCTGCGGGTGCTCTTCGCCTGCCCTTGTGGGAAGTTCATCCAAAACCGTGGGGTTGAAATAGTGCTTGGACTCCAATGACACTAGATGCTGCCATCCTGTGGCTTAGCATTAGTGTCTGGGATGACTTGGGGCAAGATCTCAACCTCCCCGCAACCCACTTCACTGCTGCCAGAATCCCTCCTGCCCCCCCCGCTAAAGCCGCCTCCCTGCCCAACCTGGGTGGGGGTGGAGAAGAGGGTTCTGATAACATGAGCTGTGGTTTGGTGGTGGAACAGCTGTCAAGGGCACTGAGGGGGAGGTAGCAGGAGCTCACCCTACAAGGAGAGGGGTTGGCACTAGAGGTTACTAGAAAGGAGAAGAAGACTCCATTCTGGGGTTCAGGAGGTGAATTTATCCCTCAGTGGTGGGCAGGTGCTGGGTGGAAATACTGCTGGTTCTAGGTGCCCTTAATTCCCCCTGATTCCTCAGGGCGTTTGAGTCTCTGACAGGTTCTCGTTCCCTTGCAGCAGGAGGACGTCACGGCCAAAGTGATGCACCAGCTCCGCATCATCCGGCACTTGCGCCAGGTGCCTGAGACACTGCAGGGGCTGTGCCTCTGAGGCCATCAGCAACTCCCGCTCCCTGCTGCAGGTACTGCTCTGGCTCACTGTAAATGGGGAGCTAGTGGAAGGGGAAATGGAGCCCCCTGGCACTCACTAAAAGGGAAAGTGGTGGATTCTCCATCTCTTGATGTCATTGAATGAAGACTAGATGCCTTTCTGGAATGTGTTTTCCAAAAAAGTAACTGTTGTGCTATACATGAAGCCCATGATATGCAGGGGGTTAGATGAGATGCTCTAAAGGTCTCTTCTGGCCATAAAGTCTACTAATTTTGTTAAAACTGAGTGTAGCGTTGGGAGCAGCCTCTGATGTTTTACTGTCTAGCCGGCTTGCTTCCTAGAATGAACAGGCATTGAGTGGGGTGATCCAAAGGGAGTAGCTCAAACCTTCAAAGTGTCTGGTCAGCGGCAGGACAATAGCACTTCAGGGGAGGGGTGTGTGTGGCAGTGACATCACAAAGGCCTTTTGCAGGACCTCAGCCTATTGGTCAAAGGTGGTGGGGAGGTGGTGACCTCACAGAGAGATGCTGACATGAGCCAGGCAGGATAGGGGCACAGAGCCAGGAAAAACTCGTAGACCCCTGTGGCTTAGCTTCAGCAATTCTCCTTCTCGAGGTCTCTCTTTGAGAGAGTATTAGGGTTCACGTACGTGAGTGCGAGGAGGAACCTCTTTCGAGTTTTCTCCTTTCCTTTTCCTGTTTTTACTAGAAAACAGACGTCCCTGTTGAGAAGGTAAGAGCCTCGGAGAGGTTTGTAACCTGTTCAGTCTGATCCACCTTGTGCCAGCTGAATTCTAGGCATGGAAAAGACTAGTTCAAGGTGGCAGAATTTTATAGCCCACCTGGGATTTTGTCCCGTGGAATCACTGGGGACATTAGGGTTTGTCCTTTTTGTTTTACCTTTTCCTCCATCCCTCCTTCCTTTCTCTTCATCTCTTACTTCTTTTGTCCTTTCTCCTGTTCCCCTCCCACCACCAGGAGTGGTGTGTGTGTGTGTGTGTGTGTGTGTGTTGCTCGGGGTGCTCTTCACCTCCCCTTGTGGGAAGTTCATCCAAAACTGTGGGGTTGAAATAGTGCTTGGACTCCAATGACACTAGATGCTGCCATCCTGTGGCTTAGCATTAGTGTCTGGGATGACTTGGGGCAAGATCTCAACCTCCCCGCAACCCACTTCACTGCTGCCAGAATCCCTCCTGCCCCCCCTGCTAGAGCCGCCTCCCTGCTCAACCTGGGTGGGGGTGGAGAAGAGGGTTCTGATCACTTGAGCTGTGGTTTGGAGGTGGAACAGCTGTCAAGGGCACTGAGGGGGAGGTAGCAGGAGCTCACCCTACAAGGAGGGGGGTTGGCACTGGAGGTTACTAGAAAGGAGAAGAAGACTCCATTCTGGGGTTCAGGAGGTGAATTCATCCCTCAGTGGTGGGCAGGTGCTGGGTGGAAATACTGCTGGTTCCAGGTGCCCTTAATTCCCCCTGATTCCTCGGGGCGTTTGAGTCTCTGACAGGTTCTCGTTCCCTTGCAGCAGGATGACGTCACGGCCAAAGTGATTCACCAGCTCCGCATCATCCGGCACTTGCGCCAGGTGCCTGAGACACTGCAGGGGCTGTGCCTCTGAGGCCATCAGCAACTCCCGCTCCCTGCTGCGGGTAATGCTCTGGCTCACTGTAAATGGGGAGCTAGTGGAAGGGGAAATGGAGCCCCCTGGCACTCACTAAAAGGGAAAGTGGTGGATTCTCCATCTCTTGATGTCATTGAATGAAGACCAGATCCCTTTCTGGAATGTGTTTTCCAAAAAAGTAACTGTTGTGCTATACAGGAAGCCCATGATATGCAGGGGGTTAGATGAGATGCTCTAAAGGTCTCTTCTGGCCATAAAGTCTACTAATTTTGTTAAAACTGAGTGTAGCGTTGGGAGCAGCCTCTGATGTTTTACTGTCTAGCCGGCTTGCTTCCTAGAATGAACAGGCATTGAGTGGGGTGATCCACAGGGAGTAGCTCAAACCTTCAAAGTGTCTGGTCAGCGGCAGGACAATAGCACTTCAGGGGAGGGGGGTGTGTGGCAGTGACATCACAAAGGCCTTTTGCAGGACCTCAGCCTATTGGTCAAAGGTGGTGGGGAGGTGGTGACCTCACAGAGAGATGCTGACATGAGCCAGGCAGGATAGGGGCGCAGAGCCAGGAAAACCTCGTAGACCCCTGTGGCTTAGCTTCAGCAATTCTCCTTCTCGAGGTCTCTCTTTGAGAGAGTATTAGGGTTCACGTAGGTGAGTGCGAGGAGGAACCTCTTTCGAGTTTTCTCCTTTCCTTTTACTGATTTTACTAGAAAACAGACGTCCCTGTTGAGAAGGTAAGAGCCTCGGAGAGGTTTGTAACCTGTTCAGTCTGATCCACCTGGTGCCAGCTGAATTCTAGGCATGGAAAAGACTAGTTCAAGGTGGCAGAATTTTATAGCCCACCTGGGATTTTGTCCCGTGGAATCACTGGGGACATTAGGGTTTGTCCTTTTCGTTTTACCTTTTCCTCCATCCCTCCTTCCTTTCTCTTCATCTCTTACTTCTTTTGTCCTTTCTCCTGTTCCCCTCCCACCACCAGGAGTGGTGTGTGTGTGTGTGTGTGTGTGTGTGTGTGTGTGTGTGTGTGTGTGTGTGTGTGTGTGTGTGTGTGTTGCTGGGGATGCTCTTCACCTCCCCTTGTGGGAAGTTCATCCAAAACTGTGGGGTTGAAATAGTGCTTGGACTCCAATGACACTAGATGCTGCCATCCTGTGGCTTAGCATTAGTGTCTGGGATGACTTGGGGCAAGATCTCAACCTCCCCGCAACCCACTTCACTGCTGCCAGAATCCCTCCTGCCCCCCCTGCTAGAGCCGCCTCCCTGCTCAACCTGGGTGGGGGTGGAGAAGAGGGTTCTGATCACTTGAGCTGTGGTTTGGAGGTGGAACAGCTGTCAAGGGCACTGAGGGGGAGGTAGCAGGAGCTCATCCTACAAGGAGGGGGGTTGGCACTAGAGGTTACTAGAAAGGAGAAGAAGACTCCATTCTGGGGTTCAGGAGGTGAATTCATCCCTCAGTGGTGGGCAGGTGCTGGGTGGAAATACTGCTGGTTCCAGGTGCCCCTAATTCCCCCTGATTCCTCGGGGCGTTTGAGTCTCTGACAGGTTCTCGTTCCCTTGCAGCAGGAGGACGTCATGGCCAAAGTGATGCACCAGCTCCGCATCATCCGGCACTTGCGCCAGGTGCCTGAGACACTGCAGGGGCTGTGCCTCTGAGGCCATCAGCAACTCCCGCTCCCTGCTGCAGGTACTGCTCTGGCTCACTGTAAATGGGGAGCTAGTGGAAGGGGAAATGGAGCCCCCTGGCACTCACTGAAAGGGAAAGTGGTGGATTCTCCATCTCTTGATGTCATTGAATGAAGACTAGATGCCTTTCTGGAATGTGTTTTCCAAAAAAGTAACTGTTGTGCTATACAGGAAGCCCATGATATGCAGGGGGTTAGATGAGATGCTCTAAAGGTCTCTTCTGGCCATAAAGTCTACTAATTTTGTTAAAACTGAGTGTAGCGTTGGGAGCAGCCTCTGATGTTTTACTGTCTAGCCGGCTTGCTTCCTAGAATGAACAGGCATTGAGTGGGGTGATCCACAGGGAGTAGCTCAAACCTTCAAAGTGTCTGGTCAGCGGCAGGACAATAGCACTTCAGGGGAGGGGTGTGTGTGGCAGTGACATCACAAAGGCCTTTTGCAGGACCTCAGCCTATTGGTCAAAGGTGGTGGGGAGGTGGTGACCTCACAGAGAGATGCTGACATGAGCCAGGCAGGATAGGGGCGCAGAGCCAGGAAAACCTCGTAGACCCCTGTGGCTTAGCTTCAGCAATTCTCCTTCTCGAGGTCTCTCTTTGAGAGAGTATTAGGGTTCACGTAGGTGAGTGCGAGGAGGAACCTCTTTCGAGTTTTCTCCTTTCCTTTTCCTGTTTTTACTAGAAAACAGACGTCCCTGTTGAGAAGGTAAGAGCCTCGGAGGGGTTTGTAACCTGTTCAGTCTGATCCACCTGGTGCCAGCTGAATTCTAGGCATGGAAAAGACTAGTTCAAGGTGGCAGAATTTTATAGCCCACCTGGGATTTTGTCCCGTGGAATCACTGGGGACATTAGGGTTTGTCCTTTTTGTTTTACCTTTTCCTCCATCCCTCCTTCCTTTCTCTTCATCTCTTACTTCTTTTGTCCTTTCTCCTGTTCCCCTCCCACCACCAGGAGTGGTGTGTGTGTGTGTGTGTGTGTGTGTGTGTTGCTGGGGGTGCTCTTCACCTCCCCTTGTGGGAAGTTCATCCAAAACTGTGGGGTTGAAATAGTGCTTGGACTCCAATGACACTAGATGCTGCCATCCTGTGGCTTAGCATTAGTGTCTGGGATGACTTGGGGCAAGATCTCAACCTCCCCGCAACCCACTTCACTGCTGCCAGAATCCCTCCTGCCCCCCCTGCTAGAGCCGCCTCCCTGCCCAACCTGGGTGGGGGTGGAGAAGAGGGTTCTGATCACTTGAGCTGTGGTTTGGAGGTGGAACAGCTGTCAAGGGCACTGAGGGGGAGGTAGCAGGAGCTCATCCTACAAGGAGGGGGGTTGGCACTAGAGGTTACTAGAAAGGAGAAGAAGACTCCATTCTGGGGTTCAGGAGGTGAATTCATCCCTCAGTGGTGGGCAGGTGCTGGGTGGAAATACTGCTGGTTCCAGGTGCCCTTAATTCCCCCTGATTCCTCGGGGCGTTTGAGTCTCTGACAGGTTCTCGTTCCCTTGCAGCAGGAGGACGTCATGGCCAAAGTGATGCACCAGCTCCGCATCATCCGGCACTTGCGCCAGGTGCCTGAGACACTGCAGGGGCTGTGCCTCTGAGGCCATCAGCAACTCCCGCTCCCTGCTGCAGGTACTGCTCTGGCTCACTGTAAATGGGGAGCTAGTGGAAGGGGAAATGGAGCCCCCTGGCACTCACTAAAAGGGAAAGTGGTGGATTCTCCATCTCTTGATGTCATTGAATGAAGACTAGATGCCTTTCTGGAATGTGTTTTCCAAAAAAGTAACTGTTGTGCTATACATGAAGCCCATGATATGCAGGGGGTTAGATGAGATGCTCTAAAGGTCTCTTCTGGCCATAAAGTCTACTAATTTTGTTAAAACTGAGTGTAGCGTTGGGAGCAGCCTCTGATGTTTTACTGTCTAGCCGGCTTGCTTCCTAGAATGAACAGGCATTGAGTGGGGTGATCCACAGGGAGTAGCTCAAACCTTCAAAGTGTCTGGTCAGCGGCAGGACAATAGCACTTCAGGGGAGGGGTGTGTGTGGCAGTGACATCACAAAGGCCTTTTGCAGGACCTCAGCCTATTGGTCAAAGGTGGTGGGGAGGTGGTGACCTCACAGAGAGATGCTGACATGAGCCAGGCAGGATAGGGGCGCAGAGCCAGGAAAACCTCGTAGACCCCTGTGGCTTAGCTTCAGCAATTCTCCTTCTCGAGGTCTCTCTTTGAGAGAGTATTAGGGTTCACGTAGGTGAGTGCGAGGAGGAACCTCTTTCGAGTTTTCTCCTTTCCTTTTCCTGTTTTTACTAGAAAACAGACGTCCCTGTTGAGAAGGTAAGAGCCTCGGAGAGGTTTGTAACCTGTTCAGTCTGATCCACCTGGTGCCAGCTGAATTCTAGGCATGGAAAAGACTAGTTCAAGGTGGCAGAATTTTATAGCCCACCTGGGATTTTGTCCCGTGGAATCACTGGGGACATTAGGGTTTGTCCTTTTTGTTTTACCTTTTCCTCCATCCCTCCTTCCTTTCTCTTCATCTCTTACTTCTTTTGTCCTTTCTCCTGTTCCCCTCCCACCACCAGGAGTGGTGTGTGTGTGTGTGTGTGTGTGTGTGTGTGTGTGTGTGTGTGTGTGTGTGTGTGTGTGTGTGTTGCTGGGGGTGCTCTTCACCTCCCCTTGTGGGAAGTTCATCCAAAACTGTGGGGTTGAAATAGTGCTTGGACTCCAATGACACTAGATGCTGCCATCCTGTGGCTTAGCATTAGTGTCTGGGATGACTTGGGGCAAGATCTCAACCTCCCCGCAACCCACTTCACTGCTGCCAGAATCCCTCCTGCCCCCCCTGCTAGAGCCGCCTCCCTGCCCAACCTGGGTGGGGGTGGAGAAGAGGGTTCTGATCACTTAAGCTGTGGTTTGGAGGTGGAACAGCTGTCAAGGGCACTGAGGGGGAGGTAGCAGGAGCTCATCCTACAAGGAGGGGGGTTGGCACTAGAGGTTACTAGAAAGGAGAAGAAGACTCCATTCTGGGGTTCAGGAGGTGAATTCATCCCTCAGTGGTGGGCAGGTGCTGGGTGGAAATACTGCTGGTTCCAGGTGCCCCTAATTCCCCCTGATTCCTCGGGGCGTTTGAGTCTCTGACAGGTTCTCGTTCCCTTGCAGCAGGAGGACGTCATGGCCAAAGTGATGCACCAGCTCCGCATCATCCGGCACTTGCGCCAGGTGCCTGAGACACTGCAGGGGCTGTGCCTCTGAGGCCATCAGCAACTCCCGCTCCCTGCTGCAGGTACTGCTCTGGCTCACTGTAAATGGGGAGCTAGTGGAAGGGGAAATGGAGCCCCCTGGCACTCACTGAAAGGGAAAGTGGTGGATTCTCCATCTCTTGATGTCATTGAATGAAGACTAGATGCCTTTCTGGAATGTGTTTTCCAAAAAAGTAACTGTTGTGCTATACAGGAAGCCCATGATATGCAGGGGGTTAGATGAGATGCTCTAAAGGTCTCTTCTGGCCATAAAGTCTACTAATTTTGTTAAAACTGAGTGTAGCGTTGGGAGCAGCCTCTGATGTTTTACTGTCTAGCCGGCTTGCTTCCTAGAATGAACAGGCATTGAGTGGGGTGATCCACAGGGAGTAGCTCAAACCTTCAAAGTGTCTGGTCAGCGGCAGGACAATAGCACTTCAGGGGAGGGGTGTGTGTGGCAGTGACATCACAAAGGCCTTTTGCAGGACCTCAGCCTATTGGTCAAAGGTGGTGGGGAGGTGGTGACCTCACAGAGAGATGCTGACATGAGCCAGGCAGGATAGGGGCGCAGAGCCAGGAAAACCTCGTAGACCCCTGTGGCTTAGCTTCAGCAATTCTCCTTCTCGAGGTCTCTCTTTGAGAGAGTATTAGGGTTCACGTAGGTGAGTGCGAGGAGGAACCTCTTTCGAGTTTTCTCCTTTCCTTTTCCTGTTTTTACTAGAAAACAGACGTCCCTGTTGAGAAGGTAAGAGCCTCGGAGGGGTTTGTAACCTGTTCAGTCTGATCCACCTGGTGCCAGCTGAATTCTAGGCATGGAAAAGACTAGTTCAAGGTGGCAGAATTTTATAGCCCACCTGGGATTTTGTCCCGTGGAATCACTGGGGACATTAGGGTTTGTCCTTTTCGTTTTACCTTTTCCTCCATCCCTCCTTCCTTTCTCTTCATCTCTTACTTCTTTTGTCCTTTCTCCTGTTCCCCTCCCACCACCAGGAGTGGTGTGTGTGTGTGTGTGTGTGTGTGTGTGTGTGTGTGTGTTGCTGCGGGTGCTCTTCGCCTGCCCTTGTGGGAAGTTCATCCAAAACCGTGGGGTTGAAATAGTGCTTGGACTCCAATGACACTAGATGCTGCCATCCTGTGGCTTAGCATTAGTGTCTGGGATGACTTGGGGCAAGATCTCAACCTCCCCGCAACCCACTTCACTGCTGCCAGAATCCCTCCTGCCCCCCCCCCGCTAAAGCCGCCTCCCTGCCCAACCTGGGTGGGGGTGGAGAAGAGGGTTCTGATAACATGAGCTGTGGTTTGGTGGTGGAACAGCTGTCAAGGGCACTGAGGGGGCGGTAGCAGGAGCTCACCCTACAAGGAGAGGGGTTGGCACTAGAGGTTACTAGAAAGGAGAAGAAGACTCCATTCTGGGGTTCAGAAGGTGAATTCATCCCTCAGTGGTGGGCAGGTGCTGGGTGGAAATACTGCTGGTTCCAGGTGCCCTTAATTCCCCCTGATTCCTCAGGGCGTTTGAGTCTCTGACAGGTTCTCGTTCCCTTGCAGCAGGAGGACGTCACGGCCAAAGTGATGCACCAGCTCCGCATCATCCGGCACTTGCGCCAGGTGCCTGAGACACTGCAGGGGCTGTGCCTCTGAGGCCATCAGCAACTCCCGCTCCCTGCTGCAGGTACTGCTCTGGCTCACTGTAAATGGGGAGCTAGTGGAAGGGGAAATGGAGCCCCCTGGCACTCACTAAAAGGGAAAGTGGTGGATTCTCCATCTCTTGATGTCATTGAATGAAGACCAGATCCCTTTCTGGAATGTGTTTTCCAAAAAAGTAACTGTTGTGCTATACAGGAAGCCCATGATATGCAGGGGGTTAGATGAGATGCTCTAAAGGTCTCTTCTGGCCATAAAGTCTACTAATTTTGTTAAAACTGAGTGTAGCGTTGGGAGCAGCCTCTGATGTTTTACTGTCTAGCCGGCTTGCTTCCTAGAATGAACAGGCATTGAGTGGGGTGATCCAAAGGGAGTAGCTCAAACCTTCAAAGTGTCTGGTCAGCGGCAGGACAATAGCACTTCAGGGGAGGGGTGTGTGTGGCAGTGACATCACAAAGGCCTTTTGCAGGACCTCAGCCTATTGGTCAAAGGTGGTGGGGAGGTGGTGACCTCACAGAGAGATGCTGACATGAGCCAGGCAGGATAGGGGCACAGAGCCAGGAAAACCTCGTAGACCCCTGTGGCTTAGCTTCAGCAATTCTCCTTCTCGAGGTCTCTCTTTGAGAGAGTATTAGGGTTCACGTACGTGAGTGCGAGGAGGAACCTCTTTCGAGTTTTCTCCTTTCCTTTTCCTGTTTTTACTAGAAAACAGACGTCCCTGTTGAGAAGGTAAGAGCCTCGGAGAGGTTTGTAACCTGTTCAGTCTGATCCACCTGGTGCCAGCTGAATTCTAGGCATGGAAAAGACTAGTTCAAGGTGGCAGAATTTTATAGCCCACCTGGGATTTTGTCCCGTGGAATCACTGGGGACATTAGGGTTTGTCCTTTTCGTTTTACCTTTTCCTCCATCCCTCCTTCCTTTCTCTTCATCTCTTACTTCTTTTGTCCTTTCTCCTGTTCCCCTCCCACCACCAGGAGTGGTGTGTGTGTGTGTGTGTGTGTGTGTGTGTGTGTGTGTGTGTGTGTGTGTGTGTGTGTGTGTGTGTGTGTGTTGCTGCGGGTGCTCTTCGCCTGCCCTTGTGGGAAGTTCATCCAAAACCGTGGGGTTGAAATAGTGCTTGGACTCCAATGACACTAGATGCTGCCATCCTGTGGCTTAGCATTAGTGTCTGGGATGACTTGGGGCAAGATCTCAACCTCCCCGCAACCCACTTCACTGCTGCCAGAATCCCTCCTGCCCCCCCCGCTAAAGCCGCCTCCCTGCCCAACCTGGGTGGGGGTGGAGAAGAGGGTTCTGATAACATGAGCTGTGCTTTGGTGGTGGAACAGCTGTCAAGGGCACTGAGGGGGAGGTAGCAGGAGCTCACCCTACAAGGAGAGGGGTTGGCACTAGAGGTTACTAGAAAGGAGAAGAAGACTCCATTCTGGGGTTCAGGAGGTGAATTTATCCCTCAGTGGTGGGCAGGTGCTGGGTGGAAATACTGCTGGTTCTAGGTGCCCTTAATTCCCCCTGATTCCTCAGGGCGTTTGAGTCTCTGACAGGTTCTCGTTCCCTTGCAGCAGGAGGACGTCACGGCCAAAGTGATGCACCAGCTCCGCATCATCCGGCACTTGCGCCAGGTGCCTGAGACACTGCAGGGGCTGTGCCTCTGAGGCCATCAGCAACTCCCGCTCCCTGCTGCAGGTACTGCTCTGGCTCACTGTAAATGGGGAGCTAGTGGAAGGGGAAATGGAGCCCCCTGGCACTCACTAAAAGGGAAAGTGGTGGATTCTCCATCTCTTGATGTCATTGAATGAAGACTAGATGCCTTTCTGGAATGTGTTTTCCAAAAAAGTAACTGTTGTGCTATACATGAAGCCCATGATATGCAGGGGGTTAGATGAGATGCTCTAAAGGTCTCTTCTGGCCATAAAGTCTACTAATTTTGTTAAAACTGAGTGTAGCGTTGGGAGCAGCCTCTGATGTTTTACTGTCTAGCCGGCTTGCTTCCTAGAATGAACAGGCATTGAGTGGGGTGATCCAAAGGGAGTAGCTCAAACCTTCAAAGTGTCTGGTCAGCGGCAGGACAATAGCACTTCAGGGGAGGGGTGTGTGTGGCAGTGACATCACAAAGGCCTTTTGCAGGACCTCAGCCTATTGGTCAAAGGTGGTGGGGAGGTGGTGACCTCACAGAGAGATGCTGACATGAGCCAGGCAGGATAGGGGCACAGAGCCAGGAAAAACTCGTAGACCCCTGTGGCTTAGCTTCAGCAATTCTCCTTCTCGAGGTCTCTCTTTGAGAGAGTATTAGGGTTCACGTACGTGAGTGCGAGGAGGAACCTCTTTCGAGTTTTCTCCTTTCCTTTTCCTGTTTTTACTAGAAAACAGACGTCCCTGTTGAGAAGGTAAGAGCCTCGGAGAGGTTTGTAACCTGTTCAGTCTGATCCACCTTGTGCCAGCTGAATTCTAGGCATGGAAAAGACTAGTTCAAGGTGGCAGAATTTTATAGCCCACCTGGGATTTTGTCCCGTGGAATCACTGGGGACATTAGGGTTTGTCCTTTTTGTTTTACCTTTTCCTCCATCCCTCCTTCCTTTCTCTTCATCTCTTACTTCTTTTGTCCTTTCTCCTGTTCCCCTCCCACCACCAGGAGTGGTGTGTGTGTGTGTGTGTGTGTGTGTGTTGCTCGGGGTGCTCTTCACCTCCCCTTGTGGGAAGTTCATCCAAAACTGTGGGGTTGAAATAGTGCTTGGACTCCAATGACACTAGATGCTGCCATCCTGTGGCTTAGCATTAGTGTCTGGGATGACTTGGGGCAAGATCTCAACCTCCCCGCAACCCACTTCACTGCTGCCAGAATCCCTCCTGCCCCCCCTGCTAGAGCCGCCTCCCTGCTCAACCTGGGTGGGGGTGGAGAAGAGGGTTCTGATCACTTGAGCTGTGGTTTGGAGGTGGAACAGCTGTCAAGGGCACTGAGGGGGAGGTAGCAGGAGCTCACCCTACAAGGAGGGGGGTTGGCACTGGAGGTTACTAGAAAGGAGAAGAAGACTCCATTCTGGGGTTCAGGAGGTGAATTCATCCCTCAGTGGTGGGCAGGTGCTGGGTGGAAATACTGCTGGTTCCAGGTGCCCTTAATTCCCCCTGATTCCTCGGGGCGTTTGAGTCTCTGACAGGTTCTCGTTCCCTTGCAGCAGGATGACGTCACGGCCAAAGTGATTCACCAGCTCCGCATCATCCGGCACTTGCGCCAGGTGCCTGAGACACTGCAGGGGCTGTGCCTCTGAGGCCATCAGCAACTCCCGCTCCCTGCTGCGGGTAATGCTCTGGCTCACTGTAAATGGGGAGCTAGTGGAAGGGGAAATGGAGCCCCCTGGCACTCACTAAAAGGGAAAGTGGTGGATTCTCCATCTCTTGATGTCATTGAATGAAGACCAGATCCCTTTCTGGAATGTGTTTTCCAAAAAAGTAACTGTTGTGCTATACAGGAAGCCCATGATATGCAGGGGGTTAGATGAGATGCTCTAAAGGTCTCTTCTGGCCATAAAGTCTACTAATTTTGTTAAAACTGAGTGTAGCGTTGGGAGCAGCCTCTGATGTTTTACTGTCTAGCCGGCTTGCTTCCTAGAATGAACAGGCATTGAGTGGGGTGATCCACAGGGAGTAGCTCAAACCTTCAAAGTGTCTGGTCAGCGGCAGGACAATAGCACTTCAGGGGAGGGGGGTGTGTGGCAGTGACATCACAAAGGCCTTTTGCAGGACCTCAGCCTATTGGTCAAAGGTGGTGGGGAGGTGGTGACCTCACAGAGAGATGCTGACATGAGCCAGGCAGGATAGGGGCGCAGAGCCAGGAAAACCTCGTAGACCCCTGTGGCTTAGCTTCAGCAATTCTCCTTCTCGAGGTCTCTCTTTGAGAGAGTATTAGGGTTCACGTAGGTGAGTGCGAGGAGGAACCTCTTTCGAGTTTTCTCCTTTCCTTTTACTGATTTTACTAGAAAACAGACGTCCCTGTTGAGAAGGTAAGAGCCTCGGAGAGGTTTGTAACCTGTTCAGTCTGATCCACCTGGTGCCAGCTGAATTCTAGGCATGGAAAAGACTAGTTCAAGGTGGCAGAATTTTATAGCCCACCTGGGATTTTGTCCCGTGGAATCACTGGGGACATTAGGGTTTGTCCTTTTCGTTTTACCTTTTCCTCCATCCCTCCTTCCTTTCTCTTCATCTCTTACTTCTTTTGTCCTTTCTCCTGTTCCCCTCCCACCACCAGGAGTGGTGTGTGTGTGTGTGTGTGTGTGTGTGTGTGTGTGTGTGTGTGTGTGTGTGTGTGTGTGTGTTGCTGGGGATGCTCTTCACCTCCCCTTGTGGGAAGTTCATCCAAAACTGTGGGGTTGAAATAGTGCTTGGACTCCAATGACACTAGATGCTGCCATCCTGTGGCTTAGCATTAGTGTCTGGGATGACTTGGGGCAAGATCTCAACCTCCCCGCAACCCACTTCACTGCTGCCAGAATCCCTCCTGCCCCCCCTGCTAGAGCCGCCTCCCTGCTCAACCTGGGTGGGGGTGGAGAAGAGGGTTCTGATCACTTGAGCTGTGGTTTGGAGGTGGAACAGCTGTCAAGGGCACTGAGGGGGAGGTAGCAGGAGCTCATCCTACAAGGAGGGGGGTTGGCACTAGAGGTTACTAGAAAGGAGAAGAAGACTCCATTCTGGGGTTCAGGAGGTGAATTCATCCCTCAGTGGTGGGCAGGTGCTGGGTGGAAATACTGCTGGTTCCAGGTGCCCTTAATTCCCCCTGATTCCTCGGGGCGTTTGAGTCTCTGACAGGTTCTCGTTCCCTTGCAGCAGGAGGACGTCATGGCCAAAGTGATGCACCAGCTCCGCATCATCCGGCACTTGCGCCAGGTGCCTGAGACACTGCAGGGGCTGTGCCTCTGAGGCCATCAGCAACTCCCGCTCCCTGCTGCAGGTACTGCTCTGGCTCACTGTAAATGGGGAGCTAGTGGAAGGGGAAATGGAGCCCCCTGGCACTCACTGAAAGGGAAAGTGGTGGATTCTCCATCTCTTGATGTCATTGAATGAAGACTAGATGCCTTTCTGGAATGTGTTTTCCAAAAAAGTAACTGTTGTGCTATACAGGAAGCCCATGATATGCAGGGGGTTAGATGAGATGCTCTAAAGGTCTCTTCTGGCCATAAAGTCTACTAATTTTGTTAAAACTGAGTGTAGCGTTGGGAGCAGCCTCTGATGTTTTACTGTCTAGCCGGCTTGCTTCCTAGAATGAACAGGCATTGAGTGGGGTGATCCACAGGGAGTAGCTCAAACCTTCAAAGTGTCTGGTCAGCGGCAGGACAATAGCACTTCAGGGGAGGGGTGTGTGTGGCAGTGACATCACAAAGGCCTTTTGCAGGACCTCAGCCTATTGGTCAAAGGTGGTGGGGAGGTGGTGACCTCACAGAGAGATGCTGACATGAGCCAGGCAGGATAGGGGCGCAGAGCCAGGAAAACCTCGTAGACCCCTGTGGCTTAGCTTCAGCAATTCTCCTTCTCGAGGTCTCTCTTTGAGAGAGTATTAGGGTTCACGTAGGTGAGTGCGAGGAGGAACCTCTTTCGAGTTTTCTCCTTTCCTTTTCCTGTTTTTACTAGAAAACAGACGTCCCTGTTGAGAAGGTAAGAGCCTCGGAGGGGTTTGTAACCTGTTCAGTCTGATCCACCTGGTGCCAGCTGAATTCTAGGCATGGAAAAGACTAGTTCAAGGTGGCAGAATTTTATAGCCCACCTGGGATTTTGTCCCGTGGAATCACTGGGGACATTAGGGTTTGTCCTTTTTGTTTTACCTTTTCCTCCATCCCTCCTTCCTTTCTCTTCATCTCTTACTTCTTTTGTCCTTTCTCCTGTTCCCCTCCCACCACCAGGAGTGGTGTGTGTGTGTGTGTGTGTGTGTGTGTGTTGCTGGGGGTGCTCTTCACCTCCCCTTGTGGGAAGTTCATCCAAAACTGTGGGGTTGAAATAGTGCTTGGACTCCAATGACACTAGATGCTGCCATCCTGTGGCTTAGCATTAGTGTCTGGGATGACTTGGGGCAAGATCTCAACCTCCCCGCAACCCACTTCACTGCTGCCAGAATCCCTCCTGCCCCCCCTGCTAGAGCCGCCTCCCTGCCCAACCTGGGTGGGGGTGGAGAAGAGGGTTCTGATCACTTGAGCTGTGGTTTGGAGGTGGAACAGCTGTCAAGGGCACTGAGGGGGAGGTAGCAGGAGCTCATCCTACAAGGAGGGGGGTTGGCACTAGAGGTTACTAGAAAGGAGAAGAAGACTCCATTCTGGGGTTCAGGAGGTGAATTCATCCCTCAGTGGTGGGCAGGTGCTGGGTGGAAATACTGCTGGTTCCAGGTGCCCTTAATTCCCCCTGATTCCTCGGGGCGTTTGAGTCTCTGACAGGTTCTCGTTCCCTTGCAGCAGGAGGACGTCATGGCCAAAGTGATGCACCAGCTCCGCATCATCCGGCACTTGCGCCAGGTGCCTGAGACACTGCAGGGGCTGTGCCTCTGAGGCCATCAGCAACTCCCGCTCCCTGCTGCAGGTACTGCTCTGGCTCACTGTAAATGGGGAGCTAGTGGAAGGGGAAATGGAGCCCCCTGGCACTCACTAAAAGGGAAAGTGGTGGATTCTCCATCTCTTGATGTCATTGAATGAAGACTAGATGCCTTTCTGGAATGTGTTTTCCAAAAAAGTAACTGTTGTGCTATACATGAAGCCCATGATATGCAGGGGGTTAGATGAGATGCTCTAAAGGTCTCTTCTGGCCATAAAGTCTACTAATTTTGTTAAAACTGAGTGTAGCGTTGGGAGCAGCCTCTGATGTTTTACTGTCTAGCCGGCTTGCTTCCTAGAATGAACAGGCATTGAGTGGGGTGATCCACAGGGAGTAGCTCAAACCTTCAAAGTGTCTGGTCAGCGGCAGGACAATAGCACTTCAGGGGAGGGGTGTGTGTGGCAGTGACATCACAAAGGCCTTTTGCAGGACCTCAGCCTATTGGTCAAAGGTGGTGGGGAGGTGGTGACCTCACAGAGAGATGCTGACATGAGCCAGGCAGGATAGGGGCGCAGAGCCAGGAAAACCTCGTAGACCCCTGTGGCTTAGCTTCAGCAATTCTCCTTCTCGAGGTCTCTCTTTGAGAGAGTATTAGGGTTCACGTAGGTGAGTGCGAGGAGGAACCTCTTTCGAGTTTTCTCCTTTCCTTTTCCTGTTTTTACTAGAAAACAGACGTCCCTGTTGAGAAGGTAAGAGCCTCGGAGAGGTTTGTAACCTGTTCAGTCTGATCCACCTGGTGCCAGCTGAATTCTAGGCATGGAAAAGACTAGTTCAAGGTGGCAGAATTTTATAGCCCACCTGGGATTTTGTCCCGTGGAATCACTGGGGACATTAGGGTTTGTCCTTTTTGTTTTACCTTTTCCTCCATCCCTCCTTCCTTTCTCTTCATCTCTTACTTCTTTTGTCCTTTCTCCTGTTCCCCTCCCACCACCAGGAGTGGTGTGTGTGTGTGTGTGTGTGTGTGTGTGTGTGTGTGTGTGTGTGTGTGTGTGTGTGTGTGTGTGTGTGTGTGTGTGTTGCTGGGGGTGCTCTTCACCTCCCCTTGTGGGAAGTTCATCCAAAACTGTGGGGTTGAAATAGTGCTTGGACTCCAATGACACTAGATGCTGCCATCCTGTGGCTTAGCATTAGTGTCTGGGATGACTTGGGGCAAGATCTCAACCTCCCCGCAACCCACTTCACTGCTGCCAGAATCCCTCCTGCCCCCCCTGCTAGAGCCGCCTCCCTGCCCAACCTGGGTGGGGGTGGAGAAGAGGGTTCTGATCACTTAAGCTGTGGTTTGGAGGTGGAACAGCTGTCAAGGGCACTGAGGGGGAGGTAGCAGGAGCTCATCCTACAAGGAGGGGGGTTGGCACTAGAGGTTACTAGAAAGGAGAAGAAGACTCCATTCTGGGGTTCAGGAGGTGAATTCATCCCTCAGTGGTGGGCAGGTGCTGGGTGGAAATACTGCTGGTTCCAGGTGCCCTTAATTCCCCCTGATTCCTCGGGGCGTTTGAGTCTCTGACAGGTTCTCGTTCCCTTGCAGCAGGAGGACGTCATGGCCAAAGTGATGCACCAGCTCCGCATCATCCGGCACTTGCGCCAGGTGCCTGAGACACTGCAGGGGCTGTGCCTCTGAGGCCATCAGCAACTCCCGCTCCCTGCTGCAGGTACTGCTCTGGCTCACTGTAAATGGGGAGCTAGTGGAAGGGGAAATGGAGCCCCCTGGCACTCACTAAAAGGGAAAGTGGTGGATTCTCCATCTCTTGATGTCATTGAATGAAGACTAGATGCCTTTCTGGAATGTGTTTTCCAAAAAAGTAACTGTTGTGCTATACAGGAAGCCCATGATATGCAGGGGGTTAGATGAGATGCTCTAAAGGTCTCTTCTGGCCATGAAGTCTACTAATTTTGTTAAAACTGAGTGTAGCGTTGGGAGCAGCCTCTGATGTTTTACTGTCTAGCCGGCTTGCTTCCTAGAATGAACAGGCATTGAGTGGGGTGATCCACAGGGAGTAGCTCAAACCTTCAAAGTGTCTGGTCAGCGGCAGGACAATAGCACTTCAGGGGAGGGGTGTGTGTGGCAGTGACATCACAAAGGCCTTTTGCAGGACCTCAGCCTATTGGTCAAAGGTGGTGGGGAGGTGGTGACCTCACAGAGAGATGCTGACATGAGCCAGGCAGGATAGGGGCGCAGAGCCAGGAAAACCTCGTAGACCCCTGTGGCTTAGCTTCAGCAATTCTCCTTCTCGAGGTCTCTCTTTGAGAGAGTATTAGGGTTCACGTAGGTGAGTGCGAGGAGGAACCTCTTTCGAGTTTTCTCCTTTCCTTTTCCTGTTTTTACTAGAAAACAGACGTCCCTGTTGAGAAGGTAAGAGCCTCGGAGAGGTTTGTAACCTGTTCAGTCTGATCCACCTGGTGCCAGCTGAATTCTAGGCATGGAAAAGACTAGTTCAAGGTGGCAGAATTTTATAGCCCACCTGGGATTTTGTCCCGTGGAATCACTGGGGACATTAGGGTTTGTCCTTTTTGTTTTACCTTTTCCTCCATCCCTCCTTCCTTTCTCTTCATCTCTTACTTCTTTTGTCCTTTCTCCTGTTCCCCTCCCACCACCAGGAGTGGTGTGTGTGTGTGTGTGTGTGTGTGTGTGTGTGTGTGTGTGTGTGTGTGTGTGTGTGTTGCTGGGGGTGCTCTTCACCTCCCCTTGTGGGAAGTTCATCCAAAACTGTGGGGTTGAAATAGTGCTTGGACTCCAATGACACTAGATGCTGCCATCCTGTGGCTTAGCATTAGTGTCTGGATGACTTGGGGCAAGATCTCAACCTCCTCGCAACCCACTTCACTGCTGCCAGAATCCCTCCTGCCCCCCCTGCTAGAGCCGCCTCCCTGCCCAACCTGGGTGGGGGTGGAGAAGAGGGTTCTGATCACTTGAGCTGTGGTTTGGAGGTGGAACAGCTGTCAAGGGCACTGAGGGGGAGGTAGCAGGAGCTCATCCTACAAGGAGGGGGGGTTGGCACTAGAGGTTACTAGAAAGGAGAAGAAGACTCCATTCCGGGGTTCAGAAGGTGAATTCATCCCTCAGTGGTGGGCAGGTGCTGGGTGGAAATACTGCTGGTTCCAGGTGCCCTTAATTCCCCCTGATTCCTCGGGGCGTTTGAGTCTCTGACAGGTTCTCGTTCCCTTGCAGGAGGAGGACGTCACGGCCAAAGTGATGCACCAGCTCCGCATCATCCGGCACTTGCGCCAGGTGCCTGAGACACTGCAGGGGCTGTGCCTCTGAGGCCATCAGCAACTCCCGCTCCCTGCTGCAGGTACTGCTCTGGCTCACTGTAAATGGGGAGCTAGTGGAAGGGGAAATGGAGCCCCCTGGCACTCACTAAAAGGGAAAGTGGTGGATTCTCCATCTCTTGATGTCATTGAATGAAGACCAGATCCCTTTCTGGAATGTGTTTTCCAAAAAAGTAACTGTTGTGCTATACAGGAAGCCCATGATATGCAGGGGGTTAGATGAGATGCTCTAAAGGTCTCTTCTGGCCATAAAGTCTACTAATTTTGTTAAAACTGAGTGTAGCGTTGGGAGCAGCCTCTGATGTTTTACTGTCTAGCCGGCTTGCTTCCTAGAATGAACAGGCATTGAGTGGGGTGATCCACAGGGAGTAGCTCAAACCTTCAAAGTGTCTGGTCAGCGGCAGGACAATAGCACTTCAGGGGAGGGGTGTGTGTGGCAGTGACATCACAAAGGCCTTTTGCAGGACCTCAGCCTATTGGTCAAAGGTGGTGGGGAGGTGGTGACCTCACAGAGAGATGCTGACATGAGCCAGGCAGGATAGGGGCGCAGAGCCAGGAAAACCTCGTAGACCCCTGTGGCTTAGCTTCAGCAATTCTCCTTCTCGAGGTCTCTCTTTGAGAGAGTATTAGGGTTCACGTAGGTGAGTGCGAGGAGGAACCTCTTTCGAGTTTTCTCCTTTCCTTTTCCTGTTTTTACTAGAAAACAGACGTCCCTGTTGAGAAGGTAAGAGCCTCGGAGAGGTTTGTAACCTGTTCAGTCTGATCCACCTGGTGCCAGCTGAATTCTAGGCATGGAAAAGACTAGTTCAAGGTGGCAGAATTTTATAGCCCACCTGGGATTTTGTCCCGTGGAATCACTGGGGACATTAGGGTTTGTCCTTTTTGTTTTACCTTTTCCTCCATCCCTCCTTCCTTTCTCTTCATCTCTTACTTCTTTTGTCCTTTCTCCTGTTCCCCTCCCACCACCAGGAGTGGTGTGTGTGTGTGTGTGTGTGTGTGTTGCTGGGGGTGCTCTTCACCTCCCCTTGTGGGAAGTTCATCCAAAACTGTGGGGTTGAAATAGTGCTTGGACTCCAATGACACTAGATGCTGCCATCCTGTGGCTTAGCATTAGTGTCTGGGATGACTTGGGGCAAGATCTCAACCTCCCCGCAACCCACTTCACTGCTGCCAGAATCCCTCCTGCCCCCCCTGCTAGAGCCGCCTCCCTGCCCAACCTGGGTGGGGGTGGAGAAGAGGGTTCTGATCACTTGAGCTGTGGTTTGGAGGTGGAACAGCTGTCAAGGGCACTGAGGGGGAGGTAGCAGGAGCTCATCCTACAAGGAGGGGGGTTGGCATTAGAGGTTACTAGAAAGGAGAAGAAGACTCCATTCTGGGGTTCAGAAGGTGAATTCATCCCTCAGTGGTGGGCAGGTGCTGGGTGGAAATACTGCTGGTTCCAGGTGCCCTGAATTCCCCCTGATTCCTCGGGGCATTTGAGTCTCTGACAGGTTCTCGTTCCCTTGCAGGAGGAGGACGTCACGGCCAAAGTGATGCACCAGCTCCGCATCATCCGGCACTTGCGCCAGGTGCCTGAGACACTGCAGGGGCTGTGCCTCTGAGGCCATCAGCAACTCCCGCTCCCTGCTGCAGGTACTGCTCTGGCTCACTGTAAATGGGGAGCTAGTGGAAGGGGAAATGGAGCCCCCTGGCACTCACTAAAAGGGAAAGTGGTGGATTCTCCATCTCTTGATGTCATTGAATGAAGACCAGATCCCTTTCTGGAATGTGTTTTCCAAAAAAGTAACTGTTGTGCTATACAGGAAGCCCATGATATGCAGGGGGTTAGATGAGATGCTCTAAAGGTCTCTTCTGGCCATAAAGTCTACTAATTTTGTTAAAACTGAGTGTAGCGTTGGGAGCAGCCTCTGATGTTTTACTGTCTAGCCGGCTTGCTTCCTAGAATGAACAGGCATTGAGTGGGGTGATCCACAGGGAGTAGCTCAAACCTTCAAAGTGTCTGGTCAGCGGCAGGACAATAGCACTTCAGGGGAGGGGTGTGTGTGGCAGTGACATCACAAAGGCCTTTTGCAGGACCTCAGCCTATTGGTCAAAGGTGGTGGGGAGGTGGTGACCTCACAGAGAGATGCTGACATGAGCCAGGCAGGATAGGGGCGCAGAGCCAGGAAAACCTCGTAGACCCCTGTGGCTTAGCTTCAGCAATTCTCCTTCTCGAGGTCTCTCTTTGAGAGAGTATTAGGGTTCACGTAGGTGAGTGCGAGGAGGAACCTCTTTCGAGTTTTCTCCTTTCCTTTTACTGATTTTACTAGAAAACAGACGTCCCTGTTGAGAAGGTAAGAGCCTCAGAGAGGTTTGTAACCTGTTCAGTCTGATCCACCTGGTGCCAGCTGAATTCTAGGCATGGAAAAGACTAGTTCAAGGTGGCAGAATTTTATAGCCCACCTGGGATTTTGTCCCGTGGAATCACTGGGGACATTAGGGTTTGTCCTTTTCGTTTTACCTTTTCCTCCATCCCTCCTTCCTTTCTCTTCATCTCTTACTTCTTTTGTCCTTTCTCCTGTTCCCCTCCCACCACCAGGAGTGGTGTGTGTGTGTGTGTGTGTGTGTGTGTGTGTGTGTTGCTGGGGGTGCTCTTCACCTCCCCTTGTGGGAAGTTCATCCAAAACTGTGGGGTTGAAATAGTGCTTGGACTCCAATGACACTAGATGCTGCCATCCTGTGGCTTAGCATTAGTGTCTGGGATGACTTGGGGCAAGATCTCAACCTCCCCGCAACCCACTTCACTGCTGCCAGAATACCTCCTGCCCCCCCTTCTAGAGCCGCCTCCCTGCCCAACCTGGGTGGGGGTGGAGAAGAGGGTTCTGATCACTTGAGCTATGGTTTGGAGGTGGAACAGCTGTCAAGGGCACTGAGGGGGAGGTAGCAGGAGCTCATCCTACAAGGAGGGGGGTTGGCACTAGAGGTTACTAGAAAGGAGAAGAAGACTCCATTCTGGGGTTCAGAAGGTGAATTCATCCCTCAGTGGTGGGCAGGTGCTGGGTGGAAATACTGCTGGTTCCAGGTGCCCTGAATTCCCCCTGATTCCTCGGGGCATTTGAGTCTCTGACAGGTTCTCGTTCCCTTGCAGGAGGAGGACGTCACGGCCAAAGTGATGCACCAGCTCCGCATCATCCGACACTTGCGCCAGGTGCCTGAGACACTGCAGGGGCTGTGCCTCTGAGGCCATCAGCAACTCCCGCTCCCTGCTGCAGGTACTGCTCTGGCTCACTGTAAATGGGGAGCTAGTGGAAGGGGAAATGGAGCCCCCTGGCACTCACTAAAAGGGAAAGTGGTGGATTCTCCATCTCTTGATGTCATTGAATGAAGACCAGATCCCTTTCTGGAATGTGTTTTCCAAAAAAGTAACTGTTGTGCTATACAGGAAGCCCATGATATGCAGGGGGTTAGATGAGATGCTCTAAAGGTCTCTTCTGGCCATAAAGTCTACTAATTTTGTTAAAACTGAGTGTAGCGTTGGGAGCAGCCTCTGATGTTTTACTGTCTAGCCGGCTTGCTTCCTAGAATGAACAGGCATTGAGTGGGGTGATCCACAGGGAGTAGCTCAAACCTTCAAAGTGTCTGGTCAGCGGCAGGACAATAGCACTTCAGGGGAGGGGGGTGTGTGGCAGTGACATCACAAAGGCCTTTTGCAGGACCTCAGCCTATTGGTCAAAGGTGGTGGGGAGGTGGTGACCTCACAGAGAGATGCTGACATGAGCCAGGCAGGATAGGGGCGCAGAGCCAGGAAAACCTCGTAGACCCCTGTGGCTTAGCTTCAGCAATTCTCCTTCTCGAGGTCTCTCTTTGAGAGAGTATTAGGGTTCACGTAGGTGAGTGCGAGGAGGAACCTCTTTCGAGTTTTCTCCTTTCCTTTTACTGATTTTAGTAGAAAACAGACGTCCCTGTTGAGAAGGTAAGAGCCTCAGAGAGGTTTGTAACCTGTTCAGTCTGATCCACCTGGTGCCAGCTGAATTCTAGGCATGGAAAAGACTAGTTCAAGGTGGCAGAATTTTATAGCCCACCTGGGATTTTGTCCCGTGGAATCACTGGGGACATTAGGGTTTGTCCTTTTCGTTTTACCTTTTCCTCCATCCCTCCTTCCTTTCTCTTCATCTCTTACTTCTTTTGTCCTTTCTCCTGTTCCCCTCCCACCACCAGGAGTGTGTGTGTGTGTGTGTGTGTGTGTGTGTGTGTGTGTGTGTGTGTGTGTGTGTGTGTGTGTTGCTGGGGGTGCTCTTCACCTCCCCTTGTGGGAAGTTCATCCAAAACTGTGGGGTTGAAATAGTGCTTGGACTCCAATGACACTAGGTGCTGCCATCCTGTGGCTTAGCATTAGTGTCTGGATGACTTGGGGCAAGATCTCAACCTCCCCGCAACCCACTTCACTGCTGCCAGAATCCCTCCTGCCCCCCCTGCTAGAGCCGCCTCCCTGCCCAACCTGGGTGGGGGTGGAGAAGAGGGTTCTGATCACTTGAGCTGTGGTTTGGAGGTGGAACAGCTGTCAAGGGCACTGAGGGGGAGGTAGCAGGAGCTCACCCTACAAGGAGGGGGGTTGGCACTGGAGGTTACTAGAAAGGAGAAGAAGACTCCATTCTGGGGTTCAGGAGGTGAATTCATCCCTCAGTGGTGGGCAGGTGCTGGGTGGAAATACTGCTGGTTCCAGGTGCCCTTAATTCCCCCTGATTCCTCGGGGCGTTTGAGTCTCTGACAGGTTCTCGTTCCCTTGCAGCAGGAGGACGTCACGGCCAAAGTGATGCACCAGCTCCGCATCATCCGGCACTTGCGCCAGGTGCTTGAGACACTGCAGGAGCTGTGCCTCTGAGGCCATCAGCAACTCCCGCTCCCTGCTGCAGGTACTGCTCTGGCTCACTGTAAATGGGGAGCTAGTGGAAGGGGAAATGGAGCCCCCTGGCACTCACTAAAAGGGAAAGTGGTGGATTCTCCATCTTTTGATGTCATTGAATGAAGACTAGATGCCTTTCTGGAATGTGTTTTCCAAAAAAGTAACTGTTGTGCTATACAGGAAGCCCATGATATGCAGGGGGTTAGATGAGATGCTCTAAAGGTCTCTTCTGGCCATAAAGTCTACTAATTTTGTTAAAACTGAGTGTAGCGTTGGGAGCAGCCTCTGATGTTTTACTGTCTAGCCGGCTTGCTTCCTAGAATGAACAGGCATTGAGTGGGGTGATCCACAGGGAGTAGCTCAAACCTTCAAAGTGTCTGGTCAGCGGCAGGACAATAGCACTTCAGGGGAGGGGTGTGTGTGGCAGTGACATCACAAAGGCCTTTTGCAGGACCTCAGCCTATTGGTCAAAGGTGGTGGGGAGGTGGTGACCTCACAGAGAGATGCTGACATGAGCCAGGCAGGATAGGGGCGCAGAGCCAGGAAAACCTCGTAGACCCCTGTGGCTTAGCTTCAGCAATTCTCCTTCTCGAGGTCTCTCTTTGAGAGAGTATTAGGGTTCACGTAGGTGAGTGCGAGGAGGAACCTCTTTCGAGTTTTCTCCTTTCCTTTTCCTGTTTTTACTAGAAAACAGACGTCCCTGTTGAGAAGGTAAGAGCCTCGGAGAGGTTTGTAACCTGTTCAGTCTGATCCACCTGGTGCCAGCTGAATTCTAGGCATGGAAAAGACTAGTTCAAGGTGGCAGAATTTTATAGCCCACCTGGGATTTTGTCCCGTGGAATCACTGGGGACATTAGGGTTTGTCCTTTTCGTTTTACCTTTTCCTCCATCCCTCCTTCCTTTCTCTTCATCTCTTACTTCTTTTGTCCTTTCTCCTGTTCCCCTCCCACCACCAGGAGTGGTGTGTGTGTGTGTGTGTGTGTGTGTTGCTGGGGGTGCTCTTCACCTCCCCTTGTGGGAAGTTCATCCAAAACTGTGGGGTTGAAATAGTGCTTGGACTCCAATGACACTAGATGCTGCCATCCTGTGGCTTAGCATTAGTGTCTGGGATGACTTGGGGCAAGATCTCAACCTCCCCGCAACCCACTTCACTGCTGCCAGAATCCCTCCTGCCCCCCCTGCTAGAGCCGCCTCCCTGCCCAACCTGGGTGGGGGTGGAGAAGAGGGTTCTGATCACTTGAGCTGTGGTTTGGAGGTGGAACAGCTGTCAAGGGCACTGAGGGGGAGGTAGCAGGAGCTCACGCTACAAGGAGGGGGGTTGGCACTAGAGGTTACTAGAAAGGAGAAGAAGACTCCATTCTGGGGTTCAGAAGGTGAATTCATCCCTCAGTGGTGGGCAGGTGCTGGGTGGAAATACTGCTGGTTCCAGGTGCCCTGAATTCCCCCTGATTCCTCGGGGCGTTTGAGTCTCTGACAGGTTCTCGTTCCCTTGCAGGAGGAGGACGTCACGGCCAAAGTGATGCACCAGCTCCGCATCATCCGGCACTTGCGCCAGGTGCCTGAGACACTGCAGGGGCTGTGCCTCTGAGGCCATCAGCAACTCCCGCTCCCTGCTGCAGGTACTGCTCTGGCTCACTGTAAATGGGGAGCTAGTGGAAGGGGAAATGGAGCCCCCTGGCACTCACTAAAAGGGAAAGTGGTGGATTCTCCATCTCTTGATGTCATTGAATGAAGACCAGATCCCTTTCTGGAATGTGTTTTCCAAAAAAGTAACTGTTGTGCTATACAGGAAGCCCATGATATGCAGGGGGTTAGATGAGATGCTCTAAAGGTCTCTTCTGGCCATAAAGTCTACTAATTTTGTTAAAACTGAGTGTAGCGTTGGGAGCAGCCTCTGATGTTTTACTGTCTAGCCGGCTTGCTTCCTAGAATGAACAGGCATTGAGTGGGGTGATCCACAGGGAGTAGCTCAAACCTTCAAAGTGTCTGGTCAGCGGCAGGACAATAGCACTTCAGGGGAGGGGTGTGTGTGGCAGTGACATCACAAAGGCCTTTTGCAGGACCTCAGCCTATTGGTCAAAGGTGGTGGGGAGGTGGTGACCTCACAGAGAGATGCTGACATGAGCCAGGCAGGATAGGGGCGCAGAGCCAGGAAAACCTCGTAGACCCCTGTGGCTTAGCTTCAGCAATTCTCCTTCTCGAGGTCTCTCTTTGAGAGAGTATTAGGGTTCACGTAGGTGAGTGCGAGGAGGAACCTCTTTCGAGTTTTCTCCTTTCCTTTTACTGATTTTACTAGAAAACAGACGTCCCTGTTGAGAAGGTAAGAGCCTCAGAGAGGTTTGTAACCTGTTCAGTCTGATCCACCTGGTGCCAGCTGAATTCTAGGCATGGAAAAGACTAGTTCAAGGTGGCAGAATTTTATAGCCCACCTGGGATTTTGTCCCGTGGAATCACTGGGGACATTAGGGTTTGTCCTTTTCGTTTTACCTTTTCCTCCATCCCTCCTTCCTTTCTCTTCATCTCTTACTTCTTTTGTCCTTTCTCCTGTTCCCCTCCCACCACCAGGAGTGGTGTGTGTGTGTGTGTGTGTGTGTTGCTGGGGGTGCTCTTCACCTCCCCTTGTGGGAAGTTCATCCAAAACTGTGGGGTTGAAATAGTGCTTGGACTCCAATGACACTAGATGCTGCCATCCTGTGGCTTAGCATTAGTGTCTTGGATGACTTGGGGCAAGATCTCAACCTCCCCGCAACCCACTTCACTGCTGCCAGAATCCCTCCTGCCCCCCCTGCTAGAGCCGCCTCCCTGCCCAACCTGGGTGGGGGTGGAGAAGAGGGTTCTGATCACTTGAGCTGTGGTTTGGAGGTGGAACAGCTGTCAAGGGCACTGAGGGGGAGGTAGCAGGAGCTCACCCTACAAGGAGGGGGGTTGGCACTGGAGGTTACTAGAAAGGAGAAGAAGACTCCATTCTGGGGTTCAGGAGGTGAATTCATCCCTCAGTGGTGGGCAGGTGCTGGGTGGAAATACTGCTGGTTCCAGGTGCCCTTAATTCCCCCTGATTCCTCGGGGCGTTTGAGTCTCTGACAGGTTCTCGTTCCCTTGCAGCAGGAGGACGTCACGGCCAAAGTGATGCACCAGCTCCGCATCATCCGGCACTTGCGCCAGGTGCCTGAGACACTGCAGGGGCTGTGCCTCTGAGGCCATCAGCAACTCCCGCTCCCTGCTGCAGGTACTGCTCTGGCTCACTGTAAATGGGGAGCTAGTGGAAGGGGAAATGGAGCCCCCTGGCACTCACTAAAAGGGAAAGTGGTGGATTCTCCATCTCTTGATGTCATTGAATGAAGACCAGATCCCTTTCTGGAATGTGTTTTCCAAAAAAGTAACTGTTGTGCTATACAGGAAGCCCATGATATGCAGGGGGTTAGATGAGATGCTCTAAAGGTCTCTTCTGGCCATAAAGTCTACTAATTTTGTTAAAACCGAGTGTAGCGTTGGGAGCAGCCTCTGATGTTTTACTGTCTAGCCGGCTTGCTTCCTAGAATGAACAGGCATTGAGTGGGGTGATCCACAGGGAGTAGCTCAAACCTTCAAAGTGTCTGGTCAGCGGCAGGACAATAGCACTTCAGGGGAGGGGTGTGTGTGGCAGTGACATCACAAAGGCCTTTTGCAGGACCTCAGCCTATTGGTCAAAGGTGGTGGGGAGGTGGTGACCTCACAGAGAGATGCTGACATAAGCCAGGCAGGATAGGGGCGCAGAGCCAGGAAAACCTCGTAGACCCCTGTGGCTTAGCTTCAGCAATTCTCCTTCTCGAGGTCTCTCTTTGAGAGAGTATTAGGGTTCACGTAGGTGAGTGCGAGGAGGAACCTCTTTCGAGTTTTCTCCTTTCCTTTTACTGATTTTACTAGAAAACAGACGTCCCTGTTGAGAAGGTAAGAGCCTCAGAGAGGTTTGTAACCTGTTCAGTCTGATCCACCTGGTGCCAGCTGAATTCTAGGCATGGAAAAGACTAGTTCAAGGTGGCAGAATTTTATAGCCCACCTGGGATTTTGTCCCGTGGAATCACTGGGGACATTAGGGTTTGTCCTTTTTGTTTTACCTTTTCCTCCATCCCTCCTTCCTTTCTCTTCATCTCTTACTTCTTTTGTCCTTTCTCCTGTTCCCCTCCCACCACCAGGAGTGGTGTGTGTGTGTGTGTGTGTGTGTGTGTGTGTGTGTGTGTGTGTGTGTGTGTGTGTTGCTGGGGGTGCTCTTCACCTCCCCTTGTGGGAAGTTCATCCAAAACTGTGGGATTGAAATAGTGCTTGGACTCCAATGACACTAGATGCTGCCATCCTGTGGCTTAGCATTAGTGTCTGGGATGACTTGGGGCAAGATCTCAACCTCCCCGCAACCCACTTCACTGCTGCCAGAATCCCTCCTGCCCCCCCCGCTAGAGCCGCCTCCCTGCCCAACCTGGGTGGGGGTGGAGAAGAGGGTTCTGATCACTTGAGCTGTGGTTTGGAGGTGGAACAGCTGTCAAGGGGACTGAGGGGGAGGTAGCAGGAGCTCACCCTACAAGGAGGGGGGTTGGCACTGGAGGTTACTAGAAAGGAGAAGAAGACTCCATTCTGGGGTTCAGGAGGTGAATTCATCCCTCAGTGGTGGGCAGGTGCTGGGTGGAAATACTGCTGGTTCCAGGTGCCCTTAATTCCCCCTGATTCCTCGGGGCGTTTGAGTCTCTGACAGGTTCTCGTTCCCTTGCAGGAGGAGGACGTCACGGCCAAAGTGATGCACCAGCTCCGCATCATGCGGCACTTGCGCCAGGTGCCTGAGACACTGTAGGGGCTGTGCCTCTGAGGCCATCAGCAACTCCCTCTCCCTGCTGCAGGTACTGCTCTGGCTCACTGTAAATGGGGAGCTAGTGGAAGGGGAAATGGAGCCCCCTGGCACTCACTAAAAGGGAAAGTGGTGGATTCTCCATCTCTTGATGTCATTGAATGAAGACCAGATCCCTTTCTGGAATGTGTTTTCCAAAAAAGTAACTGTTGTGCTATACAGGAAGCCCATGATATGCAGGGGGTTAGATGAGATGCTCTAAAGGTCTCTTCTGGCCATAAAGTCTACTAATTTTGTTAAAACTGAGTGTAGCGTTGGGAGCAGCCTCTGATGTTTTACTGTCTAGCCGGCTTGCTTCCTAGAATGAACAGGCATTGAGTGGGGTGATCCACAGGGAGTAGCTCAAACCTTCAAAGTGTCTGGTCAGCGGCAGGACAATAGCACTTCAGGGGAGGGGGGTGTGTGGCAGTGACATCACAAAGGCCTTTTGCAGGACCTCAGCCTATTGGTCAAAGGTGGTGGGGAGGTGGTGACCTCACAGAGAGATGCTGACATGAGCCAGGCAGGATAGGGGCGCAGAGCCAGGAAAACCTCGTAGACCCCTGTGGCTTAGCTTCAGCAATTCTCCTTCTCGAGGTCTCTCTTTGAGAGAGTATTAGGGTTCACGTAGGTGAGTGCGAGGAGGAACCTCTTTCGAGTTTTCTCCTTTCCTTTTCCTGTTTTTACTAGAAAACAGACGTCCCTGTTGAGAAGGTAAGAGCCTCGGAGAGGTTTGTAACCTGTTCAGTCTGATCCACCTGGTGCCAGCTGAATTCTAGGCATGGAAAAGACTAGTTCAAGGTGGCAGAATTTTATAGCCCACCTGGGATTTTGTCCCGTGGAATCACTGGGGACATTAGGGTTTGTCCTTTTCGTTTTACCTTTTCCTCCATCCCTCCTTCCTTTCTCTTCATCTCTTACTTCTTTTGTCCTTTCTCCTGTTCCCCTCCCACCACCAGGAGTGGTGTGTGTGTGTGTGTGTGTGTGTGTGTTGCTGGGGGTGCTCTTCACCTCCCCTTGTGGGAAGTTCATCCAAAACTGTGGGGTTGAAATAGTGCTTGGACTCCAATGACACTAGATGCTGCCATCCTGTGGCTTAGCATTAGTGTCTGGGATGACTTGGGGCAAGATCTCAACCTCCCCGCAACCCACTTCACTGCTGCCAGAATCCCTCCTGCCCCCCCTGCTAGAGCCGCCTCCCTGCCCAACCTGGGTGGGGGTGGAGAAGAGGGTTCTGATCACTTGAGCTGTGGTTTGGAGGTGGAACAGCTGTCAAGGGCACTGAGGGGGAGGTAGCAGGAGCTCACCCTACAAGGAGGGGGGTTGGCACTGGAGGTTACTAGAAAGGAGAAGAAGACTCCATTCTGGGGTTCAGGAGGTGAATTCATCCCTCAGTGGTGGGCAGGTGCTGGGTGGAAATACTGCTGGTTCCAGGTGCCCTTAATTCCCCCTGATTCCTCGTGGCATTTGAGTCTCTGACAGGTTCTCGTTCCCTTGCAGGAGGAGGACGTCACGGCCAAAGTGATGCACCAGCTCCGCATCATCCGGCACTTGCGCCAGGTGCCTGAGACACTGCAGGGGCTGTGCCTCTGAGGCCATCAGCAACTCCCGCTCCCTGCTGCAGGTACTGCTCTGGCTCACTGTAAATGGGGAGCTAGTGGAAGGGGAAATGGAGCCCCCTGGCACTCACTAAAAGGGAAAGTGGTGGATTCTCCATCTCTTGATGTCATTGAATGAAGACCAGATCCCTTTCTGGAATGTGTTTTCCAAAAAAGTAACTGTTGTGCTATACAGGAAGCCCATGATATGCAGGGGGTTAGATGAGATGCTCTAAAGGTCTCTTCTGGCCATAAAGTCTACTAATTTTGTTAAAACTGAGTGTAGCGTTGGGAGCAGCCTCTGATGTTTTACTGTCTAGCCGGCTTGCTTCCTAGAATGAACAGGCATTGAGTGGGGTGATCCACAGGGAGTAGCTCAAACCTTCAAAGTGTCTGGTCAGCGGCAGGACAATAGCACTTCAGGGGAGGGGTGTGTGTGGCAGTGACATCACAAAGGCCTTTTGCAGGACCTCAGCCTATTGGTCAAAGGTGGTGGGGAGGTGGTGACCTCACAGAGAGATGCTGACATGAGCCAGGCAGGATAGGGGCGCAGAGCCAGGAAAACCTCGTAGACCCCTGTGGCATAGCTTCAGCAATTCTCCTTCTCGAGGTCTCTCTTTGAGAGAGTATTAGGGTTCACGTAGGTGAGTGCGAGGAGGAACCTCTTTCGAGTTTTCTCCTTTCCTTTTACTGATTTTACTAGAAAACAGACGTCCCTGTTGAGAAGGTAAGAGCCTCGGAGGGGTTTGTAACCTGTTCAGTCTGATCCACCTGGTGCCAGCTGAATTCTAGGCATGGAAAAGACTAGTTCAAGGTGGCAGAATTTTATAGCCCACCTGGGATTTTGTCCCGTGGAATCACTGGGGACATTAGGGTTTGTCCTTTTCGTTTTACCTTTTCCTCCATCCCTCCTTCCTTTCTCTTCATCTCTTACTTCTTTTGTCCTTTCTCCTGTTCCCCTCCCACCACCAGGAGTGGTGTGTGTGTGTGTGTGTGTGTGTGTTGCTGGGGGTGCTCTTCACCTCCCCTTGTGGGAAGTTCATCCAAAACTGTGGGGTTGAAATAGTGCTTGGACTCCAATGACACTAGATGCTGCCATCCTGTGGCTTAGCATTAGTGTCTGGGATGACTTGGGGCAAGATCTCAACCTCCCCGCAACCCACTTCACTGCTGCTAGAATCCCTCCTGCCCCCCCTGCTAGAGCCGCCTCCCTGCCCAACCTGGGTGGGGGTGGAGAAGAGGGTTCTGATCACTTGAGCTGTGGTTTGGAGGTGGAACAGCTGTCAAGGGCACTGAGGGGGAGGTAGCAGGAGCTCATCCTACAAGGAGGGGGGTTGGCACTAGAGGTTACTAGAAAGGAGAAGAAGACTCCATTCTGGGGTTCAGAAGGTGAATTCATCCCTCAGTGGTGGGCAGGTGCTGGGTGGAAATACTGCTGGTTCCAGGTGCCCTGAATTCCCCCTGATTCCTCGTGGCATTTGAGTCTCTGACAGGTTCTCGTTCCCTTGCAGGAGGAGGACGTCACGGCCAAAGTGATGCACCAGCTCCGCATCATCCGGCACTTGCGCCAGGTGCCTGAGACACTGCAGGGGCTGTGCCTCTGAGGCCATCAGCAACTCCCGCTCCCTGCTGCAGGTACTGCTCTGGCTCACTGTAAATGGGGAGCTAGTGGAAGGGGAAATGGAGCCCCCTGGCACTCACTAAAAGGGAAAGTGGTGGATTCTCCATCTCTTGATGTCATTGAATGAAGACCAGATCCCTTTCTGGAATGTGTTTTCCAAAAAAGTAACTGTTGTGCTATACAGGAAGCCCATGATATGCAGGGGGTTAGATGAGATGCTCTAAAGGTCTCTTCTGGCCATAAAGTCTACTAATTTTGTTAAAACTGAGTGTAGCGTTGGGAGCAGCCTCTGATGTTTTACTGTCTAGCCGGCTTGCTTCCTAGAATGAACAGGCATTGAGTGGGGTGATCCACAGGGAGTAGCTCAAACCTTCAAAGTGTCTGGTCAGCGGCAGGACAATAGCACTTCAGGGGAGGGGTGTGTGTGGCAGTGACATCACAAAGGCCTTTTGCAGGACCTCAGCCTATTGGTCAAAGGTGGTGGGGAGGTGGTGACCTCACAGAGAGATGCTGACATGAGCCAGGCAGGATAGGGGCGCAGAGCCAGGAAAACCTCGTAGACCCCTGTGGCTTAGCTTCAGCAATTCTCCTTCTCGAGGTCTCTCTTTGAGAGAGTATTAGGGTTCACGTAGGTGAGTGCGAGGAGGAACCTCTTTCGAGTTTTCTCCTTTCCTTTTACTGATTTTACTAGAAAACAGACGTCCCTGTTGAGAAGGTAAGAGCCTCAGAGAGGTTTGTAACCTGTTCAGTCTGATCCACCTGGTGCCAGCTGAATTCTAGGCATGGAAAAGACTAGTTCAAGGTGGCAGAATTTTATAGCCCACCTGGGATTTTGTCCCGTGGAATCACTGGGGACATTAGGGTTTGTCCTTTTCGTTTTACCTTTTCCTCCATCCCTCCTTCCTTTCTCTTCATCTCTTACTTCTTTTGTCCTTTCTCCTGTTCCCCTCCCACCACCAGGAGTGGGGTGTGTGTGTGTGTGTGTGTGTGTGTGTGTGTGTGTGTGTGTGTGTGTGTGTGTGTGTGTGTGTGTTGCTGGGGGTGCTCTTCACCTCCCCTTGTGGGAAGTTCATCCAAAACTGTGGGGTTGAAATAGTGCTTGGACTCCAATGACACTAGGTGCTGCCATCCTGTGGCTTAGCATTAGTGTCTGGATGACTTGGGGCAAGATCTCAACCTCCCCGCAACCCACTTCACTGCTGCCAGAATCCCTCCTGCCCCCCCTGCTAGAGCCGCCTCCCTGCCCAACCTGGGTGGGGGTGGAGAAGAGGGTTCTGATCACTTGAGCTGTGGTTTGGAGGTGGAACAGCTGTCAAGGGCACTGAGGGGGAGGTAGCAGGAGCTCACCCTACAAGGAGGGGGGTTGGCACTGGAGGTTACTAGAAAGGAGAAGAAGACTCCATTCTGGGGTTCAGAAGGTGAATTCATCCCTCAGTGGTGGGCAGGTGCTGGGTGGAAATACTGCTGGTTCCAGGTGCCCTGAATTCCCCCTGATTCCTCGGGGCGTTTGAGTCTCTGACAGGTTCTCGTTCCCTTGCAGGAGGAGGACGTCACGGCCAAAGTGATGCACCAGCTCCGCATCATCCGGCACTTGCGCCAGGTGCCTGAGACACTGCAGGGGCTGTGCCTCTGAGGCCATCAGCAACTCCCGCTCCCTGCTGCAGGTACTGCTCTGGCTCACTGTAAATGGGGAGCTAGTGGAAGGGGAAATGGAGCCCCCTGGCACTCACTAAAAGGGAAAGTGGTGGATTCTCCATCTCTTGATGTCATTGAATGAAGACCAGATCCCTTTCTGGAATGTGTTTTCCAAAAAAGTAACTGTTGTGCTATACAGGAAGCCCATGATATGCAGGGGGTTAGATGAGATGCTCTAAAGGTCTCTTCTGGCCATAAAGTCTACTAATTTTGTTAAAACTGAGTGTAGCGTTGGGAGCAGCCTCTGATGTTTTACTGTCTAGCCGGCTTGCTTCCTAGAATGAACAGGCATTGAGTGGGGTGATCCACAGGGAGTAGCTCAAACCTTCAAAGTGTCTGGTCAGCGGCAGGACAATAGCACTTCAGGGGAGGGGTGTGTGTGGCAGTGACATCACAAAGGCCTTTTGCAGGACCTCAGCCTATTGGTCAAAGGTGGTGGGGAGGTGGTGACCTCACAGAGAGATGCTGACATGAGCCAGGCAGGATAGGGGCGCAGAGCCAGGAAAACCTCGTAGACCCCTGTGGCTTAGCTTCAGCAATTCTCCTTCTCGAGGTCTCTCTTTGAGAGAGTATTAGGGTTCACGTAGGTGAGTGCGAGGAGGAACCTCTTTCGAGTTTTCTCCTTTCCTTTTCCTGTTTTTACTAGAAAACAGACGTCCCTGTTGAGAAGGTAAGAGCCTCGGAGAGGTTTGTAACCTGTTCAGTCTGATCCACCTGGTGCCAGCTGAATTCTAGGCATGGAAAAGACTAGTTCAAGGTGGCAGAATTTTATAGCCCACCTGGGATTTTGTCCCGTGGAATCACTGGGGACATTAGGGTTTGTCCTTTTCGTTTTACCTTTTCCTCCATCCCTCCTTCCTTTCTCTTCATCTCTTACTTCTTTTGTCCTTTCTCCTGTTCCCCTCCCACCACCAGGAGTGGTGTGTGTGTGTGTGTGTGTGTGTGTTGCTGGGGGTGCTCTTCACCTCCCCTTGTGGGAAGTTCATCCAAAACTGTGGGGTTGAAATAGTGCTTGGACTCCAATGACACTAGATGCTGCCATCCTGTGGCTTAGCATTAGTGTCTGGGATGACTTGGGGCAAGATCTCAACCTCCCCGCAACCCACTTCACTGCTGCCAGAATCCCTCCTGCCCCCCCTGCTAGAGCCGCCTCCCTGCCCAACCTGGGTGGGGGTGGAGAAGAGGGTTCTGATCACTTGAGCTGTGGTTTGGAGGTGGAACAGCTGTCAAGGGCACTGAGGGGGAGGTAGCAGGAGCTCACGCTACAAGGAGGGGGGTTGGCACTAGAGGTTACTAGAAAGGAGAAGAAGACTCCATTCTGGGGTTCAGGAGGTGAATTCATCCCTCAGTGGTGGGCAGGTGCTGGGTGGAAATACTGCTGGTTCCAGGTGCCCTGAATTCCCCCTGATTCCTCGGGGCGTTTGAGTCTCTGACAGGTTCTCGTTCCCTTGCAGGAGGAGGACGTCACGGCCAAAGTGATGCACCAGCTCCGCATCATCCGGCACTTGCGCCAGGTGCCTGAGACACTGCAGGGGCTGTGCCTCTGAGGCCATCAGCAACTCCCGCTCCCTGCTGCAGGTACTGCTCTGGCTCACTGTAAATGGGGAGCTAGTGGAAGGGGAAATGGAGCCCCCTGGCACTCACTAAAAGGGAAAGTGGTGGATTCTCCATCTCTTGATGTCATTGAATGAAGACCAGATCCCTTTCTGGAATGTGTTTTCCAAAAAAGTAACTGTTGTGCTATACAGGAAGCCCATGATATGCAGGGGGTTAGATGAGATGCTCTAAAGGTCTCTTCTGGCCATAAAGTCTACTAATTTTGTTAAAACTGAGTGTAGCGTTGGGAGCAGCCTCTGATGTTTTACTGTCTAGCCGGCTTGCTTCCTAGAATGAACAGGCATTGAGTGGGGTGATCCACAGGGAGTAGCTCAAACCTTCAAAGTGTCTGGTCAGCGGCAGGACAATAGCACTTCAGGGGAGGGGGGTGTGTGGCAGTGACATCACAAAGGCCTTTTGCAGGACCTCAGCCTATTGGTCAAAGGTGGTGGGGAGGTGGTGACCTCACAGAGAGATGCTGACATGAGCCAGGCAGGATAGGGGCGCAGAGCCAGGAAAACCTCGTAGACCCCTGTGGCTTAGCTTCAGCAATTCTCCTTCTCGAGGTCTCTCTTTGAGAGAGTATTAGGGTTCACGTAGGTGAGTGCGAGGAGGAACCTCTTTCGAGTTTTCTCCTTTCCTTTTCCTGTTTTTACTAGAAAACAGACGTCCCTGTTGAGAAGGTAAGAGCCTCGGAGAGGTTTGTAACCTGTTCAGTCTGATCCACCTGGTGCCAGCTGAATTCTAGGCATGGAAAAGACTAGTTCAAGGTGGCAGAATTTTATAGCCCACCTGGGATTTTGTCCCGTGGAATCACTGGGGACATTAGGGTTTGTCCTTTTCGTTTTACCTTTTCCTCCATCCCTCCTTCCTTTCTCTTCATCTCTTACTTCTTTTGTCCTTTCTCCTGTTCCCCTCCCACCACCAGGAGTGGTGTGTGTGTGTGTGTGTGTGTGTGTGTGTGTGTTGCTGGGGGTGCTCTTCACCTCCCCTTGTGGGAAGTTCATCCAAAACTGTGGGGTTGAAATAGTGCTTGGACTCCAATGACACTAGATGCTGCCATCCTGTGGCTTAGCATTAGTGTCTGGATGACTTGGGGCAAGATCTCAACCTCCCCGCAACCCACTTCACTGCTGCCAGAATCCCTTCTGCCCCCCCTGCTAGAGCCGCCTCCCTGCCCAACCTGGGTGGGGGTGGAGAAGAGGGTTCTGATCACTTGAGCTGTGGTTTGGAGGTGGAACAGCTGTCAAGGGCACTGAGGGGGAGGTAGCAGGAGCTCACCCTACAAGGAGGGGGGTTGGCACTGGAGGTTACCAAAAAGGAGAAGAAGACTCCATTCTGGGGTTCAGGAGGTGAATTCATCCCTCAGTGGTGGGCAGGTGCTGGGTGGAAATACTGCTGGTTCCAGGTGCCCTTAATTCCCCCTGATCCCTCAGGGCGTTTGAGTCTCTGACAGGTTCTCGTTCCCTTGCAGCAGGAGGACGTCACGGCCAAAGTGATGCACCAGCTCCGCATCATCCGGCACTTGCGCCAGGTGCCTGAGACACTGCAGGGGCTGTGCCTCTGAGGCCATCAGCAACTCCCGCTCCCTGCTGCAGGTACTGCTCTGGCTCACTGTAAATGGGGAGCTAGTGGAAGGGGAAATGGAGCCCCCTGGCACTCACTAAAAGGGAAAGTGGTGGATTCTCCATCTCTTGATGTCATTGAATGAAGACCAGATCCCTTTCTGGAATGTGTTTTCCAAAAAAGTAACTGTTGTGCTATACAGGAAGCCCATGATATGCAGGGGGTTAGATGAGATGCTCTAAAGGTCTCTTCTGGCCATAAAGTCTACTAATTTTGTTAAAACCGAGTGTAGCGTTGGGAGCAGCCTCTGATGTTTTACTGTCTAGCCGGCTTGCTTCCTAGAATGAACAGGCATTGAGTGGGGTGATCCACAGGGAGTAGCTCAAACCTTCAAAGTGTCTGGTCAGCGGCAGGACAATAGCACTTCAGGGGAGGGGTGTGTGTGGCAGTGACATCACAAAGGCCTTTTGCAGGACCTCAGCCTATTGGTCAAAGGTGGTGGAGAGGTGGTGACCTCACAGAGAGATGCTGACATAAGCCAGGCAGGATAGGGGCGCAGAGCCAGGAAAACCTCGTAGACCCCTGTGGCTTAGCTTCAGCAATTCTCCTTCTCGAGGTCTCTCTTTGAGAGAGTATTAGGGTTCACGTAGGTGAGTGCGAGGAGGAACCTCTTTCGAGTTTTCTCCTTTCCTTTTACTGATTTTACTAGAAAACAGACGTCCCTGTTGAGAAGGTAAGAGCCTCGGAGAGGTTTGTAACCTGTTCAGTCTGATCCACCTGGTGCCAGCTGAATTCTAGGCATGGAAAAGACTAGTTCAAGGTGGCAGAATTTTATAGCCCACCTGGGATTTTGTCCCGTGGAATCACTGGGGACATTAGGGTTTGTCCTTTTCGTTTTACCTTTTCCTCCATCCCTCCTTCCTTTCTCTTCATCTCTTACTTCTTTTGTCCTTTCTCCTGTTCCCCTCCCACCACCAGGAGTGGTGTGTGTGTGTGTGTGTGTGTGTGTTGCTGGGGGTGCTCTTCACCTCCCCTTGTGGGAAGTTCATCGAAAACTGTGGGGTTGAAATAGTGCTTGGACTCCAATGACACTAGATGCTGCCATCCTGTGGCTTAGCATTAGTGTCTGGGATGACTTGGGGCAAGATCTCAACCTCCCCGCAACCCACTTCACTGCTGCCAGAATCCCTCCTGCCCCCCCTGCTAGAGCCGCCTCCCTGCCCAACCTGGGTGGGGGTGGAGAAGAGGGTTCTGATAACATGAGCTGTGGTTTGGTGGTGGAACAGCTGTCAAGGGCACTGAGGGGGAGGTAGCAGGAGCTCACCCTACAAGGAGGGGGGTTGGCACTGGAGGTTACTAGAAAGGAGAAGAAGACTCCATTCTGGGGTTCAGGAGGTGAATTCATCCCTCAGTGGTGGGCAGGTGCTGGGTGGAAATACTGCTGGTTCCAGGTGCCCTGAATTCCCCCTGATTCCTCGGGGCGTTTGAGTCTCTGACGGGTTCTCGTTCCCTTGCAGGAGGAGGACGTCACGGCCAAAGTGATGCACCAGCTCCGCATCATCCGGCACTTGCGCCAGGTGCCTGAGACACTGCAGGGGCTGTGCCTCTGAGGCCATCAGCAACTCCCGCTCCCTGCTGCAGGTACTGCTCTGGCTCACTGTAAATGGGGAGCTAGTGGAAGGGGAAATGGAGCCCCCTGGCACTCACTAAAAGGGAAAGTGGTGGATTCTCCATCTCTTGATGTCATTGAATGAAGACCAGATCCCTTTCTGGAATGTGTTTTCCAAAAAAGTAACTGTTGTGCTATACAGGAAGCCCATGATATGCAGGGGGTTAGATGAGATGCTCTAAAGGTCTCTTCTGGCCATAAAGTCTACTAATTTTGTTAAAACTGAGTGTAGCGTTGGGAGCAGCCTCTGATGTTTTACTGTCTAGCCGGCTTGCTTCCTAGAATGAACAGGCATTGAGTGGGGTGATCCACAGGGAGTAGCTCAAACCTTCAAAGTGTCTGGTCAGCGGCAGGACAATAGCACTTCAGGGGAGGGGTGTGTGTGGCAGTGACATCACAAAGGCCTTTTGCAGGACCTCAGCCTATTGGTCAAAGGTGGTGGGGAGGTGGTGACCTCACAGAGAGATGCTGACATGAGCCAGGCAGGATAGGGGCGCAGAGCCAGGAAAACCTCGTAGACCCCTGTGGCTTAGCTTCAGCAATTCTCCTTCTCGAGGTCTCTCTTTGAGAGAGTATTAGGGTTCACGTAGGTGAGTGCGAGGAGGAACTTCTTTCGAGTTTTCTCCTTTCCTTTTACTGATTTTACTAGAAAACAGACGTCCCTGTTGAGAAGGTAAGAGCCTCGGAGGGGTTTGTAACCTGTTCAGTCTGATCCACCTGGTGCCAGCTGAATTCTAGGCATGGAAAAGACTAGTTCAAGGTGGCAGAATTTTATAGCCCACCTGGGATTTTGTCCCGTGGAATCACTGGGGACATTAGGGTTTGTCCTTTTCGTTTTACCTTTTCCTCCATCCCTCCTTCCTTTCTCTTCATCTCTTACTTCTTTTGTCCTTTCTCCTGTTCCCCTCCCACCACCAGGAGTGGTGTGTGTGTGTGTGTGTGTGTGTGTTGCTGGGGGTGCTCTTCACCTCCCCTTGTGGGAAGTTCATCCAAAACTGTGGGGTTGAAATAGTGCTTGGACTCCAATGACACTAGATGCTGCCATCCTGTGGCTTAGCATTAGTGTCTGGGATGACTTGGGGCAAGATCTCAACCTCCCCGCAACCCACTTCACTGCTGCTAGAATCCCTCCTGCCCCCCCTGCTAGAGCCGCCTCCCTGCCCAACCTGGGTGGGGGTGGAGAAGAGGGTTCTGATCACTTGAGCTGTGGTTTGGAGGTGGAACAGCTGTCAAGGGCACTGAGGGGGAGGTAGCAGGAGCTCATCCTACAAGGAGGGGGGTTGGCACTAGAGGTTACTAGAAAGGAGAAGAAGACTCCATTCTGGGGTTCAGAAGGTGAATTCATCCCTCAGTGGTGGGCAGGTGCTGGGTGGAAATACTGCTGGTTCCAGGTGCCCTGAATTCCCCCTGATTCCTCGTGGCATTTGAGTCTCTGACAGGTTCTCGTTCCCTTGCAGGAGGAGGACGTCACGGCCAAAGTGATGCACCAGCTCCGCATCATCCGGCACTTGCGCCAGGTGCCTGAGACACTGCAGGGGCTGTGCCTCTGAGGCCATCAGCAACTCCCGCTCCCTGCTGCAGGTACTGCTCTGGCTCACTGTAAATGGGGAGCTAGTGGAAGGGGAAATGGAGCCCCCTGGCACTCACTAAAAGGGAAAGTGGTGGATTCTCCATCTCTTGATGTCATTGAATGAAGACCAGATCCCTTTCTGGAATGTGTTTTCCAAAAAAGTAACTGTTGTGCTATACAGGAAGCCCATGATATGCAGGGGGTTAGATGAGATGCTCTAAAGGTCTCTTCTGGCCATAAAGTCTACTAATTTTGTTAAAACTGAGTGTAGCGTTGGGAGCAGCCTCTGATGTTTTACTGTCTAGCCGGCTTGCTTCCTAGAATGAACAGGCATTGAGTGGGGTGATCCACAGGGAGTAGCTCAAACCTTCAAAGTGTCTGGTCAGCGGCAGGACAATAGCACTTCAGGGGAGGGGTGTGTGTGGCAGTGACATCACAAAGGCCTTTTGCAGGACCTCAGCCTATTGGTCAAAGGTGGTGGGGAGGTGGTGACCTCACAGAGAGATGCTGACATGAGCCAGGCAGGATAGGGGCGCAGAGCCAGGAAAACCTCGTAGACCCCTGTGGCTTAGCTTCAGCAATTCTCCTTCTCGAGGTCTCTCTTTGAGAGAGTATTAGGGTTCACGTAGGTGAGTGCGAGGAGGAACCTCTTTCGAGTTTTCTCCTTTCCTTTTACTGATTTTACTAGAAAACAGACGTCCCTGTTGAGAAGGTAAGAGCCTCAGAGAGGTTTGTAACCTGTTCAGTCTGATCCACCTGGTGCCAGCTGAATTCTAGGCATGGAAAAGACTAGTTCAAGGTGGCAGAATTTTATAGCCCACCTGGGATTTTGTCCCGTGGAATCACTGGGGACATTAGGGTTTGTCCTTTTCGTTTTACCTTTTCCTCCATCCCTCCTTCCTTTCTCTTCATCTCTTACTTCTTTTGTCCTTTCTCCTGTTCCCCTCCCACCACCAGGAGTGGGGTGTGTGTGTGTGTGTGTGTGTGTGTGTGTGTGTGTGTGTGTGTGTGTGTGTGTGTGTGTGTGTGTGTGTGTGTGTGTGTGTGTGTGTGTGTGTGTGTGTGTGTGTGTGTGTGTGTGTGTGTTGCTGGGGGTGCTCTTCACCTCCCCTTGTGGGAAGTTCATCCAAAACTGTGGGGTTGAAATAGTGCTTGGACTCCAATGACACTAGGTGCTGCCATCCTGTGGCTTAGCATTAGTGTCTGGATGACTTGGGGCAAGATCTCAACCTCCCCGCAACCCACTTCACTGCTGCCAGAATCCCTCCTGCCCCCCCTGCTAGAGCCGCCTCCCTGCCCAACCTGGGTGGGGGTGGAGAAGAGGGTTCTGATCACTTGAGCTGTGGTTTGGAGGTGGAACAGCTGTCAAGGGCACTGAGGGGGAGGTAGCAGGAGCTCACCCTACAAGGAGGGGGGTTGGCACTGGAGGTTACTAGAAAGGAGAAGAAGACTCCATTCTGGGGTTCAGAAGGTGAATTCATCCCTCAGTGGTGGGCAGGTGCTGGGTGGAAATACTGCTGGTTCCAGGTGCCCTGAATTCCCCCTGATTCCTCGGGGCGTTTGAGTCTCTGACAGGTTCTCGTTCCCTTGCAGGAGGAGGACGTCACGGCCAAAGTGATGCACCAGCTCCGCATCATCCGGCACTTGCGCCAGGTGCCTGAGACACTGCAGGGGCTGTGCCTCTGAGGCCATCAGCAACTCCCGCTCCCTGCTGCAGGTACTGCTCTGGCTCACTGTAAATGGGGAGCTAGTGGAAGGGGAAATGGAGCCCCCTGGCACTCACTAAAAGGGAAAGTGGTGGATTCTCCATCTCTTGATGTCATTGAATGAAGACCAGATCCCTTTCTGGAATGTGTTTTCCAAAAAAGTAACTGTTGTGCTATACAGGAAGCCCATGATATGCAGGGGGTTAGATGAGATGCTCTAAAGGTCTCTTCTGGCCATAAAGTCTACTAATTTTGTTAAAACTGAGTGTAGCGTTGGGAGCAGCCTCTGATGTTTTACTGTCTAGCCGGCTTGCTTCCTAGAATGAACAGGCATTGAGTGGGGTGATCCACAGGGAGTAGCTCAAACCTTCAAAGTGTCTGGTCAGCGGCAGGACAATAGCACTTCAGGGGAGGGGGGTGTGTGGCAGTGACATCACAAAGGCCTTTTGCAGGACCTCAGCCTATTGGTCAAAGGTGGTGGGGAGGTGGTGACCTCACAGAGAGATGCTGACATGAGCCAGGCAGGATAGGGGCGCAGAGCCAGGAAAACCTCGTAGACCCCTGTGGCTTAGCTTCAGCAATTCTCCTTCTCGAGGTCTCTCTTTGAGAGAGTATTAGGGTTCACGTAGGTGAGTGCGAGGAGGAACCTCTTTCGAGTTTTCTCCTTTCCTTTTCCTGTTTTTACTAGAAAACAGACGTCCCTGTTGAGAAGGTAAGAGCCTCGGAGAGGTTTGTAACCTGTTCAGTCTGATCCACCTGGTGCCAGCTGAATTCTAGGCATGGAAAAGACTAGTTCAAGGTGGCAGAATTTTATAGCCCACCTGGGATTTTGTCCCGTGGAATCACTGGGGACATTAGGGTTTGTCCTTTTCGTTTTACCTTTTCCTCCATCCCTCCTTCCTTTCTCTTCATCTCTTACTTCTTTTGTCCTTTCTCCTGTTCCCCTCCCACCACCAGGAGTGGTGTGTGTGTGTGTGTGTGTGTGTGTTGCTGGGGGTGCTCTTCACCTCCCCTTGTGGGAAGTTCATCCAAAACTGTGGGGTTGAAATAGTGCTTGGACTCCAATGACACTAGATGCTGCCATCCTGTGGCTTAGCATTAGTGTCTGGGATGACTTGGGGCAAGATCTCAACCTCCCCGCAACCCACTTCACTGCTGCCAGAATCCCTCCTGCCCCCCCTGCTAGAGCCGCCTCCCTGCCCAACCTGGGTGGGGGTGGAGAAGAGGGTTCTGATCACTTGAGCTGTGGTTTGGAGGTGGAACAGCTGTCAAGGGCACTGAGGGGGAGGTAGCAGGAGCTCACGCTACAAGGAGGGGGGTTGGCACTAGAGGTTACTAGAAAGGAGAAGAAGACTCCATTCTGGGGTTCAGGAGGTGAATTCATCCCTCAGTGGTGGGCAGGTGCTGGGTGGAAATACTGCTGGTTCCAGGTGCCCTGAATTCCCCCTGATTCCTCGGGGCGTTTGAGTCTCTGACAGGTTCTCGTTCCCTTGCAGGAGGAGGACGTCACGGCCAAAGTGATGCACCAGCTCCGCATCATCCGGCACTTGCGCCAGGTGCCTGAGACACTGCAGGGGCTGTGCCTCTGAGGCCATCAGCAACTCCCGCTCCCTGCTGCAGGTACTGCTCTGGCTCACTGTAAATGGGGAGCTAGTGGAAGGGGAAATGGAGCCCCCTGGCACTCACTAAAAGGGAAAGTGGTGGATTCTCCATCTCTTGATGTCATTGAATGAAGACCAGATCCCTTTCTGGAATGTGTTTTCCAAAAAAGTAACTGTTGTGCTATACAGGAAGCCCATGATATGCAGGGGGTTAGATGAGATGCTCTAAAGGTCTCTTCTGGCCATAAAGTCTACTAATTTTGTTAAAACTGAGTGTAGCGTTGGGAGCAGCCTCTGATGTTTTACTGTCTAGCCGGCTTGCTTCCTAGAATGAACAGGCATTGAGTGGGGTGATCCACAGGGAGTAGCTCAAACCTTCAAAGTGTCTGGTCAGCGGCAGGACAATAGCACTTCAGGGGAGGGGTGTGTGTGGCAGTGACATCACAAAGGCCTTTTGCAGGACCTCAGCCTATTGGTCAAAGGTGGTGGGGAGGTGGTGACCTCACAGAGAGATGCTGACATGAGCCAGGCAGGATAGGGGCGCAGAGCCAGGAAAACCTCGTAGACCCCTGTGGCTTAGCTTCAGCAATTCTCCTTCTCGAGGTCTCTCTTTGAGAGAGTATTAGGGTTCACGTAGGTGAGTGCGAGGAGGAACCTCTTTCGAGTTTTCTCCTTTCCTTTTCCTGTTTTTACTAGAAAACAGACGTCCCTGTTGAGAAGGTAAGAGCCTCGGAGAGGTTTGTAACCTGTTCAGTCTGATCCACCTGGTGCCAGCTGAATTCTAGGCATGGAAAAGACTAGTTCAAGGTGGCAGAATTTTATAGCCCACCTGGGATTTTGTCCCGTGGAATCACTGGGGACATTAGGGTTTGTCCTTTTCGTTTTACCTTTTCCTCCATCCCTCCTTCCTTTCTCTTCATCTCTTACTTCTTTTGTCCTTTCTCCTGTTCCCCTCCCACCACCAGGAGTGGTGTGTGTGTGTGTGTGTGTGTGTGTGTTGCTGGGGGTGCTCTTCACCTCCCCTTGTGGGAAGTTCATCCAAAACTGTGGGGTTGAAATAGTGCTTGGACTCCAATGACACTAGGTGCTGCCATCCTGTGGCTTAGCATTAGTGTCTGGATGACTTGGGGCAAGATCTCAACCTCCCCGCAACCCACTTCACTGCTGCCAGAATCCCTCCTGCCCCCCCTGCTAGAGCCGCCTCCCTGCCCAACCTGGGTGGGGGTGGAGAAGAGGGTTCTGATCACTTGAGCTGTGGTTTGGAGGTGGAACAGCTGTCAAGGGCACTGAGGGGGAGGTAGCAGGAGCTCACCCTACAAGGAGGGGGGTTGGCACTGGAGGTTACTAGAAAGGAGAAGAAGACTCCATTCTGGGGTTCAGAAGGTGAATTCATCCCTCAGTGGTGGGCAGGTGCTGGGTGGAAATACTGCTGGTTCCAGGTGCCCTGAATTCCCCCTGATTCCTCGGGGCGTTTGAGTCTCTGACAGGTTCTCGTTCCCTTGCAGGAGGAGGACGTCACGGCCAAAGTGATGCACCAGCTCCGCATCATCCGGCACTTGCGCCAGGTGCCTGAGACACTGCAGGGGCTGTGCCTCTGAGGCCATCAGCAACTCCCGCTCCCTGCTGCAGGTACTGCTCTGGCTCACTGTAAATGGGGAGCTAGTGGAAGGGGAAATGGAGCCCCCTGGCACTCACTAAAAGGGAAAGTGGTGGATTCTCCATCTCTTGATGTCATTGAATGAAGACCAGATCCCTTTCTGGAATGTGTTTTCCAAAAAAGTAACTGTTGTGCTATACAGGAAGCCCATGATATGCAGGGGGTTAGATGAGATGCTCTAAAGGTCTCTTCTGGCCATAAAGTCTACTAATTTTGTTAAAACTGAGTGTAGCGTTGGGAGCAGCCTCTGATGTTTTACTGTCTAGCCGGCTTGCTTCCTAGAATGAACAGGCATTGAGTGGGGTGATCCACAGGGAGTAGCTCAAACCTTCAAAGTGTCTGGTCAGCGGCAGGACAATAGCACTTCAGGGGAGGGGGGTGTGTGGCAGTGACATCACAAAGGCCTTTTGCAGGACCTCAGCCTATTGGTCAAAGGTGGTGGGGAGGTGGTGACCTCACAGAGAGATGCTGACATGAGCCAGGCAGGATAGGGGCGCAGAGCCAGGAAAACCTCGTAGACCCCTGTGGCTTAGCTTCAGCAATTCTCCTTCTCGAGGTCTCTCTTTGAGAGAGTATTAGGGTTCACGTAGGTGAGTGCGAGGAGGAACCTCTTTCGAGTTTTCTCCTTTCCTTTTCCTGTTTTTACTAGAAAACAGACGTCCCTGTTGAGAAGGTAAGAGCCTCGGAGAGGTTTGTAACCTGTTCAGTCTGATCCACCTGGTGCCAGCTGAATTCTAGGCATGGAAAAGACTAGTTCAAGGTGGCAGAATTTTATAGCCCACCTGGGATTTTGTCCCGTGGAATCACTGGGGACATTAGGGTTTGTCCTTTTCGTTTTACCTTTTCCTCCATCCCTCCTTCCTTTCTCTTCATCTCTTACTTCTTTTGTCCTTTCTCCTGTTCCCCTCCCACCACCAGGAGTGGTGTGTGTGTGTGTGTGTGTGTGTGTTGCTGGGGGTGCTCTTCACCTCCCCTTGTGGGAAGTTCATCCAAAACTGTGGGGTTGAAATAGTGCTTGGACTCCAATGACACTAGATGCTGCCATCCTGTGGCTTAGCATTAGTGTCTGGGATGACTTGGGGCAAGATCTCAACCTCCCCGCAACCCACTTCACTGCTGCCAGAATCCCTCCTGCCCCCCCTGCTAGAGCCGCCTCCCTGCCCAACCTGGGTGGGGGTGGAGAAGAGGGTTCTGATCACTTGAGCTGTGGTTTGGAGGTGGAACAGCTGTCAAGGGCACTGAGGGGGAGGTAGCAGGAGCTCACGCTACAAGGAGGGGGGTTGGCACTAGAGGTTACTAGAAAGGAGAAGAAGACTCCATTCTGGGGTTCAGGAGGTGAATTCATCCCTCAGTGGTGGGCAGGTGCTGGGTGGAAATACTGCTGGTTCCAGGTGCCCTGAATTCCCCCTGATTCCTCGGGGCGTTTGAGTCTCTGACAGGTTCTCGTTCCCTTGCAGGAGGAGGACGTCACGGCCAAAGTGATGCACCAGCTCCGCATCATCCGGCACTTGCGCCAGGTGCCTGAGACACTGCAGGGGCTGTGCCTCTGAGGCCATCAGCAACTCCCGCTCCCTGCTGCAGGTACTGCTCTGGCTCACTGTAAATGGGGAGCTAGTGGAAGGGGAAATGGAGCCCCCTGGCACTCACTAAAAGGGAAAGTGGTGGATTCTCCATCTCTTGATGTCATTGAATGAAGACCAGATCCCTTTCTGGAATGTGTTTTCCAAAAAAGTAACTGTTGTGCTATACAGGAAGCCCATGATATGCAGGGGGTTAGATGAGATGCTCTAAAGGTCTCTTCTGGCCATAAAGTCTACTAATTTTGTTAAAACTGAGTGTAGCGTTGGGAGCAGCCTCTGATGTTTTACTGTCTAGCCGGCTTGCTTCCTAGAATGAACAGGCATTGAGTGGGGTGATCCACAGGGAGTAGCTCAAACCTTCAAAGTGTCTGGTCAGCGGCAGGACAATAGCACTTCAGGGGAGGGGGGTGTGTGGCAGTGACATCACAAAGGCCTTTTGCAGGACCTCAGCCTATTGGTCAAAGGTGGTGGGGAGGTGGTGACCTCACAGAGAGATGCTGACATGAGCCAGGCAGGATAGGGGCGCAGAGCCAGGAAAACCTCGTAGACCCCTGTGGCTTAGCTTCAGCAATTCTCCTTCTCGAGGTCTCTCTTTGAGAGAGTATTAGGGTTCACGTAGGTGAGTGCGAGGAGGAACCTCTTTCGAGTTTTCTCCTTTCCTTTTCCTGTTTTTACTAGAAAACAGACGTCCCTGTTGAGAAGGTAAGAGCCTCGGAGAGGTTTGTAACCTGTTCAGTCTGATCCACCTGGTGCCAGCTGAATTCTAGGCATGGAAAAGACTAGTTCAAGGTGGCAGAATTTTATAGCCCACCTGGGATTTTGTCCCGTGGAATCACTGGGGACATTAGGGTTTGTCCTTTTCGTTTTACCTTTTCCTCCATCCCTCCTTCCTTTCTCTTCATCTCTTACTTCTTTTGTCCTTTCTCCTGTTCCCCTCCCACCACCAGGAGTGGTGTGTGTGTGTGTGTGTGTGTGTGTGTGTGTGTTGCTGGGGGTGCTCTTCACCTCCCCTTGTGGGAAGTTCATCCAAAACTGTGGGGTTGAAATAGTGCTTGGACTCCAATGACACTAGATGCTGCCATCCTGTGGCTTAGCATTAGTGTCTGGATGACTTGGGGCAAGATCTCAACCTCCCCGCAACCCACTTCACTGCTGCCAGAATCCCTCCTGCCCCCCCTGCTAGAGCCGCCTCCCTGCCCAACCTGGGTGGGGGTGGAGAAGAGGGTTCTGATCACTTGAGCTGTGGTTTGGAGGTGGAACAGCTGTCAAGGGCACTGAGGGGGAGGTAGCAGGAGCTCACCCTACAAGGAGGGGGGTTGGCACTGGAGGTTACCAAAAAGGAGAAGAAGACTCCATTCTGGGGTTCAGGAGGTGAATTCATCCCTCAGTGGTGGGCAGGTGCTGGGTGGAAATACTGCTGGTTCCAGGTGCCCTTAATTCCCCCTGATCCCTCAGGGCGTTTGAGTCTCTGACAGGTTCTCGTTCCCTTGCAGCAGGAGGACGTCACGGCCAAAGTGATGCACCAGCTCCGCATCATCCGGCACTTGCGCCAGGTGCCTGAGACACTGCAGGGGCTGTGCCTCTGAGGCCATCAGCAACTCCCGCTCCCTGCTGCAGGTACTGCTCTGGCTCACTGTAAATGGGGAGCTAGTGGAAGGGGAAATGGAGCCCCCTGGCACTCACTAAAAGGGAAAGTGGTGGATTCTCCATCTCTTGATGTCATTGAATGAAGACCAGATCCCTTTCTGGAATGTGTTTTCCAAAAAAGTAACTGTTGTGCTATACAGGAAGCCCATGATATGCAGGGGGTTAGATGAGATGCTCTAAAGGTCTCTTCTGGCCATAAAGTCTACTAATTTTGTTAAAACCGAGTGTAGCGTTGGGAGCAGCCTCTGATGTTTTACTGTCTAGCCGGCTTGCTTCCTAGAATGAACAGGCATTGAGTGGGGTGATCCACAGGGAGTAGCTCAAACCTTCAAAGTGTCTGGTCAGCGGCAGGACAATAGCACTTCAGGGGAGGGGTGTGTGTGGCAGTGACATCACAAAGGCCTTTTGCAGGACCTCAGCCTATTGGTCAAAGGTGGTGGGGAGGTGGTGACCTCACAGAGAGATGCTGACATAAGCCAGGCAGGATAGGGGCGCAGAGCCAGGAAAACCTCGTAGACCCCTGTGGCTTAGCTTCAGCAATTCTCCTTCTCGAGGTCTCTCTTTGAGAGAGTATTAGGGTTCACGTAGGTGAGTGCGAGGAGGAACCTCTTTCGAGTTTTCTCCTTTCCTTTTACTGATTTTACTAGAAAACAGACGTCCCTGTTGAGAAGGTAAGAGCCTCGGAGAGGTTTGTAACCTGTTCAGTCTGATCCACCTGGTGCCAGCTGAATTCTAGGCATGGAAAAGACTAGTTCAAGGTGGCAGAATTTTATAGCCCACCTGGGATTTTGTCCCGTGGAATCACTGGGGACATTAGGGTTTGTCCTTTTCGTTTTACCTTTTCCTCCATCCCTCCTTCCTTTCTCTTCATCTCTTACTTCTTTTGTCCTTTCTCCTGTTCCCCTCCCACCACCAGGAGTGGTGTGTGTGTGTGTGTGTGTGTGTGTGTTGCTGGGGGTGCTCTTCACCTCCCCTTGTGGGAAGTTCATCGAAAACTGTGGGGTTGAAATAGTGCTTGGACTCCAATGACACTAGATGCTGCCATCCTGTGGCTTAGCATTAGTGTCTGGGATGACTTGGGGCAAGATCTCAACCTCCCCGCAACCCACTTCACTGCTGCCAGAATCCCTCCTGCCCCCCCTGCTAGAGCCGCCTCCCTGCCCAACCTGGGTGGGGGTGGAGAAGAGGGTTCTGATAACATGAGCTGTGGTTTGGTGGTGGAACAGCTGTCAAGGGCACTGAGGGGGAGGTAGCAGGAGCTCACCCTACAAGGAGGGGGGTTGGCACTGGAGGTTACTAGAAAGGAGAAGAAGACTCCATTCTGGGGTTCAGGAGGTGAATTCATCCCTCAGTGGTGGGCAGGTGCTGGGTGGAAATACTGCTGGTTCCAGGTGCCCTGAATTCCCCCTGATTCCTCGGGGCGTTTGAGTCTCTGACGGGTTCTCGTTCCCTTGCAGGAGGAGGACGTCACGGCCAAAGTGATGCACCAGCTCCGCATCATCCGGCACTTGCGCCAGGTGCCTGAGACACTGCAGGGGCTGTGCCTCTGAGGCCATCAGCAACTCCCGCTCCCTGCTGCAGGTACTGCTCTGGCTCACTGTAAATGGGGAGCTAGTGGAAGGGGAAATGGAGCCCCCTGGCACTCACTAAAAGGGAAAGTGGTGGATTCTCCATCTCTTGATGTCATTGAATGAAGACCAGATCCCTTTCTGGAATGTGTTTTCCAAAAAAGTAACTGTTGTGCTATACAGGAAGCCCATGATATGCAGGGGGTTAGATGAGATGCTCTAAAGGTCTCTTCTGGCCATAAAGTCTACTAATTTTGTTAAAACTGAGTGTAGCGTTGGGAGCAGCCTCTGATGTTTTACTGTCTAGCCGGCTTGCTTCCTAGAATGAACAGGCATTGAGTGGGGTGATCCACAGGGAGTAGCTCAAACCTTCAAAGTGTCTGGTCAGCGGCAGGACAATAGCACTTCAGGGGAGGGGGGTGTGTGGCAGTGACATCACAAAGGCCTTTTGCAGGACCTCAGCCTATTGGTCAAAGGTGGTGGGGAGGTGGTGACCTCACAGAGAGATGCTGACATGAGCCAGGCAGGATAGGGGCGCAGAGCCAGGAAAACCTCGTAGACCCCTGTGGCTTAGCTTCAGCAATTCTCCTTCTCGAGGTCTCTCTTTGAGAGAGTATTAGGGTTCACGTAGGTGAGTGCGAGGAGGAACCTCTTTCGAGTTTTCTCCTTTCCTTTTCCTGTTTTTACTAGAAAACAGACGTCCCTGTTGAGAAGGTAAGAGCCTCGGAGAGGTTTGTAACCTGTTCAGTCTGATCCACCTGGTGCCAGCTGAATTCTAGGCATGGAAAAGACTAGTTCAAGGTGGCAGAATTTTATAGCCCACCTGGGATTTTGTCCCGTGGAATCACTGGGGACATTAGGGTTTGTCCTTTTCGTTTTACCTTTTCCTCCATCCCTCCTTCCTTTCTCTTCATCTCTTACTTCTTTTGTCCTTTCTCCTGTTCCCCTCCCACCACCAGGAGTGGTGTGTGTGTGTGTGTGTGTGTGTGTGTGTGTGTTGCTGGGGGTGCTCTTCACCTCCCCTTGTGGGAAGTTCATCCAAAACTGTGGGGTTGAAATAGTGCTTGGACTCCAATGACACTAGATGCTGCCATCCTGTGGCTTAGCATTAGTGTCTGGATGACTTGGGGCAAGATCTCAACCTCCCCGCAACCCACTTCACTGCTGCCAGAATCCCTCCTGCCCCCCCTGCTAGAGCCGCCTCCCTGCCCAACCTGGGTGGGGGTGGAGAAGAGGGTTCTGATCACTTGAGCTGTGGTTTGGAGGTGGAACAGCTGTCAAGGGCACTGAGGGGGAGGTAGCAGGAGCTCACCCTACAAGGAGGGGGGTTGGCACTGGAGGTTACCAAAAAGGAGAAGAAGACTCCATTCTGGGGTTCAGAAGGTGAATTCATCCCTCAGTGGTGGGCAGGTGCTGGGTGGAAATACTGCTGGTTCCAGGTGCCCTTAATTCCCCCTGATCCCTCAGGGCGTTTGAGTCTCTGACAGGTTCTCGTTCCCTTGCAGCAGGAGGACGTCACGGCCAAAGTGATGCACCAGCTCCGCATCATCCGGCACTTGCGCCAGGTGCCTGAGACACTGCAGGGGCTGTGCCTCTGAGGCCATCAGCAACTCCCGCTCCCTGCTGCAGGTACTGCTCTGGCTCACTGTAAATGGGGAGCTAGTGGAAGGGGAAATGGAGCCCCCTGGCACTCACTAAAAGGGAAAGTGGTGGATTCTCCATCTCTTGATGTCATTGAATGAAGACCAGATCCCTTTCTGGAATGTGTTTTCCAAAAAAGTAACTGTTGTGCTATACAGGAAGCCCATGATATGCAGTGGGTTAGATGAGATGCTCTAAAGGTCTCTTCTGGCCATAAAGTCTACTAATTTTGTTAAAACCGAGTGTAGCGTTGGGAGCAGCCTCTGATGTTTTACTGTCTAGCCGGCTTGCTTCCTAGAATGAACAGGCATTGAGTGGGGTGATCCACAGGGAGTAGCTCAAACCTTCAAAGTGTCTGGTCAGCGGCAGGACAATAGCACTTCAGGGGAGGGGTGTGTGTGGCAGTGACATCACAAAGGCCTTTTGCAGGACCTCAGCCTATTGGTCAAAGGTGGTGGGGAGGTGGTGACCTCACAGAGAGATGCTGACATAAGCCAGGCAGGATAGGGGCGCAGAGCCAGGAAAACCTCGTAGACCCCTGTGGCTTAGCTTCAGCAATTCTCCTTCTCGAGGTCTCTCTTTGAGAGAGTATTAGGGTTCACGTAGGTGAGTGCGAGGAGGAACCTCTTTCGAGTTTTCTCCTTTCCTTTTACTGATTTTACTAGAAAACAGACGTCCCTGTTGAGAAGGTAAGAGCCTCGGAGAGGTTTGTAACCTGTTCAGTCTGATCCACCTGGTGCCAGCTGAATTCTAGGCATGGAAAAGACTAGTTCAAGGTGGCAGAATTTTATAGCCCACCTGGGATTTTGTCCCGTGGAATCACTGGGGACATTAGGGTTTGTCCTTTTCGTTTTACCTTTTCCTCCATCCCTCCTTCCTTTCTCTTCATCTCTTACTTCTTTTGTCCTTTCTCCTGTTCCCCTCCCACCACCAGGAGTGGTGTGTGTGTGTGTGTGTGTGTGTGTGTTGCTGGGGGTGCTCTTCACCTCCCCTTGTGGGAAGTTCATCCAAAACTGTGGGATTGAAATAGTGCTTGGACTCCAATGACACTAGATGCTGCCATCCTGTGGCTTAGCATTAGTGTCTGGGATGACTTGGGGCAAGATCTCAACCTCCCCGCAACCCACTTCACTGCTGCCAGAATCCCTCCTGCCCCCCCCGCTAGAGCCGCCTCCCTGCCCAACCTGGGTGGGGGTGGAGAAGAGGGTTCTGATCACTTGAGCTGTGGTTTGGAGGTGGAACAGCTGTCAAGGGGACTGAGGGGGAGGTAGCAGGAGCTCACCCTACAAGGAGGGGGGTTGGCACTGGAGGTTACTAGAAAGGAGAAGAAGACTCCATTCTGGGGTTCAGGAGGTGAATTCATCCCTCAGTGGTGGGCAGGTGCTGGGTGGAAATACTGCTGGTTCCAGGTGCCCTTAATTCCCCCTGATTCCTCGGGGCGTTTGAGTCTCTGACAGGTTCTCGTTCCCTTGCAGGAGGAGGACGTCACGGCCAAAGTGATGCACCAGCTCCGCATCATCCGGCACTTGCGCCAGGTGCCTGAGACACTGTAGGGGCTGTGCCTCTGAGGCCATCAGCAACTCCCTCTCCCTGCTGCAGGTACTGCTCTGGCTCACTGTAAATGGGGAGCTAGTGGAAGGGGAAATGGAGCCCCCTGGCACTCACTAAAAGGGAAAGTGGTGGATTCTCCATCTCTTGATGTCATTGAATGAAGACCAGATCCCTTTCTGGAATGTGTTTTCCAAAAAAGTAACTGTTGTGCTATACAGGAAGCCCATGATATGCAGGGGGTTAGATGAGATGCTCTAAAGGTCTCTTCTGGCCATAAAGTCTACTAATTTTGTTAAAACTGAGTGTAGCGTTGGGAGCAGCCTCTGATGTTTTACTGTCTAGCCGGCTTGCTTCCTAGAATGAACAGGCATTGAGTGGGGTGATCCACAGGGAGTAGCTCAAACCTTCAAAGTGTCTGGTCAGCGGCAGGACAATAGCACTTCAGGGGAGGGGGGTGTGTGGCAGTGACATCACAAAGGCCTTTTGCAGGACCTCAGCCTATTGGTCAAAGGTGGTGGGGAGGTGGTGACCTCACAGAGAGATGCTGACATGAGCCAGGCAGGATAGGGGCGCAGAGCCAGGAAAACCTCGTAGACCCCTGTGGCTTAGCTTCAGCAATTCTCCTTCTCGAGGTCTCTCTTTGAGAGAGTATTAGGGTTCACGTAGGTGAGTGCGAGGAGGAACCTCTTTCGAGTTTTCTCCTTTCCTTTTCCTGTTTTTACTAGAAAACAGACGTCCCTGTTGAGAAGGTAAGAGCCTCGGAGAGGTTTGTAACCTGTTCAGTCTGATCCACCTGGTGCCAGCTGAATTCTAGGCATGGAAAAGACTAGTTCAAGGTGGCAGAATTTTATAGCCCACCTGGGATTTTGTCCCGTGGAATCACTGGGGACATTAGGGTTTGTCCTTTTCGTTTTATCTTTTCCTCCATCCCTCCTTCCTTTCTCTTCATCTCTTACTTCTTTTGTCCTTTCTCCTGTTCCCCTCCCACCACCAGGAGTGGTGTGTGTGTGTGTGTGTGTGTGTGTGTGTTGCTGGGGGTGCTCTTCACCTCCCCTTGTGGGAAGTTCATCGAAAACTGTGGGGTTGAAATAGTGCTTGGACTCCAATGACACTAGATGCTGCCATCCTGTGGCTTAGCATTAGTGTCTGGGATGACTTGGGGCAAGATCTCAACCTCCCCGCAACCCACTTCACTGCTGCCAGAATCCCTCCTGCCCCCCCTGCTAGAGCCGCCTCCCTGCCCAACCTGGGTGGGGGTGGAGAAGAGGGTTCTGATAACATGAGCTGTGGTTTGGTGGTGGAACAGCTGTCAAGGGCACTGAGGGGGAGGTAGCAGGAGCTCACCCTACAAGGAGGGGGGTTGGCACTGGAGGTTACTAGAAAGGAGAAGAAGACTCCATTCTGGGGTTCAGGAGGTGAATTCATCCCTCAGTGGTGGGCAGGTGCTGGGTGGAAATACTGCTGGTTCCAGGTGCCCTTAATTCCCCCTGATTCCTCGGGGCGTTTGAGTCTCTGACAGGTTCTCGTTCCCTTGCAGCAGGAGGACGTCACGGCCAAAGTGATGCACCAGCTCCGCATCATCCGGCACTTGCGCCAGGTGCCTGAGACACTGCAGGGGCTGTGCCTCTGAGGCCATCAGCAACTCCCGCTCCCTGCTGCAGGTACTGCTCTGGCTCACTGTAAATGGGGAGCTAGTGGAAGGGGAAATGGAGCCCCCTGGCACTTACTAAAAGGGAAAGTGGTGGATTCTCCATCTCTTGATGTCATTGAATGAAGACTAGATGCCTTTCTGGAATGTGTTTTCCAAAAAAGTAACTGTTGTGCTATACAGGAAGCCCATGATATGCAGGGGGTTAGATGAGATGCTCTAAAGGTCTCTTCTGGCCATAAAGTCTACTAATTTTGTTAAAACTGAGTGTAGCGTTGGGAGCAGCCTCTGATGTTTTACTGTCTAGCCGGCTTGCTTCCTAGAATGAACAGGCATTGAGTGGGGTGATCCACAGGGAGTAGCTCAAACCTTCAAAGTGTCTGGTCAGCGGCAGGACAATAGCACTTCAGGGGAGGGGTGTGTGTGGCAGTGACATCACAAAGGCCTTTTGCAGGACCTCAGCCTATTGGTCAAAGGTGGTGGCGAGGTGGTGACCTCACAGAGAGATGCTGACATGAGCCAGGCAGGATAGGGGCGCAGAGCCAGGAAAACCTCGTAGACCCCTGTGGCTTAGCTTCAGCAATTCTCCTTCTCGAGGTCTCTCTTTGAGAGAGTATTAGGGTTCACGTAGGTGAGTGCGAGGAGGAACCTCTTTCGAGTTTTCTCCTTTCCTTTTACTGATTTTACTAGAAAACAGACGTCCCTGTTGAGAAGGTAAGAGCCTCGGAGAGGTTTGTAACCTGTTCAGTCTGATCCACCTGGTGCCAGCTGAATTCTAGGCATGGAAAAGACTAGTTCAAGGTGGCAGAATTTTATAGCCCACCTGGGATTTTGTCCCGTGGAATCACTGGGGACATTAGGGTTTGTCCTTTTCGTTTTATCTTTTCCTCCATCCCTCCTTCCTTTCTCTTCATCTCTTACTTCTTTTGTCCTTTCTCCTGTTCCCCTCCCACCACCAGGAGTGGTGTGTGTGTGTGTGTGTGTGTGTGTGTTGCTGGGGGTGCTCTTCACCTCCCCTTGTGGGAAGTTCATCGAAAACTGTGGGGTTGAAATAGTGCTTGGACTCCAATGACACTAGATGCTGCCATCCTGTGGCTTAGCATTAGTGTCTGGGATGACTTGGGGCAAGATCTCAACCTCCCCGCAACCCACTTCACTGCTGCCAGAATCCCTCCTGCCCCCCCTGCTAGAGCCGCCTCCCTGCCCAACCTGGGTGGGGGTGGAGAAGAGGGTTCTGATAACATGAGCTGTGGTTTGGTGGTGGAACAGCTGTCAAGGGCACTGAGGGGGAGGTAGCAGGAGCTCACCCTACAAGGAGGGGGGTTGGCACTGGAGGTTACTAGAAAGGAGAAGAAGACTCCATTCTGGGGTTCAGGAGGTGAATTCATCCCTCAGTGGTGGGCAGGTGCTGGGTGGAAATACTGCTGGTTCCAGGTGCCCTTAATTCCCCCTGATTCCTCGGGGCGTTTGAGTCTCTGACAGGTTCTCGTTCCCTTGCAGCAGGAGGACGTCACGGCCAAAGTGATGCACCAGCTCCGCATCATCCGGCACTTGCGCCAGGTGCTTGAGACACTGCAGGAGCTGTGCCTCTGAGGCCATCAGCAACTCCCGCTCCCTGCTGCAGGTACTGCTCTGGCTCACTGTAAATGGGGAGCTAGTGGAAGGGGAAATGGAGCCCCCTGGCACTCACTAAAAGGGAAAGTGGTGGATTCTCCATCTCTTGATGTCATTGAATGAAGACCAGATCCCTTTCTGGAATGTGTTTTCCAAAAAAGTAACTGTTGTGCTATACAGGAAGCCCATGATATGCAGGGGGTTAGATGAGATGCTCTAAAGGTCTCTTCTGGCCATAAAGTCTACTAATTTTGTTAAAACTGAGTGTAGCGTTGGGAGCAGCCTCTGATGTTTTACTGTCTAGCCGGCTTGCTTCCTAGAATGAACAGGCATTGAGTGGGGTGATCCACAGGGAGTAGCTCAAACCTTCAAAGTGTCTGGTCAGCGGCAGGACAATAGCACTTCAGGGGAGGGGGGGGTGTGGCAGTGACATCACAAAGGCCTTTTGCAGGACCTCAGCCTATTGGTCAAAGGTGGTGGGGAGGTGGTGACCTCACAGAGAGATGCTGACATGAGCCAGGCAGGATAGGGGCACAGAGCCAGGAAAACCTCGTAGACCCCTGTGGCTTAGCTTCAGCAATTCTCCTTCTCGAGATCTCTCTTTGAGAGAGTATTAGGGTTCACGTAGGTGAGTGCGAGGAGGAACCTCTTTCGAGTTTTCTCCTTTCCTTTTACTGATTTTACTAGAAAACAGACGTCCCTGTTGAGAAGGTAAGAGCCTCGGAGAGGTTTGTAACCTGTTCAGTCTGATCCACCTGGTGCCAGCTGAATTCTAGGCATGGAAAAGACTAGTTCAAGGTGGCAGAATTTTATAGCCCACCTGGGATTTTGTCCCGTGGAATCACTTGGGACATTAGGGTTTGTCCTTTTCGTTTTACCTTTTCCTCCATCCCTCCTTCCTTTCTCTTCATCTCTTACTTCTTTTGTCCTTTCTCCTGTTCCCCTCCCACCATCAGGAGTGGTGTGTGTGTGTGTGTGTGTGTGTGTGTGTTGCTGGGGGTGCTCTTCACCTCCCCTTGTGGGAAGTTCATCCAAAACTGTGGGGTTGAAATAGTGCTTGGACTCCAATGACACTAGATGCTGCCATCCTGTGGCTTAGCATTAGTGTCTGGGATGACTTGGGGCAAGATCTCAACCTCCCCGCAACCCACTTCACTGCTGCCAGAATCCCTCCTGCCCCCCCTGCTAGAGCCGCCTCCCTGCCCAACCTGGGTGGGGGTGGAGAAGAGGGTTCTGATCACTTGAGCTGTGGTTTGGAGGTGGAACAGCTGTCAAGGGCACTGAGGGGGAGGTAGCAGTTTAATTGGGGAGTTCTCAGCAGTTTAATTGTTCTGAAGCCAGGTTCCCATTAGAAATGATGTTGTGGGACATTCCCAGACCTGGACATCTACCAAGGACAGAATTTGAAGAGTAAACCTGGCTCCTCCCACCAGGAGGGATTGGAGTGTTTTGTCCCTTGTGACGGGTTGGATCACAGAAATCCCCTTGGGAGCTGCCAACCGATGTGCCAAGACTACTTCTGCCCCTGCTTTCCTGCCCTGGCAGCTCAGGACCCCAGCACCCTGTCTTGTTGAGCCAGACACGCCCGTCTGCTCCAACACAGACCCAGGGTCTGAATTACTTGCCCAAAGCTGCAGGCTTAACCTGAAAGCAGCTCACAGAAGCTCAGGTTCAGCTGTTTGTCCTCTATGACCCTAAATCCTTTTCATAGTCCCTGCTTTCCAGGCTACGGTTCCCTAGGCTCTAGGTGTGGCCACCAGCCTCCGTTCCCAGCTATAGGGCCTGGCTTTTGGCTGTATTAAACTGCATTTGTTTTACTAATCCCATTTTATCAAACTATCCAGGCTGCTCTGTACAACTGCCCCATCATTAGCATTATTTACCACTCCTCCAAGCTGTGTTAGCCACAGACTTTATCAGCAGTGATTTTATATTTACTTCCAGATGGTTAATTACAAAGTTGAATAGTGAGGGGGCTACAGCCAATCCCTGTGGTGCCTCGTTAACAGCTCCCCCATTCAGTGATGATGCCCCATGGACAGGTACAAGGTCAGACTTGGGGTCACCCATCAGGAGAAGGGGAACAGGGGGATTATTTTACTACTGTTTTATAATGCACCTAATTTTTTTATTCACAGGCTCCACCTACAGTGTCTGTCACTCTTGTACCTGGGCCCTTCTGGGACAATTCTCGTCTCATTTACACTGGAGCCAATCCAAAGTGAATCCAGGCCATCCCTCCCAGCCTGCCCATGACTGCTGTCTGTGGAGATCTAGCCCAGGGAACAGCCTCACTCCACCATGGTTGGGCTGGTTCCCCGATTTTTTTGCTTCTGTGGAAACACTTCCAATGGCCTTTCCCCTTCCCCGTCCTGCACATGCTGCCCTGGTTGGGCAGATCCCATCTGTCCAGGGCTTGCCCGTGTCACCTCCACCTTTCCACTCGGGATTTAGAGTAATCCAACAAATCCCCTTCTTTTATTAGCATTGGGTACAGGCCCCACTCAGGGACCAGCCCCATTGTGCCAGGTGCTGTCCACATACAGAACAAACAGACACTCTCTGTCCCACAGAGCTGCAATCTGCCTGCTTCCCGTTTCCCGGCAGGAACCGCTCTTTGCTACGGCTTGGACCTGCTTCCACTGCTCCCTGGGGGATTGGCAGTTTCACTGGCTCAGGATGCGTTGCCCCTTGCTGCCTCATCCGAGCCAGCTCAGACACAGTCTAGGGCTCTTCTGAAAGGTCTTTGTGTAAAATCCCAATGCAAGCATCCGCTTCTCCCTGAGACGCTCCCCACGGCCATGGGAGACAGAGCTCGCCCCCCCGCCCCCGCGCGGGGATTGTGGCTGGGTCAGTCTGGGCCCCTGAGAGCGAGATGTCAACACTGGGCTTCAGCGCCAAAGGGTTTGACCCAAGCCCCGCTCCAGCCGCAGCTCCAGAGCCAGGACAAGCGAGGGCACGTTGGGGGGGAGGTGTTACAGGTGCTGTCGGCGACCTTTACATCCAAAGCCATCTGTCCTCATGGCACTGGCCTCTCCTTGCACCCCACACAATGCTCCTGAAACCGGATTAGTAAATGGAACGAATTTCCATTCAGACAGAACCAAGGGCTTAGACCTCAACTGCCTTCAGTGAAGATAACAACTCTTAATTGCTCACCTCAGGGTGGACTGATTTAAATTAAAGCCTTTAATCACCATGCAGAAAACCTTGCTTTGAATCCTCTATTGGAATTGTGTTTGGCATTCGTACTTCAGTCATTTTCCTAAAGACGGGGTAACTTTCCTTGGTGGGGAACCATCACAATGTCGATTTACGACTAAATATAATCTGGACATGAAATGTGCTGCTTTGTTTGTTTGCTAACCAGGAGGATACGTCCTTCCTCGGATACGAAATCCTTTCAGCCAGCACCAGCCAGAAAACAAGTAGGCAAACATTTGACAGAACAGACAGAGAAACCTCACTGACAGACACCCGCATGGACGCTGTCTACATGCATGTGTGAACCAGCAGGGAGCTCTTACTGAAAAGTTCCCTCTTTAGCTGGGCATCTCCGGGGAATGGTGACTATTTTCTGCTTCCGCTCTGCGATTGGAGTCCAACCATGTGCCTAGGTTACAAAGAAAAGAAAAGCATTTCAGTCATTAAAAACTGAACAGAAAACCTGACCCTGCCAGGGAGAGTAACCCACACATTCACCTGGGATCTTGCTGTCAGGGCACTACAGAATGGAAGTGCTGAGGAGAATAATGCACTCCCCAGAGTCTGTCCTGGTCCAACCGTGAAAAGACCTTTTAGTCTTACCTCACCAGAGCCAGACCATAGGAAAGGACCAGTTCATGCGGTCTCATGTTGCCAGAGGTATCCAGGATTTACAGCCAATCAGATCTGCAGTGCAATCCACAGCTAAAGGCATTCTGTGTCCAGGCCTATGTAAGCGGGGGAATGGTCTCGCTATCGTGGGGACCTTTCCTGGCTCATACACTACCCCTGTGGAATTGGCTGGCGAAAGGATCTGAGTCCTCGCTCCCACTCCCTTCACCCAGAGGCCCGCCTGACTCCAGGACACCCCTTCTACTCTCGTGTGGCAGAGTCCTCGTAACCCAGACAAGGCTGGGCCCAGGATTCCTGGGGCTCGACCCCCAATCTGGTTGTTGTACTTAGGACAGGGCTCGGGTGTCTCCACTCCGGGGTACTCTCTCTGCTCCGGACGCTTCCCTGACCCATTGATCATTGCATATAGTTCAAAGCAAACACAAGTTATTAAACAGCAAGTCATTAAAAACAAGGAGAAACTGGGGAAGGTGAAAGGAAAAGCCGTCACCCCGCTCTGTGGCACGGGGGACCCCAAACAGCTGTGGCTGGAATGTCAGGGCAGTTCACAGTCTGTTCCTCACACGTCCCAGGCCCCTGGCCAGGCCCTGGCTGTGCTGCAGGGATGCCGCGGGTCGGACACTCGCTCTGGTGGTGGCCACACGCCCTCAGGGTCTAGGTGGCAGGGCCCCTCCCCCCCCCGCGGGGGTTACAATACCACTCCCAGTGCGGCCTGCAAGGCCTCTTGACTGGTGGAGTCTCCCTGTGCTGGGCCCGCTGCCCAGGGACCCCCACACTCTGCCCAGCTGCTCCCCGCACCTGGCTCCAGAGGGCTCCAGCCCCAGCCCCACTCTGCCCCCACACGGCTGCTGCTGCTCTGCCCCCCACGCGGCTCCCTGGGCTGCTCCTCTCCCCTCAGCTCAGCCCTGCTCAGGCAGCTCCAGCTCCCCCGGCCTCCTGACTGCCCCAACACACACAGTCACACTCACCTCCACTGCGCCCACAAACTTCCACCCACACACACCCCCACCCACACTCACCTCCACTGCCCCCACGAACTTCCACCCACGCCCACCCCACCCACACACTCACCTCCACTGCGCCCCATAAACTTCCACCCACACACTCACACTCCTCCCCCACTCCCCAACACACCCATACATACTCTCCCCCAACACACACACACACACACACTCCACTCCCCCCACAACCTCCCTCCCCCATGCACACACACACTGCTGTGGACTGTAGTGTCACTGTTCAGCAATGTCAATTGGTTGTGTTACTGACGGCTACTTTAAAAGGTGAGTTAAAAATGTCACTTTTACCGTACACTGGGCATCTGCAGGAAGTTTTGTTTAAATTGTAGGATTCTTTTAGTAAAATCAGTTTCTCCCCTTGCAAGCCATTTCTGAACATTTGTGTGCATTTATAGTAAAGCTACTTAACTGTGGTCAGTGTATCAAACAATTGTGATTAACACAAAAACCATAAAGACGGAATTACTTTTTAAGAAATGGAAAGGACAAAACTCAGAAAATACTAAATTGGAAAATCCCCAATAATAAAAGAGATTTCATAGGGCCCTACATAGGTGTGTACCATCTTCCGAAACAACTCCCGGGGGTGGGGATGGGCTCAGGGCTCCAGGCTTGATTGATGGAGGGGGAGCTCTGGGTTTGGGGCTCTGGTCTCCCACAACTGGGTAGAGACTCCAGGATCCGGGCTATAGCACCCAGGGTGGAGGCGGGGAGGGAGGACTCCGGGCGTGTGTCCAGGCTCAAGCCACCAAGAGAGATGAAGGGAAGAGACCTGGTCTTCGGCTGCCATGGGGGGGGATCAGGGCTCCAAGCTTCAGCCACTGGGGAGGTGGAGGGGAGTGGGGGGGTCTGGGCTCTGCGACTCATCCACAGGAGGGCAGGGAGGGCTGTTGGGGCTCTGGACTTCAGCCACAAGAGGGGTGAGGGGGTCAGTGCTCCGGGCTTCAGCCACTGGGGTGATAGCCCCTCCTCCAATCCACTGGCCCCCAGACCCTCTCACCTGCTCCACCAAAGTGAAACCCAGTCCAGCACGTCCCGCTGCAGCTCGCAGACCCCTCAGTACAGCCCCACCATCACCTGGTCCTGCTCAGGGCAGCTGTCAGGCTCCTTGAATTCAAGTTTGTAAACTACTTTGTGACTCCCCAGGTACAATGTGATATATTCTGTCCATGCAAAGTATCAGTCCTTTGTGCAGCCCCTCCCAGAAATCAAAATTCCTAGAGATTTTGGCCGAGTCTCTCAGTGTTGCTAATGGTACCAGCCTCTGTCTGAATGTCTATGTGTGTGTGCGTGTGTGTATGCATAAGTTTATTGTGATGTCATGTGTGACAAGAGCAAAGACCGTTCTGGTTCAGCATTCTTGCCCTGCCTTCAGTCTGCCAACTTGCTTGGTTGACAATGGCTGGTGAACCCAGGAGCTGATAGACGTGTACTATCCATCTGTCAACAACTTCTTGAATCAGCTATTTCCACAGGTTTTCGAAAGAAGATGAGATTTTACAAAAGGTAATTCCCAGATTCTTTTCCTGCTCCTTAGATCACACATGACAGGTTGTTGCCTCCTTCATAGATTCATAGATTCTAGGACTGGAAGGGACCTCGAGAGGTCATTGAGTCCAGTCCCCTGCCCTCATGGCAGGACCAAATACTGTCTAGACCATCCCGGATAGATATTTATCTAGCCTACTCTTAAATATCTCCAGAGATGGAGATTCCACAACCTCCCTAGGCAGTTTATTCCAGTGTTTACTGAACAAGTTTTCTCCCTCCTCCTTATGACACCCTTTTAGATACCTGAAAACTGCTATCATGTCCCCTCTCAGTCTTCTCTTTTCCAAACTAAACAAACCCAATTCTTTCAGCCTTCCTTCATAGGTCATGTTCTCAAGACCTTTAATCATTCTTGTTGCTCTTCTCTGGACCCTCTCCAATTTCTCCACATCTTCCTTGAAATGTGGTGCCCAGAACTGGACACAATACTCCAGTTGAGGCCTAACCAGCGCAGAGTAGAGCGCAAGAATGACTTCTTATGTCTTGCTCACAACACACCTGTTAATGCATCCCAGAATCATGTTTGCTTTTTTTGCAACAGCATCACACTGTTGACTCATATTTAGCTTGTGGTCCACTATAACGCCTAGATCCCTTTCTGCCGTACTCCTTCCTAGACAGTCTCTTCCCATTCTGTATGTGTGAAACTGATTGTTCCTTCCTAAGTGGAGCACTTTGCATTTGGCTTTGTTAAACTTCATCCTGTTTACCTCAGACCATTTCTCCAATTTGTCCAGATCATTCAGACCAGCCTCCCCGGCCCACTCACTGCTGTGCGGGGCTGTAAGTGTGTCCATTGCTGGACAGCAGGAATTCCTGCCCATTTCCCTTCCGGCTGGAGCAGGATTAGAGTGTGTTTGTGTTAATGACATTGCTGTAGATTGTTGTTCGTTCCCCATCTTGACAATTCAGACAGTCCCTTTCCCATTCAGATCTCCAGCATCTTGTTCCAATAGCAGGGGTCCAGTTTTCTCTGGGGCACTGACACGTTTCAGGGGGTTGGTGAGTGAACTCAGCCTTGCATTCCGTCCTTGATGGGGCGGGACAAGGGTGTACAGTTTTGTTGGGTCAGAAAGTTGGCAACCCTAGATCCAGGGGAAACAAACACCCAACGAGGCTGGCCAGGGGCAGGACATCAGCTTGGAGGGGAGGGGTGGGGGTGGCAGTGACATCACAAAGGCCTGTTGCAGGAACTCGGCCTATTGGGCAAAGGTGGTGGGGAGGGGGTGACCTCACAGAGAGACCCTGACATCAGCCGGGCAGGACAGAGGTGCAGGGCCAGGCCAGTCTCTGAGACTCCCCCGGCTTTGCTGCCGCAAATCTCCTTCACGAGGTCTCTCCTCGAGGACTGAGAGAGAATTAGGATTCACGGATGTGAGCATGGGGAGGAACCTCTGTGGAGTTTTCTCCTTTCCTACCACTGATTGTGCCGAAAACAAACTTCCCTTTTCCAAGGTAAGAGGCCCAGAGAGGTTTGGAACCTGTTCAGTCTGATCCCCCTGGTGCAGGTAGCATTCTAGGCCCAGAAAACACTGGCTTAAGGTGGCCGAATTTGATTTCCTGCCTAGGACTTTGACACTTAGAATCCCTGGGGACATTGGGGTTTATCCTTTTTGGTTTCCCTTTTCCTCTTTCCTCCCTCCTTTCTCCTCTTCTCTTGCTTCTTTTTCCCCTTTCCCCGGCTTCCCTCCCTCTACCAAGAAGGGGTGTGTGTGGAGTGTGGATGGGGTAGGGCGTGCTCTCATTGCGGGAGGTCCTCACAAAGAGGTGAGGCTGGATCTGAGAGTGATCCCCTCTGATGGTGACCTGGGCCGTCCTTTGGGACATCTGGTCAGACCTCTCAGCCTCCCGCCCCTCAGAGTCTCAGTGCTGATTGGCCGAGGAGGGGGCTATCGCCAGCGAGGAGACTCAGGTCCTTTTGGCCTCTTTCCAAATCAGGCAAATAAGTCACAACCAATCCTATGTATGGGATTAATCTTGCTGCTTCTCTCCATTAATTGTCTCTTAGCAGGTCATGATTTCCTCTAATAGTCTAGGTCTTCTAAAATACTTGCTGAATAATTACTATGAACCACTGTTGGTCTGTAGCTCACTTGAGAGCACTTTATTCTGATCAGTCACTGTATGAAATTCAAGATGTCACAGATAGGTTGAAAGTCAGGAGCAGTGTTTCCTCACATTTTTTATGTCCATGTGCAGAATGAATTTTGTGATGTGCACCAATATGTGCAATTTTGTTATGTGACACATCACCTGTATATTGCTGCACATCACAAAATTCATTCTGCACATGGACGGTGTGTGGCAGGGGTGAGGCTGAAGGGTTCAGAGTGTGGGAGGGGCTGAAGTGGGGCAGAGGTTTGGGGTGGGGCTGGGAATGAGGGGCTCAGGGCTAGGGCAGAGGGTTGTGGTGCAGCGGGAGAGGGCTCCGGCTGGAGGTGTGGGCTCTGGGGTGGGGCTGGGAATGAGGGGCTCAGGGCTAGGGCAGAGGGTTGGGGTGCAAGGGGTGAGGGGTCTGGCTGGGGGTGCGGGCTTTGGGGTGGGGCTGGGAATGAGGGGCTCAGGGCTAGGGCAGAGGGTTGTGGTGCAGGGGGAGAGGGCTCCGGCTGGGGGTGTGGGCTCTGCGGTAGGGCTGGGAATGAGGGGTTTGGGGAGCAGGTTGCCCGAGGGAGAGAGGACTCCCCCCAGCCCTCTCTCAACACAGCAGCTCAGGGCCAGGTGAGAGAGCACCTGTCTCCTGGCCGCAGCAGCTCTGGTGGGGCTGGGCTGGGGCTGGGGCTGGGGGAGGGGACAGGATTTATTTTTCCTAAGTCAAAACGGGGAAGGGAAGGAGTTATGCTTCAGTTTTTACCTTATACCCTTTGGTCCTGTCTAATATATAAGACACTATGGGAATAAGACACCATGTCATGTGGTGACATCACAAGAGCAGAGGGTGTGAGAACTGCAGCAACCGAGAGGGCAGGGGATTTAGAGTCAGATTGCTTCAAATGCTGCATTCGTCGGCTGACATTTAACAGCAATGCTTAGCTAACAGAATGGAGAAAGGAATTCTCTGCTAAAGATTCCACCTGCCCCTTTGGCCAACTCCACCCCTTCCCTGAACAGAGTGTGCTCAGAACAACACCCGCCCCCCCGCACACACACACACAAGCCCACAGCTGGGCACCCAGCACAAAGCAAGGGAGGGGGTTGTTTGGTTTGTTTTATTTTTACTTTGCAAAAGGTTTTTTCGAAAGCATTTTCTGCCCCTCTTACCCATGGTAAGGAAGCAGATGGTTGTGGGGAAAGGAACCTGAGAGTGGTGGAGCCAGGGCAGTGGGGGGAAGTTGCCGGAGGCTGAAGAGGGCAACAGGGGGCTGAAGGTGACCAGGTGCGGTGAGGGGAAGGGAACAGTTGGGGGAGGCTGAACGGGGCGATGGGGGGCAGTTGGAGGAGGCTGAAGGGGGCGATGGGGGGAAGGGAACATTTGCGGGGAGGCTGAAGGGGGCAATGGGTTGAAGGAGGCTGGGGCAGAGTGGCAGTTGTGGGGGCTGCTCATCCCCATGGGAGGGGAGGAGGAAGAGGAGCTGCCCTTGTATCAGAAGCTGTTTCCTATTAGAACTTGCAACTTCACTGTTCCTGAGCAGGGTCCTGTGATCAAAGGGGAACTAGATGGGTTCATGGAGGACAGGTCCAGCAATGGCTGTTAGCCGGGATGGGCAGGGATGTGTCCCTAACCTCTGTCTGTCAGAAGCTGGGAATTGGGCAACAGGGGATGGGTCACTGGATGATTCCTGTCTGTTCATTCCCTCTGGGGCACCTGGCACTGGCCACTGTTGGCAGACAGGACACTGGGCTAGATGGACCTTTGGTCTGACCCAGTCTGGCTGTTCTTATCTTCTAATGTTCTTCTCACATGCTCAGTAACATTTGCAAGTTGCTGCCCTCACGCGCCATCAGAATCTGCTCCCTGCAATCAAAGGCAGGGAATATCCCCCTGAAGGGGAGAAATCGGAGGGGAGGGATGGGCAGAGGGACAAAACTGGGACAAGCTCAGGGGTTCAGACTGGGGTGGGGGCCGGCCTGCCCTGCCAGGTAGGTGCAGAAGGGAAAACCCCCAGATAGAGGGAGGCAGAGGGGATAAAAGTTACCACGGATGGGGGGAGCCGTCAGCAGCAGTTCCAAACTAGGGTGTGGTGGAGGGTAGAAGGACTTGTGTTCCTCACTGGATGGTCCAGCTCAGCACCCCCTCCCCAGGGCTGTGGTGTTAAAGGCCCCGGGTGGCCCAGTGCCCAGGTACCGCAGCTCTGCTCTAGCTGAAATGGTGACTGAGCTGCCGAAGGAGACTTGATTCAGGGAAATAGTTTACACCCTCCCCCCCACCCCCCTGGGCTCTGCTGGCATCAGCTCCTGAGCCAGAGACTGCAGGTGATACGAGAGATCTGGGGTAAGTGCTGGGCCCAGGCTGGAAAGTGACTCTGCAGAAATGACTCCTGCTCGCCCCATCCCTGCCCCAGAGTTTCTGCGCGGCTCAGAGCTGCTGCCCAACACACCCAGGCTCATCCCGTTAGCAGTGGCTGTAGCTATTGGCGAGGAAACGCCCACGGGAATGCAGGACAGTGACCAGCTCCTCATGCAGGAGGGAGAGGGGAGAGACTGGGCGGGGCAGCTGGAGCAATCAGTGGGGAGGGAGGTTCCGGGCACCCAGCCTTGCCCAGCTCCATTCCCTGCAGCCCCCCAGAGCAGTGACTTTCCTGGGAGAGGGGAGGGGCAGAGAGAGGAAAAGCCAGTTCCTGCCTCTGCCTGGTCCCTGCGCTGCTGAGGGAATGGGCTGTTCTGGGGACAGTGTCGGGGGATCCCCCAAAGGGGCTCCTTTGATTCTGCTCTTTTCTGGCGTTTGGCTCAGAGACTCTGTTCCTGGGAGAGTGTAATAGCGTCTGGTGGGTTTAGTCCTGGGGGAGAGGTCGGGTCTGTGCTGTAAGAGCGTCACTGAGGCGTCTCCCAGCATGGCAGAGTCTAGAGTGTCTGTCTGCAAGGACAGAGCCTGGGGGAATCGGGGTGTGAAATGGACTAACACTTATTCAGAAACCTCCCGAATTTCCCTTCTCACCCTGACAGGCTGCAGAATAACGACCCCATTTTGCTCCAGACCGTCCCATCTTCCTAGGGGCCGGGGAAGGGAAATGGCTGTGGTGGATCCAGCTCAAGTAGGAGATTTTGGGGGAGCTGCTGGGGAGGGTTGTTGTAGAGGGGGAGGGTCATGAAATCATAGAGTTCACAGTTCTAAGGAAGGGTAGAAGGGAGTACAGCAAAATAGAGACAATGGATTTCAGGAAGGCGGATTTTGGTAAGCTCAGAGAGCTGATAGGTAAGGTCCCAGGGGAATCAAAACTGAGGGGAAAAACAACTGAGGAGAGTTGGCAGTTTTTCAAAGGGACACTATTAAGGGCCTGAAAGCAAGCTATTCTGCTGAGTAGGAAAGATAGGAAATGTGGCAAAAGACCTCCTTGGCTTAACCACGAGATCTTGCATGATCTAAAAAATAAAAGGAATCATATAAAAAATGGAAACTAGGACAGATTACAAAGGATAAATATAGGCAAACAACACAGGAATGCAGGGGCAAGATTAGAAAGGCAAAGGCACAAAATGGGCTCAAACTGGCTACGGGAATAAAGGGAAACAAGAAGCCTTTTTATCAATACTGTCGGAGAAAAACACAGTTCTCACTCTTTGGTTGGCGACAGCAAATTCAGATACTTTATTCTCTCTCTATCAATTGCATAGAGGGAGAGAGTGCACTAGGACACAGGGTCTCCCCCTCCTAGGCAGGTTTCTCCCAGGTAAACAATTACAGCAAGCATTTATACCTTTTGTTACAGACAATAATGAGCAACAGCTGCATTTTGTTTATACATAGGTCATCCTGATATCTTATTTTCCTCACTTGTTTAGACTCTAGTCTACATACAATATTATCTACACAAGGTCGCAACAACTTCTCACACAGTTCTTTCCCACTCGCCTCACACAATCCTCGCTTCTACAAATCTCGCGTTCTTAGGGTTACAGTTAGCCTAACTCTTGCTAACAAACTGTCATGCATTGCAATCCCCTTCCTGTCCGTTCTTTCTCTGCTTCCACAATACATTAGAAGCAAGAGGAAGACCAAGGGCAGGGTAGGCCCACTGCTCAGTGAGGAGGGAGAAACAGTAACAGGAAACTTGGAATTGGCAGAGATGCTTAATGACTTCTTTGTTTTGGTCTTCACCGAGAAGTCTGAAGGAATGACTAACATAGTGAATGCTAATGGGAAGGGGGTAGGTTTAGAAGATAAAATAAAAAAAGAACAAGTTAAAAATCACTTAGAAAAGTTAGATGCCTGCAAGTCACCAGGGCCTGATGAAATGCATCCTAGAATACTCAAGGAGCTAATAGAGGAGGTATCTGAGCCTTTAGCTATTATCTTTGGAAAATCATGGGAGACAGGAGAGATTCCAGAGGACTGGAAAAGGGCAAATATAGTGCCCATCTATAAAAAGGGAAATAAAAACAAGCCAGGAAACTTCAGACTAGTTAGTTTAACTTCTGTGCCAGGGAAGATAATGGAGCAAGTAATCAAGGAAATCATCTGCAAACACTTGGAAGGTGGTAAGGTGATAGGGAATAGCCAGCATGGATTTGTAAAGAACAAATCATGTCAAACCAATCTGATAGCTTTCTTTGCTAGGATAACGAGACTTGTGGATAAGGGAGAAGCGGTGGATGTGGTATACCTAGACTTCAGTAAGGCATTTGATAGGGTCTCGCATGATATTCTTATCGATAAACTAGGCAAATACAACTTAGATGGGGCTACTATAAGGTGGGTGCTTAACTGGCTGGATAACCGTACTCAGAGAGTAGTTATTAATGGTTCCCAATCCTGCTGGAAAGGTATAACAAGTGGGGTTCCGCAGGGGTCTGTTTTGGGACCGGCTCTGTTCAATATCTTCATCAACGACTTAGATATTGGCATAGAAAGTACGCTTATTAAATTTGCAGATGATACCAAACTGGGAGGGATTGCAACTGCTTTGATGGATAGGGTCATAGTTCAAAATGATCTGGACAAATTGGAGAAATGCTCTGAGGTAAACAGGATGAAGTTTAACAAAGCCAAATGCAAAGTGCTCCACTTAGGAAGGAACAATCAGTTTCACACATACAGAATGGGAAGAGACTGTCTAGGAAGGAGTACGGCAGAAAGGGATCTAGGCGTTATAGTGGACCACAAGCTAAATATGAGTCAACAGTGTGATGCTGTTGCAAAAAAAGCAAACATGATTCTGGGATGCATTAACAGGTGTGTTGTGAGCAAGACATGAGAAGTCATTCTTGCGCTCTACTCTGCGCTGGTTAGGCCTCAACTGGAGTATTGTGTCCAGTTCTGGGCACCACATTTCAAGGAAGATGTGGAGAAATTGGAGAGGGTCCAGCATGGTCTAGACAGTATTTGGTCCTGCCATGAGGGCAGGGGACTGGACTCAATGACCTCTCGAAATCCCTTCCTGTCCTAGAATCTATGAATCTATGAAGGAGGCAACAACCTGTCATGTGTGATCTAAGGAGCAGGAAAAGAATCTGGGAATTACCTTTTGTAAAATCTCATCTTCTTCCGAAAACCTGTGGAAATAGCTGATTCAAGAAGTTGTTGATAGATGGATAGTACGCGTCTATCAGCTCCTGGGTTCACTAGCCGTTGTCAACCAAGCAAGTTGGCAGACTGAAGGCAGGGCAAGAACGCTGAACCAGAACGGCCTTTGCTCTTGTCACACATGACATCACAATAAACTTATGCATACACACACACACAGACATACAGACAGAGGCTGGTACCATTAGCAACAGGAATTTTGATTTCTGGGAGGGGCTGCACAAAGGACTGATACTTTGCATGGACAGAATATATACACATTGTACCTGGGGAGTCACAAAGTAGTTTACAAACTTGAATTCCAGGAGCCTGACAGCTGCCCTGAGCAGGACCAGGTGAAGGTGGGGCTGTACTGAGGGGTCTGCGAGCTGCAGCGGGACGAGCTGGACTGGGTTTCGCTCTGGTGGAGCAGGTGAGAGGGTCTGGGGGCCAGTGCATTGGGGGAGGGGCTGTCACCCCAGTGGCCGAAGCCCGGAGCACTGACCCCCTCACCCCTCTTGTGGCTGAAGTCCAGAGCCCCAACCTCCCTCCCTGCCCTCCTGTGGATGAGTCGCAGAGCCCAGAGCCCCCACTCCCCTCCACCTCCCCAGCGGCTGAAGCTTGGAGCCCTGATCTCCCCCCCCCCATGGCAGCCAAAGACCAGGTCTCTTCCCTTCATCTCTCTTGGTGGCTTGAGCTTGGACCACAAGCCCGGAGTCCTCCCTCCCCCCCTCCGCCCTGGCTGCTATAGCCCGGATCCTGGAGTCTCTACCCAGTTGTGGGAGACCAGAGCCCCAAACCCAGAGCTCCCCCTCCATCGATCAAGCCTGGAGCCCTGAGCCCATCCCCACCCCCGGGAGTTGTTTCGGAAGATGGTACACGCCTATGTAGGGCCCTATGAAATCTCTTTTATTATTGGGGATTTTCCAATTTAGTATTTTCTGAGTTTTGTCCTTTTCATTTCTTAAAAAGTAATTCCGTCTTTATGGTTTTTGTGTTAATCACAATTGTTTGATACACTGACCACAGTTAAGTAGCTTTACTATAAATGCACACAAATGTTCAGAAATGGCTTGCAAGGGGAGAAACTGATTTTACTAAAAGAATCCTACAATTTAAACAAAACTTCCTGCAGATGCCCAGAGTACGGTAAAAGTGACATTTTTAACTCACCTTTTAAAGTAGCCATCAGTAACACGACCAACTGACATTGCTGAACAGTGACACTACAGTCCACAGCAGTGTGTGTGTGCATGGGGGAGGGAGGTTGTGGGGGGAGTGGAGTGTGTGTGTGTGTGTGTGTGTTGGGGGAGAGTATGTATGGGTGTGTTGGGGAGTGGGGGAGGAGTGTGAGTGTGTGGGTGGAAGTTTATGGGGCGCAGTGGAGATGAGTGTGTGGGGGTGGGGAGGGCGGAAGTTTGTGGGGCAGTGGAGGTGAGGGTGAGTTGGGGGGGTGTGGGTGGAAGTTTGTGAGGGCAGTGGAGGTGAGTGTGTGGGTGGGGGTGGGTGGGTGGAAGTTTGTGGGGGCAGTGGAGGTGAGTGTGGGGGTGGGGATGGGTGGAAGTTTGTGGGGGCAGTGGAGGTGAGTTTGGGGTGGGGATGGGTGGAAGTTTGTGGGGGCAGTGGAGGTGAGTGTGGGGGTGGGGGTGGGTGGAAGTTTGTGGGGGCAGTGGAGGTGAGTGTGTGGGGGTGGGGGGGACGGAAGTTTGTGGGGGCAGTGGAGGTGAGTGTGAGTTGGGGGTTCTGTGGGTGGAAGTTTGTGGGGGTAGTGGAGGTGAGTGTGTGGGTGGGGGTGCGTGGAAGTTTGTGGGGGCAGTGGAGGTGAGTGTGTGGGTGGGGGTGGGTGTAAGTTTGTGGGGGAAGTGGAGGTGAGTGTGGGTGGGGATGGGTGGAAGTTTGTGGGGGCAGGGGAGGTGAGTGTGGGGGTGGGTGGAAGTTTGTGGGGGCAGTGGAGGTGAGTGTGTGGGTGGGTGTGTGTGTGGGTGGAAGTTTGTGGGGGCAGTGGAGGTGAGTGTGTGGGTGGGGGTGGGGGTGGGTGGAAGTTTGTGGGGGGCAGTGGAGGTGAGTTTGGGTGTGGGGATGGGTGGAAGTTTGTGGGGGCAGTGGAGGTGAGGGTGGGGGTGGGTGGACGTTTGTGGGGGCAGTGGAGGTGAGTGTGTGGGTGGAAATTTGTGGGGGCAGTGGAGGTGAGTGTGTGTGGGTGTGTGTGTGGGTGGAAGTTTGTGGGGGAAGTGGAGGTGAGTGTGTGGGTGGGCGGGGTGTGGGTGGAAGTTTGTGGGGGCAGTGGAGGTGAGTGGGTGGGGGTGGGTGGAAGTTTGTGGGGGCAGTGGAGGTGAGTGTGGGGGTGGGGATGGGTGGAAGTTTGTGGGGGCAGTGGAGGTGAGTGTGGGGGTGGGGGTGGGTGGAAGTTTGTGGGGGCAGGGGAGGTGAGTGTGCGGGTGGGTGGAAGTTTGTGGGGGCAGTGGAGGTGAGTGTGGGTGTGTGTGTGTGTGGGTGGAAGTTTGTGGGGGCAGTGGAGGTGAGTGTGTGGGGGTGGGGGGGACGGAAGTTTGTGGGGGCAGTGGAGGTGAGTGTGAGTTGGGGGTTGTGTGGGTGGAAGTTTGTGGGGGTAGTGGAGGTGAGTGTGTGGGTGGGGGTGCGTGGAAGTTTGTGGGGGCAGTGGAGGTGAGGGTGGGGGTGGGTGGAAGTTCGTGGGGGCAGTGGAGGTGAGTGGGTGGGGGTGGGTGGGTGGAAGTTTGTGGGGACAGTGGAGGTGAGTGGGTGGGGGTGGGTGGAAGTTTGTGGGGGCAGTGGAGGTGAGTGTGTGGGTGGGGGTGGGTGGAAGTTTGTGGGGGCAGTGGAGGTGAGGGTGGGGGTGGGTGGAAGTTTGTGGGGGCAGTGGAGGTGAGAGTGGGGGTGGGTGGAACAGCAGACACTCGCTGGGAGGGAGGAGGAATCCCCCAATGCACCGCGGCTGGAAGAAGTAGCGCGCAACGTCCCCGCCACACTCCCTGGCGCCTCTGACCTTCTCCTAATGGCGTCCTGAGCTCCGCACTCACTTCCGCTTCCGGGCACGGCCTGGTTAGAGGAGTTTAAGGGGCGGGGGCGCTAGGGAGGCGAAAGGAGGTCGCAGTGGGCGGGCATGTGGCGGCTGTGGGGTGGGGCAGTGCGATCAGGGCAGAGGCCAAGCCCCCGGGGGAGGCGGGGCTGGGGCGGGGCCGGGGCAGAGCTGGTGGGGGCTGGGTCGCGGGGCAGGGGGGGACTAGGGGCGGGGGCCAAGCGGGGTGGGGCTGGGGGCGGGGTCGGAGCAGGGACTGGTCTGGAGGCGGGACAGGGGCCTAGCTTGGCGGGACAGGGGCGGGGCTGGGGGCGGGACGGGGCGGGACGGGATTGGGCCGGAGCAGGGACGGCGCACGGGGCGGGGCAGGGGCTGGGCCGGGCCAGAGCGGGGCGGGGCTGGAGCAGGGGCTGGGCCGGGGCGGGGCTGGGTCTGGAGCAGGGACGGGGCAGGGGGCGGGGCCGGGCCAGCTCAGAGCGGGGCTGGGGGCGGGGGCTGGAGCAGGGACGGGGCACGGGGTGGGGCTGGGGGCGGGGCCGGGGCAGAGCGGGGCGGGGCTGGGGCTGGAGCAGGGACGGGGCACGGGGCGGAGCAGGGGGCGGGGCCGGGCCAGAGCGGGGCGGGGCTGGGGGCGGGGCCGGGGCAGAGCGGGGTGCCCGTCCCCCGGGGAGGTTGGTCCGGCCCCGCGCACACCGGGGCGCACTGCACCGTCCGGCTCGGGGGCCCCGGGGCGCTCAGCCGCGGTGCCCGGTCAGGTCTAAGTGGCATTTTCAGCCCCAGGACATCGCAGCCCGGCCCCGGGGCGTCGCTGTGCTCGGTCCCGTTCCCCCCGCTGCACCCGGGGCCGGTCCGCTCACGGGGGGCGGAGCATCTGCTTCTCCCCGAGACGATCCCCACGGCCACGGGAGACAGAGCTCCCTGGGCTGCTCCTCTCCCCTCAGCTCAGCCCTGCTCAGGTAGCTCCAGCTCACACGGAGGACGGGACCCCCGGTCTCCTGACTGCCCCAACACACACAGTCACACTCACCTCCACTGCCCCCACAAACTTCCACCCACCCCCACACTCACCTCCACTGCCCCCACAAACTTCCACCCACCCCCACCCACACACTCACCTGCACTGCCCCCACAAATTTCCACCCACCCCCACACTCACCTCCACTGCCCCCACAAACTTCCACCCACCCCCACCCTCACCTCCATTGCCCCCACAAACTTCCACCCACCCCCACCCCCACACTCACCTCCACTGCCCCCACAAACTTCCACCCACCCCCACCCCCACACTCACCTCCACTGCCCCCACAAACTTCCACAGACTCACCTCCACTGCCCCCACAAACTTCCACCCACCCCCACCCCCACACTCACCTCCACTGCCCCCACAAACTTCCACCCACCCCCACCCCCACCCCCACACTCACCTCCACTGCGCCCCATAAACTTCCACCCACACACTCACACTCCTCCCCCACTCCCCAACACACCCATACATACTCTCCCCCAACACACACACACACACACACTCCACTCCCCGCACAACCTCCCTCCCCCATGCACACACACACTGCTGTGGATTGTAGTGTCACTGTTCAGCAATGTCAGTTGGTCGTGTTACTGACGGCTACTTTAAAAGGTGAGTTAAAAATGTCACTTTTACCGTACTCTGGGCATCTGCAGGAAGTTTTGTTTAAATTGTAGGATTCTTTTAGTAAAATCAGTTTCTCCCCTTGCAAGCCATTTCTGTACATTTGTGTGCATTTATAGTAAAGCTACTTAACTGTGGTCAGTGTATCAAACAATTGTGATTAACACAAAAACCATAAAGACGGAATTAATTTTTAAGAAATGGAAAGGACAAAACTCAGAAAATACTAAATTGGAAAATCCCCAATAATAAAAGAGATTTCATAGGGCCCTACATAGGCGTGTACCATCTTCCGAAACAACTCCCGGGGGTGGGGATGGGCTCAGGGCTCCAGGCTTGATCGATGGAGGGGGAGCTCTGGGTTTGGGGCTCTGGTCTCCCACAACTGGGTAGAGACTCCAGGATCCGGGCTATAGCAGCCAGGGCGGAGGGGGGGAGGGAGGACTCCGGGCTTGTGGTCCAAGCTCAAGCCACCAAGAGAGATGAAGGGAAGAGACCTGGTCTTTGGCTGCCATGGGGGGGGGGAGATCAGGGCTCCAAGCTTCAGCCGCTGGGGAGGTGGAGGGGAGTGGGGGCTCTGGGCTCTGCGACTCATCCACAGGAGGGCAGGGAGGGAGGTTGGGGCTCTGGACTTCAGCCACAAGAGGGGTGAGGGGGTCAGTGCTCCGGGCTTCGGCCACTGGGGTGACAGCCCCTCCCCCAATGCACTGGCCCCCAGACCCTCTCACCTGCTCCACCAGAGCGAAACCCAGTCCAGCTCGTCCCGCTGCAGCTCGCAGACCCCTCAGTACAGCCCCACCTTCACCTGGTCCTGCTCAGGGCAGCTGTCAGGCTCCTGGAATTCAAGTTTGTAAACTACTTTGTGACTCCCCAGGTACAATGTGTATATATTCTGTCCATGCAAAGTATCAGTCCTTTGTGCAGCCCCTCCCAGAAATCAAAATTCCTGTTGCTAATGGTACCAGCCTCTGTCTGTATGTCTGTGTGTGTGTGTATGCATAAGTTTATTGTGATGTCATGTGTGACAAGAGCAAAGGCCGTTCTGGTTCAGCGTTCTTGCCCTGCCTTCAGTCTGCCAACTTGCTTGGTTGACAACGGCTAGTGAACCCAGGAGCTGATAGACGCGTACTATCCATCTATCAACAACTTCTTGAATCAGCTATTTCCACAGGTTTTCGGAAGAAGATGAGATTTTACAAAAGGTAATTCCCAGATTCTTTTCCTGCTCCTTAGATCACACATGACAGGTTGTTGCCTCCTTCATAGATTCATAGATTCTAGGACAGGAAGGGATTTCGAGAGGTCATTGAGTCCAGTCCCCTGCCCTCATGGCAGGACCAAATACTGTCTAGACCATGCTGGACCCTCTCCAATTTCTCCACATCTTCCTTGAAATGTGGTGCCCAGAACTGGACACAATACTCCAGTTGAGGCCTAACCAGCGCAGAGTAGAGCGCAAGAATGACTTCTCATGTCTTGCTCACAACACACCTGTTAATGCATCCCAGAATCATGTTTGCTTTTTTTGCAACAGCATCACACTGTTGACTCATATTTAGCTTGTGGTCCACTATAACGCCTAGATCCCTTTCTGCCGTACTCCTTCCTAGACAGTCTCTTCCCATTCTGTATGTGTGAAACTGATTGTTCCTTCCTAAGTGGAGCACTTTGCATTTGGCTTTGTTAAACTTCATCCTGTTTACCTCAGAGCATTTCTCCAATTTGTCCAGATCATTTTGAACTATGACCCTATCCTCCAAAGCAGTTGCAATCCCTCCCAGTTTGGTATCATCTGCAAATTTAATAAGCGTACTTTCTATGCCAATATCTAAGTCGTTGATGAAGATATTGAACAGAGCCGGTCCCAAAACAGACCCCTGCGGAACCCCACTTGTTATACCTTTCCAGCAGGATTGGGAACCATTAATAACTACTCTCTGAGTACGGTTATCCAGCCAGTTAAGCACCCACCTTATAGTAGCCCCATCTAAGTTGTATTTGCCTAGTTTATCGATAAGAATATCATGCGAGACCCTATCAAATGCCTTACTGAAGTCTAGGTATACCACATCCACCGCTTCTCCCTTATCCACAAGAGAAGGGGGAGGGATAGCTCAGTGGTTTGAGCATTGGCCTGCTAAACCCAGGGTTGTGAGTTCAATCCTTGAGGGGGCCACTTGGGGATCTGGGGCAAAATCAGTATTTGGTCCTGCTAGTGAAGGCAGGGGGCTGGACTCGATGACCTTTCAAGGTCCCTTCCAGTTCTAGGAGATGGGATATCTCCATTAATAAAAAAAAATAAACTCGTTATCCTAGCAAAGAAAGCTATCAGATTGGTTTGACATGATTTGTTCTTTACAAATCCATGCTGGCTATTCCCTATCACCTTACCACCTTCCAAGTGTTTGCAGATGATTTCTTTGATTACTTGCTCCATTATCTTCCCTGGCACAGAAGTTAAACTAACTAGTCTGAAGTTTCCTGGCTTGTTTTTATTTCCCTTTTTATAGATGGGCACTATATTTGCCCTTTTCCAGTCCTCTGGAATCTCTCCTGTCTCTCATGATTTTCCAAAGATAATAGCTAAAGGCTCAGATACCTCCTCTATTAGCTCCTTGAGTATTCTAGGATGCATTTCATCAGGCCCTGGTGACTTGCAGGCATCTAACTTTTCTAAGTGATTTTTAACTTGTTCTTTTTTTATTTTATCTTCTAAACCTACCCCCTTCCCATTAGCATTCACTATGTTAGTCATTCCTTCAGACTTCTCGGTGAAGACCAAAACAAAGAAGTCATTAAGCATCTCTGCCAATTCCAAGTTTCCTGTTACTGTTTCTCCCTCCTCACTGAGCAGTGGGCCTACCCTGCCCTTGGTCTTCCTCTTGCTTCTAATGTATTGTGGAAGCAGAGAAAGAACGGACAGGAAGGGGATTGCAATGCATGACAGTTTGTTAGCAAGAGTTAGGCTAACTGTAACCCTAAGAACGCAAGATTTGTAGAAGCGAGGATTGTGTGAGGCGAGTGGGAAAGAACTGTGTGAGAAGTTGTTGCGACCTTGTGTAGATAATATTGTATGTAGACTAGAGTCTAAACAAGTGAGGAAAATAAGATATCAGGATGACCTATGTATAAACAAAATGCAGCTGTTGCTCATTATTGTCTGTAACAAAAGGTATAAATGCTTGCTGTAATTGTTTACCTGGGAGAGACCTGCCTAGGAGGGGGAGACCCTGTGTCCTAGTGCACTCTCTCCCTCTATGCAATTGATAGAGAGAGAATAAAGTATCTGACTTTGCTGTCGCCAACCAAAGAGTGAGAACTGTGTTTTTCTCCGACAGTATTGATAAAAAGGCTTCTTGTTTCCCTTTATTCCCGTAGCCAGTTTGAGCTCATTTTGTGCCTTTGCCTTTCTAATCTTGCCCCTGCATTCCTGTGTTGTTTGCCTATATTTATCCTTTGTAATCTGTCCTAGTTTCCATTTTTTATATGATTCCTTTTATTTTTTAGATCATGCAAGATCTCGTGGTTAAGCCAAGGAGGTCTTTTGCCACATTTCCTATCTTTCCTACTCAGCGGAATAGCTTGCTTTTGGGCCCTTAATAGTGTCCCTTTGAAAAACTGCCAACTCTCCTCAGTTGTTTTTCCCCTCAGTTTTGATTCTCCTGGGACCTTACCTATCAGCTCTCTGAGCTTACCAAAATCCACCTTCCTGAAATCCATTGTCTCTATTTTGCTGTACTCCCTTCTACCCTTCCTTAGAACTGTGAACTCTATGATTTCATGACCCTCCCCCTCTACAACAACCCTCCCCAGCAGCTCCCGCAAAATCCCCTACCTGAGCTGGATCCACCACAGCCATTTCCCTTCCCCGGCCCCTAGGAAGATGGGACGGTCTGGAGCAAAACGGGGTCGTTATTCTGCAGCCTGTCAGGGTGAGAAGGGAAATTTGGGAGGTTTCTGAATGAGTGTTAGTCCATTTCACACCCCGATTCCCCCAGGCTCTGTCCTTGCAGACAGACACTCTAGACTCTGCCATGCTGGGAGACGCCTCAGTGACGCTATTACAGCACAGACCCGACCTCTCCCCCAGGACTAAACCCACCAGACGCTATTACACTCTCCCAGGAACAGAGTCTCTGAGCCAAACGCCAGAAAAGAGCAGAATCAAAGGAGCCCCTTTGGGGGATCCCCCGACACTGTCCCCAGAACAGCCCATTCCCTCAGCAGTGCAGGGACCAGGCAGAGGCAGGAACTGGCTTTTCCTCTCTCTGCCCCTCCCCTCTCCCAGGAAAGTCACTGCCCCGGGGGGCTGCAGGGAATGGAGCTGGGCAAGGCTGGGTGCCCGGAACCTCCCTCCCCACTGATTGCTCCAGCTGCCCCGCCCAGTCTCTCCCCTCTCCCTCCTGCACGAAGAGCCGGTCACTGTCCTGCATTCCCGTGGGCGTTTCCTCGCCAATAGCTACAGCCACTGCTAACGGGGTGAGCCTGGGTGTGTTGGGCAGCAGCTCTGAGCCGCGCAGACACTCGGGGCAGAGATGGGGCGAGCAGGAGCCATTTCTGCAGAGTCACTTTCCAGCCTGGGCCCAGCACTTACCCCAGATCGCTCGTATCACCTGCAGTCTCTGGCTCAGGAGTTGATGCCAGCAGAGCCCAGGGGGGTGGGGGGAGGGTGTAAACTATTTCCCTGAATCAGGTCTCCTTCGGCAGCTCAGTCACCATTTCAGCTAGAGCAGAGCTGCGGTACCTGGGCACTGGGCCACCCGGGGCCTTTAACACCACAGCCCTGGGGACGGGGTGCTGAGCTGGACCATCCAGTGAGGAACACAAGTCCTTCTACCCTCCACCACACCCTAGTTTGGAACTGCTGCTGACGGCTCCCCCCACCCGTGGTAACTTTTCTCCCCTCTGCCTCCCTCTATCTGGGGGTTTTCCCTTCTGCACCTACCTGGCAGGGCAGGCCGGCCCCCACCCCAGTCTGAACCCCTGAGCTTGTCCCAGTTTTGTCCCTCTGCCCATCCCTCCCCTCCGATTTCTCCCCTTCAGGGGGATATTCCCTGCCTTTGATTGCAGGGAGTAGATTCTGATGGCGCGTGAGGGCAGCAACTTGCAGATGTTACTGAGCATGTGAGAAGAACATTAGAAAATAAGGACGGCCAGACTGGGTCAGACCAAAGGTCCATCTAGCCCAGTGTCCTGTCTGCCAACAGTGGCCAGTGCCAGTGCCAGGTGCCACAGAGGGAATGAACAGACAGGAATCATCCAGTGACCCATCCCCTGTTGCCCAATTCCCAGCTTCTGACAGACAGAGGTTAGGGACACATCCCTGCCCATCCCGGCTAACAGCCATTGCTGGACCTGTCCTCCATGAACCCATCTAGTTCCCCTTTGATCACAGGACCCTGCTCAGGAACAGTGAAGTTGCAAGTTCTAATAGGAAACAGCTTCTGATAGAAGAGCAGCTCCTCTTCCTCCTCCCCTCCCATGGGGATGAGCAGCCCCCCCAACTGCCACTCTGCCCCAGCCTCCTTCAACCCATTGCCCCCTTCAGCCTCCCCCCAAATGTCCCCTTCCCCCATCTCCCCCTTCAGCCTCCTCCAACTGCCCCCCATCGCCCTGTTCAGCCTCCCCAAACTGTTCCCTTCCCCGCACCGCACCTGGTCACCTTCAGCCCCCCGTTGCCCTCTTCAGCCTCCGGCAACTTCCCCCCACTGCCCTGGCTCCACCACTCTCAGGTTCCTTTCCCCACAACCATCTGCTTCCTTACCATGGGTAAGAGGGGCAGAAAATGCTTTTGAAAAAACCTTTTGCAAAGTAAAAAAAAAACAAGCCAAACAACCCCCTCCCTTGCTTTGTGCTGGGCGCCCAGCTGTGGGCTTGTGTGTGTGTGGGGGCGGGGGGGAGTGTTGTTCTGAGCACACTCTGTTCAGGGAAGGGGTGGAGTTGGCCAAAGGGGCAGGTGGAATCTTTAGCAGAGAATTCCTTTCTCCATTCTGTTAGCTAAGCGTTGCTGTTAAATGTCAGCCGACGAATGCAGCATTTGAAGCAATCTGACTCTAAATCCCCTGCCCTCTCGGTTGCTGCAGTTCTCACACCCTCTGCTCTTGTGATGTCACCACATGACATGGTGTCTTATTCCCATAGTGTCTTATATATTAGACAGGACCAAAGTTTATAAGGTAAAAACTGAAGCATAACTCCTTCCCTTCCCCGTTTTGACTTAGGAAAAATAAATCCTGTCCCCTCCCCCAGCCCTAGCCCAGCCCCACCAGAGCTGCTGCGGTCAGGAGACAGGTGCTCTCTCACCTGGCCCTGAGCTGCTGTGTTGAGAGAGGGCTGGGGGGAGTCCTCTCTCCCTCGGGCAACCTGCTCCCCAAACCCCTCATTCCAAGCCCCAGCGCAGAGCCTGCATCCCCAGCCGGAGCCCTCAGCCCCCCTGCACCCCAACCCTCTGCTCCAGCCCTGAGCCCCTCATTCCCAGCCCTACCGCAGAGCCCACACCCCCAGCCGGAGCCCTCTCCCCCTGCACCACAACCCTCTGCCCTAGCCCTGAGCCCCTCATTCCTAGCCCCATCCCAAAGCCCGCCCCCCCAGCCAGAGCCCTCACCCCCTGCACCCCAACCCTCTGCCCTAGCCCTGAGCCCCTCATTCCCAGTCCCACCCCAGAGCCCACACCCCAACCCTCTGCCCCACTTCAGCCCCCTCCCACACTCTGAACCCTTCAGCCTCACCCCTGCCACACACCGTCCATGTGCAGAATGAATTTTGTGATGTGCAGCAATATACAGGTGATGTGTCACATAACAAAATTGCACATATTGGTGCACATTACAAAATTCATTCCGCACACGGACATAAAAAATGTGAGGAAACACTGCTCCTGACTTTCAACCTATCTGAGACATCTTGAATTTCATACAGTGACTGATCAGAATAAAGTGCTCTCAAGTGAGCTACAGACCAACAGTGGTTCATAGTAATTATTCAGCAAGTATTTTAGAAGACCTAGACCATTAGAGGAAATCATGACCTGCTAAGAGACAATTAATGGAGAGAAGCAGCAAGATTAATCCCATACATTGGATTGGTTGTGACTTATTTCCCTGATTTGAAAAGAGGCCAAAAGGACCTGAGTCTCCTCGCTGGCGATAGCCCCCTGCTCGGCCAATCAGCACTGAGACTCTGAGGGGCGGGAGGCTGAGAGGTCTCACCAGATGTCCCAAAGGACGGCCCAGGTCACCATCAGAGGCGATCACTCTCAGATCCGGGATCACCTCTTTGTGAGGACCTCCCGCAATGAGAGCACCCCCCACCCCATCCACACTCCACACACACCCCTTCTTGGTAGAGGGAGGGAAGCCGGGGAAAGGGGGAAAAGAAGCAAGAGAAGAGGAGAAAGGAGGGAGGAAAGAGGAAAAGGGAAACCAAAAAGGATAAACCCCAATGTCCCCAGGGATTCTAAGCGTCAAAGTCCTAGGCAGGAAATCAAATTTGGCCACCTTAAGCCAATGTTTTCTGGGCCTAGAATGCTGCCTGCACCAGGGGGATCAGACTGAACAGGTTCCAAACCTCTCTGGGCCTCTTACCTTGGAAAAGGGAAGTTTGTTTTCGGCACAATCAGTGGTAGGAAAGGAGAAAACTCCACAGAGGTTCCTCCCCATGCTCACATCCGTGAATCCTAATTCTCTCTCTGTCCTCGAGGAGAGACTTCGCGAAGGAGATTTGCGGCAGCAAAGCCGGGGGGGTCTCAGAGACTGGCCTGGCCCTGCACCTCTGTCCTGCCCGGCTGATGTCAGGGTCTCTCTGTGAGGTCACCCCCTCCCCACCACCTTTGCCCAATAGGCCGAGTTCCTGCAACAGGCCTTTGTGATGTCACTGCCACCCCCACCCCTCCCCTCCAAGCTGATGTCCTGCCCCTGGCCAGCCTCGTTGGGTGTTTGTTTCCCCTGGATCTAGGGTTGCCAACTTTCTGACCCAAGAAAACTGACCACCCTTGTCCCGCCCCCTCAATGACGGAATGCAAGGCTGAGTTCACTCACCAACCCCCTGAAACGTGTCAGTGCCCCAGAGAAAACTGGACCCCTGCTATTGGAACAAGATGCTGGAGATCTGAATGGGAAAGGGACTGTCTGAATTGTCAAGATGGGGAACGAACAACAATCTACAGCAATGTCATTAACACAAACACACTCCAATCCTGCTCCAGCCGGAAGGGAAATGGGCAGGAATTCCTGCTGACCAGCAATGGACACACTTACAGCCCCGCACAGCAGTGAGTGGGCCGGGGAGGCTGGTCTGAATGATCTGGACAAATTGGAGAAATGCTCTGAGGTAAACAGGATGAAGTTTAACAAAGACAAGTGCAAAGTGCTCCACTTAGGAAGGAACAATCAGTTTCACACATACAGAATGGGAAGAGACTGTCTAGGAAGGAGTACGGCAGAAAGGGATCTAGGCGTTATAGTGGACCACAAGCTAAATATGAGTCAACAGTGTGATGCTGTTGCAAAAAAAGCAAACATGATTCTGGGATGCATTAACAGGTGTGTTGTGAGCAAGACATAAGAAGTCATTCTTGCGCTCTACTCTGCGCTGGTTAGGCCTCAACTGGAGTATTGTGTCCAGTTCTGGGCACCACATTTCAAGGAAGATGTGGAGAAATTGGAGAGGGTCCAGAGAAGAGCAACAAGAATGATTAAAGGTCTTGAGAACATGACCTATGAAGGAAGGCTGAAAGAATTGGGTTTGTTTAGTTTGGAAAAGAGAAGACTGAGAGGGGACATGATAGCAGTTTTCAGGTATCTAAAAGGGTGTCATAAGGAGGAGGGAGAAAACTTGTTCAGTAAACACTGGAATAAACTGCCTAGGGAGGTTGTGGAATCTCCATCTCTGGAGATATTTAAGAGTAGGCTAGATAAATATCTATCCGGGATGGTCTAGACAGTATTTGGTCCTGCCATGAGGGCAGGGGACTGGACTCAATGACCTCTCGAGGTCCCTTCCAGTCCTAGAATCTATGAATCTATGAAGGAGGCAACAACCTGTCACGTGTGATCTAAGGAGCAGGAAAAGAATCTGGGAATTACCTTTTGTAAAATCTCATCTTCTTTCGAAAACCTGTGGAAATAGCTGATTCAAGAAGTTGTTGACAGATGGATAGTACACGTCTATCACCTCCTGGGTTCACCAGCCATTGTCAACCAAGCAAGTTGGCAGACTGAAGGCAGGGCAAGAATGCTGAACCAGAACGGTCTTTGCTCTTGTCACACATGACATCACAATAAACTTATGCATACACACACACACACACACACACATAGACATTCAGACAGAGGCTGGTACCATTAGCAACACTGAGAGACTCGGCCAAAATCTCTAGGAATTTTGATTTCTGGGAGGGGCTGCACAAAGGACTGATACTTTGCATGGACAGAATATATCACATTGTACCTGGGGAGTCACAAAGTAGTTTACAAACTTGAATTCAAGGAGCCTGACAGCTGCCCTGAGCAGGACCAGGTGAAGGTGGGGCTGTACTGAGGGGTCTGCGAGCTGCAGCGGGACGTGCTGGACTGGGTTTCACTCTGGTGGAGCAGGTGAGAGGGTCTGGGGGCCAGTGCATTGGAGGAGGGGCTATCACCCCAGTGGCTGAAGCCCGGAGCACTGACCCCCTCACCCCTCTTGTGGCTGAAGTCCAGAGCCCCAACAGCCCTCCCTGCCCTCCTGTGGATGAGTCGCAGAGCCCAGACCCCCCCACTCCCCTCCACCTCCCCAGCGGCTGAAGCTTGGAGCCCTGATCCCCCCCCCATGGCAGCCGAAGACCAGGTCTCTTCCCTTCATCTCTCTTGGTGGCTTGAGCCTGGACACAAGCCCGGAGTCCTCCCTCCCCGCCTCCACCCTGGGTGCTATAGCCCGGATCCTGGAGTCTCTACCCAGTTGTGGGAGACCAGAGCCCCAAACCCAGAGCTCCCCCTCCATCGATCAAGCCTGGAGCCCTGAGCCCATCCCCACCCCCGGAAGTTGTTTAGGAAGAAGGTACACACCTATGTAGGGCCCTATGAAATCTCTTTTATTATTGGGGATTTTCCAATTTAGTATTTTCTGAGTTTTGTCCTTTCCATTTCTTAAAAAGTAATTCCGTCTTTATGGTTTTTGTGTTAATCACAATTGTTTGATACACTGACCACAGTTAAGTAGCTTTACTATAAATGCAATTTATCTCCTCCCCACGTAGACATTTGCAGACCACCATCAAGTCACCGCTTAACCTTCTCTTTGTTATAATGATTCTCTCATAATAAACAATGTTTCCCAGATCTGGAATAATGTTTGTAGTTCTTTTCTGAATCCATTCCAGATTCTCATTATCCCTTGAAGTGTGGACACCCAAAGTGGACCCAGCATTCCAAGAACGGTTTCATCAAAGCCATGAGCAGCGGGAACACCATCTACCGACGCCTACTTGACATTCCCCTGCTTCTACACCGAGGATCACGTTATTCCTTTCTGCCAAAGCATCTCACTGGTGACTCACGTGCAGTTGCTTATCTACCGTAGCACTTAAGTCCTTTTACAGAGTCACTGCTTTTCAGAATACAGCCCTCCCACCCTGTATAAGTGCCCTACCTTCTTCATTTCCATTTGGGGATAAAGGGACTCTTAGCTGCTAATTGGATAGCCCCTAACTGACTGACTTACGCCCCAGACTGGGCAGGTGAGGATGTCACTCCCATGAAGGGTGGCTCCGCAGTTGACTGGTGGGTCTCTGCCATACCCTCCTGGATAGTACTTGGGGGGACTGCAAAGCCTTACAAACTCCTTCGTTAACAGGTGCTATGGGGTGCTGAGCACTTTTGAATATCTGGGCTCAGCTATGTGTGCTGAGAAAGGAGACAGCAGCAGGTGACTGTGACAGACCAGGGTGTTATGCTCAGTGGTTTGGTATTTTTGTGGTGTTTATAAGGTGAACCTTAAGTCCTTAAGAGTTTTAAGAGTTGGCTAGTATTTTTATTATATTATTTTATGAGGATTACTGGATTACAGGTAGGAATTTATGATTGGTTGGCAGGGAGTGAATTATTCCTTAAATATTGCTTGTAAGGAAGGCTGTATTATTATTTTTTTTTTTTATGATTGCTTTAATTATCTGGGCACTAAAAGTTCCCAGAAGCAGATCAAGCCAGACCTTACACTGGAGTTTCATTTTCTGTGGATTAATATTGTGGTAGTTAAGCAGCACCTTGTGCTTAGGTTTTGGGATGTCCTTTTCTGTCTCCCTTTTTGTCCTTCGGTTTGACTTTTTTGTGCTGCCATTTATGGGCAGGTTCTTTTTTTATTAGTTAGGTAATTTGCATTAACATAGACGCTTTCTGGCTTGCTTTTGGATCCAAAGCCATTAGCAGCTTAGAGACTTTGTCTTAAAAGGGACACAATCAACTTTCACCAGAGTTTTGATTACTTTTAACTTTTAACTTTTGTTTCCAAAACACACAGTGATCTGAAAAAGAAAACACAACCTATTGTGGCTCCCTTTGGAGACCTAATAGGATTTTAATTAAGTAGTATGGTATGTTTTTGCATCTTTTACCCCTTCTACAATATACACTGCACATATTCTGGGGAAAATGCACATTTCTTCTATAATTTAACTTTTATAACATTCGCCATATTAATTTTTACATAAGGTGTAACTGTTTTTATGTACCCTTTTTTTGTGTGTTTTGTGTTTTTATGTACCCTTATTAAAGTGACAGTTTGATTACACAGAGCCACCTTAAGGCTCAGTGCGGGGCACTATCGCCTTTTTTTTTTTTTACACAACAGCTTTTATTTGCTATTTTGTTACCAAAAACAAATCCAGAATTTTTTCCCCCTTTTTTTTTTTGGTTTTGATTGCTTTGCGGCAGCTATGACTTTGGTCTTTTAAAAAGATATTGAACTTATAAAGCATTAAGGTACCTTAAGGGTTAAATGCTAAATACCAGAGCCAAACAACACTAGTTATTTGTGTCTGGCAAAAAGTGTTTTTTGGTTTTGCAACTTTGAATGGAAGAATCAAATGGATTTTAGTGGTATTATTTAAAAACAAAATCAATTTATTTTAAACCTACAAAACAAGAGTTTTACAAACCAGGAGTGTTGGTTTAGGTCCTAAACACTCCACATATTTACACAATATATTTATACACACATTTTTAAAAAATATCCCTTACACTGCTTTAATTTTTACACAGCTGTACATAGATTACATTTGGGGGCAGTTAAGTTTCAATAGAAACCCCATATGTTCTTTTAGCGAATTTGACTAAATTGTTCATAGTCAAATGATTTAAATCAGATTGTTTCTTTGCCTGGCTTATTTACAGACTTTTTTTTTTGGAAAAGGGCCCATTTTCCCTTTAGAATGGCTGCAAAGAAACCAAGAATTTTTTTTATAACACTTTTTAAAAAAAACACTTTTACAACTTTTAACTGCTTAATTTCTTTTAGTTTTGCAGAGTTAACCTTTTTTTAATTATTTGCTTATTTTTTAAAATGACACCTTTATTAATTTAGCTGTTACCATTTTAAGTATTGTTCCAGGGATTTGAAATCCCCATGCCTGTACTTACTTTTTTTTATTTTTGCCAATATGCCCTCAGGGCTTCCAATCTGTTTTTAATTTTTTTTTATTTGTTGCCTGCCTGCTTGTCTTGGCCCGATTCTGCTTTTTTTGCTGAACCGTTTCTTTTTATGGACACAGGCTTTGTTCCACTACCAATTTAGCAAGGAGGGTGGGCTTTTTAACTAGCCCCCACCCCTTTTGGTCCCTTTTCTTAAACATTTCTTTTAAAATTGTGAAATCACCACAATATTACTTACAAAAAAATACTACACTGCCCAAACTCCTATATCCTTCAGAGTTTGGTTTAACAGAGCAAGATCTGTTTAAAAGGAGGAATCACTGGAACAAAGTATCATCTTTGGATTGCTTCCTTTTAAACATTTCCTACACAGGTGCTACCACTATTTGCCCACACTCCTATATCCTTCAGAGTTGGGTTTTACATAGAAAATACCATCTGAACATATTTCTTTATGAATATTTTTTACCTTTATAACTTTTCTGTGCCCATGCCTGTGCTGGGACTTACACAACACAAAAGTCTATACCCACTAAAAAAAACGTTGCCTGACAGAGCAGGAGGGGGAAACTCTAAGCCCCCTACCTTTTGGGCTCAATTTTGCTACGACCGAGGGTACATTCACCTATGCAATTTTCTCCCTACAGACAGGTAGGAGTGAGGACTCTAACCCTCCCCATTATGGCCCGGCATGTCTACGACCGGGAGTGTATATACCTGGACAATTTGTATATATCTTATTTGTATAGTTTTCCCTGACAGACGGGTCGGAGTGAGGACTCTAATCCTCCCCCTATTGCTTGGCACTTCTCCGACCGGGGGTGGGGTGCACACCAGATTGATCGATCACATTCTACGGATGGGATACCTTTTAGCAATAGTTAGCAGTATTTTTAAAAATCACAGTGCATGTCTTCCCCCTTTCGCAATTCTCCACCAAAAATGTTATACTTATAAGAAGCACATGGGATCTTTTACAGGGGAAAAGGCAATATGCCGCATTTATTGAAGATACAACAATTAGTATATGCATTCAATCACACCACACACACACTCCCGCCAGTCGATGTTATAGTTTCCAATCCAGAGTCCAGATCAACCTAGTGGCCAGCTAGGTTGATCACCAGTAGGGAGGAGCCGGGTTCCATCGGTCGCGATGCGATGCTCTGGGGAAGTCTTGGCAGGACGAACCCAAAGTTTTATGGCAAGGCCCCCGGTTTATATAGTGATCTTCCTTTATTGGGACCAATGAGTTTTGCACCATTATGCTGTAATCAATTGTTGTTTGACGAGTGCTTGTTTTTTTTAAATTGTCCTTCTTATTTTTTATCACAGCTATTTTGACCCCATTGATAGGTGCCTGTTTTATATTTAGAGTCGTTAATCTGCCCTCCTCTGACATTTCAATAGGGTCGTGTTGCAGCCTCCTGGTGCTGTGTGTCTGTTTCTGGTTCCTCCCTTGTACATCTAGCTCAGCGATGGCCTTCACACTTCTCTCTTTACACACACATTCCTTAGCCACACACAAAACAGAATTAATTTACACAGAACATTTTGAACAGGAATATCAAATTGCAATGCACAAGAAAAAACAATCATGGCTTTCTTTTACTTATTTTAAAATGCTAAACCTACCACAAAATAGTGACCTTAAAACATCTGTTACTGCCTTGAATTCAGCCCAGACACAGATTCTGGCTGAAGCATCTGTGACGTTATTGATACAGTCTGGGACCATATAGATCATTGTTGCAACCAAGGTCCTGTAGTGGCACCAAATCTTGCATAAAGGGGGTCAAATGAGGTGTCTAAGGCAAGGTTATGGTTTGCTGGTTATGATTATGCTGTCTATATGTGTGTATCAATTTTGTAGATTGAAGTTATGAATATTGGCTCTATACGGTCTATATTTCAAACTTATGCTATGCTTCTGGGAGACATCCCAGACAAGTTGGTGTTAGCTCTGCCTAGCCTGCTTGATGGCCCATTAAGGACCATCAGCTATACAACTGACCCATTGAGAGAAGGCAGATACGTCTTGCAACTCAGCAAAGTATGCAGGGACTGGCCCATGTGACTCCAGACTCCATTTTGCTGTAATTTTTCACAGTAAGAACGAAGAGGTGTTCTTACACCTGGAAAAGACTATAAAAGGCTGATGCCTCATCTACATCTTGTCTTCAATCCTGCTTCTTACCTCTGGAGGGACTTTGCTACAAATGGAAGCTCTACACAAAGGACTGATGACCCATCCCAGCGGGGGATGTACTCCAAAGACTTGATTTAAACCTGCAGTTTATTTCATCACTGCTACAAGCCTGAACCAAGAACTTTGCTACTACTGTATGTAATTGATTCCATTTAACCAATTCTAGCTCTCATCTACATCGTTTTCCTTTTATGAACAAACCTTTAGATTTTAGATTCTAAAGGATTGGCAACAGTGTGATTTGTGGGTAAGATCTGATTTGTATATTTACCTTGTGTCATGGCTGCTTCCCCACTTTGAACTTTAGGGTACAAATGTGGGGGCCTGCATGAAGACTTCTAAGCTTAACTACCAGCTTAGATCTAGTCCGCTGCCACCATTCCCAAAGCTAATTCCCTTCCCTGGGAAGCCTTGAGAAACCTTTCACCAATTCCCTGGTCAATACAGATCCAAACCCCTTGGATCTTAAGACAAGGAGAAATTAACCATCCCCCTCCTTTCTCCCACCAACTCCTGGTGAATACAGATCCAAACCCCTTGGATCTTAAAACAAGGAGAAATTAACCATCCCCCCTCCTTTCTCCCACCAACTCCTGGTGAATACAGAGCCAACCCCCTTGGATCTAAAAACAAGGAAAAATCAATCAGGTTCTTAAAAAGAAGGTTTTTAATTAAAGAAAAAGGTAAAAATCATCTCTGTAAAATCAGGATGGAAAATAACTTTACAGGGTAATCAAACTTAAAGAGCTCAGAGGACCTCCCTCTAGCCTCAGGTTCCAAGTACAGCAAACAGAGATAAACACTCTAGTAAAAGGTACATTTACAAGTTGAGAAAACAAAGGAAAACTAATACACCTTGCCTGGCTGTTTACTTACAAGTTTGAAATAGGAGAGATTTGTTTAGAAAGATGTGGAGAACCTGGATTGATGTCTGGTCCCTCTCAGTCCCAAGAGCGAACAACAACCAAAACAAAGAGCACAAACAAAAGCCTTCCCCCCCCCCCAAGATTTGAAAGTATCTTGTCCCCTTATTGGTCCTTTGGGTCAGATGTCAGCCAGGTTACCCGAGCTTCTTAACCCTTTACAGGTAAAAGGATTTTGGAGTCTCTGGCCAGGAGGGATTTTATAGTACTGTACACAGGAGAGCTGTTACCCTTCCCTTTATAGTTATGACACCTGGGTCTGGGGCTTGGACCTTTGGGATCGAGAGAACCTTTTTCTTTTACTGGGGTATTGGTTTTCATAACTATTTGTCCCCATAACGAGTGGCACTGGTGGTGATACTGGGAAACTGGAGTGTCTAAGGGAATTGCTTGTGTGACTTGTGGTTAGCCAGTGGGGTGAGAGGGGTGGGGAGCTTGGAGGGTTTGTCCCTCCTCTTTATAGCTTCAGTCCCCATCTTGAAAAACATTTCCAGCTGGGTACCAGGTGACAAAAAGTCTGTGTGGTGCAGGAGGCAGACAACGGAGATTCCCCTGTGAGTCCTTTTCATAGTCACCATTACTTATCACCCTACTCATATTTAGCAAAGAGTCCTATGGCACCTTATAGACTAACAGACGTATTGGAGCATGAGCTTTCGTGGGTGAATACCCACTACTCATATTGGTCATCCACAGATATTAGCAACAAAGATTTTATATTTTCTTCTAGATCTTTGAAATAAATATTGAATAGCTTTGGGTGGAGAAACCTTGCTAGAAACATCCCCATGAACTCATGATGCCCCACTCACAACTATGTTTTGAGATCTATGTTTGGAGTGGAACCAATCTACTCACTAGGGGTCTTTTAATCCAGGGTCTCCATGGGACAGGGAGGGTGATGATCCTTCATGTAACCAGATCCCCAAACATTTAGGTCTTTGCAGGTTACAAACATCACCTCAGATTCTGTATGGACTGTCCTGGCAGCCAGTGCTGATCCTGAAACATTAGCTTAGAGTCACATTCTCATGGCTTGACACTCCACAAGCAGACAGCCCCATACTTTAGTAACCTCTGATCCTGAATGGCCTCAGATGTAGCCTCCTTGCAGAGCACATTCCAGCAATCTAATCCTGAAGGGGCAAAGGCCTGACTAGCTGAGGCAAGGTCTGCTCCACAGAAAGGAAAGGTCCCACTCTTCTTAGTGGGTGCAGATCCACAACTGCCACCAAGGGCCTACTGCCATGCACCTGTGTTACAAATGGCAGCTGCCTGCAGGGAGCAATATCTCTTGTGGAAACTCTTCCAGTTACTTCCTACCATCCACCAGGCTATTTTGGTCCAATCTGGGCCGGGTGCCTTTCTCTAAGCCTGATGTACTGGGTTATTTGTTCCACTGCCCTAGCTGGGTCAGACGGGGAAGGAGGTGGAGCTGGGTGCCATCCGCACAGTGAATACCTCCCAGCATGCGTGCACTCACTAACCCCAGGTCTTCTTAGACAGGAATGGAGCTACTCAAGCAAATCTGTCCCCCGTCTTTGGGATCAATGATGTGCATCGATTCCGGACAGACAGTAAGGGGGCAGGTTCCTCGGCTGCTGACCCTGGCACACCAATGGGTACAATTTATGCAACAAGGCTGAGGAAAGAACATAGGTACAAGGTGATGCTTCCTTTGCCAGGGTGTGTCGGCCCTTCAAGGGCAGATGCAGCCCAACACTCCCCTTCCTGGGTCTCGGCCTGTTTAAAGCCAGGCATTCTGGAGGCTGTAATGCAAAGGAAGCCTGTGACAGAGAGCAAGGGAGGGGAGCAGGTTAAACAGCAGGTCCTGTGGCTTTGCGAGAAGGAATATGTTGCAAGATCTGTAGAGAAGCAGAGTGGCTGCAGAAGTTGCAGGGGAAGTAGCCTGAGATGGGGTAGGAGCCCTGAAAAGAGGTAACTTGCTCACAGCTTGGCCCAGGAGATGGAAGACCTGGGTTTAAGCCTGTGCAGGGTCCCAGTAGTTGTCCTAAGAGGCTGTGAACAGCTGGGTAAGGGGGGTGGGGGGAAGGGTGCATAACGGGATGGGAATTGAGAGTGAGGATCCGGTTGTAGGGCTCGCAGCACAGGCTTCCAGAGAAGATTGGCGGCAGGGCAGGGTAGATACTGATGGATAGGACTGTTGAACTGTCTGGCCTGGGGAAGGGAAATCTCCCCCATCTGGAGGTGTTAGAGGAACCGCTGAAGGCTATGGGCCGAGGAGGGCCAGAGTGCACTTTCATTTTGTGTTTGGAAGGGAAGGACTCTCCCTCTGGCTGAAGCACTGAGATCTCCCACCTGCAAGAAGGAGACTGTTTCCAGGAGGAATCCTGCGGTGCTGCTGGGGAAAACAAGGCAGCAGCCTGATGGCTGGGAGGTAAGAACCTCCTACGCTTGCCCTCAGCCCTGAGAGGGAGGGGGTTGTATTGAAATACCACTGCCTCAGGAGTGTAATAAACTCAAAGGGCCGGGATGGGGCAGCCTTTGCATCAATAACTTACAAGTGGGGAGTGGCTCACTTCTGCCTTCAGCGACTTTCTGAAGGCCTTCAGCCCAGAGCAAAGGAATTGAAACAAGATTTAACCTCAATATAAAACTGCATTTGCCACTGCAGTAGAAGTAGCAAAACTAAAACCATGAACTCTCCAGTTACTTTAATTCAAACTTCAGCTTTCTCCTAGCTATAAAATGCACTAAGGGCAACTGAATTCACTGGACAGGAAGTTCTAAGCAGACACAATGGGAGGGAAACCCTTGCCCAAAAGAACAATAAAAAGGGCCTCTTGCCCACCCCAGAAGAGTAAAGCTAAATGCTGACACAGTTTGACAGAGTTTAATTAATTGCTAGGGATTCCATCCTCTGATTGCTCCACACTTTGGTGCTGTGTGCACTACCTGACACTAGGTTGCTTAGTCCTGGTTTGTTGTCTTATCACAGGCAATTGTAGTTGTTTGAGCAGCACACTCATGGACTCTGCATAACTACCTGCTGTGTGGTTTTTTTGCACTGCCCTAACCCCAGTTGAACAAGAGCAAATACAAACTGTAGTCTGCATTGCTTTACAATGGTCAGGCTAGTACAGAGCAGCCCATAGTCAGTTAGTGCATAGTGTCACGCTGTCTGGAGTGGCTCATGACCGTGAATGCCAACCTCAGGGCAGACTGTCAAGAAACAGGGCATGAACCCCAGACTGATTGTGCGTTCCATATTTTGATTTCACCAACCAAGTAACAAGTGTGAACTCCTCAGGCCCTGTAACAGCCTTAATAGGGAACCACAGACAGTCCCCTTGTGTTACCTATCAGCTCTGTGTTCTTGGGGTACCAGGGCGCAGTATCCAGCCTGTCTGACTCATGAAATACCTCCTCCCCACCCCAGCCTCTGCTTGAACCAAAACCGATCAGAAGAAAGACTTACAAAAAGCAATGAAAAGGCCGTGGGAGACACACCTAATCCCCTCTGGACAAGGGTGACAGGATTAAGGAAACTCCCCTAGCCCCACTTGCATCGAAGATAGGACAGGGAGGCATCTCCATTAGCATACAGAACGGAGAACAGAGATTCCAAGGCAAGAACCGCATGGAACTCTGGGACCAGAAAAGCAGGGAAGCACTGCATCATGGGGGATCTCTGCTCCAGATGTTAATGAACCCACGCCTACTCACATCCAGCTCAGTAATCAGACCAATTCTAGTAATAAATCCTTTATCGGTATCCAAAATAATGAAGCTGCCTAATTGCATTGTGAGCTCCCTCCAAGGAACACCGCCCATAGCCAGGAATGACCAGTTCCTATTGTCTAGCCTGAACAAAACAACTTTGGTATACTCCCTTGAGCCATCAGTTTACTCATAAACAAAACTAGTGTTCTCCCTTGAACCATTGTTCTTTCCCTACAAAAACCCCTACCCATGCTCAAGTAAGTGTTCTGATGCCTGGATCCAAAATCTGCATCAGTTCCATCGGGACTTCATCTTCTCCTGACTGATCGTGCTGGGAGCTCTGCTGGTCTCCAGCACTCTGGACCCTCGGCTACCACCACCACCTGGGACCCCCATCGATTCAAGCTTCAGGGAGTGGTGAGAACCCAGCTCTCTCTCTCTCTCTCTCTCTAGGTATAGCCTTCTGACCCTGACTTGTGTGATCAGTTATAGTTTTCTAAACCTGACTTTTATAATCAAATGTGCTAGATTTAATATTATAACTGTTTTGTTTGTTTGGCTCCCCTATGGTTATTACCTGGCAATAAATAACTTTCATGGTTAAGCTGGTTGCTTCTCTCTCCCTCATTGTTGTTTTTTGGCTCCCTCATTCACTCTGCAGCAACACTCCTCGTACCTAAGCTAAAGATCCCTGCAGCGCCCAAAAATCCCGTGGGGTTTGCTCATCAGGTGGGTTACTACCAGAACAATTGTAACGTGAAAGTGGGGATAGGGACGTGGTGAACCTGGGGCATAGGAGGGTGGCAGCTTGGAAGTGCTGCTCGACCCAGCCTGCTGAGTCCAGGAACATATAAGGGGTCAGCTTGGGATGTGATGAACCTGGTCCTCTCAGACGCGCTCTGTTAATGTGTGTGCATGTGTTCGGCTGATTCTGGGGCTGGAAGAATTGCCGCCCTAAGGAAACCTGCCCGAGATAGATGGTCCCATACAACAAAATCACAACAATATTCAGGTTACTCCCAGTCCCACAGGACCAGTCACTTACCCCAGGTCAGTTTTACGCAGATCTCAAACCAAAGAGAATGCTTGTAGCCAACCCTGTAACAAACTAAAGGTTTATTAACTAGGAAAAAGAAATGAGGGTTATTTACAAGGTTAAAGCAAGTAAACACACACAAATGAGGTACAATCTTCAGTTCAAAAGGTAACAGAAGCTTCTATAAGAAGCAAACTTTTATGTCCTTTAGGGCTAACCCAAGCCAAGTAGCTGGGGGATCTCCTTCTTGTGTTTAGGAATCTTTGCCCCTCAGAGTCCAGACAGCACAAAGATCCCAAGTTCACCTTAACAGGTCCTTTTATTCCCGTCCCCCAGCATTCAAGCTGTCATGGGACATGAACTTGTGCATGTAGCCTCTTTCGGGTGGGGTGGAGGGGGAGAAGCAATCAACAATGTCTTTTGCCCACAATGGTTTGTCTGATGGCTGTAGACCTTCTTTTGTTGGAGAGAACATAACACCTCTTGTGGTGAACTAGCATTTCACACTTGGCAATACTGTAAATCCCCCACACTCAGGGGAGAAGCTTTAGCAAATGTTTTTAGGGTTACCAAGGAAACATTTAAACATTACCTTACAACATGGGCTACAGATATTTATAAGTAGGATTAATACACGCAGCATCCTACAAGCGTTCCATAAAGTCTAAATCTGTTCTTATAACTCTACTATCTATTTTAATAATACTTACACACAGGTGAGCCAGCCTGGTTTCCAGCTATGCATTTGTCAGTGTTCAGTGCTGCCTAGGGGCCTTGGCATGAGCTGGCACCTGGTCTGCATCACTGTGCCTTCTCAGACATAAACTTGATCATGCTCAAACTATAAACAGGTGCTGACTCAACCCTGAGGTAAACTTTCTTGTTAGAACTTATGGTACTGCCAACTTCACAAACTGTTACAACTGAAACACACGGCTGATAACTGTTTAAATTTCATGAACTGAAAATCATGTGAAATATCACAAAAATACAAGGGAGAAAATATTGAATAAGTTAACTGAAAACAACTTAATACACTAGCCTATCATCACTATTGGTCACAGCATGAGCCCCAGCAGTGAACTTTTTGAGTCCCGCAAAAACGGGTTCTCAGGGCAAATTTTTTGGTGGCCTCAGAGTTCGGCCATCAACTCTTGCTGGTGGCTGTGCTCACACTCTTCCCTAAGATACTTAATTAGCTTTAGGAAAAACAAATAAATATGCACATATACACGTCCAAATCAGTGTAATTTATTTATTGCTAGCTAGTAAGTCCGTTGTGAAAAGTGATATTAACAAACATACGAATATCACTTTTCACAGCACTGGCAAGCCTGGAGAAAAATTAAGCCCTGGATGTGGGGGCCAAGGGAGGCAGCTAGAGCCTGAAGCCCTGCTGCCGGGGCCCAGGGCCTGCTGCTGAGCAGCTGGAGCCCGGGACTGGAGCCCGAAGCCCTGTGGCCAGAGCCTGCCACCCCCGGGCTGAACCCCAAAGACTGAGCCCCACCGCCCCTGGGAAGGTAGGGAACTCACTGGGTTCCTGCTCTTCCAGCGTTGTGCCCCAGGTGTCTGCCCAACCAGTGCTGGCAGCCCCAGTAATCAACACCAAGGTGGGGCATCCAGGAGGAGGAGGAGTGACAGATTCAGTAACAGAGACCCCCTTGGGACTGTCACCTGATGTGCTGAAATTACCTCTGAGCCAGTTTTCCCTGCCAGCTTGGGACTCCAGAACCCTGCCTTGTTGAGCCAGGCACGCTAGCCTGCAGCGACACAGACCCAGGTCTGGTCCACACCCCCAAAGCTGCAGACTTTAACTAAAAACAGCTCAGCAGGTTACCTGTCTCCAGCACCCAGACACCCAGCTCCCAATGGGATCCAAACCCCAAATAATTCTGTTTTACTCTATATAAAGCTTATATAGGGTAAATTCGTAAATTGTCTGCCCTCTGATAGAGAGAGATGCACAGCTGTTTGCTCCCCCAGGTATTAAATCACTTATTCTGGGTTTACTAATAAACAAAATTGATTTTATTAAGTATAAAAAGTAGGATTTAAGTGGTTTTTAAGTAATAACAGACAGAACAAAGTAAGTCACAAAGCAAAATAAAACAAAACACACAAGTCTAAGCCTAATACATTAAGAAACTGATTACAGGTAATATCTCACCCTCAAAGATGTTCCACTAAGCTTCTTTCACAGACTAGACTCTTTCCTAGTCTGGGCCCAATCCTTTCCCTGGTACAGTCCTTGTTAAATCCAGCAGACATCTTAGGTGGTAAGCAGGGGTTTTCTCATGACTGGCTGCCCTTTGTCCTGCTCCACCCCCTTTTATAGCTTTGGCACAAGGTGGGAATCTTTTGTCTCTCTCTCGGTCCCCACCCCTCCTTCTAAATGGAAAAGTATCAGATTTAAGATGCATTTCATTATCAGGTGACATGGTCACATGTCACTGTAAGATCCCTAGTCTCCATTCCCCATGGGCTGGCCCACACGTACACAGGAAGGCTTTCAAGTAACTAAGGCCATTTACAACTGATTGTTTCCGGAGCACCCTTAATGGCCTCCACTTAATATGTTTACATTAGTGATACCAGTTTATATCTTATTCTCCTAACTCCAGATATAGAAATAATACACAGGATGAACACACTTAGTAGATTACAAGCTAATGACACCATACAAGGGGTATTTAGCGTAAAGCATATTCCTGTTATGTCATATTCATAAGCATATTTCCATAAAGCATATGGAGTGCAACATCACAGGAGGGGCCAATACTTTGCCATCCCAGGAGGCTGTGGCCACAAGAAAAGTCCATGGTGGCCACATTCGAGAAATGCTGCACTAAAACAACATGTACTTGAGTGTACAGAAATAATGGACAAATGCAACCAAGTTAATGCCCTGCTTAATCCGGATTGTCAACTACAGCCATTGTAGCCACCTCCTGTGAGACTCACGATACACCTCTACCACGATATAACGCTGTCCTCGGGAGCCAAAAAATCTTGCCACGTTATAGGTGAAACCGCGTTATATCGAACTTGCTTTGATCCGCCGGAGTGCGCAGCCCCGCCCCCTACGGAGTGCTGCTTTATAGCGTTATATCCGAATTCGTGTTATATCGGGTTGTGTTATATCGGGGTAGAGGTGTACTTGTTTTTCTTAAAGCTCCAGCTCCTGGAAGCCCATGATTATATAAGAATCTCAACTTTCATTTAAAAACAAAAACAACAAGGAGTCTGGTGGCACCTTAAAGACTAACAGATTTATTTGGGCATAAGCTTTCGTGGGTAAAAACCTCACTTTTTCAGATGCATAGAGTGAAAGTTACAGATGCAGGCATTATATACTGACACATGGAGAGCAGGGAGTTACTTCGCAAGTGGAGAACCAGTGTTGACAGGGCCAATTCAATCAGGGTGGATGTAGTCCACTCCCAATAATAGATGAGGAGGTGTCAATTCCAGGAGAGGAAAAGCTGCTTCTGTAATGAGCCAGCCACTCCCAGTCCCTATTCAAGCCCAGATTAATGGTGTTAAATTTGCAAATGAATTTTAGTTCTGCTGTTTCTCTTTGAAGTCTGTTTCTGAAGTTTTTTTGTTCAATGATAGTGACTTTTAAATCTGTAATAGAATGACCAGGAAGACTGAAGTGTTCACTTACTGGCTTATGTAAGTTACCATTCCTTATGTCCGATTTGTGTCCATTTATTCTTTTGCGGAGGGACTGTCCGGTCTGGCCAATGTACATGGCAGAGGGGCATTGCTGGCACGTGATGGCATATATAACATTAGCAGATGTGCAGGTGAATGAGCCCTTGATGGTGTGGCTGATGTGGTTGGGTCCTCTGATGGTGTCGCCAGAGTAGATATGGGGACAGAGTAGGCAACGAGGTTTGCTACAGGGATTGGTTCCTGGGTTGGTGTTTCTGTGGTGTGGTGTGTAGTTGCTGGTGAGTATTTGCTTCAGGTTGGAGGGTTGTCTGTAAGCGAGGACTGGCCTGCCTCCCAATGTCTGTGAGAGTGAGGGATCATTTTCCAGGATAGGTTGTAGATCGTGGATAATGCGCTGGAGAGGTTTTAGCTGGGGGCTGTATGTGATGGCCAGTGGTGTTCTGTTATTGTCCTTGTGGGGCCTGTCCTGTAGTAGGTGATTTCTGGGTACCCGTCTTGCTCTGTCAATCTGTTTCCTAACTTCCCCAGGTGGGTATTGTAGTTTTAAGAATGCTTGATAAAGATCTTGTAGGTGTTTGTCTCTGTCTGAGGAGTTGGAGCAAATTCGGTTGTATCTTAGAGCTTGGCTGTAGACAATGGATCGTGTGATGTGTCTTGGATGGAAGCTGGAGGCATGTAGGTACGTATAGCGGTCAGTAGGTTTCCGGTATAGGGTGGTGTTTATGTGACCATCACTTATTTGCACTGTAGTGTCCAGGAAGTGGATCTCTTGTGTGGACTGGTCCACGCTGAGGTTGATGGTGTGGTGGAAATTGTTGAAGTCCAAGTGGAATTCTTCAAGGGCCTCCTTTCCGTGGGTCCATATGACATTTGCGCTGTCATCAATGTAGCGCAAGTAGAGGAGGGGCACTAGGGGACGAGAGCTAAGGGAGCGTTGTTCTAAGTCAGCCATAAAAACGTTGGCATACTGTGGGGCCATGCGGGTACCCATAGCAGTGCCACTGACTTGAAGGTATAAGTTGTCCCCAAATCTGAAGTGGTTGTGGGTGAGGACAAAGTCACAAAGCTCACCCACCAGGCGTGCTGTGGCCTCATCAGGGATACTGTTCCTGACAGCTTGTAGTCCATCCTCATGTGGAATATTGGTGTAAAGTGCTTCTACATCCATGGTGGCCAGGATGGTGTTTTCAGGAAGAACACCAATGCATTGTAGTTTCCTCAGGAAGTCGGTGGTGTCTCGAAGATAGCTGGGAGTGCTGGTAGCGTAGGGTCTGAGGAGAGAGTCCAAATAGCCAGATAATCCTGCTGTAAGAGTGCCAATGCCTGAGATGATGGGGCGTCCAGGGTTTATGGATCTTGGGTAGCAGATAGAATACCCCTGGTCGGGGTTCTGGGGGTGTGTCCATGTAGATTTGTTCTCCTACTGTAGCCGGGAATTTCTTGAGCAGATGGTGTAGTTTCTTTTGGTATTCCTCTGTGGGATCAGAGGATAGTGGCCTGTAGAATGTGGTCTTGGAGAGTTGCCTGGCAGCCTCCTGTTCATAATCCGACCTGTTCATTATGACTACAGCACCTCCTTTGTCAGCCCCTTTGATGATAATGTCAGAGTTGTTTCTGAGGCTGTGGATGGCATTGCGTTCCGTACGGCTGAGGTTATGGGACAAGTGATGTTGTTTGTCCACAATTTCAGCCTGTGCACGTCTGCGGAAGCACTCTATGTAGAGGTCCAGTCTGTCATTTCGACCGTCAGGAGGAGTCCACGCAGAGTTCTTCTTCTTGTAGTGTTGGTAGGAGGGTTCCTGTGGGTCAGTGCACTGTTCAGTGGTGCGTTGAAAATATTCCTTGAGTCGGAGACAACGAAAGTAGGCTTCCAGATCACCGCAGAACTGTATTGTGTTCGTGGGGATGGTGGGACAGAAAGAGAGTCCCCGAGATAGGACAGACTCTTCTGCTGGGCTAAGTGTGTGGTTGGAAAGATTGACAATGTTGTTAGATGAGTTGAGGGTACCACTGTTGTAGCCCCCTGTGGCAGGTAGGAGTTTAGATAGCTTACTGTCTTTTTTCCTCTGTAGAGAAGTGAAGTGTGCATTGTAAATGGCTTGTCTCATTTTTGTAAAGTCCAGCCACGTGGAAGTTTGTGTGGAAGGTTGGTATTGTATGAGAGTCTCCAGTTTTGAGAGCTCATTCTTGATCTTCTCCTGTCTGCTGTACAGGATGCTGATCAGGTGGTTCCTCAGTTTCTTTGAGAGTGTGTGGCACAGTCTCTCACCATAGTCAGTGTAGTATGTTGATTGCAATGGATTTTTTACCTTCAGTCCATTTGGTATGATGTCCATCTATTTGCATTTGGAGAGGAAGATGATGTCTGTCTGTATCTGTGCAAGTTTTTTGTTGAGGTTGATGGATTTCCACTCCATACGGCTAAATTTAGTGCCTTGCATGGTGTCAAGTATCACGGGGTAGCCGTGTTAGTCTGTATCTACAAAAACAACAAGGAGTCTGGTGGCACCTTAAAGACTAACAGATTTATTTGGGCATAAGCATCTGAAGAAGTGAGGTTTTTACCCACGAAAGCTTATGCCCAAATAAATCTGTTAGTCTTTAAGGTGCCACCAGACTCCTTGTTGTTTTTGTAGATACAGACTAACACGGCGACCCCCTGATATTTAAAAACAAGTTTCTACATCTCATGGTTACAGAGAAATCTTGACATTTTAAGCATTTATTATTTTGGATTGAGTTTTTAAAAAGAACCTAAGGGGTTTAGGGGCATAAATCAGTGGCGCCCCTTAGGTGCATCAGAAAAACCTCTCCCCTTAAATGCCATATGCCTATGGGCACACACCCAATCTCTGTATTTTTAAGCCTGGTGCTTCCTGTAATCCTCAAATTCCTTATTGCACAGCAGGGGGTCTATGTGCTTTTCCCTCCTGGGTTGCTGCTGCTGTCTCTACTTCGGGCAGCTCGCACAGCTCGCTTGGGAGCCCCGGCTGCAGGCGGGCACAGTACAGCCATGGGACAGGGCACCCTTCTCCCGGCAGGTGAGGAGCCCCGCTCCGGGGGTGCGCAAACCCCACAACTGGCGGTCCGACGCCCGCCCAGCCCCAGCAGTGCTCGGCCTGTCCCCGCGCGAGCCCTGCAGCGGGTGTCCCGGCGCGCGGCTCCCCGGTCCCCACGCGCCCGCCCGCCAGCCACCTCCCTGAGCCGGCCCCGGCCGCAGGAGCAGGTCCGCCGGCGCATGCGCGCAGGGGAGCCGCGGCGGCAGGCTCGCACATGCCCAGACGCCGGCTCGCGGGGAAGTTCGGCGGCGCCGGCGGCAGCAGCAGCAGCAGCCCCGCTGGGCGGGGGGAGGCGCCGCCGCTCCTGGGGCTGGCGATGGGCGATGGACCGAGGAGATGGCGGGGTAAGGGAGCGCGGCCCGCGGGCGGAACTTGATTCCCCTGCCCCGGGCTCGGGAGCAGCTGCCCCGGGGGGCCCCGCCCGGGTGCGTGCGGGGAATCGCTCCCCCGCCGGGTGCGTGCGGGGAGGCTCGGACACGCCCGCGGGGAGCGGGGCGCGTGTGTAACGCGGCGCGCTGAGCTGCGCTGCGCTGCGCGGGGGAGCCCGGGCCCGCCCCCCGCACCAGTTCGCATTGACCCAGTCCCCGGGAGTTCCGCGGGACTTCCCGGTTTGCAGCACCGGGCGCTCGGGCCCCTGGCCTGCGGCTCGCCCCACACTGGCAGAGACCCTGTCTCTCGGGGCTGCCCCGTCCCTGCCCACCAGGCATCGGCTTCGAAGCGAAGTTCCTGCTGCTCTCTGGAAAGCGGTGTGCACAAAATGAAGTTGATCTTTGCAGAAGGTTTCTTCCGCCTGTAATCGCGCTCTCTGTTGAGTATTGCAAACGAAAATATCAGTTATGCTGCAGGTGAAGATCAGGTTTTAATGAGCAGGTATCGCCATCAGTGCAATTTCCTGGAGTCTTTTACTTTCAGATGCAATGCTGGTAATGAAACAATAACACCCTAGAGACCCTGTCTTGTTGTTACTTCCCAGGCAACATTCCCTTGGGTTCCAGGGGGTTTTAGATGAGGCAGGAAAGTGGGATCAGGCTCACGGTAGCAATCTGTGTTCCGCACGTCAGCGTCTTGCCAAAAGAAAAGAAACAACCCCTGTGTTTTTCTTTGATAATCTTGAGTTTAGCTAGCGGGAAAGTTAGTGTGTGCTAGACGTTGAAACTTCTCGGATTTCCACTGTGTTGTGCTGCTAGTGTCACATCAGGTGTCTTCATCTAACACTCTGACTACATAGCAGGCGGTGTACTCTGCTGCACTGACAGGTTTTATTTGTTCATAATTCCACTGTCTAGCATTACATCTATTGTTGGGGGCAAGGCAGAGACTTGGGCTGAATCAACAACTTGTTCCTCTGTGTCTCCTAGCCGCAGAAGGACGCATGTCACTGTAAACAGTTAGCATAACCCCACAGGATACCGCTGGACAGGGGTGCTTTGTCTGAGATAAAACATGACTGAAACGGTGTGGGAGATCAACTGATAACTGGAAATGTTATTGCTCTTGTAGTAACTTCAGCCATAGCCTAATGGTCCTTTATGCAAAGTAGATAACAATGGAATCCCTATTTTATGAACTAATTGGGGACTAAGGGTTTCATAAAATCAAAAAGTTCATAAAAGTGACCACTTCAAAATGACAGTAGGTATACTCCATAAGTTGCAGTACGGTGCACTGTGTTGCTTTTTTTTCTTCTTGTCCTTCAGACCGCTGAAAAGTGATTTCCAGTGCACTGAGGGCATCAGAATGTGCAGGGATGTCAACTTGTTCTTCATCAACATCACTTCCATTATATGACTTTTTTCCCTGTCAAGTAAACATGGTCTATATAACTAGTTGTTCATAAGATTGGCGTTTGTAAAATTAAGATTCTACTACAAAATGTAGAGAAAAATGTAAAACGGTGTATTAACTAAGTTGTCATTCACAAACCTGTACAAATCGCCTCTTTCTCAGTAGCTAATTATGATCACTTCAGTCATTTGAGCTATATTTGTTTAGCTAGTGTTGTGGAAAGAAACCGCTTCCTTGAAATGCTATTTCATCAGTTAGTGAAACTATGGGGCAGATCCTGAGATGGTGTATTTCAGTGGAGCTGTGCTAGTTTGCACCAGCTAAGAACCTGTCCTAGTTTCACTGAAATACACCATTGATTAACAGCATCTGAGGATCTGGCTACATATAGGCAGTTGCACTTTGTTGGGGCTTCTTTCTTTCTTTCTGGCATCACTTGGCTTCTGAATCTATATGAAAAGGTATTTCTCCTGCATTATTCATATGGCCCAAATCCTTTCCCCTATGCAGTGCTTGAGGAAATGGGCTCTATTAGGATTTCTAATGGGTCTGTCACCATAGGGTTAAGGGCTTGGTGCTAGGTAGTCCCATGAAAATTGGGAAAGAGGGAATCGAAATCCTATGGAGTGGCTTGCTACTGCAGTCGATGGCTCTGCAATGGCTGGGCCATCTCTGTATATGTCTGGTGGATTTGCATGACAGGACTTCAATTTCCAGTCTTGATATAAGAATTTTTTGATAGGTTTGTGGGAATTAGCATCACACAACTTCAGTAACTGTAGCTAAGGGACCCAGTTGTTCTGTTTGCATGTGCATAAACTGGGTTCTTACCAGGGACCTACCACTAATATCTGGGTGCCTGCAAATTGGAGACAATAGAGCAAGGAATCCATCAAGTAAACTAGATTTCTCCTTCCTTTCCAAGAGGTGAGGGAAGAGTGCAAGTTTTCTTCTGTTGCTCTTGTGGCTAAAAAAGTGGGTTTGCACCTAGGAATGACCACACACCTCAGCACTCAGAGCTATCTCCTCTGGAAAGGAGTGCCATACTTTTGGGCTAGTTGCTAGGAAAGCAGCTCTTGAGGAATAAGGGTGCAATACCTGAGTAAGAGGGGCTCTTTGACATAGCCTGGGCCAGTGCAGTGTAGGGTCTTCAAGATGAGTGCTGTTGATAGCCCATATTATGAGAAGTGCAATGGAGTGATGTGCTGTTGGCAGCTAGGGTTGCTGCCATGGTCTGGAGCTTTAAGGTCAATGTGCTTATTCCCAAGCACAGGGAGTTGCAGTGATCAGCCTGGAAGCCACAAAGGTGTGAATCACAGTGGCCAAGCCCGGTCTGATGGTGCAAGATGCAGCTGCCCTTTCACCAACGAAGGGAAGGCACTTTGGCAGCCATGGCTGATAAGGTGAGATCAGCACAGGTTACTGTTTGAATGCAGAAAAGCTTCCAGCTCTATAAACAGGTATGGGACCGGAGAGCCAGGGATGGGTTTTAAGCTGAGTGTGCGTGGTTGTGGAGTAGTGTTGATGGTAGAGGGAGTTAAAGGCCATCCCGTGCATAACTGACTATATGTTAGGGCCCTGACTGGAGGGGTACCTGAATGGCTCCCAGCTCTGGAGGCTGTGTGCTGCTAGGTTGGTGAACTGAGGATCAGTGGGAGGTAGTGGAGTGGTATCAGCTGTTCTCTGAAAGCTCAAAAGACCCAACCCTTAGTCTGAAAAGAGACTATCCAGGTCTTGAGTTGACATTGCCTCACGAGTCCATTAGCAGCAGACTTACACAAGTTAAGAGCGAAGATACTATTTGTACTCTGCTAATATTTGGCTACAAAACCAAGTAATCAGAATGTATAAACAACATCTGATTAGAGGATTAAGTGATCAGGCATGCATATCCTGTCTCTGGGACATTTGACCTGGTTTCTCAGGAAAGTTACATTGATTAATCAGATATTTAACAGAAAATCTAATCTGATCTGGTAATGAACATGGTTCTCTACTTCCTTTTTTACTATCAAATGCACAGCTGAAGTGTTGGCTTATCTTCAAATAACAGCAGCTCATACAATTATTACCTCAATGACACATTTATCTCTACACACTGAACAACAAATGTCAGGATTAATAGCAAGAGTCTTTTAGGCTCAGGAGATGGTTTTATTCTAGTTAACAGGAAGAACCTTCAGGTTTTTATACTCCAGTGACTATTTCCAAAACCAACCGGGACACTGCTGTGGAAACTCTTTTTTAGAGTCACAAAATATCATGTTCGTTTCAGATCTGTTTTCCACAAGCCCCTGTTGATTGGCATTGATTATATTACTTTCATGTTGCATGGTCTTTCACTGGCTGCCATGGACCTGGCCTTCCCAAGCTGCACAGAGGTCCCTGGGGAGTGAGGATTATCAGCCATGAGACAGGGGGACTCTAGCCGACAGGGACTGCACTACTGTGATCTTTCGAAATGTTACCCTGTGATGCTGGCTGTTCCACCACTGCCCTGGGGTGCTGGAAACTCGCTTGTATCTGACTGGTCTGTTGTGCACAGGGTTGTACTCGTCTCCAGGGCTCTGCTTTTGCTCCTTACATGGGCAGTCCACATAGAGGAAGCCCCAACTGCTCTGCTACCTCCTCAGATGCTAGTGGTTGCTAAGGCCCAAGCTCTGGCCTGGGGTATTATGCTCGTGACCCTTCTGCATTCTCTGTTTGTCTGGAATTCACCTGCTGGCCCCTGCCCCCAAGAAGAAAAGGAAGATGTCCAAAAAGGACAAAAAATACCTTCTTCCTTCATGGGGGAAGCGGCATTCTCGAGGGGGGAGACTTCCTCCCCAGGGCCAGATTAACGCATAGGCAGCCTAGGCACATGCCAAGGGCCCAGGTTTGTTTTTTTTTGGGGGGGGGGGACGGACACCGAGCAGGGATGCAACAACCGTGCACTAGGTTGCAATGCCACTCACTCAAATTTGGCCTCGCCCCCATTGTGATGGAGGGGTGGCAGGGCCCAACCTGAGTGGGCAGTGGGGTGGCCAGTGCTGCTCCTCCACTCTGCTGCTGTGGGGCCAGCTCCTGCCCCAGACCACCAGCCAGAGATTCGCCGCCCCAGGCACAGGATGGGGAACCGCAATTGTGCCTGCACAGGGAAGCTGGCCAGGAGAGCGGCAGCGAGAGCCCTGGGGGTGGGCATGAGGGGGGCAGTATATGTGCAGTGGGAGCCAGTTGCTGACTGATCTGGGGAGGAGGGGGGTTAACTAAGCAACAACTGTGTATGTGTGCTTAGGGCCCAGCGATGGGCTGATCTGGCCCTGTTCCTTACCCTCGGATAGCTCTCGATGTGAATCTGGCTGTAATAGTGGCAGTGGGATTTTTGAGTCTGATTTAAACAAGCCCCTTATTACAGTTAAACATGCCCCTCCAGAAATCATTATGCCCCAGAAGGGACACTGTCTAATGCAGAGGTTCTCAAACTGGGGGTCAGGACCCCTCAGGGGGTCACGAGGTTATTACATGGGGGGTCACGAGCTGTCAGTCTCCACCCCAAACCCCGCTTTGCCTCCAGCATTTATAATGGTATTAAATTAAAAACACTTTTAAAAGGGGGAGGGATAGCTCAGTGGTTTGAGCATTGGCCTGCTAAACCCAGGGTTGTGAGTTCAATCCTTGAGGGGGCCACTTAGGGATCTGGGGCAAAAAACTGGCTGGGGATTGGTCCTGCTTTGAGTAGGGGGTTGGACTAGATGACCTCCTAAGGTCCCTTCCAACCCTGATATTCTATGATTCTATGATTTATAAGGGGGGTCGCACTCAGAGGCTTGCTATGTGAAAGGGGTCACCAGTACAAAACTTTGAGAATCACTGGTCTAATGTTCAATAACTCAGCATCAGTCTGATTAACGTCCTTTTGAAGGTGGTTGCACACAAGTGGCTTTCGTTGCGAATACTAGACCAGTGTGTTCTGGCCAAGGTAGTCAAATGTGGGGCTTTAAGTTTGTGGGTCGATGTCTAGATAAGTGGCCTGACTCTTAAAAGTGCACACACAGGAGCTTCCACTGGGGGATCTGGTGAGGGCTTGGCACTCCGGGAAATCAGGCCATCCACGTAGATACCTAAAGACTGATTCAGCAACCTAGCTTCAGATTTAAACAAAATAAATAAATCTTGGCCTTAGACACCTTCAAGGCCTCTGTGTCTTTTAAAAATGTACTGTTCTGCCATTAAGGGTAAAACATCAGGGTAAACCACATACAGGCGCACTGCACTGGAGTATCACTAAGGACCAACATTAAGGGCCTAATGCACCGCTGAAGCCTTAGTGAGAATTCTTTGCATTGGAGTCAGTTTTAATGGATATGAACTGCATACACAAATGCCTAGGGAATTTTCATGGGAAACTACACTGAGAGACACATAATTTGCTACCTTTTTTTTTGTTACTTCATGCAGTCCTCAAGCTGGTAAATGAGAACAGCGGGTCTGTGTGACATGGGAGAGAGCCATGTGTGCTGTGCCCTTTCAAATAGCTTCATGTATTTAGCAAGCCCAAGCATGACATGCTGCAGAAATGGAGTTGGTGAGTAGGGTGGGACTTCGCTGCCACAAGGCTAAGAGCTGAATATGATTGAAAGAGTGTTATAACTTGCTTATGAGGCATGTTTCTTCCTAACCTCCAGCTGAGGGAGTTGGCTTATGCCCTGAAGTATGAGGATTTATATCCCTTCCAAACTTGTATTTATTTTTTAATCCTTACTAATGCAGCTCGGAATGTTCCCTGTAAACGTCCAGGCTTTTTCTGAATGCTGCTAAGCTCTTGGCTTCTGAGACCTTGTGGCTTCAATGGGCTTTCAATCAGCCCCAAAGTTAGTGGCAAAATTGGGAACAGAAATCAGGAACCTTAACTCCCAGCATTGTGCTTGAGCCAACAATTCCAGCCGGGCCCTTTACTGCAGCACAGTCTTCAGAGACAGACTTAATGGCAGCTGTCACTCCATGATGTTAAAACTGCACTACTTCTGGCTAAGATCTTTAAAAATGGGTGCCTAAAGTTAAAGTCCTAAGCAGGGCCGGCTCTGGCTTTTTGGCCGCCCCAAGCAAAAAAAAAAATGGGGCGGCCAGAACAGCAAAGCAAAAAAAAAAAAAAATCCTGCGGCGCAACCAGAGCGCGGGTGCAGGGGGACCGGCTGGGGGAGGGGGAGGGGGAGGGAGCGGGCGGGAGAGAGAGAGAAGGGGGCGGCCAGGGCTACAGCAGGGGCGCTGCCACGCGGCCCCTCCCGCTGCACTGCCGCCTGCCGCGAGGGCTCCGGTCGGCGGGGAGGGAAGGGCGCTCTGGTTCTCCACGCCGCTGCCCCCTACAGGGCGGCCGGAGCGGAACAAAAAAAAAAAAAAAAGCGGCCGTGCCACCGTAGGATTGGGCAGAATGCCGCCTCGAACAATCTGCCGCCCCAAGCACCAGCTTGCTCAGCTGGTGCCTGGAGCCGGCCCTGGTCGTAAGGGCCTGAACCTCATTTACAGTAAAGCCCCTTTATAATGCCAAAGCAGTATAAAAGAGGTCTGAAAGTCAGGATATATTCCAGTGAAAATAATAGGGCTGTCTAGCAATTAAAAAAATTAAGCGCAATTAAATAACAATAGAATACCATTTATTTAAATATCTTTCGATGTTTTCTACATTTTCAAATATATTGATTTCAATTACAACACAGAATACAAACTGTACAGTGCTTTATTTTTTATTACAAATATTTTCACAGTAAAAAACAAAATAAATAGTATTTTTCAATTCATCTAATACAAGTACTGTAGTGCAATCTCTTTATCGTGAAAGTTGAACTTACAAATGTAGAATTATATACAAAAAAACCTGCATTCAAAAATAAAACAATGTAAAACTTTAGAGCCTACAAGTCCACTCAATCCTACTTCAGCCAATCGCTCAGACAAACAAGGTTGGTTACAATTTGCAGGACATAATGTTGCCCACTTCTTGTTTACAATGTCACCCGAAAGTGAGAACAGGAGTTCGCATGGCACTGATGTAGCCAACGTCACAAGATATTTACGTGCCAGATGTGCTAAAGATTCATATGTCCCTTCATGCTTCAACCACTATTTCAGAGGACATGCCTCCGTGCTGATGATTGGTTTTGCTCGATAACGATCCAAAGCCAAGTGGACTGACGTATGTTCATTTTCATCATCTGAGTCAGATGCCACCAGCAGGTTGATTTTCTTTTTTTGATGGTTTGGATTCTGTAGTTTCCGTATCTGAGTGTTGCTCTTTTAGGACTTCTGAAAGCATGCCCCCACCCTGTTTCGATCAGATTTTGGACGGCACTTCAGATTCTTAAACCTTGGGTCGAGTGCTGTAGCTATTTTTAGAAATCTCACATTGGTACCTTCTTTGCGTTTTGTCAGATCTGCTGTGAAAGTGTTCTTAAAATGAACAACATGTGCTGGGTGATCATCCAAAACTGCTATAACATGAAATATATGGCAGAATGCGGGTAAAACAGAGCAGAGACATACAGTTCTCCCCCAAGGAGAGAAATTTGATTAATGCACTATTTTTTTAACGAGCATCATCAGCATGGAAGCATGTCCTCTGGAATGGTGGCCAAAGCATGAAGGGGCATACGAATGTTTAGCATATCTGGCATGTAAATACCTTGCAACTCTAGCTACAAAAGTGTCATGCAAACGCCTGTTCTCACTTTCAGGTGACATTGTAAATAAGCAGCAGGCAGCAGCAGTATCTCCCATAAATGTAAACAAACTTGTTTGTCTGAGCGATTGGCTGAACAAGAAGTAGGACTGAGTGGACTTGTAGGCTCTGAAGTTTTACATTGTTTTGTTTTTGAGTGCAGTTATGTAATAAAACAAATCTACATTTGTAAGTTACACTTTCAGGATAAAGAGATTGCACTACAGTACTTGTATGAGGTGAATTGAAAAATACTATTTCTTTTGTTTATCATTTTTACAGTGCAAATATTTGTAATAAAAATAATATAAAGTGAGCACTGTACACTTTGTGTTCTGTGTTGTAATATAAATCAATATATTTGAAAATGTAGAAAAACATCCACAAATATTTAATAAATTTCAGTTGGTATTCTATTGTTTAACATTGCAATTAATTGCGATTAATTTTTTTGAGTTAATTGCGTGAGTTAACTGCGACTAATTGACAGCCCTAGTAAATAAGAATTGTAGCCCAAGTCTATACTTAGACACCTGAGTAAGTGGCCATATTGTTTCCAAGAATGTTGAGCACTCTGCTGTTTTTTTTTAGGTATCTGAAGGAAGATTTTAGTCTAATTTTAGGCACTCATTTTTATAAATCTTAGCCTATAAATTAAAATGACAGGAATTTCTGGCTCTTGTTGGATGATGCTTAGGGTGTAGTGAACTGGAACAAGAATTTCTTTCCTGACAGCATGGCACAATTTGATACCGGTTCTGTATGGGTAGGATCCCATCTAACTCCTTAGGGTAGTGAAGAGCGAATATGCTGGTTTAAAGACTTTGACTTTCATCACCTATTGATCTACTGGCACCTGTTGCTCAAGCAGCAACTGTTACACTTTTAGAAAGTCAAACCAGGTACATGCATTTTTTCTCTACACATGAAGAGGCCTCATTTGTGCGCATGCCACAACTGTACAATGAGAAGCATGTCTAATCCAAGTAGCTTCCTTATGAAGAATGCATAGCTTGTTTAATCATTTGGACAAATCTTTTGTTATACATTGTTGTAGCTGGGTGTAGTATGCAGCTGACTTGATCGGGCAACTTCAGGAGGTTCACTGTTAATAGCTATCCTGATGGATCAGGCCTCCTAAAATGCTTCCCTCTTGAGACCCTTGTTCTTTTTACTGTCCAAATACTCATGACTCTCTGTGTAGGATTTTATACACCAACCATCAAAATGCTGAGCCAAATTCAGCAAAGCTGGCTCAGAAGAAGAAAGTTAGGGGTGGGGGAGGAGAGGAGTGGCCAGAAAAGACTGCAACAGTTGTTTTGGAATGTGGGGTGAGGTGCTCATCTTCCCATCCATCCATTGCAGAAAACGTAATGGGTGAAATCCTGAACCTGCTGAATTCAGCTACAAAACTTCCATTGACTTCAGTGGGGCCAGGATTCCACCCGAAAGGTCATCTCCATCTCTAGATTCTGTGATTAAATAGCCCCATCAATATAGATCCTTATCATGAAGTTTGTGTTTCTAAGTCTTTCATGAGCCCTTAGCGAGGACCCACCTTTAACAAGCTGTAATCCTGCTTGTTCAGTAGATTGCGACACTAACTTCTCCACAAAACAAGGCCTTCTTTTAATATGGAGTAAATTTTGAACTCTTAGTCATACCTTTTCTTAGTGTGCACCTTTTATGCCTAAGTCTTCCAGGCTGTAATGCTCCCAAAGTGGAAAGAGATTTGGGAGCAAAACTTACTAATCAGTATTCTTTATAGTTGATCATTTCGCTCTTTCCCCCATTGCTTATAATTCTGTTACATGCACAGTCACACATGACAGAAGAAATCCAGTGCCCAAAACTTACTACAAAGAAATATCACCTAGTATAGAAGGTACTATTTATTCAGTGTTGCAGAATTCATCTTGAAAAACTTGAGTGTGCTCCTCAATTGGGAGAATGGTAATTTTTAAAGATTTTAATGTGCCTTTCAGTATTTGTTCCTACAGTGACTTGGGGTCCGGTTTTCAAACCTGGGTGCCTAAAGCTATATGCATAGGCCAAGGTCCCTTGAAAGTGGTCACTGACTTTGCTGAGTACCCACCCTCTGTTAACTAAGCTCCCAATACTTCTGTTAGTCTTAAAGGTGCCACAGGACCCTCTGTTGCTTTCTAAGCCCCTTAAGGTGCTGCAAGTTGGGGCCCCAAAATCACTGCTCACTCCTGAAAATCTTGACCGTAAGACTTAGAGATGGACTTCTCAAAAGTGCTTAGCCTTGGCCTAACTCTCCTCCCATTGACTTCAGAGGCGGAAGGGTTTGCTCTGTGCAAAGTGATTTTGAAAATCCCTAGTCTGATGACATGCAGAATGATTCAGTATTAACATTCCACGTTTTAAGTGAAAGACTAACCCTGTTTTTGTGTTGACTCTACAGGCAGAAGCGTTTGTTTGGGTTAACGATGTATTGGCTCATTCCCAGAGTGTTGCCAAGGCCAGATATGAATTTCTGTTTGATGGGTCAGAAACACAGAAACCTTCAGAAACAGGTAAGTGCTTTTTCCACGGCTTGAAGGACATACAGAGCCTGATTCTCAGTTACATTAAAGCTACCTTACAGTGTACTGATGTAAAGGTGCTTAAAAGTGCATGTTGACCTAATTTGCAGTGTAAAGGAGCAAATTCTAAATGAGAATTGGACCCCTTGTGTCAGCACTGATGTGACTGCAATCCTGTAGCATGTAGCACTGCCTTCCTGTCTGTTTAAATGGGGACACTATCACGTGACTGTAAAAGTTGTGTGCCAGACACGTTCAGTATTTCTCCAGGAGTCTGTACAGTAAGTCTCACAGCTCCTATTTCTGCCAGCTGTACAATGTGAGTAATTTTAACCACACTTTCTAACACTGTATGAATCAAATCATTGCCAATTCTTTTGATATTCACTGCATGTACACTTAAAGTGTTTCTGGATGATTCTATATCTGTAGCTACAATTACCTAAGATTTAATTTAGATATTCTAGGCTAAACACTCAAGCTAAACTTTTTTCTCTGTTTGTATTGGAAAAACTCCACTCACCATTTTATTTTCTGGATGCAGCAGCAAGAAGTAATATCTAGGGGTCAGCCTCCAGTTCGGTAGTAAGGACATTCGCCTCCTCCCCCAGCTAGCCCTGGGCCAAGCAGAGTAAAGAACTATAGTGGAGATGCCCATTTCTCTCCGTTCTTGTTTGGATTATTACAAATCCTTGCCTTTATTTCAGGAGTGAGAGGCAGTCTAGTCTGAGGAGATGCTACTCCTTGCATCTTGGTAAGTTTAAACCTTCCAGATCATGGGCTGTCGTTAGGATGCCATTTTTAGTTAAAAGGAGGAGTCTTTTATCACCAAAATTGTGCAAGAATCTGTTCAGAAGCAGATTTTGAAGTGGGCAGAAAAACTAAATGAACAGAATTCAAGTCCAGACGATGAGCAATTTCTCCAAGGCTCTTGCTGAATTTTATCTTTGTTTTTATCAGGAAATCCAACACGCCTAATTTTTTAACTTGTTTATTTAGGAAATGTAAACAACTTTACAGATCATCACCAAACATGTTACCAAAGTACAACATGATTCATTATGAACTAATCTCTTGTTTAGAGTATCATTAGGCAACAGCATAGTTGTCATGCATGTTCAGTGTTTCTGGGAACATCTTAAACCTGAGAATTCTGTCTTTACTAACTAACAAACCAAAGCAAGTCCTCATATGTGCTACCATTCAGAGAAATTTGTCAAATGCAATGGCTTTTGTGGGCAAACGTATTGAATAAATACTTACTACCTACCTACCTATCTATTAGTCCTCTGTCTGCTGGGCTGTGTACATAACGTCAACAACTTCCAGTATTTCTCAGAGCCATTCCTCACCCCCGCCAACCCTGTTACCAGTGAGAAATTACCAATAGTCTAGGAGCTATTAATAAATGAAAGATTTGTTTTTGGTAATCTGCTTAAGGGCTCCCTAGAGGGAGTGGTTTAAAAGGAATATGTGGTAATAAATGTTCAACAATTGTAATACTTGGTTACAATTGCACCCTAATACTATTTAATAATTGAACATGTCCACCATATAGGCACTTCCCCCCCATAATTTCATCAATATCTTTCCCCACTCTGTGTGTATGTCTGTATTTTAACCTTTCTGGTTTAAGGTACTATTCAAACAGTAGCTCAGAGAAACTCTTATTTTAGTACAAATTGGGGTTGCCCGTCCACACCTCAGTCCAAAACCAAAACCCACTCCTCTGGAGGAAAGAATACCCAAATCTATTCCCTCTTATGGACTCATTCTTCTTAGCAAAGTTGTTTGCAAAAGCCAAGTATAAACTAGTTAATTCTTTGTTTCCTTTTAGTCCAGAAGCCCTCTCTCCTATTCAGTTTTACTGCCTTTCTTATAAAACAAATTCTCTAAAAATGTTGCGAGACCACACTGTCTGACCTGAAGGTACTGGTACTGTGGGAAAGTGGACCAGCTGTGTTAAGAAAAGATGCCAGTAAACAATTGGCTAATTTCATGTATTCCATGGCTCTCCCAATCTTTATCCTGGGAGAAAAATGGACCAGAGTGCTCCTTAGTTGAAGAGTGTGTGTGTGTGTGTGTGTGTGTGTGACGGATGGAAAATAATTTTATCTTTAGCTCTCTCTGTCTCAAACACAGCCTTGCCAAAGCATGGGTATGAACTTACAGAGGCCACTGACCAACTGGGAAGGCAGCATTTGTCTGGCATTTCTGTTTAACCAAGCACCACTTTTGGGGTCAGTTGGGAAGAGGCTCTGGGCCTGGAAGATCCTCTCCTCTACCTTATTGAAAGCCTTTTAAAAATCACAGGACAAACTTGCATGCTGTTTCTTCAGTTTTTGAAAACGTGGTGTAAGGGAGTGGACTCACCCCTGCGGCGCCTCCTGCTGGTCGTCCATGGGAATTAGCTCTGCCAGCCTTGGAGCGCCCTCTGCAGGCCGGTGATCCGCCTTACCGCTGGCCCCCGTGTCCCTCCCAGGACCCCAGTGTCCCTTTCTCCGGATTGCTGCCCCCCTTGCAGTACCCCCACATTCTGGGTCTCCCCACCCACTAACCCCACCTTGCCTCAGTGTAAGGCTACTGCCAGTCACCATCTAGCCCCACTCCCTGGGGCAAACTGCAGTATCAGCCACTCATCACAGGCAAGGTTGGGTTTGGACCTGCTGCCTTTGCCTACCCCTGGGCTGCCCTCTGCAACCCCCAGTACCCCTTGGCCTAATGCTAGGCCGCAGCCTGGGGCTTTCCAGGCTGGAGCTCCCCAGCTCCTCTGCCTTTCCCCAGCCCTGCTCCACTCAGGTACCCTGTCTCTAGCTCCCTGCAGCCAGGCCCTTCTCCCTCTACAGGCAGAGGGAGACTCTGGTGCCCTGTTAGCTGGGGTGCTGCCCCCTAGCAGTAACCCCTTTCTCTCAGGGTCTCCCCTCCCAGGCAGGAGCGGGTGTCCACCCCGCTACAGTGGACATGCCAGACTAGTATGAAATTACACACAAGCAAGGGTTGATGTACTAAGAAAGGGGGGGGAAAGCAGATGTTATTAAAGTAAACGAAGACAGCTTCTTAGCCATATGCTGCTAATAACTTTCAGAAACAAAGCCAAACGTAGTTTGACTTGAGATGGGCATTCCATTCGTTCGTCTTTTGCTTGTCTTGTTAAAATGTGGGGAAATATTTGTGTTGCTGTACGGCTCAATCACTTCAGCACCCAATTACAGGTCGGGTCCCCCAGGAACTTCACAGAATACATGTGAAGTCTCCCAACCACTCCAAGTCTGTTTTTTTGTTGGGTGGTAAAAAGCAGCTCCTTATTCCTACGCCAATCAGAAAAGGGCGATTGCCCTGAAAAGGAGGGAGGGGTTGAGGTGATTAGCTGTGAGAAAGAAGTGGTTTGTCCAGAAGTTTAACAAAATGGCGAATTCTGTTTAGAGAAATTGACAGTAAGTGGAATAAGCTTCAGCATGTTTTGCCACAACTATGAAAATGGGCACTAGTTGAAGGCCAGAAGGATAAAGCAGATTGTAGGCAAATGGTATCTTACCCAGTCCTGTTGAAGCACTTATAAAGTTGTCAGGAAAAAAACAAAGTGTCTCTTCCCTGTCTTGTTTAAAGCTAATAAAGTCTAAGTCTTGTCAGAGGGCTCTTTCCAAGAGGCTTTAAAAACACAACTTGAAAAAACTTCACCAGAGCTCAATACCTGCCCAAGGTTGTTCCCTCTTCCCACGTGTATTTCACAGAGCAGGAAGCTGTCTGGGAAATAGGGAGTGAGCAGATAGACATGCTGTAGGGAGCAGAAAGGAGTTCACCCCCTCCGGGTATCCTGCAGGAGGCAATCCCACTTATCCTCCTGCTACCTTGGTGCTTTCCTTACCCAAATCCCATCCCTTCGGCTTCTCAAAACTTTTCAAAAGCAAAACTAAACATGACTATACAAGATACTTCCTGAGTCTACTCACTAATTGAAAAATCACTTATTTACGTGGATTTGGAAACCTGGAGTATGTAAGTATGTATGGAAATCAGATAGCTATTGGTTAAATATTCTTATCTCTTACATTTAGGCACACCCCTTTGTAGCTTCAATGTATTTTTTTAAATAAAATTAAAAAAGAAAAAATCCAGATAACTCCATGTGAAGGTAGAAGGTACATCTCAGCAACTTGAGGGTAAAAAAAAAAAAAAAAAAAAAAAAAGTTCCTACAAAATGTTTGTTTTTAAAAGAAATGAGAGAGCCAGGAAATTCATCATTACAGTGAAGTTGGAAAAGAAACCAAAATGTTTGGTATGGAAATACAGTTAGGGCACCTGAATAACCTTTATTCGGACCCTGTGTTGATTCTTTGAGGGCGGTAACTCTGACAACCTTATCCCAATGAACAGTCTAATCTTACCAGTCATCAAACATCTTAGAATGCTTTCCTCTTAACAGTACAGTTGTCATGCAAATTCTAGCCGCCTTTACAGCCACAGGAAAAGACTTGCTTTACAAATTCCTGATGAGCCAGTTCACAGTTCAAGGGGCCATTATCTTCTGGGTTACATTAAGATGCCATGTGCTACCAATTACGCAAGGCAAGAATCGGAGCCTGTATTTCTACACCTACAAACCTCCCGAGCCTCAATCCAGAGCACCGCACTATGGCTGTTGTTTGTACAAGCTCAGTAGGGTGACCAGACAGCAAGTGTGAAAAATCAGGACAGGGGATGGGGGGTAATAGGAACCTATATAAGAAAAAGACCCAAAAATCGTGACTGTCCCTATAAAATCGGGACATCTGATCACCCTAAAGCTCAGTCCCTTCTGTAGCCTGGGACTGTCAACTTGTGGCAAAAGAGTCTGGTCGCCTTATGTAAAGAAAATATCAGAATACTTTTCTCACACACTTGACTAAGCACTTTGCTTGTCTCATTAATCTTTCTGCCTCCCTTTGCTCTCCTCCTCTGCCCCACTTGCCTCACTGCCCTTCTCCACATCATTTCCTCTTTCTTCCTGCCTCCACTCCTCTCAACAGATAAACCTCCCCTTCCCATCCCCATCCCTACTTTCCGCATCCTCCTTCCATCAGATAATGTTTCCCTGAACCTTTGTTCTCCCTATATCCCTTCCTTGTCGCTAAATTCCCTGCCAAATTCCTGTCCCTTAGGTTCCACATGTTCTCTCACCTACATTCCTACCCTGCTCCCCTCTCCCTACCTTTCTCCTGTTTCCTCTCGACTGCCCCCTCATCTAAAAACCCAATCAGCCATGACCTCTTCATCTCTCACTCTTTCCACTCCCAAGGCAATTCTGAACACCTGGATTTCTTTCTCTGAGGTTCCCCTCTGCAGCTGTGCTCTCTTGGTGAGCCCCAAAACTTCTTTTTCTAAGAGGCCAAAGCAGAGATTATTCTTTATGTATAAGTGGTTAATTGGAATGGACAGAAAACACAAGGAGAAATATATGGAATGTGCCCAAATTAAATGGGATTCAAATGCAAAATTTTTAAAATGGTGAAATTCAAGCCTCCATCTGTAAATTCATCACTTTGTCAGATGTATTTGAATCCACAGGTTGTGAATGGATTTTCAGCTAGTTACCCCACTGCAATACTGGCTATATTAAAGAGTAGCAAGAGTTCTGAAACATTAGTGTGGGACTGTGTTACATTGTCTCATAGTTAACACCTGGAACTCATTGTCACAAGATGCAGTGTGGCAAATAGCTTAGTAAGGAAGAGGATATTCATAGCTACATTTGACAGGATTAAACTTTTTTTTTTATTAAATGAAAGATATAAACACCATAATAGTTCAGGCCATCAAACAGTGCCTAATTGATGGGGATTTAGGAAGAACCATCCTTTCAGGCAGATTATTCAATGCTTTTTCACTATGCAGTTGCTTGCACCTTCCTCTGAAACATCTGGTACTGGCCACAGTCAGATGAACCATGAGTCTGATCAAGTGTGGCAGCTCCCATTTTGTTATTCCTCCCTTTGGCATGCTCCATGGCCAGTCAAGGACTGAATGCTGCAGATGTGGGGCTAGCCCCAGAATCAGCACTGACAGACTAGAAATCCAGACTTCAATAACGACCTGAGGAAACAAAATAAAAGGCTCTGATGCATTATACTAACAACTATATTGTTTTGTAAGAGGGCTCTGGAAACAACCTGACCTAAATCTGAAAACAGGGTGGTTAAAGTTGTTATAATAACCGGCAGCTGCTTACTGTGAAGGAGATAACCACATCTTAGACTCAATAAACACTGCAGCTCAGGGTCAAGGATATCACAGCAAACGAGTTAAAGAAAAGAAGTTGAAAGTATATTATTAAGGTTGCAGAATCAAGCGCTCAGGAGTAAGGAAGTGCCAGTCTTAAGGTAACAGTATCTTCATACTACAGAGTGGGAACAGAAACACAGAGATCAAGGGCAAAATTTGCAAAAGAGTCCATTCATTTTGGATACCTGTTTTGAGCCACTTGGGGCCTGACTTTTTCAAAGGCACTGGGCATCCGTGATTCCCCCTGACTTCAATTGCAGTTGTGAGCACTCAGCGCTTCTGAAATTCAGGCCCCAGGTGCCTTGCATTGGACACCCAGAAAACGAGGAACCCATCATTAGTGACCGCCTGTGAAAAGTTTGCTTTAAGTAACTTGCCCAGCCTCACAAGGGAACTCTGGCAGAAGCAGGATAGAATCTGATTCCCCCAGGACAGCATTCAACTGCCTTAACCACAAAACTGTCCTTCATTGTCCTGTAATCCCCTTCCTCCTTCACTGTACACCTGGCAGCTTTGCAACAAATAAGGCAGGGGCACAACAGTCTCCTTCACTGCACAACCCTGACTGAGCCCCAGAGTATGCTGTGGAAAAAATAGTATGTGGTCATACTATTAAACACGGTCTTATAATGGATGTGCACAGCAGGGGTCTGACATAACATGGAGATTTGTGGCATAGCCAGGAATTGAACTGACATTTTCTGGGTCACAAGCTGATGCTGTAACCACAAGGCCAGCTTTCCCCTGCTGTAACGCCCTTCTTTTTACATTGTCCAACCTCCTAAGGGGAAACTCCTCGTTCACTGTAGAACCCTGCTGAAAAGTGTCTGCTTAATATCCGGCTGCACCTTTACCAGCAACGTCTCCTCTTGGTTTAAGTCCCAAAAATATAGGTAGTCTTTGTGCCTGTCTGCCTCAATATTCAGTGCCTGTAATGTTTTGTGGGGTGGCTGATTGGTCCCAAGTCTGAAAATAAAATACATCTGAACATTTTTGTGTGTGATTTCTTTTGGGGTGGCTGCAAAGATCCATAGTTTGTCGCTAAATGCTGATATGGGGAATATGGGAATATGATCATTTCCTTTAGACCCTCATTGCCAATAAAAACCCTCCTTGGAAGTCTGCAGATTCTCTGTGTGTAAGTTTGGTCTCCTTCAAGCATTTAGCATGAGTGTCTTAAGTAGTGGTGCATTAAGAAATGCAGTACAGTCCTTACTCCTAACCCTCACTTGCCCCTCAGATGCCCCGAGAACCTCAGCAATTAGGGCTGTCGATTAATCGCAGTTAGCTCATGCGATTAACTAAAAAGATTAATCGTGATAAAAAATTAATTGTGATTAATCGCAGTTTTAATTACACTGTTAAACAATGGAATGCAATTGAAATTTATTAAATATGTTTGGATTTTTTTTCTATATTTTCAAATATATTAATTTCAATTACAACACAGAATACAAAGTGTACAGTGCTCACTTTGTATTATTATTTTGACTACAAATATTTGCACTGTAAAAATGATAAAAGAAATAGTATTTTTCAATTCACCTCATACAGGCACTGTAGTGCAATCTCTTTATCATGAAAGTGCAACTTACAAATGTAGATTTTTGTTGTTGTTACATAACTGCACTCAAACAAAACAGTGTAAAACTTTAGAGCCTACAGGTCCACTTAGTCCTACTTTTTCAGCCAATCGCTAAGACAAACAAGTTTGTTTACATTTACGGGAGATAATGGTGTCTGCTTCTTATTTACAATGTCACCTGAAAGTGAGAACAGGCGTTACATGCCAGATATGCTAAACATTCATATGTCCCTTCATGTTTGGGCCACCATTCCAGAGGACATGCTTCCATGCTGATGACACTTGTTAAAAAAATAATGTGTTAATTAAATTTGTGACTGAACTCCTTGGGGGAGAATTGTATGTCTCCTGCTCTTTTTTACCTGCATTCTGCCATATATTTCATGTTATAGCAGTCTCGGATGATGACCCAGCACATGTTTGTTTTAAGAACACTTTCACTGCAGATTTGACAAAATGCAAAGAAGGTACCAATGTGATTTCTAAAGATAGCTACAGCACTGTACCCAAGAATCTGAAGTGCTTTCCAAAATCTCAGAGGGATGAGGTGTGGAGCATGCTTTCAGAAGTCTTAAAAGAGCAACACTCCAATGCGGAAACTACAGAACCCGAACCATCAAAAAAGAAAATCAATATTTGATGGTATCTGACTCAGATGATGAAAATGAACATGTGTCGGTTCGTTCTGCTTTGGATCGTTATCGAGCAGAACCCATCATCAGCATGGACACGTGTCGTCTGGAATGGTGGTCGAAGCATGAAGGGACATATGAATCTTTAGCGCATCTGGCAGGTAAATATCTTGCGACGCCGGCTACAACAGTGCCATGCGAACGCCTGTTCTCACTTTCAGGTGACATTGTAAACAAGAAGCGGGCAGCATTATCTGCTGCAAATGTAAACAAGCTTGTTTGTCTGAGCGATTGGCTGAACAAGAAGGAGGACTGAGTGGTCTTGTAGGCTCTAAAGTTTTACATTGTTTTATTTTTGAATGCAGTTAATTTTTTGTACATAATTCTACATTTGTAAGGTCAACTTTCATGATAAAGAGATTGCACTACAGTACTTGTATTGGGTGAATTGAAAAATACTATTTCTTTTGTTTTTGACAGTGCAAATATTTGCACTAATAAAAATAAATATAAAGTGAGCAGTGTACACTTTGTATTCTGTGTTGTAATTGGAATCAATATATTTGAAAATGTAGAAAACATCCAAAAATATTTAAATAAATGCTATTCTATTATTGTTTAACAGCACGGTTAATTGCATGATTAATCATGATTAACTTTTTTAATCGCTTGACAGCCCTATCAGCAATTACATGTTGTTGGTTTTCCAAAAATTCAATATTATAGCTAAAGACTGGGTTTTTAAAAAACTTTTCCTGAGCCCAACCATTTTAAAAAGCATAAGTCAGATCCCACGCAAATAATGAGATTTTAAAAATAATAAATTTGTGGGTTTTTTTTTAATGTGCTTTGTGTTTTTTTGAGCTGTTAGGGGGTCACATTTTTACTGCAACCATGAGGCTATTAACTCTTTTTAAAAAAAAAAAAAAAAAGGGAAGCTGAGAGTCTCATGTAATTACTTGAATCCAGGAGCTGGGGCTTTAAGAAGAATACCAAATATTATGAGACTGGCAAAAACATTGTGAGAATTGGTAATGCATCAGAATACTGAGTTCAGTTGTTTTTCCATCCATCCCTGTTCCAGGAACTCATTTCAGCCTGTGCTAGCAGCTGCTCTGTTCTACTATTGCAGCTTTCAAGGTAATGACCCTAGAGATTGAGCCATCTCATTGGCCATCTGTGGCCACTACAGCAGTTTGTAATTAATAATCCTTTGTGCTGAATTCTCCTAGGACATGCTGGATGTTATTCTTGAACTTTTGTCTTGTTCCAAGGGTATTGTTACGTGCAGGCCTCTGAGTTGGTGCAGAATGATGGCGTCTTCTCTCCAGCCTGCGGGGTAGTCTAGTGAAGCCTGCTACCATTGGATTTTTAGTTTTTATGCGTTTTTAGTTGCACTGTAGACTTCACAACACTCCTAACCATTTGGAGGAGTTGGCAGTGTTTGAAAAGATGGCGTTTAAGGTTGAGTTACACAGTATTGCCAACCTGAAGTGTTGAAGTCAGGACCCAAAATATCATGAGACTTAAAGAATAAATCTTGTGTTCTTTTCAGTTGCTGTCTGATCTTTGAGCTTGTTAGAGTTTACATTTTCAAGCTTTTTTTTTTTTTTTTTTAAATGAATGCTGGGATTCTGACATAACCACAGGACTCCAGGCACTGGGAGTTCAAAAAGAATACTATCAGGAGTTCGTGATAACATCGTAATACTTGGTCACAATGAAGATAGCAGGAACTTCTGACCCCCACTTCTTTCCTTTTGGCTGTCTCTCTCCACCTCCTCCTGTAAAACAATTTCCCTTTCATACATCTCCCAGCCCTTTCTCTCCTTTCTTTCATGTAAATTCTGGAGGTTTCCTGGTTTCAGCTAAAGGGCATATGAAGCTCAGGCAATATCTTTGTTGCTAGCAGACAGCTTGAAAATCCTGAGGAGAGGTGCCAGGCAGAGCAGGAAGATCAATGTAGCCAATCAAAACAGAGAGATGTGGATATTTGCTGTTCCATTATAGAAGAGTTGTACTATGATTATGCAAATCCTTCTATTTTGACTAATAAAGTTCATCCACCAGTCGGAACCAATCAAGGCACAGGGAGTTGCATCATTTAGAAACTAAAGAACTGCAGAAAAAAACGATTTGTAAGTGTACAGTATCCCTGCTGTCTGATTGGCTGAGCCAGTTCCATTTCTGTGTGATACGAGATACTCTTGATAAAATCAAATAGTTCCAGTATTGTTAGAGGGACTTTAAGATGACACTTTAGGGGGTTCTGTGCCTTTGAGATGGTTAAGTTAGTAAGAAAATTCCATGACTCCTGCAAGTTGTTGTTCAGTGATATACACTAATATTCTGTATCACCAATGGTACTTTCCCCCCTTAAACAGATTTTTTTTTTTTTTGCTTAAATTTGAAAAAAAGAAAAAAAAAAAAAAGGAAAGCATAATTAGTATAAATTCTTCAATCTTTTTAATTTAAAATATAGCTTATGAACAGTGCACGGGCTTGGGGGCAATTAAAATATAAGAAACTTGTCTTTGTGTGCAGTCATGCTTGCATCAGAGAAGATGCGCTATAATGCGAAAGTGCCATTGTGCCTCTGTTACTACAAGGCTAGTATTACACTCTCAGAACTGCCTTTGTACTCTTGATCCTTTTGTGTTGATGAATCTGATTATAATAAAACAAACTCCTGTTAATCATAAATATCTCCCCGGAAATAATCTCCTCAACTATAGAAAATCCCTAGTGGAGCTATTTTCTATAAGCTGCCAAGTTGGACTCCTTAGCTTCTGTGATAGAGTGAATGAGACTGCAGTTCCCTCATCAGTTTCATAATGCTCAGAATGCTTCCATTTACATCTCCGTGTGCAATGCAGGGCAGCGGGCTGCCAGGAAATTTGAAACTATTTTGATTCCAGTTGACTAGAACAGCAGCAATTGAATTAGCTTGTATCATTATAGATAAACTGATGATCTATGCATATTCATTGACCAATGGGTAACTGCTGGAGCTACAGTAATCTCTGTGAGTAGGAGACTTTGTTGAAATAAATATATATTTAGCTAGCTAGCTAACAGAGAGAGACATTTTTGTAAAATGTTCCTGTGAAAATGTCTTTCTATATTTGTAATGTGTGTTTGATTTATTTTCTTTTTGCTTCCTAGCCTTTCCTTTATTATGCCATGACCAAGCTCCTGTGTTAGACTGAAATTTGATGGTTGATTATTTACATGTGAAGTATCGTCTTTATGCCAGTGCAGATTAAGTAATGGATTCTTTAAATCTCTAGGCATCAAAGAAGTGTCAGCTGCTCTCAGGCTCTATTTTCCCAGTGTCTCAGCGTTCCTTCCATACACCTCTCTTGCTGTTTTAGCTTAGAGCCTTTTTATTTTTTATTTTGCTTTATCGAAAGAAGCAACCTTAAATGGAAAGTAGAAATTGGTGTTACCTGAAAGAGTGTATCCTTTCATCGTTTATTGTTCGGCTTATCTTCAGCGGAGCACCTGATTTTGCGGTTCCTTTTCTAGCCTTGTCTGTAATGCAGTCATGTTGGGGGATGGGGGCTAGACAGGATATGCTGGGAGCTGTAGCAAGACATGATGCTGTGGTGGTGGATGGGAAGAGGGGAGGGGTTTCCCTTAAAGAACTCGAGCTCCTTTAAACACTGCTACCTGAAATAAGGCATGTGCTCCACTAGCGTTGTAGTGAGCCTTTTTTAAGAACAGGTGGTTGCTGGTCGACCTTCCAGAATGTGTTCCTGCAAAGAATAGAGACCATGGTAAAGTTGACTGTGGAAGTTGGTTCTGTAGGTCATATCAGAAAAAGTTATTGCTTTGATTGCTTATTTCACATGTTTTCTTTAGGAGCATTTTAGATTGAAACTAGTTTGAGATAATCAATTTGCTGTTTCTTCCTGGGACTCCAATAAAGGGCCAGATTCTTATTTACAGTAGGGCTCTTTCACAACACTGGCAGTGTAAAGGGACCTTAGAGTGGGCTTTATATTGGAAGATCAGTATAACGGGGGATGTAGTGTAAATGAGAATAAGACCCTAAATCTCTCCTGCAAACTTGTAGTTTTTGCTTTAGCCCAGTGAGTCTTTTAACTAGCACTCCTCTATTCTTTGGATGCACCGTAGAGCTTTGGCCATGGTTTTGCTAGGGATTAGGTTACTCATGGAGTTAATGAAAAAAAATAAAAACATCAGAAACTTGTTGTGAGTTGTTTACTGCTTTACTAAGCAACTGCCTTGTCACGTAGAGTGAGTGGGGAAGCTCACAGCTGTGCCCTATATTCATTGCCTGAAAACTAAGCTCTGCACTCTTTTTCTTGGATTGCTTCAGAAGCCAAGATGGCCTTTGAGACTGACAAATCCCTTGCAAGGGTTTTAGGTTTAAAACATGGTCACTGATTGTCCTTGTAGCTTACTTGCTACAGTCAGCATGCAGCTGGCTTGTGAAACTCATGCAGGCAAAGCTGAACGCATGTTGGAAGCATTCTGGCTGCTTCTAGAAATGCATTTTCTAAGCAGTTCTTCAGCATATGAGAGGAAGTCATGGCCGTTTAGATGTGTTTAGGCAAAAATATTTAAGTAAGGGACTCCTTATAAGTAGAGCCCTGCAAACCTGTGGATATCTGCTTTATATCAGATGCAGATATCCGCCGACCATTTTTGCGGCTCGGATGCAGGTACAAATACAAATAATTCAGCCTATCCGTGTGCTTAGGTAGTGGTTAATAAATATTACTGCTTAGAAACTGTTCAGCCTTCTTTCACTCTCCTATAAATTTGAAAACCTTTGCTGAAGAACTAGTAGGTTAAAAAACTGGTTCAGCATCTGCCTATTCCTCTTTTAAAAATTCCATTTGATCTATCTTTGGAGATAGGGCCACAAACTGTATTGCCACGATGCACTGCTAAGGACATGTTAGGATTATCTGAAAGAGTTGGGTGCCATTAATAACTTCCCTATGAATTTTCATCTCAGAGAGATGAAGTAAACAGAATCTAGCTATTCACAGTTATAGGAGAGCCTTTGACTTCATTACTTTGGGGCTACATGGCAATTAGACATGGGCTATGAAATGGGATCTAAATCCTAAACCCTCCAGATTTGTTCAAATTTATGAAATGTAGGTCCATGTCCAATTCCAGATATATTCCCCAGGCCCATGTCAGAGTAGGGATGGGGTATGAAGCCAGGAGATGGTTTCGATTTGGATCTCAGCCCATCTCGGTATTGTAATAATAATAATAATAGATACAACTGGGTTCTAAAACATGCTTTTAGTTTTCTTCTGAATGACTAAGTAAGTACTCAAGGCCAGATTTTTCCAAAAGTGCTCAGCCTCAACATAGGCACCTAACTGAAGTGGCCAGAGATTCATAAGTGTAGCCTCCAGCAGCTCCCATTGAGAACAGTTGAATTAGTGTTGACTGAGAACAATCGGAGCTGCTGGATGCTTAGCTCCTTTGAAAATCTGGCCATCAGTTTTCTCAATTGCTTTATTTTTATCAGCTTGAAAAACAAGACTGAAACCCCCCCAGCCTTCATGTGTGACGCTGGATTTAATCTTTTACTAGAAAGTTGTAAAGTGTGCTGATAAATGTCCATGCGTCACTGCAGTTTGGTCTTCAGTTATACAAGTTCTGAAAAGACGAGGGTGTAGTGCTAGAGAGTGTCATAGTTTATTAATTACCTTATAATCAGCTAATTGGAATCTTGCTAGCATTTCCCGTTTTGTTTGTCTGTACTTGTGGGATATGTGGGATCTGACCAGTTGCTTTCCATACCATTGCTCTTTAGAACAGCTAAAAAGAGAAAATGATAATAACATTAATGTATAAAACACAAGGTAATGCACACATCGTGGACGGATGTTAAACCTCCAGATACCTGCTTACTTCAGTTCCCTCATCTGGCATGTGTCCCATGCTATTCACGGGCCACTGGGACCCTGTGAAGCTCCGCAAATATTTTTGGCATTCTTAACTTGGCAGTGCTAACTTCCAAAAATATGCTCCCCCGAAACTCAAATGTAAAAAGCCCGATTTTGAATAAATACAGTGCAGTAGCATTCAAAAAGAGCTAAATACAATAGCATTTCTCTGCAGTGGGCTTGCAGAAGCAATGCAGCTAATCTGTTAGCAGAACACTGGGAATGGAGCTAATACCCTTAACAAGTAGATGGATGTACCCAATAGACAAATACACTCTCTTTCTTTTGTGTAGGTGGACAAGGAGATAGCACTCTGCTCCCACATAACGTTTCCAATGAATTTCCAGAATATGGCACGATGGAGCAAGGTGCAGAAGCACTGAGGAGTTCATCTGAGTTTCTAGCAGAGGCTATAACATGCAGTTCAGAAAGGAGGGAGGATGACCAGTTGCCTACTCTTCTTGCAAGTGGCACTTATGCAGATGTGCCAATATCTTGCATTGAGGCATCACTGCTACCATCGAAAGAAGAAACTTTGCCACGTGCTGATAGACAGACCGGGATTATGAAAATTTCTCAAGAGCTAGAAGCTGCAAAAGTACAGAAGGGAGCAAATGCTTCTCTTTGTTCAGAGCTGCAAATGGAAAAAGAAAGGAATATTGGCAGCCAAGGCATACAGGCAGCCAGAGAATTGGTTCCAGCAGGCCAAGAAAAACCCTCAGACAAGCCTCTTCCATCTGAAGTAAGAGCTGAGGAGAAATTGTATTTGATCATAGAAAAAGATCTGGCTACAATAGTAACTGGAGAAATGCAGTTAGAGTCCTTGCAAGCCATCAATAATAAAACTGAGGAGGTCCCCAAAGTGAAGGAGACAAGCTGTCACAGACCATCTGTACCAGCCCTGGAGGCAGACAGCAAAGTTGGGGGCGTTATCAGTATTCTGGGGGAGGGATGGTCAGATTTTGAGAAGGAATTTTCAGCGTACAATCCAGGCGAGATGCAAACGGGTCCTGGGAGGAGGATATCGAAAGAGGCAGCTGTGAGCAAACATGTAGAATTTCAAGGGGTGGAGATTTTATGGATACAGAAAGCAGAGGAGCAGAAGGGAGTGAAGCATTCAGCGCTAGAGGCCAATGCACACTTACAAAGGGCCGTGTCTGTAGAAAAGAAGTTCTCCAAAGCATCAAGCCACCCCATTCCAGCCTCGGTCTCCTCAGAGTTAGTCACTTTGTCTGAGAGTGTTTGGAACGAAGCCCAGGCAGATTTCAAACCAGGAGTTGGCTCAGAGTCCTTTTCTCTAGCTTTGCTAGCTGAAGGTGGGGAGGATGAAGTCTTTGTGAAGGATAAACTTGCAGAAGAAAAGAACCATGTGCTAAACACAGACAGTGAAAGGTAAGAACATTCTTTGGGGCAGGGACTGAATTCCCATGTGTGGGCCATGCCTAACACCCTGTGGGAGTTGCTGCTGTGCAAATGACTGATTATATTATTTGCCTCCTGTATAGAATGTTATGGAGATGACTGTAGTGATGGCAAAGTTAATGTGGAGTTGAGGGTTGTGCTGAAGCAGGACTAAAATCCCTCTGTTCTACACTTCTAAAGTTTGAATTTAGTCTCCAAATTGGGCACAATAACTCTGAAGAGGAATTCTGTTGTTTGCTCTTTACACAAGACAACATGAAGAAACCCACATGGGCACAGTTAGGTCCCAGATAACTGTGTTGACTAAATATACACAACAGGCAAGGCCTAGCTACATACGTACTGCTGCTCTGACTGATTTCTGGCAGGGTTTTAAACATAGAACACAGTGAGTGTCTCCAGAAGGATCACAAATTATTTAAAAGGATACCGCCCTATTCCTATACACTACAAGAGGATAATGGCATTTTTTTATATTACATATATAAAAAAATTGTGAATGTTTGTCCCTTATTCAAATTGTGTCCGGTTTTCGTCACATTTGTTTGTATTCCTCTTGGTCAGGGGTTCTCAAACTGGGGGTTGGGAGGTTATTACGTGGGGGGTCGCGAGCTGTCAGCCTCGACCCCAAACCCCTCTCTGCCTCCAGCATTTATAATGGTGTTAAATATATTAAAAAGTATTTTTAATTTATTAGGGGGGGTTGCCCTTAGAGGCTTCCTATGTGAAAGGGGTCACCAGTACAAAAGTTTGAGAACCACTGCTCTTGGTGAATGACGATAGGGCCTCCCTGCGAACCTGCACACTAGGGTGACCAGACGTCCCGATAAAATCGGGACCGTCCCGATTTTGAGCTGTTTGTCCCGCGTCCCAACCGATCTCAGCTTTTTTGTTGTTTGTTTTTGTTGCTCGGCCGGCAGCACTTGGCTTTTTTTTTTTTGCTCCCCCCCCACTCCCCCACTCCGGTGTCCCAATATTTTCTTCATCTCATCTGGTCACCCTACTGCACACACATACAGATCTTAGATCAGATGCCGGCTGTTTTTTGAAAGGCTCACATTAAAACATATATGGAGTCAGTCCTTTTATTACTCAGGATCCTCTGAGTTTTGCCATGATTGCCCAATGGAATGGCTCTGTAGTGTTGATTACTCTTGTGATTTTATCACTAATCTCATGATATTTGTTGGATTTCTTAAAGCTCGAAATCCCGGAGCCATGTGAATATGTGAGAATTTCAGCGGTCATTTTAAAACAAAAAGTTTTGAGCCCTCCTGGTTGTGGAGAAAAGCTTAAAAATGTGGTCCGAGTGCACCCTGAAGGCTCAGAAACCAGAAGACAAAAACCCCTCAAATGTATTGTATTATGTTTTTAAAATCTCATGATTTTTAAGCCATCTCATGCTTTTGGGGGCCCTGGCTTTTGATTTTTCAATACTTGGAGTTGGTTCCCTGATGAGAGGCAAAAGACCAGTGGGGAAAAGGAACACTTGAAAGGTGTTCAAACCTTTCTTTTTGTGAAAGTTTCCCGAGCAGTTGTAGGCAGGCTGCACAGCATGGAGTGTGAGGGTGGGCACTGGGGCAGGGATGTGGCTTGAGGGATTATGTGGGGCTTTGGCAAAATGGGGGGGAGCTGTGTAGTGCTGGGGCCCAGAATTTGTGGGGAACAGGGTTGTATAAAGCGAGGGTTGGTATGGTGGAGGGCAGGTCTGTGTCTCTATGCAAAGGCATTGGCATTAGAAAGGCTCTGCCGGTTGCTCCATCAGCTCTCTGGCACACCAGGCCACAACTCCAGGGGAGCCATTATTTCTGTACGGCATGATCAGTGTGTGTCAGGGCTGATTCCCCACTCTGGCACTTGGAGTGCAGAAGGTGGGGGCCCGCAAGGATTCTAAAAATTAATACTGGCCACTCCAGGCTGGTATTAAACTCCCAACGTTACAGCTTCTACCCATCCAAGGTCAGAGAGATGCTGCCATCACCCAAGTGCAAAAGAACGCCCCCCTTTTGGGAACCGAGGAAGGCACACTTGAGAATTCCTTCCTGTGGGGTACCCTCAAGCCCTTTTACCCCCCCACCAGGGAAGAGCTGAGAAAGAAAACAAAGGAAATCAGCTGTTGCCACCAGCTAATTAAACAACACATGCACAAACCTCTTAGGACACCGGAAATCCAATCCTGTTCTTAAAAAAGGTAAATGTTATTAAAAACAAAAAGAAAGAAAATACATCTGGAACTTAGGCTTTTGCTAGATTTACAAAACCCACTTACAAAAATTAAGCATCAAGAATAACCTTCTTGAGGTCCAGATTAAAGGTTACAAGCAAAACAAAAGCATTTGGGGTTAGCATAGAGGAGTCCACAAGCCCTAAGAAATAAACAAAATAAACCTAATCGCGTCTTCCTACTTATTTTCTGGTCTACTTACATATCTGGGTTTCCAAATAAGCAATTTCTAGGTATATTTCTCATGATTTTCATATCTGGCTTTCAGCTTCTCACATCATAACTGCTGCCATGTTCCCCTCTTCCCCAGAGAAAGGGGGGAGGGATAGCTCAGTGGTTTGAGCATTGGCCTGCTAAACCCAGGGTTGTGAGTTTAATCCTTGAGGGGGCCATTTAGGGATCTGGGGCAAAAAGCTGCCTGGGCGTTGGTCCTGCTTTGAGCAGGGGGTTGGACTAGATGACCTCCTGAGGTCCTTTCCAACCCTGATATTCTATGAACAACAACCACAGACAAAGGGAAGTTTTCCCCCAATTTTAAGAAGTTCTAGCCCTCCCGTTGACTCTTTTGGTCAGGTGTCCACTCACTTCCCTTTACCGACTTTTTAACCCTTTAAAGGTAAAGCAAGTAGAGAACAGCTACCAAGAGGGATTCTATAGCTAACTGGTTGGCTGGATGTCCACAAAAGCAAGCTGCCCCCCTTTCATTTATCACACAGTGCATCAAGAGCACCCCATGGTGCTGCTGTCTCTGTGCACCAGGGAGTATAGGTGGCAGCTTCAAGCAAGCCTTCCAAGCGCTGATTTGGTGCTGAGGCACCGATCTCCGTCTCCTCCTTCCAGAGTGTCCACATAGCATTGTTCCCTGCCCGCCACCAACCAAACCCACTTTATCAATTGCCTGGTTCCTTTGACTTCCCCGATACCAGGAGAGCCATTTCAGGGCAGGGCCGCCCAGAGGGGGGGGCAAGTGGGGCAATTTGCCCCAGGCCCCGCAGGGGTCCCCAGGAGAGTTTTTCGGGGCCCCTGGAGCAGGGTCCTTCACTCGCTCCGGGGCCCCCGGAAAACTGTCGCAGGTACCGGGCCCCCGGAGCTTCTTCCGCTCTGGGTCTTCGGCGGCAATTCGGCGGCGGGGGTCCTTCCGCTCCAGGACCCGCCGCCGAAGTGCTCCGAAGACCCGCAGCAGGGGGTCCTTCCGCCCCGGGACCCGCCACCGAAGTGCCGGGTCTTCGGCGGCAATTCGGCGGCGGGGCCCCTCGCCGCCGAAGACCCCCAGACCCCCTGAATCCTCTGGGCGGCCCTGTTTCAGGGGCTACTTAGGCACCTGAAAACTCTAGGTTTTTGGCAGATGATAACTTAGAAATTATCAGAGGGGTAGTCGCGTTAGTCTGTATCCACAAAAACAACGAGGAGTCCGGTGGCAACTTAAAGACTAACAGATTTATTTGGGCATAAGCTTTCGTGGGGTATTTATTTGGGCATAAACATCTGAAGAAGTGTGGTTTTTTACCCACGAAAGCTTATGCCCAACTTAGAAATTAGCTGACAACAGCACTGTATCTATAAAGAAAGAAAAAAGTATATATACAAACATCAAATAAAGACATGTGATGGGGTGTAGCTACCCCGCACTAGCCCCGAAAGGGTTAACTCTGCTTTGCAGGCTGAGGAAGCTCCGCCCCTCCGCCCCTGCTGGGCATGCTCACCCTGGAGGCAGCATATAAAAGGTAGCAGCCCAGCTCAGTCTGGAGAGGCTGCTGATGGGGAAGGATTCAGGCTGCAAGATCACTGCAGGGAGTTGCTACAAACTCCGATTATGGGACTATGGCTCACAGAGTTCCTGACTGGAGACTCCAGGCTGCCCGACGAGCCCAGAGAAAGGACGGTACCAGTGGGAGCCTGGCCATGTGGGGACCCAGGGAGTTTCGACGAGGGGGAAAGGGTAAGAAGCAGCCAGGGGTCTTGAACTCTTTGCCGGTGAGTAAACCGGGGGATTGGTCAGCATGTTTTGGGAGGATCCCCGCTGACTCGGTGGTGAGCACCCCCACCACCGCTAGGGCTCTGGGCAGGGGCTTGGAGGAGCAGGGAGGGCATGAGTCCCCTAACCCGGAGTGCCACACACCCCTGAGTGGCGCCTCACTCTCCCAACGGGCCAACCGGCCGTGCAATCTCACAGAGCCTCCTTCACTGACTCTGGCCATTGAGCCACGCTGCCCTGATGGGAAGGGCCGCTCACTGACTCTGGTTGCTAAGTAATACTACCCCATGTTACAGTAAGGGTCATCGGCATAGGACTTGACCGGCTGCAGAATCGCCTCCGCCCTTCCATCTAACCCTACGTGACCCGACACCCCCTGATGGGGTGTACCTACCCCATGACAACAAATTTTAAATTTATATGTAAATTTAGAACAATCAGGAGATAATACAGCAGGATATTCCCAATGCCAAGCCTTGAGGTACCAGTTTTGGAGCCTTACTACAGATATCAGAAACACAAGTTACTCATTCTCAGATTAAATTTGATCAATTACCCAGTAACTAGGAAGATTTTTTTAATTCCTGCCCTGGCTTAATCTTGAAAGACAAATTGGGTTATTTCTGCTTCTTTCATCTTCACCAGTAATGCAGTTCACAATTCTGTTGGTGTGTGAGGCCAAACAGAATACAGCTTGCTTTCCTTGACTGATATTGGTTCCTGCACCATTAAGAGTAAAAACATGTTTGTAGTCCTAAAATAAAGGGATTTGACTTGAAATAGAAAGTAGAAGTATTTGATTGTGGTGACGTTTTTACAGGGCCACTTTTCTGACCACAACTGGACTTTAAAGAAGAAAACAACATTTATTATTGTCAGGCTGGACATACAAGATGTGCCAATGAACAACCTTATTATCCATCATCTAAGTCATTAGCTAGGAGAGTGTGCGGTTTTGAGGGTAGAGTAGCAGAATGGGGATCAGGGCTGAGATACATTTCCAGCTCTTGTCCTTGTCTACACTACCACGTACTTCAGTAAAGCGTATGTCGCTCAGGGGTGTGAATAAGCCACCCCCCCCGAGCGACGTAAGTTACACCGACCTAAGTGCCGGTGTGGACAGCGCTATGTTGGCGTAAGAGCTGCTCCTACCAACATAGCTTCTGCTGCTCACGGAGTTGGAGTTGTTATGCCGAGGGGAGAGAGGCATAGAGCGTCTTCACCAGATGTGCTACAGTGGCGCAACTGATGATGTGCTTCTGATGTAGTCCTAACATCTTCCGACATTTTGTGGCAGGTAAGGGACACTGGTTAGGTTTAAAATGTTAAAGTATATTCCTACTTTGTTACAATTGAAATAATTGTAGAAAAATCTAGATTACTTTCTATCAGTTAGGCTACTTACTTTTTGCAGTTCACCAAACTTCAAATAGATTATTTAACTCTTGGAAACATCCTACTAGGGCAAGGCCCTGTGAGTTTATACTGCACCTGCCTGGGGCTCTCGGGGTGTTACCCTAGTACAAATAATAATAGACTAGAAACTGACTTTAAACAGGAGTGAAACTGATACTTTAAAGTCACTTTCACTTCTGGTTAAAGGCTAGTTGCTTTCCAGAAGGCTCTTAAACACAACACTACGGTGATTGATCTGCAGTTCTCACTGGAGAATATCTAAAACCAAGCACCAAGAAAATTCCACGTTTTAATGTTGAGAAAAAATTGAGTCTTGTTTATTATTTAGAGTTTGTGTGTGTGTGTGTGTGTGTGTATATATGTGTGTATAGAGTACCAGTCTGTGTTTGGACACTGTGCCTTAGTTACCATTGCTGTAAAATGGGAATAACAATACATGCCTGCCTGCCATATGGAATTATAAGGGTTAGATTGAGATCTGTGGGACCGGAACTGGGCCTTCTTAGTGGTTTGTATGGTGCCTAGCACAATGGGGGACTCCTACTGATTAAGGTCTTTGGGCGCTACTGTAACATTAGTCAGCTGTTGAGATGCCTGCTGGTGGTAGCTGAAGGGGACTTACCGGGTGGGTGGGATGCCGGTGGAGTACAGGTCGATCTCTGTGCTGGCCAGCAGCACGGCCTTCATCCCCTGCCAGCTCAGCACCTGCTGGCAGAATTTGCAGCACAGCCTGGGGGGGACACCTGTCCTTGAAGCTGCAACCACTAGTGGACATGAGGGCTCTGGAGCAGAAGGGCCTGTGCCCGGTCTCTTAAGGAGTGGAGAGGTTGCTCCCTGCTTCTCTGAGGGCAAACGGACCTCCACACCCATGTAGCTGCTCCTAGCCTCCCCTTCTTCACCTCCCCTTGCCCCAGGGCCTGCTCCCACACCCCCTGCTCCCTCCCTCAGGGCACAGCCCTATGCCCTCATCTCTTTCTTCCCCTGGATGTTGACTCCCCTTTCCCACCCCACTGGACCTCTCCCACCCAGGCTCCAACACCCCCCACCACTGGGGGCCCTCTCCTTCCCACCACCACCACATCTGGGGACTGTCTCCTTCTCTTCCTTCCCCCCCCCCCCCCCATCACCACTCGGGACCCTGTGCTCTCCCCCCCCTCCCCCGACTGACCCCTTCCTTGCCTGCCCCACCCTCAGAGGCAGACGAGGGGACGGGTGGGAGAGCTGGCACAGCGGGAGCCGTAGCGGAGAACCCTTTCTCCTGGAGGAGGAGATCTGGCTGTGCGGCGCTGCAGGTCAGAGCTCCACCTGGGGCTGGGGTGAGCACCACGAGATATGAAACGGGGGATGGGACAGGTGCCTCCCCCTGCTCTCCCTAAATGGGGAGGCACTTACCCGATACCACCGACAGGCTCAGGCTCACCAAGCAGCAGCGCCTTGGGGGCTGAGGAGAGGTGAGCAGCTAATTTGAGAGGGAATGGGAAGGGTAGGGATGAGGGAGAGCAGAGTTATGTGAGGGGAGCACGAGGGAGTGTGTGGCTTGAGTTAGGTGGAGCCTGGAGTCGGAGAAGCAGAGGGGAGAGGCGCTGTGTACTGACAAACCACCTGTGATTTGTCGTCATAGAGCTCCCCTTGCCGCTCCTCCCAGCTCCATCTTCACTTTGTCCCAGGGCCCCCCACATGCTCTAACAGCCCAGCTCTGCAGCCCCAGGCTCTCCCCTGGATTCCCCCCAACTTATACATCCAGGACCATGTCCAAAAGCTGCATGTAATATCGAATGAGTGGGTGGGGAGCACATTATGGGGTGTGGGGTGTCTGGGAGCGTAGCAGGGCTGTAGGGTCAGGAAGATGGTGGCAATCTAAGCATTGTGATGGGGAATAGGACTTCATAGGGGATGATGGCTGGGAATTCAGTTCTGCAGGGAGCTGGGGCACTGCATGGGGCCTGGCAGAGGATAGCATGTATCAACACTGCTATGTGATGGACAGCTCTCAGTGCCAATACCTACTTACTAAAATAGCTGGGGGATTTCCCCACAAACCTGGCAGACTAAGCAATAGAGCCCATAAAAAACCAAGGAAATAAGTAGTTATGTCTTTCAATATCCCATCTACATCCACTCATCAGTTCCCCTTATTAACCACAACAAATCTCTCTTCCTCCACCCTCGACACACATTTCTCTTTCCTCATCCTGCGCAGTTGAAACACAGCCGAAACTCCACTGCAAGCAATGCACTGGTTTCAGTGCTGTCATTTCTGCATGAAAACCACTGTCCAATTTAGCACAGTTGCTAACATCACATTCCATAAACAGTGCAGAAAGTCACAGCTCTCCGCTGCCACCCTTCCTGCGCTTCCGTTAGAAACCCAGCTACAGAAGAATGGTGTGCCAAACCAAACCCATGTTAATCCTCAGAACGCATTAGCACGTAAGTTATAAACGAGCTTGGTCGTGGGCTTTGGGAAGAAGGACTGGGACACAGTAATGATAAGATCTGCATCTGAGACTGCTATTTCAGAGGGTGAAGTGGCAGAAGAAGATGATCCCTGCCTAGATTTGGGTTGCCTCCTGGAGGACCAAGGGTAACATTTTCATTAGCACCTAAGTTCCATTTTGAAAAGTGACTTAAAGACTTGTCCTAAGCCCTATTGACTTTCAGTGAGACGCAGACTCCTAAATCACATAGGCCAGTTTGAAAACGTTAACCCAGGACTGCTGAGCGTATGCCCCTAACCAGAAGATGTCTGAGGACCAGGGAAGGAAGACTGCTTATTAGAAGTCTCAGAGTAGCAGCCGTGTTAGTCTGTATCCGCAAAAAGAACAGGAGTACTTGTGGCACCTTAGAGACTAACAAATTTATTAGAGCATAAGCTTTCGTGGGGTACAGCCCACTTCTTCGGATGCATCCGAAGAAGTGGGCTGTAGCCCACGAAAGCTTATGCTTATGCTCTAATAAATTTGTTAGTCTCTAAGGTGCCACAAGTACTCCTGTTTTATTAGAAGTCTGATGAAGACCAAACAACCTCGCTTGGTTGCCTTCTGTTTCTCAAGTACCTCATCCCTCTTTGACTTAAAGAAATCAGAGCTCTCCAAGGGGAGGTTTAGAACCCTGGTATGGCCATCTGCAGAAAGGCCAAACAGCGTTGCACATTCCACTTAAATTTTGATACTATCTGTGCTGGGTGTTTACTCTGTTGCATTAGTGTATTAGGTTGCATTTAATAGAGGTTTGTATTAGTTTTTCCTCTGAGGCCCTGACATCTCACTGGGATTGTGTGGGGCTGAGTTGCTCCCCCCTCCCCCCCCCCCCCGCTGGATTGGGACTAAGCTCCTGGTGAAGCATCTTATCTACTATAATTCCTTTTGTGTTGCAGTCAGTAGAGGTGCTGTGTGTGTGTGGGGGGGAGCTAGATGTCTGTATTTGTGACTAGTACTCTTGCTCAGAAAAGCACACTGTATCTTTCACTGAACACAGCAAGCTGATGTTGTTTCTTAGTAAACATCATGTTTTCTTTTCTCCGAACATTATTTCCTCCCTTCTCAGAACTGTAGCACACCAGGGAGGAAGACTGTGTCAGTTCTGTACTGCAGCACGGCACTGGAACCAAAGTATCAGTTCTGCATTGTATTTGAATAACTAGAACTCAAGACTATTGAGTTCCTTTTTATATGTGTGACTCACTCACAGGGAAAAGAAGCAGATTTACTCAACAGTTCTAATCGAACAAAAGTTAAACCGACTCTTTTTGGTTTATTCCTAGGATCATGGAGGAGGAAGAAGCAGCCACGGGAGGATGTGAAGCTGTCCTTGGACAAAGGCATGTAGAAGTCTCCATTGATGTGTATAGCTCACAGTTTGAAAACATTCTAGACAATGCTTCTTTATATTATAGTGCGGAATCCCTGGAGACTTTATACTCGGAACCCGATAGCTACTTTAGTTTTGAAATGCCACTCACTCCGATGATCCAGCAACGTATCAAGGAAGGCAGTCAGTTCTTAGAAAGAACTTCTGCTTCAGGACAGCAAGATGTCTGTAATCTTCCCACAAATGGTGAGATCAAGAGTCAATGCGGAGAGATCTCCAGTGGACTAAGGGACGTAAGTGACACCCTCTTCAGAAGAGACGTCACAGAGGTTACTCATTTGGACAGGTAAAAAAAATTTTTTTTAACGGGCATTTGCTTCTGCAGCATATCTCAGAATTCATTTTGGAATTCGTAATGAGGAAGATTTTTAATCAGGGTGTATAACTGTGTCCAGTGAAACAAATTTAATAATTTATTACAAAGTACAAAAATACTACATGCTGCCTGCTATGCAAGGAGAATGACAAGGAAGACAAACTAGAGAAGAGTGACAGGGAAAATGCAAGAGGAGGCAGTATATTTGTAGGCAGTTTCTTGTTTTTTGGAACACCTGTTTGGTAAGCTAGACATCACGCTCTGTGCTGGTTTGGAGGCTGAAGAGTGCAGGGTGGGGATGGGGGGAGGAAAGAGAGGCAAGTCAGACACAAGCAATAAAGTCAAATTGTTTTCAATCTGCCAGCCTATCAATAGTGGCAGGAAGCCCTGGTGCTTAGAGTGGTACATCTAATGCTACAGTCGTACAAATTACAACAACCCTGGTTTACAGATGAAGCTACAAATGACTCTTGATGAGGGGGGGCTCAGATTGCTGAATGAGCCCCTCAAGAAGGGTTTTAATGGCTTTGCTGCACAAAGAGGAGAGATGGAACCAAAAGTAGACTGATGCCAACCGGGCTGAGCAGGGCAGGGTGTTGTCACAAAGGTAGGCTTGAGAAAGCAGTACACACGTTGTGCATTTTGTACCTTGGGGAACAGAGAGACCAGGAAGGACTGGACTGGTATGATCTTGCCAGGCTGTGTATGCTAGGATACAGCGTGTGCATTGACTTCACTTCTTTTTTTCCTTTTGTGCTAGGCTCACAAAGTTAACCCTTAGAAATAGAATAGAAATACTGTCTGCTAATGAATAAAAGTTATTAAAAGGTCAAGCTACCTGTACAGGGACGCTCTCAGTAGTTTAGACCCATCATTTAGTTATTTCTCCCTCCCTTCCCCAATTTTTTTTTAACAAGCCTTGGACAACGTTGTGCTATTTGAAGTAAATAGGAACAAAGCATTTGCAGACATGCTGCAAACAGCATGAGGCCAGAAACCTGTATAGATCCCAACACTGGCAGCCCTGAATTCCACAGAAATGCTGCTCAGTGGAATTGCCCCTAGACATGACAGCAGAAAGGCAAGGTAATGGGCAAATCTCCATGAGCAGTTGTTACATTACTGCAGCTCCTAGCAGCCAATGAATAGAAAGGATCTGTCTGGGAAGTGCCCAAACTGGCCCTTCAGGATATGTTTACACAGCAAGGAAAGACCAGGATTAGTAGAACTCAAGTTAGCAGACCCTGGGTATTATTGCCTGGGGCTTGAACATCTACCCTCATGTGTAACCCAGGCAATTATTGAACCTTGGGTCCCAACCTAAGTTCCCTCTAAGCTGCGTGGCCACACAGCTGTCTATTAAGCCCCGCACAGGGGCTCAGGGCTGTGGCGGGGAGAGAAGCCTCTTCCCCAGCATGGAGCTGGCCCAGCGGGGAGAGGCACTCCTCCCCGCTGGCCCCAGCTTGGACCTGCCCTGGACTTGCCGCGGCCAGGGGAGAGGAGCCCCTCCCTCGGCCTAGCCCCGCCAGAGCTGCTGCAGCCGGGGAGAGGCGCCTCTTCCCCAGCCCCGAGCTGCTGAGGCAAGAGAGGGCTGGGGGGAGTCCTCTCTCTCCCCACTGCAGCCCCTGGACAGCCTGCACCCCAAGCCCCTCATCCCTGGCCCTACCCCAGAGCCCACACCCCGGCCCACTCTCCAAACTCCTCGGCCCCACCCCCACCACATTAATTTTGTTATGTGCACCAGTATGAAGGTCATGTGTCACACATTGCCCCCATATTGGTGCACGTAACAAAATTCATTCCGAACATGGATGTAAAAAATTAGAGGGAATACTGGTCCCAACCTGGGGCTCCAGCATCTATGCTACGTTATGTGGGCCTGAGTCCAGCCACCCATATCCCAGACTTCCTGGAAGCATCTCCTATAGATAAGGTTGCCCAACACTTCCCATTATAAGACCCTGTTTGGGGTTACTGATTACTTTGTCAATTTCCCATGCTGGGAATCTGCCTCAGGTTGAATTTTATGGGAAATTTTCAGTTAAAATGGTTTGACCATGAGGTTATGAAAAAATATATCGTTTTCGCCAGCTTCTGAGTTTCCCTAACTGGGTTCTCTGGTCATCTCCTCTCCTGAGATTTTCCACTATTCTCTCTGTGTTCCCTGCTTTAAACCAGTGTTCTCAACCTGGGGTACTTGGACCCCTGGGGGTATGCAGAGGTCTTCCAGGGGATACATCAACTCATCTAGATATTTGCCTAGTTTTACAACAGGCTACATAAAAAGCACTAGTGAAGTTAGTACAGACTTTCATACAGACAATGACTTGTTTATACTGCTCTATATACTATACACTGAAATGTAAGTACAACATTTATATTCCAGTTGATTTATTTTATAATCATATGGTAAAAATGAGAAAGTAAGCCATTTGTCAGTAATAGCGTGCTGTGACACTTCTTTGTATTTTTTTTGTATTTTGTAAGCAAAGTAGTTTTTAAGTGAGGTGAAACTTGGGGGTACACAAGACAAATCAGACTCCTGAAAGGGGTACAGTTGTCTAGAAAGGTTGAGAGCCACGGCTTTAAACGCTAGGTAGGCATTGTAATGAGAAATTTGCATGCAGTATAGCATGCAGTCACTAGATGCCACTGTGTGCTGTATATTGTTCCAGATAAAGGGTGAAATCCAGGCCCGGTTGAATTTAATGGGATTGTTACCATTGACTTCAGTGGGCCCAAGATTGCTGTCATGGTGTGATCCCCTGGAAGTGGACTCAAGTTCCATGTAGCTCCAATGGGGCTCTCCGCAGCCTGAGGGGTTGGTTGATGGATGGAGGGTACACCCAGGAGAGCTGGTTGAGGCCCAATCCTGTGAAGATTTACACATGGGCTTGGTGTTCAGCATGTGAGCAGTTCCACTGCATTCAATCCCATGCTTAAAGCCACGTATGCCTGTCAGAATTTTCAGGGCTGACGCATAAAAATTGAGATTCGGGGATCAAATTCTGACTTAAATGGGGTCGAGGGCAGGCGTTCTCAACCTTTTTCTTTCTGAGCCCCCCTCAGCATGCTATAAAAACTCCGGGGCCCAGCTGTGGGGGAGGAGGGACCCTGGGGCATAGGTGTAGTTTGACTTCTATTGGGGGTGGGGGCCCAGGGGCCGGCAGGGCTCAGGCCAGCTCTGCACAGCAGGGTCCAGGAAGGGAGCGCCACCTCTAGTCCCTGACTCACCTCCTCAGGCCACCCACCTGTCTGAGGCTGTGTGCCAGTGGCTACTCCCCGAGGGCTCTGCTGGGTCTGGAGATGCCCGGGCAGCTTGGACCAGCTGCGTGAGCAGTCAAAGGGGGCTGGGAGCTAAGGAGCAGCCACAACCCCGGGCACCAGCAGCAGACGGGGAATGCCAGGGCTGCCCACTCCATGGCACCACCAGCCGGAGGAGCAGCTGCCCCGCAGTGCCTGGCTCTGGCTTCCTGCCTAGGACCTGGCCAGAGGGTGGGGCCTGAGGGGGGCTGAGGGAGAAGAGGAGGTGGGGGGAGGGGGGAAGCTGCCCCCAGGACTACCCCACTCTGGGTAAGGCGCTGCAGTTTGGGGGGCAAGACCCTCGTGCCCCCCCAACTCTGCCCATGGGCTCAGGGTTTCTGCCCGTGGTGGTGGTGCTTCAGCCCCGCCGCTCCTGGCTTCAGGGGGACGGGGGGGCTCGGGGTTTTAGCCCCACACTGCTCCCAGCTGCAGGGAGGTTGGGGGGCTTGGGGTTTTAGCCCCGCACTGCTCCCGGCTTCAGCCCCACGGGGAGGTGCCGGGGCCTCAACCCTACGCCGCACCCCATTTCAGCCCCGCAGGGGGTACCAGGACTCGCGGCTTCAGCCCTGTGCCCCTCCCTGATTCAGCCTTGCAGCAGGCCCCGGGGCTCACGGCTTCAGCCAAACCACACCAAACTAACAACCACCCAGGACAGTTTACTGTCTCCTCAGATTCAGACACACACAATTTGGGGTGGAAAGTGCAAGAAAAACGTTCCCAGATGCAGATTCTGGTTTCTGGAGTAACAGTTCACGAAAGACAGCTGGTTCTTTAAATCCAATATCTATGCAGAAGATACAGGCTTGACAGGGAAGGGTCAATGAGTTCCATGTTAAAACTCGAAAATAGCTTTTTTTTTTTTTTTTTGGTGTAAAGAAAGGAGAAGCAGCCACTTGACATTCCCCCAGTCCTCACGAACTCAGAATGAAATCATCTTGATAGATAGTCGCGAAAGGCCTGGTTTCATGTACTCTGAGATGCCCTTTTATGCAGTGCTGGCCGTATAAAGGGGCCGTAGTGCGGATGAGAATCAGGCCCTAGATGTTGATCAGTCTGGGTGTAATGTACGGCAATAATGCAACTCAGTCTGTTAATGAATGTGCAGAAGTAGTGCAGACAGGGACGCTGCTCAGCTGGTAGGAGCGCTCTCTTGGAGGGAGAAACACTGCTCTGTGAACGCCACTCACATGGCTCTGAAATAAAGAAATAAATAATGATTAGAGACTTCCAGGCTACAAGTTCCTATGGGCTCCTTGGTGTCTGGGTGTTTCTCCCCTGACAGGTTTCAGAGTAGCAGCCGTGTTAGTCTGTATCCGCAAAAATAACCGGAGTACTTGTGGCACCTTAGAGACTAACAAATCTCCCCTGACAGCCTATCAGCTGCTGACCGTGACTACATTCCCTAAGTCCTAACACAAACTATGCATGACAAAAACCAGGATCACTATGACAATGGCCTGCAGAATCCTGAATGGGGGCCGGGAGAGGGGCACTGCCTTGCTTTGCTGAAATCAGCCAGCTGGCAGGTTCTTAGGCGGGAGCTTTGCTGAGTCTCTCTGAAGTACAGGTTTGCTTGTTTTTAAAAGGAATCCTCTCCTCATATGTACAGTTCAGTTATCCAGCTATTTTTGCTGATGGTGCTTAGAGCTCAACGGAGGAGGGGAGAAATGGGGATGAATGAGACCTGGGTGCTGCTTGTATTCCTGGGGAAAGATTTTCAATTTTCTATTTCCTGTGGGGTTTAATAGCTGGAGATCTCTCTTTCTCTCCTCCAGCCGGTGGGTCTGTGTAACTATCGTTTCCCTGCGACGTGCAGGTTTGCTATAGTCAAGATGGAGGGTTTCATTTAGTCAGAACAGCAGAGAATTGGGAGCTTGTACTTTGTCTTCCTGTCACTCCCTTGTGGCAGGGTGTATAACCTTTAAGACCGGTTAGCTTAGAAGGGGTGTGTGCCTTTATAGCTGCACTGCAGCACCCAGACATTAGGCCTGAATCCCCATTGCCCTGCCATTGTGTAGTGATTTATACCAGTGCAAAGTGGGGGCAAAATGCAACCATTCTGATTGGGTAGCATTTTGCATCGACTTTGCATTCATTGGGTGTAAATGCTTACCCAGAATGCAGGACAACGGTGCACCAGCCCCGGTATGCCCAGCTAGTGCATTTGCAAACTTCTCTCTGCTCAGTTCTTGTGATTCCTCTATACTTCTTGTATCTGGGGTTACTGGTTTTCTCTTAGATACTGTTTCTTTAATTGTCCTGTCCTTGTTCTCACTAGCTTTACCCTTGGGGTGAGAAGAAAAACATGGTATTTCCTCTTCCTGGATCTTCTGGAAGTTTTCAAAGGGGGCAGGCTGATCTCAGAATGTGAAGATTTGGGCCACAATTTCCTGACGTTAGGCTCTTAAATCCATATTTAGGCACCTAAATAAGAGAACTGATTTTCGAAAGTGCTGAGCAACCAGCAGCTGCCATTGTCTTCAAGGGATTCGGGTGCTCAGGCTTGCAGAAAATCAGGCCACTTTTATCTAGGTGCCCTGAATTTAGACAACACAGATTTAAAAATATTGGTATCACCCCATTTTATAAAAAAGCAACCCTGAAGGGTCTCAGCAACAGTCCACAACAAAGCTTCCAGCGTGCAGCAGGGTTCTCCTTAGCATGGTGATGTGATTTTTTTGGGGCCTTTCCCAGAGTTTCACAGTAATAGGTTGTCGGTCTTAAACTGAAAGGGGAAATGCTTCTTAACAGTTTTGAAGACCCCATCAAATGTAACTTCTTTGCTTGCTTGCTTTTTAAAATAGCTGTTTATTTAGGAAGCATGAACAGTTTTTCAAATTTTTACCGTAAAAGCACCAATGATGCACTATCAGCAATTAAGAAATGAGCTCATCACATTTTGTTTAGAGAAGCATCATGCAACAGTACAATTAATGGGCCAGAATCTTGGCCTCAATCCACTTCCTTTGCAATGCTCATGTGGCAGAGAGGGAGCAGAAATCCCCCATAAGTCACCCCGCAGAGGAGTCCCCTCGTATGGGAGAGCCCCCAGAAGGGGTGGAGTTGGGCTCCTAACTCCGGTAGCGCTCCTTTGAAAATTTAATGGAGGTGCTAGGCTGCTGGTAGCAAAAGAAAAAAATTGCCCAGAATGGTTCCAAGAAATATGTGAAGTTACGGTTATGGAAAATTAATGCATCAAATGCCTGCACAGCCAAATAGAGAGGACAAATAGATATTAGGGGCAAGTCTACACTACAAAATTAAGTCGACCTAAGTTACATCCACGTACACCCACTGCAGTAATTGAATCGGTTTTATACGTCCACACTATGCACCAGGAGCACTTGCACCGATTTAACCGTCAGCGTGAGTTGTTGTGGGATGGTTTCTGAGAGGCAGCAACAGTTGATGTAAGCAATGTCTACACTCTCACTGCTGCTCGACCTAAGCGCTATGTCTCTCACGGAGGTGGAGTTATTAAGTCAGTATAGTGGGCGAGTTACATCAGTGGGAGCAACATTTCAGTGTACACGCTTACAGACTTAGGTTGACGTAAGCTACCTCATGTAGATCTAACTTTAGTGTACACCAGGCCTTTAGAGAGACAAGGTGGGTGAGGTAATATCTTTTATTGGAACAACTTCTGTTGGTCAGAGAGGCGTTTCTTTTGGGTTAAGAAAACATGCCTGGGTTGTGTCAGAAGGTTCATCCTCTAACTTCATAGATTATAAGGCCAGGAGGAACCATTATGAACATCTTGGAAATACTTTGCTTAGTAGAAAAACTTGACAATGGTATCATTGCATATAATGTTTCTCTAAACAAAAAAGGGCTGAGTTGACTTTTGTACTGGTTAATACTGTATTTCTCATGCATGTTTGATGAGGATTTGTAAAACTGCTTATACTTCCCAAATAAGCAGTTATTGGAAAAAACAAACAAACAAAAAAACCCAGGCTGCTGACACCACTTCTGTTCCCAACCCCCTCCCAAAGCAAAGCAAAAAAATCCAGGAGCTGACCAAAAATCCCCTCACAACACACCAGAAGCTGATCAGAAAACTGCACACACCTATTCAGTACAAAGCATCAGTGATCAGGTGCTCAGCTCGCATGTGTTGCCATAGCCCCGTTAAAGTCAATGCTTTTTAGGTGAGTAACCTACACTTTTCATACATCCATTTACTGAGATCCATGGAATTATATTGTTTTATGCCCTGCTGATGGCCTGGCCCAAAGTGCAATCTGTCCTCTTATCCATTGGTCATGTCTGGCTGTCAGTCAAGCCCTTCTGCATTCTTGCTGGTAAACTCTGCTTTTCTCAGCTGCCTGCTTGGAGAAGAGGCAGAAGCAAACAATTGTAGGGAGCTGTGTGTGAATGGTGACTTGTTTTTGCTACAAGGAGAACTATGGGTAGCCAAAACCATGTAAATAACATTGAAACTACTTGGTAGAGCAGTTGGCTGTTCTATCAGTTGTGAAAAGGAGGAAAGTTTGTTTCACTGTAGAATTATGAAATAAAACTCCTGTGGAAAATGAGTGGCCTGCTACACACCATCTGTATGTTTGTTTGTTCTTTAAAAAGAACAGACTTTAAAGAAAGGAACAAACGCTGTATTTTTGAGCATCAGTTTTCCAAGTTGCCTGCAAAAGAATTAAGCTGCAACAGCTGCACATTTCACATGAGCTTTCTGGGCCAGTCTCCAAACAGTTAAACTTTAATGCTAGCGTGGGGTCATGTGTGACTTCATTGTATTGTGGGCATTTGAAGCAGGTCTGGTGGAGGGAAGTTGTTGTGGGGAACCAGGAAGAGCAGGGGAAGTAGTTAAATGTCTTTCAAGTTTTCATTCTTGCTCCTGAGGAAGCTATATTAAAGTGTTGCAGGGAAATACCAGGCAGAACCAGTGCACCGTATTTGTACTGCTCTCGAAAGCTGCAACGCATGCAAGAAACTCCAAGGGAGAGGAATGTTTGCTGAACAGATGGGATAGAAAACTATCCCATGCATGGAACAGTTAGCGGCTGAGCATGTTCTAACAGAGGTAACTGGGATTTAATATATATATATTTTTTTGGTCTATTTCTGATCTCAATGAGAGGCAGACTGGCCAGATCCCATTGAAGACCCTGGGGCTATGCCAGTTTACATCAGAGGAGTGGATTTTTAAAAAAAATTCTTTTTAATATTTGAAAACGACTTCAGAAGAGTACTACCACAGAGCAGCCGAATCAGAAAGGGTCTGATTTTCATGTACAATAAATTCCCCTTATGCTGCTCTAGCAGTTCAAAGGGGCCTTAAAGTGGGCATACATTTACACCCACTTTCAGGTCTCTTTACATTGCCACAGCAGTGTGAAAGGGTCTTGGGTTACATTTAAGAATCAGGTCCACAGTATTTTCAGCAAAACATTTGATTGCTGCTTGTACTTGAGGCTACAGTCAGCTGTAATATCAGTGTAACATTGGGGCATGCTGGCTGTTGAGAGACTCTAATCCTGTGCTTTTAGGTGGACGGTCTTGATGTTGTAATACTATGATCCTATCTGGAGAGGGTTTGTACTTGCTTCATTACATGCCTCCTAGAAATGGAATTTTCTGACATTTTAGATGTTTACTCCTATTTATGATTAGTGAGTTTTTCGTTAATGGAAGCAAAAGGAGAGCGATAAGGAGGAGGATTATATACAGCTGGTGTTTATGTTAAGCAGCTGGGCCTGTTCTAGTTCCTAAAAACTACTTTGAGTGTGAAATCTTCTTAGTAAAGAATGAGAAGTGATAGATCATAGTGGATATGTAGATACATATTACTTTGTTCCTTTCTTTGGAGTGTGACACATCTGAGTGTTTGGTATTTTTTAATGGCTTCTTGGTAGCTGCTCACAGAGACATTGATCCTCCATTCATATACTCCATTCATATACTCATTGATACTATACTAGGGAGCCGCAAAGTAAGCTGGAGATGCAAGCAAGAGCCGCTGTGCGGCTCAGAGAAGACTGATCCACTTTAAAGCATGTCTTTGAAGAGAGTTCAGATGTGGGACTTCAAAGCATATTAAACCATTTAGAGCAAAGTAGCACCGTGAATCACCTTCCAAGAAAGGGAAATTTTCCTTGGGAGAGCCTGTAATAGAAGCTAATTGACAAGGTAAATCATTGTTTGACATGAGTTTCTAATGAGCTGCAGGACACCGAACAACCTAATAATCAGTCTTGAGATCTATTAGAAGCGGTTTGGAAGCCCTCTGGCTCTCCGTGCTGCCAGTCATTTATCACAAGCAATGACTTGTCATGTTCTAAAGCTGGCTAGAAGCCTTCATCCCCAGGGGATGTTTCTTCCACAGTGGTTCCCCTCTCGCACCCCTGATTTCAGCTTTTTCATAGATTCATAGATTCTAGGACTGGAAGGGACCTCGAGAGGTCATCGAGTCCAGTCCCCTGCCCGCATGGGATGTAATGGGATCTTAAAGCAATGTAAGAAAGAAATTCTCGTAACACAACAAAATGTCTGGAGGGTTCCAGGTATCTGTCCCCAGTTTAATATTAACTTTCCTTAAATCGTACACTTGTTAGGGCAGGGATTGCCTCTTTCAATAAGTGATTATATGTGCAGGGTGGGAGTTTCTCAACAGCCAGCCTAATTCTGCTCCCATGGAGGTCAACGCTGACTTCAGTGAGAGCAGAGTTCAGTACTCAGCACTGGAAGATCCCGCCCGCAATGCCTAGTAGAACGGGTCGCCAGTCCCTTCTTGCAGCCTTTAGGTGCTGTTGCAGGACAGATAAATTAACGATGGATAAGACTGTTTACAGTCAGAGATGCTGACTGTTTGGGAAACTGTGTTCTTTGTAAAAAGTGTAAAAAAGACTGAAACTGAAGGCGTGTTTAAAAAAAACTTTAGTTTCATAACAGCACATCAACACATGTTAGGCACCTGGGAGCAATCCTGCACTGATTGAATTTGATGGGAGTTTTGCCATTGACTTCATTGGGCCAGGATGTTCACCCTTTTATTTCCAATCATTACTCTCTTTGCTGGAATGGGCTTTCCTGACAGATGCTGCCTTATCTTGACTTTAAATAAAGCTGCTATCACAGTAATGTATAGCTCTTTAAGAAAAGAGAAAACAGCTGTAATTACCACCCCCTCCCCCAACCACCACATAACTCTTATAAAAACCTCAGCCCCATCTTCCCCCAACTCTCCCTGAATTCTGTGCACTCTCTTCTGGATGCAACATTCCTGGGGGAAGGGCTCCAGGCATAACCAAATGAGACTATAAGTCAAAGGCATCTGCCTTAATGCCCATATTAAACTGATCACAGCTAGGCAAGTGACCGCTGTTACTGCTTGGTAAAGAAATGCGCACATAGCTAAACTGTGCTAAAACACCCTCTGGCTTTTGTCCCTCCCTCCTCCTTTTGCCGCCTCCTCCTCCTGCTTGTGTATCTCACCCACTTTGTGTGTTGTCTTTTAGACTATAAACTGTTTAGGCCCAGGAATGTCGATTACTATATGTGTGTGTAGGATTCAGCACAATGATTTGTTTGGTCTCTAGGTGCTAGCACAATGTGCGATTAATAATAATAAAAGTGGGATAACCATTATAGATTGTTTTAGGGCTCCTGCCCAGTTATGTCCCATCGTGGTGATATTTTAAATCTGTATTTATTGGAGGAGAGACCATCAGGGATCTGGTCACTGTTGGTGCCATGCACTGAATTTAAGGCTGCAGCTTTTCATCATATTATTTTAATTTTTGATTGGATACTATGGCACACCACGTCAGAGTTTTCAGATAAGAATCTGAGAATGCTGGGACAGAAAGGACAGAGGAGGCTGTAAAAATTCACCAGGAGACAGAAATAGTTAGCTCAAACTCCGCTGGTGGCACTGGGAGTGTTGTGCTGGTCTGTGACCCCAATGACTAGGAGTTCAAGTTCCCTTCTTGCCTGATCCCTGTGATTAATTTTGCAAGAATCACTGGGTCAAATTCTGTGGCCAGTGATACACAGGAGATCACATTAGATTATCATTATGGTCCCTCTTGGCCTTAAATTCTAGGCATTGATTAAATAAACTCCATTATACACCCATCTAGCTTATACCATGTGGCAGGTTTTCATTTTTATCACATAAACACCAGAGTTGACGGGCACAAGAGCTTTCACATCTATATAATAGATCTGAATCCCTACCCGAGGTCATCTTGGTCTATTTCTTAACGAATAGGTATCCACATAAACCACCATCACAGTTGGCCCTAATTGGCTACTAGCATCATTGTCAACAGAGATCTAGGAACTAATTAAATAAACCTCATTACACATCTAGAGAACAAGGATTGCAAAAGATGTTGCATATGTTGGGGCTTCATATTTTCAAAGCTGCTTAAGTGATTTGGACATGCATTAATTTCTAATGAGAGCTGAGCATTAAAATCTCACCCTCAATCTCTAGTATTGTCAAGTTGGCCTCTTTCATATGAATGCTAAATTTAGGTGTTGAATAAGTCCAAACACCACTTTTACCCCACTCCTACTAGTAGGATATTGCTTAGTTGTAAGGAAAACTCAAAGAACATTGAATCAAATAGTCAGCTGCTTTGAGATGATGCTTTTGTGAATGAAACACCTGACTTGGACTGCATTTTATATCTGGGAAGTTAGACTAGTGAAATTCCCTCTAAGACTACTTTGGCAAGCTGCCAACAGCAAAAGAAACAAGCTCTCTTCGCCTTTTCTATTCCCACTTCGTTTCTAAAGTGCTGTGTCGGAAGTTGCTGTGGAATATAGGTCACTGTATGGTAGTTGCTGGCATTTCCATATAACCGGTCATGGTTTGTGGTTGCGTTCATTCTTGTATTTGACTTCAGGATGCAGATGTTTTCTGTCAGTGCTGGCCACCTTCCAGGGTTATAAATATTGCCTGTAATAAGGAGTAGGGGGGAAACAGGGCTGTGTTTTATTGGTGGTAGTTAAGGCTATGATTTTGGCACAGAAATGTTTAGTAAATTTCACGGTGGAGATGCAGGAAAAAGAAGATAAGTCACGGAAAGTTCACCAAATAATGTAGTTTGCATTACAGGTCTGTCGCATCTTACGCGCATTTAACATGCGCGAATTCAGCTTTACGCGGTCGGCAAAAACAAAAACAAAAAGAGAAAAATAACAATTTAAATATTGTTCCTGTAGTGCGGGCGATTTCGCCCGCCATTACACTCAACGTAATTTTGACTATACGCAGTTTTCGCTTTACGCGCTGATGTAACCCCAGCGTAAGATGAGACAGACCAGTACATCAACATAAGAGTATAGTGGGGTGCTGAAAGATGGGGCCTAGGAAGGGGGTTTTGGAGAGCAAGTCCACACTGCACTCACCCACAGCAGTGGCTCCTGACCGGACTCCCTGCTCTTAGTTTGTGATCTAGCTAGGGTGACCAGACAGCAAGTATGAAAAATCGGGATGGGGGGTGGGGGGTAATAGGAGCCTATATAAGAAAAAGACCCAAAAATGGGGACTGTCCCTATAAAATCGGGACATCTGGTCACCCTAAATCTAGCGCACAAGGTCACAGCGCCACTCCGATTTGGCTCATTCACCCCTCTGCCTCTATCAGCGGAGGGGTGGACAGGCCAAACCTGAGTGGCGTTGCGACCTAGTGCACAGGTGCACTGCGCCACTCACTGTGGTGGACTAATCAAATGCGTTTTTACAAGAGATTTCCAAGGTTTCTCAGACTTTATTCAAATTCACGATTTCTGTGGCCACCGTGATCTCTGTGACAAAATCAGAGGTTGTGCGTAGGTTGACATGACATGGCTTTTGAAGGGGTGTGTGTGTGTGTTTGTTTGGAAGGCACTGTAAGCATATTGGGTGTATAGCAGTAGTTTGCATTGTAGCTGTTTACCCTTTGTATTGTTCAACATTAAAGCTGAGATTTTTTAAATATGTCTAAGGGAGTCAGATGTCCAGTATGAAGAGAGAGGAGGCTGCTGGCATGATTTAATCATGGATTTCTACATAAAAGTTCATTCTTGTTGGTTGTTATAACCTTAATACATATTCTTCACAACTCGGAGATAGATGTAGGTTTCATTTTTAGAAGGTACACACTATACATTTTTAAACAGTGATTTATTTTGAAAACTTTTCAGATTAGTTTTACAGCTATATTAGAAAATGAATGATTGTTTGGTTATTTCATTTACCAAAGGTAATTGAAGCAGATATTTGAGAGGTCATTGGGAGGTGAACTATCTCCAGTTCAACAGGTTAATCATTAATATTTGGAGGCTTTTCTTGCCATGCTATATTAGGAAGAGAACATCACCAGACAGACATTTAAATTGTTTTATTTAACTAAAACAACAACATTATGTATTCTGGATATTTTTCTTCAACAGCAAACATATAATATTTTAACAAAACAAACATATGAATTTTTGAATTTAGTTAAACATTCAAGTTTTATAAAATCAGGCTTGTTTTTGTTAAAATTGTTTTTAACTAAAATAGTTAAATGAAATATTTAAAAAACAAAAATTAAATCAACTATGTCAGCCAGGTCAACATGAGAAACTTAGAATATTGGCTTCTGCAGCTAACTCCGTCGTCTTCACCTTCATTTTCCTGTTTGTTCATAATTTGGAAAAGAAAAACAAGCTGTCCTGCTTTTTCAGGTCCAAAACGATTTTTTAATTTGGAATGAATTAGTCCAAAGGAAGAAAATATTCTTTCTACACCGGCAGAAAAAGCTACTGCTGTTAAAAGCTCTGAAGTTTATTATAATTGGCATTATGGAGGGATGATTGCTGGATGTCCATGTCATAGCCAACTTCTCTTCTTCAGCAGTTAAGGCTTGACCCTGGTCCCGAGCACTGAGAATATTTGCAAGAAAATGAGCTGGAGATAGTGCTTGTCCCATTTGTTTTTTTAATGCTGGAATTTAACTCTCTCATTTTATATTTCTCTTTTTAAGATCTCACTCAGTTCCTTCCAAATTTCAACAGCGTCAGCAATAAAACAGCTATTTCCCTGCTTTTTGTTCAAGGCTAGAGAAATAGGCTTCAGGGTACTCAGCATGTGTTCAACATTTCTCTGAAGCCCAATGTTGAGAACTTTGGCTGTGACAGAGCCATCTACTTTTTCACCATTTTGTTCACAAACTGTCATCAGATTAGGCCAGTTCTTGATATAGTCCCCAAAACAGTCCACTACTGAGTTCCATCGCACGTCTTGTGGGAGAGTTAGCTTGGTTCCTCCCACTTTTTTCAGAGCAGCTGCTGCAAAGTGGTTGTTACGGAAGTATTTTGCAATTTCAACAGCATTAGCCTTTATTTCTGGAACACTGAAGTCTTTGGCTAGGAGGTGCATCAAATGAGCACTGCAACCATATGTTATTAGCTTGGGGCTCTCTTCACTCTCTTCTAATAATTTCTTCTCCTCTTGGATACGTTTGCAGCATTGTCTGTGACCAAGCTGCGTACTAGACATTTGAATTTTTGTTCGCAGTTTGTTATAATTGTTACTGCTACTTCTTGTAAGTATTCTGCTGTGTGTGCATTTCCTGATGTATCAATTGTTTCAGTAAGGAAGACATTCCCTTCTTCTGTTGTGACACAAGCACATACAACAGGACCATTGTGGACATTGGTCCACAATGTCTCTAACCCATCAAGACTCAGGTTAACAATTTTACCCTCTAGACCTTTTGCACACTGCTCAATTTCTCTTTCATACACTTTATCCAGCAATTTGCCTGTGACATCTGCTCTGTTGGGTGGACTGTATCCTGGTCTTAATGACTGAACCATGTTAATGAAGTGTGGGTTCTCAGTCCTACAGAAAGGAGAGTTTGTTGCATAAACAAACCAGGCAATTTTTTCATCTTTTTGTAATCTGCTGGTTCTTATCTATGGTTGTTTCTGGATGATGGAGATTTTTTTTTTCTTTTTGCTACAGGCGATATACTGTGGTCATGTGACATACATGATGCGACTGAAACACTATCATTGGCAGATAACTCTGAAACTATAGAAAATGATGGTGATCTTGAAGGTGGATAGTCTTCAGAATCCTCTATGTTGAGGTTGGATTCTCCTAAACAAAATAAGTCAATGCAGTTATTTAATTATTAGTACCGTACTGCTCATTTAGTATTATTCATTGCATTCACTGACAGTACTACTATAAAGGTGAAATTGTAAAAGGAAGATCTGCCTATTTCAGCTGTTTATTTTTTATCACAACTGCATCTAAAATGCTAGTACCATAGAGTAACAGCTATATTTTTTGCTCAAACATGAGAATTCAAGAATAGTCCAGAAGGAAGACAGGCAGTCCTTAAGAAAGAAGCATGGAATAAAAAAGTTTACCAACCTGAAGATCCTGCATGTTCAGACATGTTCCTTTCATCATCTTCAACGCAGCTTCCTCCTGAGAAGGAACACTTCTCACGATGTTGTTTCATTCGGGAAACCAGGCCTTGCATTTCTTTGTTGCACTGTTTGCATTTTGTACGCATGCCTGTCTTACCCAAAGGTAGAGGAACTTCATTAAAATATTCCCAAACTGGGTCTCTTTTACGGCCTGCTGCCATTATAGGTTTTCTCTTCTAGTGAGAGAATGGTCTGGTAGATCTCAAATCAATGAAGGCTACACTCAGAAAGACCTCAAGACTTCTGGAATATGCTGCTCAAACAGTTTCACTTTTATTTCTACTGCCTGTCCCTTCCTTCTCACATTTATCTCCAGACTTCTTCTCCTTGTCCAGATCTATTCCGCCCCCAACAATCTTCTATTCATTGAACTTTTTGAAACTTTGCACTTTTAGAGAGAGATAAGGGATCGACTCTGTGTACACATTTGCAGAGGGCCAATAGGGTTGAGGTCTGTTATTTCTCACCTCTATATATTATTTATTTGTTTAAAAACATTTTTGCTGTTAACAATACAAATCCAGTTTGAAAACTGCAAAACTAAGCATCTTTGATGGTATCTTCTAGACCGGGGCGGGCAAACTTTTTGGCCGGGTTTCGGAAATTGTACGGAGGGCCGCCCCTTGAGGCCCCTCCCCCCCCGGGACTCCTGTCCCATCCAACCCACCCTGTTCCCTGACGGCCCCCCGGGACCCCTGCCCCATCCACCCCCCCACTCCCTGTTCCCTGACCGCCCCTGGAACTCCTGCCCCTGACTGCCCCCCGCTCCCTGTTCCCTGACAGCCCCCAGAACCCCCACCCCTGACTGGCCCCCGCCGTCCCATCCAACCCTCTCTCTCCTTCCTGACTGCCCCCCGGGACCTCTGCCCCCATTCAACCCTCCTGTTCCCCGCCCTCTGACCGCCCCGACCCCATCCACCCCCCTGCCCCCTGACCACCCCCCCAAACTCCCCTGCCCTCTATCCAACCCCCCCTGCTTCCTGCCCCCCTTACCGCGCTGCCTGGAGCACTGGTGGCTGGCGGCACTACAGCCACGCTGTGCAACACAAAGCACTGGGTCAGGCCGCAGCCCCAGAGCATTGTGCCAGCGGCGGGGCACGCTGAGGCTGCGGGGGAGGGGAAACAGCAGGGGAGGGGCCGGGGGCAGGAGCTCAGGGGCCGGGCAGGCCGGTCCCGCGGGCCTGATGTGGCCCACGGGCCGTAGTTTGCCCACCTCTGTTCTAGACTGAGCACTGAGTCCCATTGAGTAGATCGAAAGATTAACCTAAATAATCTATACAGAAGCCCCTGGAACCCCATAAGATTGGGTCCCCAATCCATGAACTATTGGAACTCATTTACAAAACTTTTCTTAAACATTACATGAATACACCGTCTCATACTATAGAATTAGAATTTATAATCCCTATTCCATGATGAGATCTCTTTGAGCTATAATGTATCTTAATTCAAACTATCTTTAGATAGGTTTTTTCCTCAAAAAGCATTTTATAAAAAAAAATCCGATTTAAATTAAAAAAATCTGGTTGTTTCTTTAAAAAAAAAAAAAAAAAAATCATTGATTTTTATCCACCCTGGGCTCTAGAATTTACTCCCTGCACTTAGTCTGAAATAGTCCAGATTTGGTAACCTGAAAGGCACGCTGCAGAAGATGGATAAGGCTTTTGGGGAGGGCTGAGGGTCTAATTCCCACAATGATGGAATAGAAAGGAGTGGTTTTGTACTGCAGGTGGCTGTCAGGTGGAGTTCCTGCAGGAGCCATTGTTTCAGTGCCGCTGGGACTACGTTGCAGTATTAATTGTGCATTCAGGCATCTGGAGCCTTTTATAGGTGTCTTTTTATTATTTAAATCCAAATAAATAAATTCCCAGTAACTGCAACGGCAATTGGGTGTTCAGTTCCCTTAGCTGCTTTGAAAATCTGAGGCCACGTCCTCACTACGGGGGCGGGGGTCGATTTAAGATACACAAATTCAGCTACGCGAATAGCGTAGCTGAATTTGACGTATCGGAGCCGACTTACCCCGCTGTGAGGACGGCGGCAAATCGACCTCCGCGGCTCCCCCGTCGACGGCGCTTACTCCCACCTCCGCTGGTGGAGTAGAAGCGTCGATTCAGGGATCGATTGTCGCGTCCCGACGAGACGTGATAATTCGATCCCCGAGAGATCGATTTCTACCCGCCGATTCAGGCGGGTAGTGTAGACCTGCCCTCAGTTTGAGAGGATTACTGAAAATGTCACTCACAAAATATGTGTTTAAGTGATTCTTCTGTAACAGAGCTGGAAGGAAGTGAGTACAGATGGAGTTGATAAAAAATACCCCTTTCTTGCTTTGAATGCAATGGATACTGTAACATGGGAAGAAAGCTGCAGTTCTCACCCCTTCTTCTGATGTGCGTGCTTCCACGGCAGAAAGCAGGTGGTGATTTGTGTGGTGGGGAATCCAGCTTAGCAAAGTTTTTTGGGTCACACTTTATATTAAGGATCCATTTATAAAGAATTAATGAATGATTATCAGACATTTTTATTAAACAGCTGCTATGTTGTTATAGAGTCCAACAGATCAGTTAGTGGTTTATAACTATGTGTTCTAGGCTGCTATAACACCTTCTGCTATAGTGTTTACAGCCATCTAACTGTAACCAAATAACTGAATGTAGCCAAATTCATTGTCTAAAGACAAAGCAGTACAGTATGAAAAGGGGACATACGAACCCTTCTTCCAGGAAGCAATTCTTGTCTCGCAGCGTGTTCCCCTTACACCAAAGGTATGCTTCAAAGATCTGCATTTCAGCGATTTGTAGTATGACTTTACAAGTTACACAGCTCTTTATATGTCACTAAATCCAGCCCACTGGTTGTAACAGTTCCTTAACTTCTTGTTCTGGGCTGTACTTTTCTTTCCTCTGTTTTGCATACTACATTCCAAACCAGTTGGGTGGAATGGTACTTGTACTAGGACCCAGAACAAATGTACTTTGATTTTGACTAATTTTGTATTTGCTAGTGCCAAAGTTGACTTCAGCTTTGCAAAGCATTATGGGATACTTAGTATGCTTACTCTTGTTCACGCATGCTACCATTCAACTGTAAAGCTTTGTGCTAACATTTAGATAGAATATAACGCGCAATACTTATTAGTATGGTGTGCAGTACGTATAAGTATACATATTAGCTAACAGGCTGTTGGCTGCATGTCTGAGGGGAGATTCAGGATAGGCAGGGGCAGCATAACCAGTGGATCCCCTAAGCTTCACAAGGTGCTTGGACCCAGTGGTGTAGAGCCCCGGAGCCACAAAGTACCAGGAGCAGGGAAAGCTGTAGAATGTAGATGCTCCACATGGTCCCTGCTTCTTGCAGTCTCCAGCCAGCCTTTGTGAGTCAGCTCCCCACTTCAGTGCGGCTTCCTCTGCACCTCAGACCCCTTATCTTGATTCCTGCTCCCCTTCCCACTTTTGCTTCCCTCTGCACCTTCTAAAATTCACAGGACCTGCTGTAGCCCTTGCTGTAGCCAGTGCACTGGGAGGCCAGTCTGGGTCTGGGAGCAGAACCAAGGTCTGGTACATAGGGCAGCCTGGGAAGATGGAGTAGATAACTTGAGTGAACCATTGTAAATCCCAATTTGCTCACCATAGGATTGCAGATGAGTTACTCTGAGATAATGGTCCACAATTTACAAGTAGCTCATTTTGGCAACTCTTTTTGATGCATCAGTTCGAGCACAACATGTCAAGCCCCTGCTATGCACAGTTACACATGTTATGAAAAGTCAGTACAAACCACAAAACACAGGATTTTACTAAACAAATATGTCAGTTCTCAACAGTTCTTTAGCTGAGTGGAGTTTATCGTATCTTGCAATCTTGCCAATTAATCACCTTCCTGCCAGTTGGAAAATAAATCTTTCTTGAAAATGTTCATGAGGTCTTTATTCTTTTTTTCTCCCCTTCACATTCCTTTCATCACATAGCAATGCTGGACTGAAAAACTCGCTGTTCGACTCCACAGCTGCCATGGGTAGCAATCAGCTCCTGGAGAAAGATGGCACTGAAAACCGTAGTAAAGATCTCAGCAATGGCACCGACAGCAATTTGGAAGCCGCCAGGAGGCTGGCTAAGCGCCTCTACCAACTGGACCGATTCAAGCGCTCTGATGTGGCAAAGCACCTGGGTAAAAAGTATGTGTTGACACAGGGCTTTTCATGAACTGTCATTCGTATGGTCGATTCTGTACAATAATAAGAGCAGCTTGAAGTTTGATTTTTAATAATAAACTTTTTGGGTTTTTTTTAAGCAATGAGTTCAGCAAACTTGTGGCTGAGGAATACCTGAAGTTTTTTGATTTCACGGGTATGACGCTGGATCACTCCCTCAGGTATGTGCTCATGTCCAAACCTCATATTCTTTTCACGTTGTCTCAATAGATATAATTATCCCTAGAGAATCTAAGGAATTGAAGATGGAGTCCTAGGGGAGGTTAATTCCCATTCTTTCAGTTTGCAGTTCGAGTGTATAAAAACATAAGAACATAAGAACTGCCATCCCGGGTCAGACCAATGATCCATCTAACCCGGTATCCTGTCTCCGACAGTACCAGACAAGTAGCAGACAAGTCTTGTCTCCGACACTACCAGAGCTTCAGAGGGAGTGTACAGAACAGGGCAGTTGGAGTGATCCACCTCTGTCTTCCCCTCCTGGCTTCTGGTAGTCAGAGGTTTAGGGACACCTGCAGCTGGAGTTGCATCTCTGACTATCTTGGCTAACAGCCATAAATTTACCTAGTTCTTTTTTGAACCCATTTATACTTTTGGCCATCACAACATCCCATGGCAATGAGTTCTGCAGGTTAATTGTGTGCTGTGTGAAAAAGTACTTCCTCTTGTTTGTATTAAACCTGCTGTCTAATAATTTCATTGGATGACCCTAGTTTTTGTGTTATATGAAGGGGTAAATAATATTATCTAGGGCTGTCAATTAATTGCAGTTAACTCATGCGATTAACTCAGAAAAATTAATTGTGATTAATCGCACATATAACAATAGAATACCAATTAAAATTTATTAAATATTTTTGGATGATTTTCTACATTTTCAATATTGATTTCAATTACAACACAGAATAGAAAGTGCACAGTGTTCACTTTCTATTATTATTTTTTATTACAAATACATGCACTGTAAAATGATGAACAAAAGAAATAGTATTTTTCAGTTCACCTCATGCAAGTACTGAAGTGTAACTTCCAAATGCAGATTTTTTTTTGTTACATAACTGCACTCAAAAACAAAACACTATAAAACTATAGAGCCTACATGTTCACTCAGTCCTACTTATTCTGCCAATCGCTAAGACAAAAAGTTTGTTTACATTAACGGGAGATACTGCCAGGGCCGGCTCCAGGCACCAGGCAACCAAGCACATGCTTGGGGCGGCACCTGGTAAGGGGCGGCCAATCTTGGGGGGGCGGTGGGGGGGCGGTGGGGGGGGCGGGCCCCGGCGGCGCGGCATTCCGCGGGGGGGGGCGGGCTCCGGCGGAGCGGTGCTCGGCGGGGGGGGGGCGGGCTCCGGCGGCGCGGCGCTCGGCGGGGGGGGCGGCACGGGGCGCGGCGCTCGGGGGGGGTTCCGGCAGCGCGGCGCAGGGCGGGGGGGCGGCACGGGGCGCGGCGCTCGGGGGGGGGGTTCCGCAGCGCGGCGCTCGGCTGGGCGGGCTCAGGGGGTGGTGCTTTTTTTTGCTGCTTGGGGCAGCAAAAAACTTAGAGCCGGCCCTGGATACTGCTGCTTGCTTCTTATTTACAATGTCACCTGAAAGCGAGAACAGGCGTTCGCATGGCACTTTTGTAGCCGGCGTTGCAAGGTATTTACGTGCCAGATATGCTAAACATTCGTATGCCCCTTCATGCTTCGGCCACCATTCCAGAGGACATGCTTCCATGCTGATGATGCGCGTTAAAAAAATAATGCGTCAATTAAATTTGTGACTGTCCTCCTTGGGGGGAGAATTGTATGTCTCCTGCTCTGTTTTACCGGCATTCTGCATATATTTCATGTTGTTATAGCAGTCTTGGATGATGACCCAGCACATGTTCATTTGAAGAACACTTTCACAGTAGATTTGACAAAACGCAAAGAAGGTACCGATGTGAGATTTCTAAAAATAGCTACAGCACTGTACCCAAGGTTTAAGAATCCGAAGTGCCATCCAAAATCGGAGATGGACGAGGTGTGGAGCTTTCAGAAGTCTTAAAGAGCAACACTCTGATGTGGAAACTACAGAACCAGAACCACCAAAAAAGAAAATCAAGCTTCTGCTGGTGGCATCTGACTCAGATGATGAAAATGAACATGTCAGTCTGCACTGCTTTGGAGCGTAGAACCCATCATCAGCATGGAGGCATATCCTCTGGAATGGTGTTTGAAGCATGAAGGGACATATGAATCTTTAGCGCATCTGGCATGTAAATATCTTGCAACACCAGCTACAACAGTGCCATGTGAAAGTCTGTTCTCACTTTCAGGTGACATTGTAAACAAGAAGCAGGCAGCATTATCTCCTGCAAATTGTAACCAACCTTGTTTGTCTGAGTGATTGTCTGACCAAGGAGTAGGACTGAGTGGACTTGTAGGCTCTAAAGTTTTACATTGTTTTATTTTTGAATGCAGTTTTTTTATAGATAATTCTACATTTGTAAGTCAACTTTCATGATAAAGAGATTGCACTACAGTACTTGTATTAGGTGAATTGAAAAATATTTTTTTTTGTTTTTTTTACAGTGCAAATATTTGTACTAAAAAATAAATATAAAGTGAGCACTGTACACTTTGTATTCTATGTTGTAATTGAAATCAATATATTTGAAAATGTAGAAAACATCCAAAAATATTTAAAATAAATGGTATTCTATTGTTGTTTAACAGCGCGATTAATCACGATTAATTTTTGTAATCGCTTGACAGCCCTAATATTATCATAACATTACTAAAGAAACTAGAAATTGGTGACATTCCCTGGAGGGAAGCACTTCTGTTGAATTGTTAAAATTCTTGATGTGACATTACCCAGGGTGCAATCTGGACTGCTGAACAGCTGTGTCCCAACTTGGGGTGCCTTTTACACTGCTTTGCTGTGAGAGCAACCACTCCTGGTCTGCTCTCACCCACCCTCCAGCATGTAAATTACTCCCAGCTATACCGTATGAGTGGTACGGGCAGCCACTCTTGAATTACACTGCACGGCAACACCAGCCAATTCCCAGTCCCAGACTTTCCCCAGAAATGTGCATCTTGTACCGCCCAGCTCGCTCCTGGCTCATATAAAGTCTGTCATTTTATTAATAGAAAATGATATGCACAAATCCTGTTATCTCACATGGAGTTTCCCAAACACTTCAGTCCAAGCATACACTGGCTTAGATAAAACAATAAAACAAGTTTATTAACTACAAAAAGATAAATTTTCAATGGTTACAAGTAATGAGGCATAAAAGTCAGAGTTGGTTACAAGAAAATAAAAATAAACGCTACTAATACCTAACTTAAGAAGTTAGAGTGAATTCAAAGCAAAGGCCTCTCTCACCATGTTTCAGCAGTCTTACTGGCTGAATTCCATTCTGCCAGGATCCCTCCCCAGTCCAGTGATCCGTCCTTTGTCCTTCAAGTGTTGCCAATGCCGTGAGTAGAGATGAAAGGAGAAATTTGGGGCCTCTGTTCCCCATTCTTGCACCTTTTCCTCTTCTTTGAGAATTATCTCTAGCTGGGGGTCAGGAGACAGAAAGTCTGTGGGGACGGGAACCTCCAGCTGTTTCTTTGCCAAGATGTAAATTTCCTGTTCATACCCTTTTTCCTGCCAAAAGAATGGCCACTTAACCAGGTGCAGGTCCATTTGATTTAATTAACACCTGGTTGACACCAGTTTGCCTTTTATCTCTGAGGAACTGGTTTGTTTCTGCTTTTTCTAAACTTAAAACATGTTTCAGGAATGTTATACAGTAGACATTTATAACTTTGCATACAATGCTACCACACATATTTCACCAGGACAATAATGATCAGCAAATTATGAGTGCTTCTTCGAGTGATTGCTCCTGTGTATTCCACAGTAGGTGTGCGTGCTCGCCACGTGCACCGGTGCCGGAAGTTTTTCCCTTAGCAGTACCCGTAGTGAGGGAGCACCGCGGCGACCCCTGGAGTGGCGCCTGTATATCGCGCTATAAGGGGAGCTACGGGCTCCCCCCACCCTCAGTTCCTTCTTGCCGCCAGTGAAGATAGTCGGAACTTTTGTGCTCCAGCTCTGCTGTAACCCTTCTTTTCGACCGTAGTGGTACCGTTGTACATTGTTCTTCAGTCGTTAGAGCGGGCTTAGGGCATGCCCCGGGCTTCAAGTCGTGCGCCTCCTGTCGCCGCTCTATGCCCAGGAGCAACCCTCACGCTGACTGTCTTCACTGCCTGGGTGAGACTCACATAAGCGACCGTTGCAAGATCTGTAGGTCGTTCAAGCCAAGAACCAAGAAGGAGAGAGACGTCAGACTTCGAGCTCTCCTGATGGAGTCGGCACTGACTCCGACGCCGGTGCACAGATCGGACTTGGAACTGGCCGCCGCGTCATCAGTACGTAGCGAGGCCCCTTCGACCAGTCGGCGCCGTTCTCCCTCCAGAAAGCAAGGGAAGGGCTCGGCCTCGCAACACCGCCGCGATAAGGACAAGGGGGAGGCTGGTCCCGCGCTGGGCAGCCCTCGATCCCCTCCGGGCTCTAAGGCTCCGACTCGTGTGGAGCGGAGCAGCCCAGTACCATTGACCCAGGCATCCCCACTGGTACGGATGCTGTCGACACCAGAGGTGGTGCAGGCGGCGAAGGACATTATGTCCCTGCCTGTCCTGAGCTCGCAATCGGGTATGGGCCCTAGGTCGCGGGGCAAGCCCCCTTTGGGTGCCCACCAGACCTCTCCGAGCAGCCGCAGTTCCCGCTCTGAAGATCGATCCCCGCACCGCAGCGGCCGCTCTTCGGACAGCTCCCGGCCACCCTCGACGTCGTCCAGACCGTCAGGGCCGCCGTCGGGACGGGAGTTGCGGGGACCCTCCATGCCCCCTGCCAGCGAGCAGAGGCACCGAGGGAGGCACCGGGAACGCTCATCTGCTAGACGTGGGTACCGGAGCCGCTCTCGACGGGACAGACGTCGCCGCTCCCATTCCAGCTCCCGCTCGTCGAGGCACCACGCCGGAGACTCCCCTTGGGGTACCTCGGCGTCAAGGCACCGGGCTTCGCATCGCCCCCATGCGTACCGAAGCAGTTCGTCGCGTGGGTACTGTTAGTCGTCGTCAAGATCCCGGTCCCGAGGGAGACGACGCTACAGACGCCGCTCCTACCGCTCCCGCGGCACCGAACGTTCTTCGGTGACCTCGGCTGCGGCACACGTCCACCCACCCTCGGCACGTGCCATCCCGCCGGAGCACATATTGCCATTCTGTGCTCAGCCAAACCAATGGCAAGGGACTCCGTGGCAAGGACAGTGGTGCCAATGGGCAACCGTGGCCATCGGTGCCAGCCCAAGTGGAGGCCCGTTCGGTCGCCGGAGTGTCCCGGGCTCCATCGGCCTCCTCCGGCCGCCCACGAGACAAATCGGCGGGCCACGAGTCGGCAGACACGCGCCGGGACTCTGATCTCGGTATCGACGCCCTGGCACCGACCGAGGTGCCCGGCTCCGTATGGGCCATCTCCCCGGTAACGGACGACACCATAGCGGCGCCTTCGCCTTCACCTTCGGTCCCGCAGGAGGACTTCAAGGCGCACCAGGACCTGCTAAAGTGGGTGGCTTCCAACCTACAGCTGCAGGCCGAGGAGATGGAGGGTCCATCCGAGTCCCTCTTTAACGTCCTGTCTCCCTCGGCACTGGGTTGCGTGGCCCTGCCTCTGCACCAGGGTATTGCCAACATTTCAAACTCCCTGTGGCAAACCCCCGCCTCCTTGGCCCCAATCTCGAAAAAGGCCGAGAGAAAATACTTTGTGCCGGTGAAGGACCATGAATACCTGTATTCACACCCGGCACCCAACTCGCTCGTCGTGGAATAGGTAAACCACAGAGAGCATCAGGCCAGCCCACGCCCACCCCAAAAAATAAAGACGCCAGGAGACTGGACTCCTTTGGCAGAAAATTTTATTCGTCGGCTAGCTTCCAGCTTCGCGTAGCCAACCACCAGGCCTTACTGAGCAGGTACGACTTCAACCTGTGGGAGTCCCTGCCTAAATTTGAGCCTCTCCTCCCGGACCGGGACAGGAAGGTCTTCAGGGCCCTGGTGGAAGAGGGGTCGGCGGCGGCGGCGGCAAAAGTGGCCCTGCAAGCGACGTCCGATGCAGCGGACACGGTGGCCTGCTCGATGGCTTCCGCGATCACCATGCACAGGGTGTCGTGGCTCTTGTGCCTCCGTCGACAGCCCGGACAACAATCGCTGATGCAGGACCTCCCGTTCGATGGCAAGGCGCTCTTCGCGGACCTGATGGACGTCAGGCTGCATGGGATGAAGGATTCCCGAACCACCTTGCAGACCTTGGGCCTTTATGTCCCCCGGCTAAGGACAAGGTCAGATCTGTTCTGGCGGCTCAACCTGCGAGGAGCAGATATGAGCCCCCGTACAAAAGGCCCAGAGACCAGAAGCGTCAGTCTCAGGGCAGGTCTACACTTACTTCCTGGTCCGGCCGTAAGCAATCGATCTTCTGGGATCGATTTATCGCGTCTTGTCTAGACGCGATAAATCGATCCCGGAAGTGCTCGCCGTCGACGCCGGTACTCCAGCTCGGCGAGAGGAGTACGCGGCATCGACGGGGGAGCCTGCCTGCCGCGTCTGGACCCGCGGTAAGTTCGAACTAAGGTACTTCGAATTCAGCTACGTTATTAAGGACGCGTACTTTCATGTCCATATTTTAGAGGGACACAGACGCTTCCTCCGATTCATGGTGGGGATGGACCATTACCAATTCACGGTCCTCCCCTTTGGCCTATCCACGGCTCCCAGGGTCTTCACGAAATGTATGTCGGTGGTAGCGGCGTACCTCAGGCGGGAGGGCGTACAAATCTTCCCTTACCTGGACGACTGGCTCCTCAAGGGGGAGTCTCGTTTCAAGGCGGAGTCCCATATAGAGCTGCTCCTCTCGACATGCGCCGATCTAGGCCTGGTCGTGAACGAGACCAAATCGACATTAGTGCCCGTTCAGCACATAGAGTTCATTGGGGCCCTGCTGGACTCCTCCAGGGCCACAGCCTCTCTCCCCCGGACAGGTTCGAGACCCTAAGAGGTCTCATCCTTCCCGGTGACCACGGCGAGGGCGTGTCTTCAGATTCTGGGACACATGGCGGCGTGCACTTACGTGGTCCGCCATGCCAGGCTCCGTATGAGGCTCCTCCAATTATGGCTGGCCTCCCAGTTCTCCCAGGCTCGGGATGGTCTGGACAAGGTTCTCACGGTCCTGTCCCCGATACTTGCTTCCCTTCTATGGTGGTCCTGCCCGAGCAATATGTTGCAAGGGATTCCCTTCAGGGAGGCCAACCCGTCCATAGACCTGATGTCCGACGTTTCGGACCTGGGCTGGGGAGCCCACATGAGGGACATGCAAACCCAGGGAACGTGGTCGGCCCCGGACTTGCCCCTTCACATAAACGTCAAGGAGCTCAGGGCTGTTCAGTTGGCGTGCGTGGCGTTTCTCACGCACCTCCGCGGTAAGGTGGTCAGAGTCCTCATGGACAACACCGCCGCCATGTACTATATCAACAGGCAAGGCGGGACTCGTTCCCTAGCCCTCTGCCGAGAAGCCCTAAACCTATGGGAGTTCTGCATAGCCCACGATATCTCCCTGAGGGCGGCTGACCTCCCGGGCGTCCGCAATACGCAGGCGGACCGCCTCAGCAGGGTCTTCTCCCCCCAGTACTAGTGGTCGCTCCACTCGGAGGTCGCTCACTGGCTCTTCCAAGAGTGGGGAGCTCCCCAGATCGACCTGTTTGCAAATCGTCAGAACTGGCGTTGCCCCCGGTTCTGCTCCAGGGGAGGGGTGGGGGAAGGCGCGATCTCCGACGCGTTCCTCCTGAGCTGGTCGGGCCAGCTCCTCTATGCCTTTTCCCTGTTGCCCCTCATCGCCAAGGTCCTTCAGAAGGTGAAAGCGGACAGGGCGAGAGTCATTCTCATAGCCCCAGCGTGGGCCCGCCAGCACTGGTACGGGCCCTTCCTACGCCTCTTAGCGGCCCCCCCCGAGGGCGCTGCCGCTCCGCCCGGACCTCTTCTCCCAGGACGGGGGGGCGCCTCCTCCATCCCAATCTGGCCGCGCTTCACCTGACAGCGTGGCTGCTCCGTGGCTGAATGAGGAGGAGAATTGGTGTTCGGAGCAGGTAAGGCGAGTCCTCCTGGAAAGCAGGAAGCCGTCCACGTGTAGGACGTACGTGACGAAGTGGTCCAGGTTCGCCAGGTGGGCGAGTGAGCAGGGAGTGTCCCCTTCTGCCGCACCTCTCCAGTTTATCCTGGACTACCTCTTATCGCTCAGGGACTGGCACCTGCCTCGGTCAGGGTGCACCTGGCGGCCATATCGGCCTTTCACCCGCCGGTGCAAGACCGCTCGGTATTCTCCCACTCGATGACCTCCCGTTTCCTGAAGGGCCTTGACCGTTCGTTCCCGTACGCTAGGCCCCCTGTGCCGCAATGGGACCTCAACCTGGTCTTGTCCCAGCTCACGGGGCCCCCCTTTGAACCCCTGGCCACGTGTTCCTGGTCACACCTCTCGTGGAAGGTGGCCTTCCTAGTAGCGATCACGTTGGCCTGACGTGTCTCGGAGCTCAGGGCCTTAACCTCAGAACCCCCCTATACGGTTTTCCATAGGGATAAAGTCCCCCGCCACCGATTGTAAGGGCACACTCTACGAGGTCTCAGGCCTCATCAGCTGCCTACGTCACCCATGTCCCCATCCAGGACGTTTGTAGGGCGGCCACGTGGGCCTCGGTTCACACATTTACTTCGCATTACGCGATCGTCTCCCAGTCTAGGGATGACGCCGGGTTCGGCAGGGCGGTACTTCGTCCCGAACCATTGTGAACTCCTACACACCTCCAACGGATATTGCTTGGAATCACCTACTGTGGAATACACATGAGCAATCACTCGAAGAAGAAAGGACAGTGACCTGTTCCGTAACTGGCTTTCTTCGAGATGTGTTGTTCCTGTCTATTCCACATCCCGCCCTCCTTCCCCTCTGTCGGAGTTGTCCGTCAAGAAGGAACCGAGGGTGGGGGGAGCCCATAGCTCCCCATATACAGGCACCACTCCAGGGGTCGCAGCGGGTGCTCCCCCACTACGGATGCTGCTAAGGGAAAAACTTCCGGCACCGGTGCAGGTGGCGAGCACGCACACCTACTGTGGAATAGACAGGAGCAACGCATCTCGAAGAACACCAGTTACGGAACAGGTAACTGTCCTTTTTCAAATGATCCCTCACAAGGCATACTTTGTACAAAATTTAATATAGTCTTGTAAAAGGGGTGAACATAGAGGTATAGACTGTCACAGTTGGTAATCTTCTTGCCTGTTCTGGTGATCGAGGGGAACAAATAGTAGCACTGTGGCCTAGCTGTGGTGCGTTAAAAGTTAATAGGAAAGACATGATTGAGCCAGTGCAGAAGTGCTATAAATCAGAAGAATGAGGGAATTTGACAGCAGAATCATGCTATGCGCCAAGCCTTTTTGGCTAGCCGGGTTTGGCATTCCGGCTCTCCAGTTGCACTGCACACTCGAGGTGCTGAGCTCTTCTGAAATCGTGTAAGCACCTAAGAACGTCTAGACCAATGGGAGCTGCTGGGTGCTCAGTGCTCTTCTGAAACTCTGGCTGTAGCATTTTAACTTCCTGGTGTGGAATAATCGCTGCATGTTTCAGTTTGATAAGCCATGCAGTGTGATTCCAAATATACTTTATATTTTAAATGGTGAAATCCAGTACCTTTCAGTGCATGTTTCAGGGGGGTGTTCTCCCCATGATTATTCATAACTCCCATTTATATTAATAGTAGTGCCCTTCAATAAAATATATGGTACAGTAGCTGTTCAGAACATTGCAACAGCAGTGTTACTACAGATCCAGATTGTGCCTGGTCATTACATGGTGTGCAGGGGCGAGCGTGCAGAGAGCCTTTCACCCACCATCTTAAGGCCTGTCTCAGTCACAGACCCTGCTCCCTAGGGGCACATATCACAGCAAAGGAGGATGGGAGAGGCAAGGAGGAGGTGGGGCCATAGCTTCACCCAATTGGAACCCTGAGACGCAGTCCACCCCAGGGCTCTTGATGGGGTGAAGCGGCTTCATATCACCCACAACGTAGGGTCGTGTATATTGGCAATAATCTAGCCCCTACTGCATTTGGCCCTGGCCCACTCAACATTGCAGTATTTTTTGGATAAAATAATGGAGGGTATATTTTGTACTGAATATTAATTTCTGTGGTCCTGTGGCTTCCCTTGCCTTTTGTCTTGTTTGTTAGATTGTAGAGTTGTTGGGGCAGAGAACATGTCTTCTCTGTTTGCAAAATGGAGGGCAGCGATATGAACTGGGGAGAGACTAGAGCGTGGCACAGTTATGTTTAACTATGAAGTAGATTGTTTAAAAATACGTACATAAAATTAACAACAGTTCTAGCGCGTGCCTGCGCGCACACAGATATAAGGTCTGGTGGTGCAGAGATCTCCTAGGCAGCCAGCATCAACTCACTCTCTCTCTATATATAAAATATGAGATTATTCAGCTACACCGCTGTGGACTTCCTCCATCATGTAGTGTAAACAAAAGGAGCATTTACTAATACAGTTTTGCCAACCACAAGGGCTCAAAAATCATGAGTCAGGCCCCCAAACATCCCGAGCGTTTCAGAAATAGCACATCTGGTGTACGTTGTATTTGCCTTCTTGTGTTGAGACTTCACGATTTACGTTTTAAAGTTTTTCTCTGCAACCATAAGGGCTGGAAACACCCTTTAAAAAAAAGAAAAGAAAGTGGAGACTCCCATGCGGTCACCTGACTGCAGGATTTGGGAGTTTACGAAGAGCACCAGATTTCACTGGGGGAGTTGGCAATGCTGCCGGGAGGAAGGATGCTCTTATGGTTAGGAAACTGCTCTGAGACTCAGAAGGCGTGGGGGTGGGGAGTGGAAGGGTCGGGGGGGGGGGGTGTACTAGTGGCTCTGCACAAACTTTCCTGTAACCGTGGGCAAGTTACAGTCTCCCTGTGCCTCAGCTTACAGGGCTGTGGTGAGGACAGATTCGTTAGGGCCAGATGGTTCCTGCTCTTGATGCACTTGGGTGAGGGAGCCTCGCTTTCCTTCCTCCCTTCCCTGGAGCTCCCCATAGGGTGGGGTGGCCCCACACCACCCCCCCATACTGGGGATCCTCAGGGCACAGTCTGGCCCTTAACATGTGGGAGGCCTGGGGTACTGTGGTGATAGATGCTAGAGAGATGGCTAACCATAAACATCATTGTCTCTGAAGCTATTTAATCCAGGCCTCAATCCTGCAGAACCTTAATGCACTTGCCTATGTTACTACCATGAGTGGTGCCATTGATTTCAGTGGGACTATTCACAGCAGTAAAGTTAAGCATGTGCCTAGGTGTCTGCAGGATAGGGACCAAAGTGATCATTTAAAGAACAACAGAAAATGCATTTAAAAATGGCACCATCCACAATAACAGGCCTGCACCAGTCTTCCGTCAAAGCCCAAATAGGTAGTGGTCCCAGCTGTGCTCTTCTTTTTTTATCCCTTGCATATTCTCTGTCCAAAAAGCCTCAAAATACAAGAGGAAAATATTTAAAATAATACAGTTTTGTATCAGTACATTTATCCTACTGCTCAGACCATCAATAACTTGCTTGCCCCTTTCAGGTTAAATACATAGGGAATAATTATCTAGTTGGGCTTTCTTCCATTAGAAGACTCTTGGAAACAAGTTTTTGATATGCAGTCATCAATCCCTTACTGTGAAATGTGCTATATTATAAGGGCAATGCCAAGCCAGTAGAGATCTATGTTTTTAATTTCAGCTTTCTTTAAACTTCTTTTAGGAGTTTCTTTAAAGCCTTTTCACTTATTGGAGAAACTCAGGAAAGAGAGAGAGTATTAATCCACTTCTCCAACAGATACTATCAGTGTAACCCGAACACTGTTTCTACTCAAGGTAATTTTGCTTCTGATTTCTAGGTCATGGGCATTCCTCTTTGTTCTTTCACTTTTGGCTATAGCCTGTATGTTTCCTGCTAGAAATATTCTCCTGCCTGAGGCAAAACAAGTATATGCATGAAAATGGACTGTTTGTGGAAGGCGAGAGATTGACAACAGTGAGAATGGTAGTCCTCTAATTTATCCTTGCCAGAAGAATGGTATGGACAGAGGCAGGGCAACCTTATTCATATTGGCCTCTGTTCAATACGGTATTTAAACATGCCTAAGTACTTGAGTAGTTCCTCAGCATGGCTACGTACATGCTTAAAATTGGGCATGTCCTCCCTGGCCTCATTGCATGTAGGCCAGCTAACATCAATTAGTAGGCAACTTCCTCTTCAGCACTCTCAGTAATTTTTAAAATTTGGAAAGGAAAAAACAAAACCAAGAAAGAAAACATTCCCGAATAAGAGAACAAACTATCTGCTGACATAACTCCATTGAATTCGATAGTTATACCAACAGAGAATTTGACCTAAAAATTCCAACTACTTCAGATCATGCGTAAGTCTAAAATAAAGATAGTAGGAAAAGAAAGAAAGAAAGAAAGAAAGAAAGAAAGAGGAAAAATGTATTTCAGGCCCCCCTTAATCCCAGCTACCTAGATGATTTTAGCTACTAATACATTAAAATTGGGGTAAAAGAAGATGAATAACCAACTGTGCACATCACAGATGAAATAAGACATTGTTTGGAGTCAGAGTCAAGAATTGGGTATAGAGAGGATTAGAATTAAATCTACTGTAGCTGACTCCATACTAAATTGATATGTTCCTCCATGACACTCTTGGGAAGTGAATTGTTGAATCTAAAATAAATGTTTAGCTTCACCCAGATCCGAGGGGTTGATTGTGTCTTTTGGCTCAGCCCTCTACGGGGAAGTGTGGTTAGCTGCTGCATCCCAGGAGGGGTCCACCGAAGGATGCGTGATGCCAGTACCGGAACACCACAAATCGAAACCCTGGGTGAATGGGAGTTACCATTGCTGGTGATGGTGGCTGCTGTTGTTTTATTTAATACTACTGTAGTACCCAGATACACCACTCTGGATTGTACTCTGCAGTACAAACACCTAAGGAAAAATGGTTCCTGCCTCAAAGAACTTACTCTCTTAAGGTGCGTCTACACAGCAGGATTCTTTCAGCTACGGGTAGTGTACGTACATGCATAACCCCCCAGCATGGGTATAAACAGCAGTGTAGATGTGATGCACGGATTAAGCCTGTAGGGTGAAGGTGCACAAGAAGGGTGTGGTTGTGTACTGAGTACGTATCCTACACGATCTATATTGGCCCAGGCCATGACTTCCCATCTACACCGCTGTTTTTAGCAGTGTAGATCCTGCTGCCTCCTGCTGCTGGAGCCTTTCCTTGCTGCAGTGAAAGGCTCTGGCAGTGGGGAGCAGCTGAACCCTTTCCGATCGCCTCCCCTCTGCCAGAGCCTTTTACGGACACCCGTAGCTACCCACATCAGTGTGGACACAGCCTGCTTCTCATTGGGGTACGTAACTACAGGTACACTACACCCCACTGAAAGACATAGACATAGCCTTAGGGCCTGATCCGGCAACGAGCCTAGCACATACCTAGTCCCACTGGCTTCAAGATTCGATCACATACTATTTATTTCTGTTCAGTACACAGGATGGACAGTGCGTACGGCCCAATGCCTTACTCACTGCACATCATCCAGAGTGCCCACTGAACAGGAAATGGTTAATTTCCTCACTGGTTTTTTTTTATGGTGCTCATCAGTGTAATAGTTGAATGCTTCATAGAGAGGGATGAATGTGTCTTCACCCATCCCCGGTGAGGTGATACTATGACCCTCACTTTACAGATGGGGGTACTGAGGCGCAGAGAGATGAAGATCGATATTTTCAAGTGTTTGCTAGTTTGGGGTGACCAATGCGAGATGCCTAGGGCCTAAGCTCCCACAACTCCCATCAATTTCAGGTGGATTAGTGGGCCATCAGCACTTTGGAAAGCTGGCTCCAGATGTCTCAAAATGAGGCCTCAGGAAAATGAGGAACACAGTCAGTGGCTGCTTCTGCAAATGTTGGCCTACGTGACTTTCCCAATGCCACATAATCAGCCAGTGGCAAAGCCTGAAAGAGAACCCATTTCTTCCGACTTCTAATCCAGTGCTGTCACCTCAAGAGCCTCTTCCCATGGATCCCTGCCACACTGACTACACAACAGGCAGCTTCTGCTGCATATGAGGCTGGGGTCCTGTGAGCACCCGCAGCCTCTTTCGTTGTGCAGCCCTGCCTCATTCAGAGTCTAAGACCAGCAGTTCAGGAGTCAGGGGTCCTGTGCGGGGAAATAGGATGTGCTCATGTTATTCAGGACTATGTTTCTGGAAGACCAGACATGCCAACTGAGAGAGGCTATAACATCTCCTTGCTGGAAGGTCAGTGGTGTCCCAGGCAAGGAGACAGGGGGTTTATTCTTTCTATTCTGGCCCTAACGAGCAAAAAAACAAAAAAAAGAACTGATTCCATTTGGTGTACTGATACCAGCAAAGTAGCCGTGAAAGTGTGGTTTTTACTTTATTTTATCAGTCGATGCTGCAAGACAGTTTTGACAGGTGATAAAAGACGAAAGGAAGTATGAGATGAACTGACTTTCGTTAAATGACTTTAGATTGATTTTCCTGCATTTTTCTGTGTGTTACTTGATGAGCAGATTCCCCTTAAAGGCAGAGACAGACTCAGTTGGGGAGCAAGGTCCTAGTGCAATCTGAGCTGATCTTAAATACATTGTCCTGGGTAGTGTGAGTTTATGTGTAGGGTGACCAGACGTCCCAATGTTATCAGGACCTTCCCGATATTAGGGGCTTTGTCTTATATATGTAACTATATCCCCACCCTACCCCAAAAAAGAGTGTCCCATTTTTTCACACTGCTCTCTGGTCACCCTATTTGTGTGTGATATTTGCTCTGTTTCTTTTCCCAGATGGAGTCCATTGTCTCACCTGTGCAGTGATGCTGCTGAACACTGACCTACATGGCCATGTGAGTGCACGTGCTAAGAACATGCTCTGCCCTTGTTTTCAGGAAGTGCTTGCCTGTCAAAGTTGAGCTTTCAGGAAGTGGTGCTGGTCGCAGATCAGCCCTCTCAGGCGCTCCTTGTTTTGCACGGTGCTCCTCCTTGGGAGCAGGACTGCCACTGGCTGCTCTGCTAGCAGCACAAGGTGCATAGGCATCCTCGCCGCCCGTGTGCTTGGATACAGTTGCAGTCCTTATGCTCCCCAGAGCACAGATACTGCTTCCTCCATGGGATATCTCAAAGGCGGTCATCTGACAACTGGCCAACAGATCCTGTTGGGGGGAAAAGCTGCACCCCCAGAAGGGGCGTGACAGTGGGTGTGGTTCCCTGCATGCCCCTCCCGACCTCCAGGAGGGTTGCGCCCACTACCCCAGTTGCAGCATTGCCCATCCCTTGGGTGGGGGAACTGAAAGCACTCCTCCTTCTGATCCTCATCCTCCTTTGTGTTGCTCTTCCTGGGGACAGCAGCCTGTTCTGGCCTGGCAGCAGCAGTGTCTGTTGGCTTCTACCTTCCCTGGGGCTTTGCTATCCTGGGGAGGAGGAGAGAGAACCTGGGAGGAAATGGGGATGTTTGGGCAGCCAGTTATGAACTGAGAGCTTCTTGGATGAAGTGACCACAGTTAACGTCCATTCAGTATCCTCTGCAGCTGATGTGAAAACACACATGAGCCAAATAAGGCAAAGGGTGTGTCCGGCGCACTTGATGCAGTAGGAGACTACATAACATATATTTCAGTGCTCTAAGCACCCCGTTGTATGTGCTCATGGTGAGATATGACTGCTCTGAATTTTAACCGTTTGCTGCACATTTTTTGGGAGTCTCCACTACACATTTAGGGTCTAATTCTGCACTCCTTAAGTTACGTGGAATAGCACTTACCCTCAGGAGTATTGGCGTCAGCCGGCTGGCTTGCATGAATAAGAACTACTCCGCATATGCCGTTTCCAGAAAACACATGCATTTGCACAAAAGCAAATGCTACCCAACAACAGCTCCACCTTGCAGTCTGTCATGCAGGTGAAACCTCACTGAAGTTAGTAGTAGCTTTGCCTGCGTGAATGACTGCAGCATCAGGCCCAGAGTAATTTACTCTCCAAGATAATGGTATCGGCAATACAGAGAGTAGAGTGAGATTCTTGTGGAAATCTGGATTCCATGCCGATTTCCAGTGGGAAGTGGAGTTTCTTCTTGTTGGACAAAGCCAGAAAAGGTGTAACACAGTGATGCTTTAACTGGAGACGTAATACAGGGCTCTACCATGCCTGCTAGACATCAATCCGCGTTGGGTGCAGTGCAGAACTCCCTCTCCCGAAGGAGTGCCAGGAGGGATTCTGCCCTCCGAGAAGCAAGTAGCCCCCAGGAGGAGCCACATCCCTACAATGGGTGCAGCGAACTCCCTCCCTAACTCCCTGCTTGGTGGTCTCACTTTGTGGCCACGCCCCCTCCCTGCCTCTTGGGGGGGGGGGGGGGTCTTCTTGTTTCCCATTGGCGCACAGAAGGAACTAGGGTGACCAGATGTCCCAATTTTATAGGGACAGTCCCGATATTTGGGGCTTTGTCTATAGGCGCCTATTACCCCCCATCCCCTGTCCCGATTTTTCACACTTGCTGTCTGGTCACCTAGAAGGAACAATTCTGACAGGCACTTGTTCAAGGGAGGGCAAGACTCCTTGACACAGTGTAAGAGCCTGGGAGAATCTAACCACAATTTCTAGCCCCTTTTCGTTCAGTGCCATTCTACTCATAGCCACTAGGTGGCAGAGAAGGACTGGCATTTGCCTGAGTTATCCTTGCTCCAGCAGACCGTTCCAGGTGGCCTCTCTGTGCCCTACAGGTTAAAATTAACGCATGGACACAAACTGTACTTCAGCCGCCCTATCGCCATCCGAGGGGAGGGGAGCTGTGTGATCAGACGCTGAGATGTGGGGGTAGGGTGGGACGAATACAACCGTACATTGGTTTGATGTGGCTGTTTAATTTGTATTTCAGAAAATGTATTTACAATGCATGGAGACCTGCCTTAAAGCACCCCAGGGACCGACCCAGACTGGGCTCTTAATGGGGAGGGGGTATTCTAACCGAAGCAAGGCAGAGCTGTCCTTCAAACATTTGGGAACCTTTCGGGGTGGCTCTTACAAGAAAGGAGGTTGCCCCTTGTACAGACTTCAGAGGAACTCCAAGGAATTTATAAAAGTTACAACTAAGACTTTCAAAGTTGTCTAAGGGACTTCAACATCCATTTCCCATTAGTTTTAATGGGGAGTGGGAGTCCAAAGCCCCTAAGTGGCTTTGCAGATCTCAGCCTCCAGATTTTATAAGGGAAAAATAGTTACAAGCAAACTCTACTCCCAGAGAGCCACATTCCGCTACCCTCTCATGTTGAGAACAGTGCCTTTCTCCTCCAGGAGTCTCATTGAAGTTGATGGCACATCACAAGGAATAAGGCAGCACTCATCATGAGTAAAAATAAAGATCCAGGAATGTGCCCCAGAGATTGCTCCGTTGTTTAGCTGGAGACTATCCCTTTACACTGCTGCTGAGGCTAAGCTGATTCTGTTTGTCGTAAGACCGTGTAACCCTGCAGATTTCTGTGACTGGTGGTTATTACCATGTTGTCTTAAGTGTGGAGAACACAGAGCAGCTGCCATAACAAGTAACAGAGTCCTGCATGTACTTCTCTTGTCCTTTTCTTCCTTGGATCACCTGTAATCTTTTTATTCTTTTGCATTTCCCTTATAGGTGGTAAGTTGGGTGTTTATAACTTTGAATGCAGCCTCTTCTGCACATATGGTAACTCCTGTTTTCTAACTCCAGTATAGTGTTCCAGCCTGTTAGCATGTCTCTGCTATGCAGTGAAGCCTACCAAAGAAGTAAATGAATGGATCTAATGAACCCCATTTATTCCTCCCTGTCTTGCTGCAGTTCATCCTCTTTCCATGTACTGGAGTGAGCTACTTCAGTTACCATGTGCTGGAAAAGAAGATCTAAGAAGGAACCTATTAATATGGGTAGCAACCCACTTCAGGTGGGGAAATGAATTGTAATTTTAGGGTCTGACTATAGCAGCAAAAGCCTAAATCTAAAATTAAAACCTCACCCGTTCAGAGCTGTTTCTTGAAGCTTAATACAAGCAGGAGTTAGGGGGCTGGTGTGTATGTTGTACTGCTCCAGGAGAGAGTGTAGGTCAGACACCCCTCCGATGGCACAGTTCCTTCCTGTTAGCATCTCACTCTATATGCATCCGAAGAAGTGGGTTGTAGCCCACGAAAGCTTATGCTCTAATAAATTTGTTAGTCTCTAAGGTGCCACAAGTACTCCTGTTATTTTTGCGGATACAGACTAACACGGCTGCTACTCTGAAAAAAGTTCCTTCCTGGTCGCCCCTTTGCTCTGTGAGAAGGGGGAGTGATTTATTGCTGGCTTATACAGTAGCAAAGTGCAGCATCTCCTTGTTGGATCAGCATTGCTAGGTGATGTGGTGGGGGTGGAATCCTGGCTCAGCCCACTCCTCACCTCTCCCTGCCCGTGTGCTCTGGTGAGTAGCAGGCACAAGGAACAAGGGATGATGTAGCCCTAAAAGTCCATAACTTGTATAATAGATGGAGCTCCTTCAGTCTGTCAGGGCCTGTCTGCACAGCAGAGTTAACCCGGGCTCTTCCTCACGTGTTGTCCCTAACCCAGCTCCTGTCGCACATGGAGCCTTCTCATCAGAGTTTTTTGGTGCTTTCAACCCAGCTGGGGTATAGGCTAGCACTGCTTTAACTCAGGGTGGTAACCTGCCCACTTTGTAGTGAGTGATTCACTGTCTTCCCACGATTCCCGCACATACCCGGATGGACACACAAGTTCTTCCATAGTTCACCGGGAAAGAATCATAAAGTGGCTCAGCTTATTGTAGTGCTAAGAACCATGGGATATACCCCCAGAAGTCCTAGTGACACACACGGGGGAGCGCAGCACCAGTGAGGTCACAGTGACTTGGCTGGGCCTTTGCAGTATGGCTGCTCACAGCCAGGCCAGGCTTACCTGGGTACTCTGACCCTGCTGCTGATCACCTGAGTGCAAGTGAGACTATAAACCAGGGGTGGGCAAACTACGGCCTGTGGGCTGGATCCGGCCCCTCAGGGCTTTGGATCTAGCCCGCGGGATTGCCCCCCATGGCGCCGTGGGCCCCACGCCGCTCTCAGAAGCGGCCGGCACCACGTCCCTGCGGCTCCCGGTTGGGCGGGCGGGCAGAGGGCTCCGTGCATTGCCCTTGCCTCCAGGCATCGCCCCCCGCAGCTCCCATTGGTGGGGAACGGGGAACCGCGGCCAAGAGCTTTGGGGGAGGTATCTGGAGGCGTGGCAAGGGCAGCGCACGCGGAGCTCTCCGCCCCACCCTCCCCCAGGGGCCACAGCGCTTCCGGGAGCGGCGCGGGGCCGGGGACAGGGCAGGCAGGGAGCCTTTCCCAGTGCGCATTGCTGCCACCCCGGAGCCGCTTTAGGTAAGCGGCGCCAGGCCGGAGCTCGAACCCCTCCTGCACTCTGGCCCCCAGCTCCCTGCCCTAAGCCCCCTCGTACACTCTGCATCCCTCCTGCACCCCAAATCCCTGCCCTGAGCCCCCTGCCGCACCCTGTACCCCTGTGCACCCCAACCCCCTGCGCTGAGCCCCCTCCTGCACCCCTGCCCTGAGCCCCCTCCTGCACCCCTGCCCTGAGCCCCCTCATGCACCCCGCACCCCTCCTCTGCCCCAATCCCTTGCCCTGAGCCCCTTCCTGCACACTGCACCCCCTCCCGCACCCCAACCCTCTGCCCTGGCTCTGCATACAATTTCCTCACCCAGATATAGCCCTCAGCCCAAAAAGTTTGCCCACCCCTGCTATAAACCAAAAAAGGACCTTTGGATTGGAAATGCCAGTGCAGCCCCAACCTCAGGGAGTCACCGAAAGTTAGGGTTAGAAATATGGGGTTTAATTCAGAGCTTTATTTTCCAGTTCAAGTTTCAGTTTCTAACCTGGTGGAAGACGTTCTTCCCAGCTTCTGGACAGCAGCTTTGGCAGCATGGCTCCAGCTTTCTGTGAATTCAGACCTTAAAGTTCTATGAACATAACTCCACCCTTTGTGAAATGCTTGGAGATCTGTGGATGAAAAGCACAGGGCAAGTGCTGGGAAACACCACCTGCACCTCCATCCTCATTATGATGTTTGTGTACTACTTAACATCCATTGTTTGAACGGGAGGCTGGGTTATTAACACACATTTCTTGTGCGTTTTCCTGCTGGGTTTATGAAGACGTACGTGCACCAATGTCTGTATAGTTCTGGGAATGCTTCTCTGCACGGCCTGCCTTGGGCTCAGACTAAAGCAAGGAGATGCCATCCATCCAGATGTGGTTTTCTTAAGCCTAACTGTTGTTGGACAACAGCACCAATCTGATTGTATGTTTCTGTAATGTATCTTTTGGTGATTTCCAGAACATTGGGAAAAAGATGACCTGCCAAGAATTCATTGCCAACCTTCAAGGGATGAACGAAGGCAAAGATTTCCCTAGGGGGCTGCTGAAGGTAAGGGATGAATTTAACGGCTGGTTTTAAAATAAGAGATTTGCTTGTGCCTTCACTGACTGGTTCCTGAGTCACAGTTAAAATAGACCATGCGGTTTATTGAATTCCTATTTGTTAGTCACGATGGTGAATGGGCTTTTCTCTGCTCCCAAAGTACATAAAAAAATTCACTCCTGCAAAGTCAATTAGTAGTCCCAATGAGGATACTTGCAGTGCATAAAGGTAAGTCTGTGCATTAGTCTCTGCGGGTTTGAGGCCAGAGTTTTTAATAAAAGGAAACAAAGGTGTGGCACAATCTACGAGTGCTATGTAATGATAAGAGCAGGTACAAAGCCAGCCAGTTATTGCAACTGAATATTAAAGAGGGATCCCTGAATTGTGTATTATATAAGTTTTATATAGAGCTTGGGAAGAGGCGCATAGGGGCTTTCACATCAAAACGAGAGAGATAATTTCAGATTAGTACTGCTTTTCTTCAGGGTTTGTTTGTATAATTTTTGCGAGTCTTTAAATGTGAATAACTGCAGAGCCTGAGCTGGCTTCATCTCATTTTAGTAGCAATAATAGTGGGGAATATTTCTTTTCCTTTGTCTGGTTGTTGGCATGAAACATCAGGCTGTTTGAAGGGAGACAAGAGTTTACACTAGAGTTCAGGAATTGTTCAGTAATGGGAAAATACGAAATATTTTTGCACCTGGTGCCTGACCCAAACTCTACGGAAGTCAGTGGAAAGATTCCCATTGCCTTCAATGGGCTTTGGATCAGGCCCCGAATGAAATGCAAGACACAGTATATAGTTCAAGGTCATTTTTTTAATTTTTGTGGTTTCTCCGGTTGCTTTTGGCTCCTCCTGGGCTCTGTTTCCTAAATTTAAGCCCCTATTTGGAAAAAATAAAAACCTTGGCCTGGGTGGTTAATAACTGAAGTGTCGCTGAAAGGACGGTCGCAGGTAAACTCATTTCTACCATTGCCTTGGAGAGGCATAGTGGGATTACTTGGCAGACTAATTAAAGGCTCTTATTGACTAGCTAGATCACCAATGCTGTCTTTAAATAGCCTGTTTAGTGTGTACAAAAGGAAGATTTCCATTGGGCTCACCTGCTGTTTATTTTTCCGCTGCTGGAAGAATAATGATCATTATCCTGGCCTGTGCTATTAAGGACTTTTAGCACTGACCTTAAAGCTATCCTAAATGGGTAGCTATAAACCTGGGATAGCTGGCTCTGTGCCAGCCCAGCCCAGCCCAGCATAGGGAGTGGGATAGGGCTTGGAGGGGTTGTTTCGGGGGCTAAAGAGGGTCTGGCAGGAATGCAGTACTCTCCATCAGTCCCTGCCTGCCCTTGTCCCGGTTCCTGGCAGATACTCTCATCTGTGTGGGAGGCTGATTAGACCCCCATCCGGCCCCAGGATCAGAGGGGGAGGAGGCAGAAACGTGGCTTTTAGAGCCACTGTTGCCTGTCCCCTGACTCTGCTGAGATGTGCTCTGGCACAACTGAGGGTTTGCCTCTCGTTGTTTTTTCTTAGTAAATCTGAATATACCGAAAAGCAGTAGCCTTGTTTTTCAATAGCTCTTACTGGCAGTCTGCAGCGGATATCGTAGCAGCCAATACAGGCTTTATGTTTAGAAATAAAAATCAGGCACATAGGCCTTTATTCAGCAAGGTTTTTCAGCAAAATGCTTTTAATTTAACTGTTCCATTAGCAACACTATGGATGAAAGCAAATTCAGTGTCTGACTCAGAACCCCTAAAAATGGTGCCTCTCTAGGGTCCTTGCTCTTGACTTCGCAATTCCTGTTAGATCTATGCAGAGTCCACAAGGTGGCATGATGTCACAGCTGAAAACGTAACAGCGAACAAGAGTTTGAGAATACCAGACGCCCACCTCTCATCAATACAGCAGGGGCCAGGGAGAGAACTGGACCTCTGCGAGTCACAATTCTTTCTCCTCCCGCTGGCAAGCTAGGCATTTGCCATTATATGGAGCTGGGCTTAAAGGTATATTTTCCAAGTTTAGTGGATGCAGGGAAAGTTAATTTTTATTTTTTGTAGGCTCATGGCTAAGCAGCAGTTCTGCAGAAAAGGACCTGGGGATTACAGTGGACGAGAAGCTGGATATGAGTCATAGAATCATAGAATATCAGGGTTGGAAGGGACCTCAGGAGGTCATCTAGTCCAACCCCCTGCTCAAAGCAGGACCAATTCCCAACTAAATCATCCCAGCCAGGGCTTTGTCAAGCCGGGCCTTAAAAACCTCCAAGAAGGAGATTCCACCACCTCCCTAGGGAACCCATTCCAGTGCTTCACCACCCTCCTAGTGAAATAGTGTTTCCTTATATCCAACCTAGACCTCCCCCACTGCAACTTGAGACCATTGCTCCTTGTTCTGTCATCTGCCACCACTGAGAACAGCCGAGCTCCATCCTCTTTGGAACCCCCCTTCAGGTAGTTGAAAGCAGCTATCAAATCCCCCCTCATTCTTCTCTTCTGGAGACTAAACAATCCCAGTTCCCTCAGCCTCTCCTCATAAGTCATGTGCTCCAGACCCCTAATCATTTTTGTTGCCCTCCGCTGGACTCTTTCCAATTTTTCCACATCCTTCTTGTAGTGTGGGGCCCAAAACTGGACACAGTACTCCAGATGAGGCCTCACCAATGTCGAATAAAGGGGAACGATCACGTTCCTCGATCTGCTGGCAATGCCCCTACTTATACAGCCCAAAATGCCGTTAGCCTTCTTGGCAACAAGAGCACACTGTTGACTCATATCCAGCTTCTCGTCCACTGTGACCCCTAGGTCCTTTTCTGCAGAACTGGTGCCTAGCCATTTGGTCCCTAGTCTGTAGCAGTGCATGGGATTCTTCCGTCCTAAGTGCAGGACTCTGCACTTGTCCTTGTTGAACCTCATCAGGTTTTTTTTGGCCCAATCCTCTAATTTGTCTAGGTCCCTCTGTATCTGATCCCTACCCTCCAGGGTATCTACCACGCCTCCCAGTTTAGTGTCATCTGCAAACTTGCTGAGAGTGCAGTCCACACCATCCTCCAGATCATTAATAAAGATATTAAACAAAACCGGCCCCAGGACCGACCCTTGGGGCACTCCGCTTGAAACCGGCTGCTAACTAGACATGGAGCCATTGATCACTACCCGTTGAGCCCAACGATCTAGCCAGCTTTCTATCCACCTTACAGTCCATTCATCCAGCTCATACTTCTATAACTTGGCGGCAAGAATACTGTGGGAGACCATATCAAAAGTCAGCAGTGTACCCTTGTTGCCAAGTAGGCCAACGGCATATTGGGCTGTATTAGTAGGAGCATTGCCAGCAGATTGAGGGGAGTGATTATTCCCCTCTATTTGGCACTGGTGAGGCCACATCTGGAGTATTGTGTCCAGTTTTGGTCTCCCCACTACAGAAGGGATGAGGACAAATTGGAGAGAGTCCAGCGGAGGGCAACGAAAATGATTAGGGGGCCAGGGCACATGACTTACGAGGAGAAGCTGAGGGAACTGGGCTTGTTTAGTCTGCAGAAGAGAAGAGTGAGGGGGGATTTGATAGCAGCCTTCAACTACCTGAAAGGGGGTTCCAAAGAGGATGGAGCTCGGCTGTTTTCAGTGGTGGCAGATGACAGAACAAGGAGTAGTGGTCTCAAGTTGCAGTTGGGGAGGTCTAGGTTGAATATTAGGAAACACTATTTCACTAGGAGGGTGGTGAAGCACTGGAATGGGTTACCTAGGGAGGTGGTGGAATCTCCATCTTTAGAGGTTTTTAAGGCCCGGCTTGACAAAGCCCTGGCTGGGATGATTTAGTTGGGGATTGGCCCTGCTTTGAGCAGGGGATTGGACTAGATGACCTCCTGAGGTCTCTTCCAACCCTGATCTTCTACAGGAAAAGAAAATAACTGAAAGCCTCAGGGACCATCTAGCTAATTCTCCAGGAAGCTGGCCCTGACGTATGCCAAAAGTGGAATCTGAATTGCCATGGCAAGGAAGAGCCATATTGCAGATACTGCTCTCCTGCATGGTATCTAAAACAACCAAAGATCAAGTAAAAATTAACTCTTGCCTGTAATTATGCTCAGTCAGTCCCATTAACCTTCAGTGCCACTGAGAGCAGAATCTGGCTCAGTGAGTTTATTTTGTATGCCTTCGAAATGGCAAAATTTTGGTTTGCTGACATCAATCTTGCTGCATCCTGTGAAGTAGAGTGGTGAGACTGCTTGGAGCTAGGTAATACTCTCTTCATTATCAGCTTGAGAAGCTCTTTGAGGTGAGATCCGATTCCCCCCCTCCCCCAAGAGCCGACTCTTTGTTTTACTAAAGTTTCTTGTACAATATCGACACTTGGATATACAGCACAGAGCTTTAGAGTTAGGCTTCCTCAGGAGCTGAGATTTTATTCTTGCTGGAATTTTAAATGAGAAATCCAGATCCGATCTTCAGCGCCTTGTGTCTTCCTGCAGATCTGCTCATTAACACTGAATAGAGCTTTACTCTGATATCTCAGTCTGTGATCCATTCCCCCCCCTTTGTCAGATCTGAGGTGGTTGGGTTTTTTAATGTTGAAAACCGAGAGGAATAGAAGCATCAGTAACTGAGATTAAAAGCTTGGTTCCCCTGAGATCTGACTGCAGTATTTATCCAATCAATACTTTACCAGGCAGGGAGAGATGTTTGGCTTGCTTTTAATTCCACCCTAGCTGCAGTAAAACCGTCTGTCACACGTCCCATGCAGCTGCCATCAGTTACTAATGGACAATATAAATGGAGATATTGGACCTGAGTCTTGTTTACCCTAAGGCCCCTTTATGGTGCTCTGGCAGTGCAGAGGCCTTGAAGTGGGTGCCAGTTGTTACTACACTCACTCAGAGGCCTCTTCATGTCATCAGACTGGTGTAAAGGGTCTTGGGGTAAATGAGAATCAGGCCCCCAGGCTGTGATTCTCCCCTCCCTTGCATAGGTGTAAATCAGGAAGGATTTCATTGACATCTATGGTGTTAACTGGCGTAAGAGAGGGAGAATCAGGCCCGTTAAATCCAGGCAGAGTTAGATTTTTGGGTGAAATGTTTCAAAGGCACTGAAGCTTTTTTTAAAATCCCACCCTTTGATTCTGAGCTTACATATGCCAGGGATCTTGCATCATATCGGCCTGTGATCTGTCAGACAAGTTGACCCTGACTTCATGGTAGTGTTTCACTTTCAGCCCATTGAAATAGTACATTTTTCTAGTAAAAATTCCTTGATCCTTGGAAGTCTAATAAACCCCTGCAAGGAATATGAAATTTCAGTGATGACTGTATCTATATAGCCTTATGCAGTTATGTTGCTCACTCCTAAAGCAAATCTGGAATCACACAGCTACAGAAATGTACAACTGGGGACCAGCGGCAGATTTGCAATAAATAGAAGAACCCAGGGTAGCAAGCTGCACTCAAGGCTCTTCAGAGCAAATATACCTGAAATTCTGGTTAGTTACTGTAAAGTCAGGGGGTGGGATGGGGAGGGGGGGTGTTGAGGGATCTAATAATAAAACTTTAAAATTGGGCAACACAGAGGCAGATGAAATTCACCAGCAGCCAGTGAAAATGAATGAGCAGTGTCAGGAGAGAGGTCATGACTAGAACCTGGCTGGGTGGTCTCAGGATGGAGAAGGTTGAGAACTGGACTAGATAATAGATGGAATTTATCTAGGGGCCCTTTTCTCCTCTAGCCCATAACACCTCTACGCTGGTAGAACTCCACTGACTTCGCTGGAGTTCTTGTGGATTTACACTGGCATGAGTGAGGCCCCTGGAAGGGCGCTGGGTGTTCACAAAGTTAGAAGATATCCAGCTGTACGCAGTGAGACGAGATCAGGAGAATAAACCCAGCAGATACTTCAGTCCTCACTAAATCAGCAGTACTCTGCATCCTCGCCTTGGATACAACGTTCAGCTTGATCACCAGAGCTCCAGGTCTGGCAAAGGGTTCCTGAAGGCCCACGAGGGTGATCCGTGGTGTAGAGTGGGGGGTTCTAGCCCGAGAGCCAAACAATCAGCACGCTTTTAGTTTAAAAAGGAGGCAAGTACGAGGAAATGGAATCAAAGGGCATGAAAGGCAAAATATTAACCCTTTCTCATCCTGGCAAATAGCTCTAATTTCAAACGGGCACAATCCAGAGCAGAGCTGATCTGTCAGATTCAAGGGCAATCAACCAATAACATTTTAAAAGGAAAAGTTGCATGTGTAATTATCGGGCTTGATATGGGACCTGCTGGGTGGAAGTCCCTGGCTTGTTGCTCAGGAGTTCTGGCCTTATGGCTGTGAAGAACAGTATCTGCAGGTTCAACTCGTGTACAATTATGGCAGCACATAAGCTAGTCAACAACCCTGGGGCCATGTAGAAATTTCACCCATGGCATAATCATGGGGGAAATAAGGGAAATGGGGGGATTTTGGTTTCCTTTGAAGCATCCACTGTGGCTGTGCTTGGAGATGGGATCGTGGACTGAGGGGACCATTAGTCTCTTCTGCTCTGACTGGTCCTGTGCACTCTGAGTAGTAATTCCTTGTAGATTTGTGTCGAATGATCGACATTTGTAAAAACTGGACATTGTAATAATTGTCTGTGGTAATGAATGAAGGGCTTGTGACAAGGTGTGTATACCTCATGTCCAGCAAGGGAGTGGAAAGGATGAAGGGGGAGAAAGGGAGCAGAGAGAGGTGGCTGGGACTCAGTAGGGAAGCAGGCCTTTGTGAGTATGTCTACACAGCAGCTGGGAGGTCTGGTTGCTAGGGCGGGTAGACATACACATGCTAGCTCTGCTTGAGCTAGCGTGCTAAAAATAGCAGTGTGGCTGCAGCACCCTCAAAGGCAATGTTTAGGCTATGAGAGGGTCTCTATAGTTTTAGGGAAGAACACTGTGTTATTGAGCTCTGAGCCAAGGTGATCCCTGCCGATTGGGCCCAAGGCAGTACTTGGCTTTCTTTGGACTCACAGTGGTTGGTATAAATAACAGGAGTACTTGTGGCACCTTAGAGACTAACAAATTTATTAGAGCATATAGCATATAGCATATGCATCCGAAGAAGTGGGTTGTAGCCCACGAAAGCTTATGCTCTAATAAATTTGTTAGTCTCTAAGGTGCCACAAGTACTCCTGTTATTTTTGCGGATACAGACTAACACGGCTGCTACTCTGAAACCAGTGGTTGGTATAGTGTCCCTAGAGAACCAAGATCATTTGTTGAGAGTTATTGATGATGGAGGAAGCTGGAATGAGACAAGGTTTTATTCCATAGCTACAACTGTCTGTCTCATGTGCGTCCTGTAGCTGGCTGGTCCCCAGCAGGCTGGCTGTGGCTGCCCCATTTCCCCATAACACGTGAAATGGAAATGGGCCAGTTGTGTAATTGTTACCTGCTTGCTGTGTTGATGGAAGGTGTTGGCTATTCATAGAGCTGTGCACTGGGGTAACTGTACCAAAAGGAGAAGAGACAGGAGTACAGCGTACGATAATACAGACTAGCTGGTTATAACTGTTGTCAGGAAATGTCTGATGGGGGTAGGATTCAAATCCAGCTTGAAGACTTGGACGTTTAAGGCCCGATTTTTCAAAGCCATTTTGAGTGCCAGCTCATCTCCCGTAGAGGCACCTAAATGAAGTGGCCACATTTTCAAGTGGGAGCTACTAGGTGCTGAGCTCTTGAAAGTCTGGCCCGTAGTTTCTGAAATCATATGAATACTTGATCTGTTTCCTGGGCTGCACAGTTTCCTATGGAAGCTGCGAGGCAGTGTGTCTCTCATTTTGCCGTCAGTTTTTTGCACTTCATTAAGGTTTTGTTTCAGTTTGTCTCTTGCCTTTCTGTCTAGCATGGTTTTTTTTCCGCCCCTTAGACCCTCCAAAGCAAACATGTGGTTAGAAAAGGATTCCTGGCATCCTGTTTGGTCCAGTCCAGTCATTTCTGATGTCTAATGCAGAAAAGGGGCAAGCTTAAAGTAGCTTAGTTGTTCCTCTCTTATTTACCCGGAGGAAATCATACTGATCACGCTGCTGTGTGCACATTAATTGCTTTCCTTTGTATCCTCTGCACGCCTTTACATTTGTGTACGGCATAGGTTCTGCACTAAGGGGTCGTAACCCCCTGCTGCTGCAAAATGCAAAGGGGAGGCCAGCTACTTCACAGCTAGATGAGAAGGGAGTCCTGGGGAAGTGTCAGCAGGGAAAGGCTGAGGACCACTGGTTGACAGCATTAATTCCTACAGTGCTTTTATTGGTATAGATTGCAAATGAGGACAGCAAAAAGTATAGACAGCAAAAAAATATAGAATTCTATTCAGTATGGGATCAAGAATTTAGAGAACATTTCACCAAAAGCACTCAAAACAAAACAACACCCTCCTCCCCCCCCCCCCCCCCCCAAATATGAAGGCATTTGATCTTCTGCAGTCTGATTTAGTTTTTACCCCGGAAAGGACAAAATTTACAGGCTGTTTTCTGTAGCCCATTGTAATACATTTAAATATGAAAAAAACACTTGCCCAAAAACCATTCAGGTTGCTAAGAGGTAATAATGCCATCTTGAAAAACACAAAGCCCAGAAAATGCAGAGTAAAACCATCTGCTTAGATGCATATATCATCCTAAACAGACATGTACTGCCCATTCCCCTAACAAATTAACACTGCTCAACTCGTCACCAAGGTCACACCCACATCACCTTAATCCTGCCCACTGTTTGCTGCCAGTGCTCCTGTGGGATTAATCTTTCTTTCCTGTAGCTAGTGGTTTCGAGTGTTGTGGATTATAACTTGTTAGGTACCTTAGCCAGTTAAAGCAAACCTGTTTGTTTATCATGCAGAACTGTGAACTATGATATGTTGCAGATAGTTGTTATAATTAGCATGTATTGCTAATTAGCCTCTCTAATCAGTGAGATTCTGATACCCTTACATTGAATAGTACCTTACTCTATGAATAGCCTCATTGGAATACAGATGTGAGAAGGGGTATCGGAATCTGTCCCAAAGAGGTATATTAGCATGATAAGTGTTGTGTTGTTGTTAAGGTAGATGATTGCTAGATAATGAAAAGTTCCTACAATACTTTATTTCCAGATTCCAGGATTTTGAGTCAAACCACCTAAGCAGAAAAATCTAATATCTGTATTCTTCTCTAAAGGCAGATAAGCCCTAGTGTTTTGTCTGGGAAATCAACACAAGCTAGCAGCAAAAGTCTAATTATGTATGCCAGCTTTGTGCCTCTGAATAGAGGAAGATAAAACTTTTTGAACAATGACCAACAGCTCAAGAGACAAAACCTTTAATAGCTGTTTAGAAATACATATTTTCTTCTTATATGCTTCAGGGATTGCCCAGTGAACAGAGCATTGGGCTAGGAGTTGGAAGACCTGGGTTGTGTTCCTGATTGTGCCGCTGATGGATTGAGTGACCTTCACCTCTCTGTGCTGCTCTTGCTCTTTAGCTATTTGCACTGTAAACTCTTTGGGGAAGAAACTCTCTCTCCCTACACGTTTATAGAGCAGCTAGCACAATGGGGCTCCTATCTTTGTGCGGACCTCTAGGGGGCAGGGAATGAGGGAGAGTCAGCTCAGAGTCTCCAGCGTTAGCAGCAGCAACTATGTAGTTTAGTACCGGTTTCTCAGTGATTGTTTGGGGGTTTGTTTTCATCCAAGAAGGCAAAGGCTCATTAATGTGTATTGTCTGAGGATGGACCATTTAAAAATGGACTCTTCCAGGTGGGAACAATCAGTTTCTTCATCCTGTTAAATAATAAAAGCTGTCAGTTACAGTCTGACTTGTTAACTGAAATGTTTAGCAGTTCTAGAAGATGAACATGAAAATTCTGAGCTTTCCATCTAGCCCTCTAAATTGTCAAGATTGTCAGTTCAGAAAATACATACAGTACTATTCAGAAATGACTGTCCCTTTAAAATCAGAAGCCTTGGATCCTTCTGAGTCGGGAAATCTCTAATACAATGTCACACACACATTTTGGTCCTTCTGACATATTACTCCCACCTCCACGTGGGTAGAAAACAAATTCTGAAAAACATTCTTTGATCTTCCACCCACTGATCTGCTAGAAATTTAAGTTCTGTACTGCAACTCGGGGGAAGGGGGAGTAGAAATACAATTTATACCATATTTTTTAAAAATGCTGTTTCCATTGGTTTTGGAATGACTGCTGTATAAACCCTCTGTGCTCCTGCATTCTGTTAGTCATCACACCTTGAGAATGACATTGGGCTACTCTCTGTGACCTACTTCAACTATTATCCCTTCAAACAAGAACATTGGGTAGCAACTTGAATGTTGATGTTTTTCTTTGATGCCTGATGTTAAATAGAGCACTTAGTTTTCTTTCAAGGTCATATTACCTGATGATGACGTGTGTAAGGTATTAATAAGATATTAGTAAACACTAAGGGTACGTCTACACTGCATTGTAAGCCCAGGTCTGTGGGACTGGGCTTGTGGACTCGTGTTTCCCAGCCCGCACTCGCGCGTCCACGCTGTGCTGCAATCCTGGGTTTCCAGTTGCTGGACCCAGGTCTCTCAGCTGTGCTCACGTGTCCATACCGCACTATGCCGACCTGCTGACTTGAGCGTGCGGCTTGAACTGAGTCCACACTGCAAAATGACAGGCTCTGGCTCTGACGCACCCCAAAGGAGGGTCCTAGGACTTGGGTCATGAGTGCTGGCTGACCCGAGTCAAACTCATCCGTGTGTGGATGGAAGTGGAGCTTGGGCTCAAACTGAGTCAGAGCGTGGGCTTAGCGTGCAGTACAGTCATACCCTGAGGGGCTGGTTCTGGCCTCGCTGGCATGTAGGAGCCACACAGGAGCTGGAGGGGCTGGGGCAGAGTTCTCCTAGCACCGGAGCAACATGGACCTGACTTCATTGCCCCTGTGCTATTCCCTTCCACAGGCCCAGGCCTCAGGGGCATGCTGGAGGTGGGGCTAGGAACAGGAAGGAGCATGTCGGGGGGCTGTGTCCATAGCAGGGAGCTCCACAGGGTGTCCTGGGCAGCCTGTAGGCAGCCCTGGGGAGGAACCTCTAATTTAAACCACAGGCCAGCTTTGCCCCCTGGCCTTTGCCTTCCATGCTCCATCGCTTAGGAGGCATTGCACCAAATGCAAGACAGGACACCCATGTAAAGCCCCCGCCATTGTTAAAGTAGCCTTCATTTCCTGGATTGCGCTCAGCTTTATGAATCGGGATGGCATGAACGGTCGTACGTACGGTTCTGAGAGAAGGCCATATGAAGAGCGTCTCAGCTGGGCAATTTAGGCTTCAGCACTGTTGGGAGTGTTTATTGCAGGTGCAGAGACGAGGTTGTCAGTGAACTAGCCAGAGATTTTTTTCCTGTGTTTACGCATATGTGTGATTCAGCAGTTGCTTCTGAAACCAGCCCCTCTGTAACCTCAGTTGTGATGTCGAGGTTTTTAGTAGAGGGGCTTTTTTTTTTTTATGGCTGTATTCAATGGTACATCTTCTGTTGCAACTTTAACTTAATAACCTTTTTTATATTAAATAATATGCTGATAATTTTTAAATGGAAGTCTCAATTAATGTGTAACCCTATTTGTCTTTGTGAGCAGAGGATGTAATTAGAATATAGTTATTAAAACAAGTAATGTAATAACAGGACCTGATTCCCTTGCAGGTTATCCCTATTTTGGTATAAATAAAAAATAGTATGGCCTACAATATTGTGTTAGTGTGGGCTGAGGGGAGGGCCTAGCTGGGGAGTGAAGTTTCCTCATTCTCCAGCTATATTTCGAGCAGTTGTAAAGGGAATATTCAGAGTGATTTTTGCAGCATTTGTGTGGTATCCGTGAAATCCCAGTTGTTGCAAAGGAGTTTGTTTTCATTATCATATCAGTCCCCATGGTTAGTAACATGACACTTTATTTCAGCAGCGAAAGAGAAAGGAGAGTTTCTCCCTCTACCACTTCTTCCCCCACCCCCACCGGAAAAAAAAGGAAATGGAAGGGTGAGGCCTGATTCTGATCTCACACCAATACTGTGTTGGTGTTACTCTGCTCACTTGAATCGATTTACTGATGCAAAGCATAGGGTGAGATCAGAATCAGCTCCATGGACATATGGGACTCTTCATTGTGTTCAGACACAGAATACATACACGTACATAGCACATCTTACCTCGGAAGAACACAGCAAGCTTGATCCTCCTGTGTGGAAGTCAATGGAAGTTTTGCTCTAAACTTCCATGGGGGCAGGATCAGACCCAGCATTTCTGTAAATGTCTTGTATAGTGTATTGCGGTCAACCGAGGATGGATGGCTAGCATGAAGACAGCATAGCTAGATAACATCAGAAAGCTACATGGATATCCATCCTCCTCCTACCATGCATGAAACATGCTGTTATCCTATTACAGCATCTCCTCATTTTTGCCTTTACCTGACCACTTGTGCGTGTAGAAGACAAAAGTAGTTGCGGTCAGGTATCCGTGACTGCTGTACACACGGTCGATTGAGGCATTAAGATTTAATTTATGTTGTCAACCTCTGACTGGTCAACAGACCTCAGAAATCGTTATATTAAATATCAGCTCCCCAAAGACAGCTGATTGCTGATCACCTTTTGGTGGCTACGTTTAAGAAGATATATAGTCTATACGCTTCATTCATGCAATGGAACCCATTTGCATTTTGTGTGTTTGGATTGTGGGGTTGGTTTTTTTTAAACAGAGGGAAAGCTTCCTCTGGCGAATACACAGATTCACTTAATATTGTTGTCTTTCCTGTGTCCTAATAACTGTGCTGCACAAATATGTCATTTGGTCTCAGGAGTGGGTTGGGATTTTTTTAAACGAATGTTTATTTTTTGTCACTAGGATCAGGCTTGAGTGGTACTAATGGATTCTTGTCTCTTTGTTTGTAGATAGCAAAGCTCTTCTTTCAGTACAGTAGTGGGAGTTACTTTGGGCAAGTCTACACTCTAAAATGAAGTTGACTTAAGTTACGTTGACATACAGCCACTGCAGGAAATAAATCGGTTTGGCAGGTCCACACTAGCTCCTTCTGTCGGGGTACATGCCCTCACCAGCAGCACTTGCACCGATTGAACTGTCAGTGTGGGGCCTTGTGGGGTGCTAACAGCCAGAGCCCCGCCACGGCTCCAGGTATCAGCTGCTTTAAGTCGACCTAACTCTGTCGTGTAGACCAGGCCTTCGATTGTGCTCCACAAAGCCCATATCGAATTTCTCTTCCAATATCACAATGCAGGTCTTTCGCATTCATGTCACCGTCTAATATTTTGAACTAAAATATATTCCATTAATTGAATCTCTCCAAACTGTCCAGACAAATATTCGCTAATTTCTTCCTGCTGCTGTTTATTATTTATACAGCAGTAGCACCTGGCAGCACCAATCAGGAATCAGGGCCCAGCTGTGCAAGGTGCTGTACAGATGTGCAGGGAGATGAGCTCACAATCTCGGTGATGATAAAACTCTGCAGGTGGGTTGGAGCGAGAGGAGAAGGTAGCAGTAAAGGGAGCAAATCACTGTACAGTAAGCCAAGGGCTCAGTTTGCCCCCTGCCTAGGCTTTGCAGCATGCTGGAGCTCTGTAGGCATCATGGCACAGGCACCCCCCCCCTCCCCAATTTTGGGTATCCAACTAGAGACAGCGAGGGCCTGATTTTCAGAGGTGCTGATTTATAGCTTCCAGAAATAGGATCTGATCCTTTGTGTAGCTCCACTGACCCCAGGGGAGTGCTGCTGATTTTATACCAGGATCTGGCCCACTGACTTTTATTTCCTTGAAGTATCTTTTTATTGACCCAAGTTCTGTTTTTCTGACCTGCTTGGAGCAGTTCTAGGGCAAGTTCAGTATGGTTTCTTGCTGCATCACACACATGGATCTTCCATGACGGAGACTTTTCTGCAATCAATCCACGATGGAGTCAGATGACAAATAGTCTGAAATGCATATTTTAATCCCTAAATTACTAGGCTGTTGCTAGTGGTGGTGGTGTGGGGGGAAGGCCATTGTCCACATGGCCTGATACAATGGGTATGCCTGTCGAGATTCTAAGGAAAGCTACAGGGGTTGCAGAATACAATGGATGTGACGGGACTTCTCAGGGACACACCAGCAAATAGAGAGATGCCTTTCAGAAAGGAAAGTGTGTTTATGACCAACCCTTAACTCTTCGTGAAAAACGCAGGTGCTAACAAGTAAGAAAGGTTTAGAGGTGTCCCCGGTAGTGGTGATTTCCACCTCTTCCAGCCAGTGCATGTGGGAGTTAACAGACATGACTGCTGGGTGGGTCAGGGTCCGGGAGATTCTGAGAACTAGCAGAATGGATCTGCGGCAGATGTAGCAGAAGCCTTCTGCTCCTGTCACACTGCTGCCGCGTTGGCGATACACGTTCTGTCTCTGGGAACCCAAGTGTCTGCCAGTGAGGCATGCTGATTGCGGTTCAGATGTATGTAAACAAGTGCGGGACGAGGGGGACTGCATCCAGTCCCAGTTCATTTGTTTCCAGTAACAAATGTGTCTCTGCACTAACCTACAGCGGCTAGCAGCACTTCCTGAGAGTCCTTAGGCCAGCTGGCACTGCGGTGCTCTGGCCACCCCACAGGCTTGCCCCCCAGCTGAGGGAGGGACTCATAGAATCATAGAATATCGGGGTTGGAAGGGACCTCAGGAGGTCATCTAGTCCAGCTCCCTGCTCAAAGCAGGACCAATCCCCAACTAAATCATCCCAGCCAGGGCTTTGTCAAGCCTGACCTTAAAAACCTCTAAGGAAGGAGATTCCACCACCTCCCTAGGTAACCCATTCCAGTGCTTCACCACCCTCCTAGTGAAAAGGTTTTTCCTAATGTCCAACCTAAACCTCCCCCACCACAACTTGAGACCATTACTCCTTGTTCTGTCATCTGCCACCACTGAGAACACCCGAGCTCCATCCTCTTTGGAACCCCCCTTCAGGTAATTGAAGGCTGCTATCAAATCCCCCCTCACTCTTCTCTTCTGCAACCTAAATAACCCCAGTTCCCTCAGCCTCTCCTTGTAAGTCATGTGCCCCAGCCCCTTGATCATTTTCGTTGCCCTCTTCATTGCCTACAGAGGCGGGAGAGTGTGGCATACAGCAGCTAACCCAGCTCTCTACCACCTGAGGATTTTCCTGTCACTGAGGGAATGTGACTGGTGAGGTTGTCTGGCCTGTGTTGTGCAGGGGGTCAGACTAGATGATTTAATAGTCCTGCTGGCCCTTGGATGTTCTGGATCTCCAGCTGCCTGGTGAGAGCCGCTGGTCAGCCGCCGTGTATATCACAGCAGTGCAAAGGCCACTGCGGAGGGCAGCAACGTGACTGGCACATGCTGGAATGTTTTCCTGTTCAGCTCAGGGGCAGCTGAGCACTGCATCCCAGACACCTGTGATTCACCTCCATTTGTATGGGTACCATCTCTCCTGGGTTCGGGGCTATGTTCCCATCATCCGCTCCTCTTCCCCACTTGTACTGGCTGGCTACCTGCTCCATCCTGTGTCAGCAGCTGCCACTACCTCTGAGCTCTCGCCTCTGAGCTGGTTGCTATGGTTACATGCAATCTGCTATGTTCTGGGTCTCCAGGAGCCGGAAATGATAGCGCTTTTGCAGCGTTTAGGTAACCAGCTCCTCTCCCTTACTGGGAGCATCCACCCTGTCTGAAACTGTGCATGCTGATTGGATGACATTCGTTCCTGCACAGAGACCAGCATAGGGGCCATATATCCCTTAAGCCCTCAAAGTGGGGTTTGAGTGGGCTTTAGATGGTGCCTAGGGCTTGCGTGGGGCTGCAAATTGCCCTCGGTTTGTTAACCCGTGTGGATGTGCTGGCAGGACAGGGTACAGGATATGGGCTGCATTCCTGTTTTGGAATGATTTTTGGAGCATCTATTTCCTTTGCCCGTATTTTCACTGCAAAGGGGAGACACGTGCCCGAGCTTCTATTCCCAGTTCTGCAACTGATTGACTGGGTGACCTTGGACAATCACTTGCCCTCCCCTGCACCTCAATTACCCCATCTTAAAATGGGCACTGCAGTGTCCCCTTCATGCCTCTTTTGAGGGCACTTGGAGGTATCTGGATAACACTGCAGCTAGAGGTGCTAAGCATTGTTACTATTCATTAAGGGCAGACAGTGACGGGGGCGTCTTTATTTTTCTAACCCACTTTCCAGAGCCCTGGGATTGGTTTTGTAGTGTCCTGGAATCCATCAGCATTTTTCACTTGCAAGGGCCAGTGCCTGACAGGTTACTGAAGGCTTTTATTCATGGTGTCTTTATTTTACTGGAGACCTTAATGAAGGAGGCATGACATCACAGGAATAAAAGGGTTGCTCTTTGAATTGAGAATGACTTGCTTTGCTTGGCCTGTTGCCATTTGTTCCCGTATCTGGGATATGTGGCTTTGTGTTTGTGCCTGTGTTAGTGTGTGTCCGGGGAGGGGGAGCGTATGCTGAAGAAGGGAGGGGAGCAGGGGTGGAGTTTGTCTCTTTTTTTTCAGGGCCAGTGACGTGAGCAATGCCTGGAACAATCAGACTGGCTCAAAACAGTGTAGTTGAAGATGCTGGAGCAAACAGCCTGGTGCATTTTAAGCAAACACTGACAGCTCCAGCCTAGGTTCCACAGACAGTCCTTACAGATTTGTCTCCAGCTTTACTACACTGCACTGGTCTAGGGTGGGCCATTGTTTCTCCTCTCCCCCCACCCTCCCTCTTGGAAATGATTGGAGTTAATAGTGTGCAGAGCACCAGCAAGGTCCGAGTGAGAGCCACAGGTTCCGTGAAATACTCCCGAGACGACTCTCTCTGGCGACAGTCCCACCGGTCAAAGTCTATGAAAATCTCCAACTCCTCTGAGTTTTCTGCTAAAGAAAGCAAGGTAAAAAATAAATGCACAATATTTCTGTCTGCTGTGAATAGGGATAACATGATAGAAAATCTTGTACTGATGGTCTGGTGAGAAATGAAGGCATTTCATATGGCTCTGGGTGATCTCTAGTGATCACAGAATTGCTGTGAAGCCAGGAAAGATCCATCAGTTTGAGAAGAGACTGAAGGCAAAGAGGATTGGTGTTGTATAGATCGGATTTTAGAGGGATGCCCTGTCTCGAAGCTTGATGCAACAGTAAACACTGAAAACTTGCTAGCTGGAATGCTAATTGGAGCTCTGCTCCTAGGCAGGCTGCCTGTATTTGCAAATTCTCTGTCTTGGAATTTTTTTATTTTTGGAAAATTATTTATACAGATTTCTTTAAAATTCATTTTCCTTCCCTCTTTAAATGGCTCTGCTTTTGTCTATGAGGGAGTTAGATAAAAATATCCTCTCACTTGAACTGCATGATTAAATATTACCATAAAATATTGATTAGGAAGGCTCCACTGTACGCGGGTAGGGATGTATTTATGGTTGTTTGCTTAACATGGATATAACCAACTGCTCCGGGAACTGGGTTTAGTGTGCTTTGAAGCAGCAGAGCGCTGTAGGCAAACACACACCCATTGTATGCAGGGTTGGCGCCTGCCTCATTCCACCACTCTCTGTGTACCCATTCCCAGAAGTGCTGGTCACCTCCAGTGGGAGTGGGGTACTCAGCATCAGCCCAACACCTCACAGCATCTGGCCGTATGTGAGCAAGATGCTTTAAATAGTGAACAAATTTCCCTCTACCTTCCTTTCCACCTCACACAGATTATAACACAGGTTAGAATGCTAGTAGCTGCTCACTAGGGAGTGTTAAAACAAGATAAGGCTAGAGTGGTTTTGAAGAACATCTAAAGGCATCTAGCCAAGATTTGTGTGTGTGCCTGTGCTCATGTATCATGTTTACACCCACACACACGCATTTTATTTATTCTGGAGACCTACTGTGTCTGTTTGTTCCAAATCCCACATACATCAGTGCAGAAGTTACATTCCAGCAGACTCTTCTGAAGGAATGTGATGATGAAAACATCCCTTCTCTCCGCAGGTATTCTTTGTTTTGTCCGGGTTATGCACTCGTAGTTTATAGTACATGCAATGTTCAGTGAAGACCTAACGCTCTTAGCCTTGGAGCAGTGCAAACTTTTCCAAAGGTTTTACTTCAGTTTCAGTAAAACTGCTTTTGAGAAGGACTTTATTCAGTATAACGAACACAATATGGCCATGGTTGTTTCAGTGAAATAACATGATAGGGTTTCCTGGAGATTGCTGGTGCAATGTCACCGACTCATGGAAATGTAGGACTGAAGGGATCTCATGAGGTCAGCTAGTCCAGTCCCCCCACTGAGGCAGGATTAAGTACATGGCAGCCATTTCTCTTACTCTCCTGTCTCCCACTCTGACAAGCTACCAAGTAAGGGATAGATCTTCAAGCACTTCATGCCCCTGATTTCACAAACATTCTTTAACTTTAGGGATGTGAGTGATTCCACTGAATTCACTGGGACAATTCATTTTCATAAAGCTGCTCCATGCACATGCGTAGGGAGGTCTTGTGGTATGCTGGGTGGGTCACTGGATTGGGAATCAGGAGACCTGCCTTCTCTTCCTGTCTCTGCCACTGACCTGCTGTGTGACCTTGAGCAAGTCTCTTCACCCCTTTGTGCCTCAGTTTTCCCTCCCTTCCCTTTGTCTCTCCTATCTTTTTAGATCGTAGGCTCTCAGGGCAGGGGCCATCTCTTACTATGTGTATGGACAGCTCCTAGCACAGTGGGCCTTTGATTTCAGTTGGTGCCTGTAGGTATTACTGTAATATAAATAATAATCATAATGTGTGGAATTCCTGTTGAAGCTAATAGAATTCTGCCTCCGCAGTGCTTGCCTCTGACGGCTGAAATGGAAAACATACTGTTTGTTTTTCTCTAGACTATTCAGCTCCAGTTCCCAGTTTGTTGATGCATTTTTATTTTTACCGTATTACTTTTTGCTCAGAATTGATCTATATTTCTCTATTCTCATTATTATTTATATGGCATCCAAAAGTGTGCTGGGTGCTTTACAGACATGTAGGAAGACCTGTGTCGGCCCACAAAAGCTTACAGTCAAAACAGGAGAGACAGAGCCAAACAAAACAGAGCAGAAGGACGCATGCACTATAAAGATTTTTCTTTGATCTTTTCCTATTATTCTCTTCTTTAGCTAGCGACTGTTTGCCTTTTTAGAGGAGGCAGTACATTCTAGCGCTTGGCTCACTGGATTGGGAGCCGCTGTTCTGTTCCCGGCTCTGCTACTGACCTGCTATGTAACCTTGGGCAAATCATGTCACCTCTCTCTGCTTGTTTCCCCTCCCGCTCTTAGTCTGGCCGGTCAATGTCGTTTGTTGTAGCTCTCTGGGGTAAGGACAGTCTCTCTGTGTGGACTTGATTCACATTTACATGAAAGCCCCTTCAAGGCCTTTCCGTGCTGCCAGCACAGTGTAAATGTAATTGTTCAAGAGGTATAAAGAGGCCCTGGGGAAGTGAAAATCAGGTCATGTGTGTTTGTACAGTGCCTAGCACAATGGGATCCCAGTCCTGGTTGTATATAAATTCTCTTTTTGTGTTCAGCCTGAGCCTATAGCCTGTTTCACCTGTGTCGCCTGTGGCTATTTGCCGAAGTTCCCATCTCCACCTACACCTGCTTGCATCCCTGGTACATCACACATTCTGGAATAAAACCCTAAGGGCCTGTCACATGACTGCCAGTGGACACCGGGCTGGAAGGTGTTTCTAGTCCATTGGCTGGGGGAGCGGGGTCTGGTCTGTTAGTCCCTCCTTGCCCCTCCGGCTACAAACTCCTTCTCTGGTACCTTGCACTTGCACACCCCTTTCAGGACCTTCGAGGACTTAGCAAAGGGGACTAGCATGCGCCTTATTTTGTAGCTGGAAGAAATGAGTGGAGAGATGTCATGTGACCTGCCCCGTGGCACAGAGGGAACAGACCCCAGCGGTCCTGACTCGCATTCATCTACTGCCAAACAACACACATCCCTTGGGCTTAGCCAGGTCCATATTTCAGTAGCTAATGCTAACTGCATCTGCAGCTTTCAAAGCTGCTGGCCAGCAGGTTGGCCTGTGTAGATGGCGCAGCAGGTTAACATATCTTGGTCACCTCGGGAGACTTGGGTTCAAATGTGGGTCACATGAAATGCATTCAATGCCCTCAGAACCGACTGCATGATCTAGCCTGGCGGCAGCTTTTTCTCCAAGCAGACATACCTGGGGATATCGCAGTCCTGCAAAAAGCTTAAGCCTGTTCCACAAAGGCACATGAATGGTAAAATCCCCCAACTAGATTTTTGAAACATGCTCTGCCAGTGCTTCCATATTCTGAGGCACATCTCTAGTCTGTCCTCACTGGGTTTTGTGCAGCTAGCCAAACAGCTTTGTCCGCAGTCATGCAATAGGCTCCCGTTAACCATAACGTTGACGAAAAGCTCAGGCAAGTGCAGGACAGATCTTTCTAGCTAGCCTGATGTGTCGCGATTACAGAGTACAGGTACCCTGCGCAGTGTATCACCCTTAGCTCTCGGGAGCTTGGCTAACCTTCCGTCTCCATTTTCTGCTGCTGGGGCGGATGGCAGTTTTTTATTCTAAGGACAATGGTTTTTATAATAGGAGGCTCCCTCCAAAATATTCTGCCTCAGTTGGTGATACTCTCAAAATTCCCCTCCCCCAAAATCCTTATCAAGCCCCATCTCTTTCCCTCCACGCACACCAAAACCATCCATCCTTCCTGTACACTTCCCCCTTTCAGATCCATCATTCCTTCCACCTCTCACCCAGTCTCCTCCAGCTGGTGTGGGGTGGGTATCAGAGAATGTATTTCCCCAGGCTAGTGGGGTGGGGAGCAGGTCTTCTCTTGTTGGGTGAGTGGACTGTAGGTTGGCTTGTAGCACAACCTGGGGGGGGACAAGGGGGGTTGTCATTCGCAGGGCGATAGGCAGGCTGCAGTAGCCAAAGGACTTCCACACCATCCATCAGCTGTGGCGTGGCCCCTCTCTTTCTTGAACATTGCTGGAAGGTCTGATGACGACTGTGAGGGCTACCTGGTGTGTCTCCCAGGTGCACCTGGAAGCTGGGGGAGAGGCAGGGGAACATGCAAGGTGGGAGTTCCCTTTGCTGTAGCTGCTGAGATCATGGAATCAGTGGGTGTGTGCAGGCAGGCTGGTGAATGTTACCCAGCAGAGCCAGCCTTAGCACTCTGTTTGTTCCTTTCAGTCCTGGCAATCAGTTCCTATTGGCCAGCCTGGACAAGGGACGGCATCATCTACTTACTTCTTAAAGAAAGTCAGGATTCTCCTTTAGCAGGCCTCATGGCTGACTTTTTAAAGAAGGGGATCATGCAGCATCCCCCTGCAGCTCATCAGCATGGTGAACCCTGCTGACCTGGCTTTCATCTGCATTGGAAGGTTTTGCATCACCTGACTTTCTTATTAGCTAAACGATTTACCTCTCAGCAATAACCAGCTGGGATAGTTAGTTGCAGCTTCATGTCTGCATTCACACTCGGTTGTGTGTTCATTTTGTGTTACGTGACTGTCTCGTAGGCTCGTCCAAGATTTGCAGATGTTGTAGACTTTGTTTGGAGTAGATGGCTCTGGTGACTCAGTGACTCTTACACACGAGCACTTGGGGGAAGGAGAGTTAATCATCCAATGGGTGGTAACTTATATTTTAATGCATTCCGGAGTTTCGTGGCAGTTGTCATAATAATGTGACTTAGCTCATTAAAATACAGTATATACATACTTTATATACAGGGAGGAGTTGTCAGAGTCTCTGCTTCTGACTTCAATAGGAGCAAAATGAGGCCAATGCCAAGTGCCTTTGAAAATATACAGACTCCTTTAGTTCCATTCCTCCAGGTGGGCTTCACCTTTAAAGTGAGATGGAGTAAAACACCCTTTCCTTGGTCTTTAAAGATTCCCCCGCCCACTCACCAGGGGGAAGTTTTCCCTGGCAGTCATGGAGGGGGGAAGAGGAGGGGAACTAAGCTACCAATTTCTGCAGAATTTAGGCTTCCAATTAAAAAAAAGAAAAGTTTCTTGCCAAAATAGGAACTAAATATAAACCGATAGCGCTACGTTCCTGAACTTGCAGACAGTCAGCCTCGGTATGTCAACAGCTGCGTAGAGCTTTGTCAAGTAATGGCCACGACATTAGTAGGGGGTTGGTGTTTCAGCAGGGTTCACGGCTGTTATCCGTATGTGCAGCCCGTTATGAAACGATCAACTTCATGGATGTTAACCTCAGACCTCAGCTGCTGCTCGGGAAAGCACTGAGCAGCAGCAGAGACAGGGACACAGGAAACCGAGGTTCTGGGATGGGCAGAGTAATGTTTGGTTGGGGTAGGGGAGTAGCCATAAGATGGCAGTGCAGGCCCTCAGGCTGTATGTGTTGATCTGCCACTGGCTTTCAAATATTCGGAGGGGTTTTATGATAATAAGGAATCTCACAGGGCCTGATTCAGTGACATGGTACATCCCTGGACTGATGCAGAGCAGCTGCCCAGAGAGTGAGAATGGGATACACCCTGAGCTTCTGCTCAGTTAACTGCTCCTTGCCCCAAGATGCGTAAATATATCGGTTCCCCTTAAAAACTTGTTCGTTGCCTCAATAGTCTCTAGTTATTCCCCATAGCAAGTGCAGTGAATACCTCAGATACTGAGGTAGCATTGAAGCTTTTTAAGGATGACACCTGTGACTAACAGAGATTGAAGGAATCTGTCTAGCTACCTCGATGTAGTACGTGAGCACTTCACATTCGTTAATGGATGTTTTGCCTCTCCGGACCCCTATGAGGAAGGCGAGGGATATGCCCATTGGGAAGAGCACAGCATAGACCTGCTCGGGGTCACGCAGCGGGTCTGTAGCGCAGCTGAGAATAGAAGCCTGCTCTCCCATGTCCTAGCCCAGAGACCTGTCCACTGGAGTGACCTTCCCACTCTGAATGAACGTTGACTCTTCCCGCGTTTTTGTGGTAATACACTGGGGGTTTGTGTGATTTGTTTGTACCGGGCCCTGCATTAGATCTGGTGGATGTTGTCGTGGGGGGAGCGTGAGCATCACCAGACCTCTGCTGTGCATTAGGGTGACTTGGGAGAAGGAGGGGCCATCAGCGCACTGCTCTGCAGATGCAGGAAGCAGAGTCAGAAATTATCTGCTGCCCCTTTAAGCAGCACTGCAGGTCTCCCTACCCTCTATTTTATTATTTGAATTGAAGTAGCACTTAGAGACACAACACAAGATTGTGCTAGTCGCTGTACAAACCCCGAATGGGAGACCGTCATAGAGCTACCATCTAAATGGGAAAGACAAACTGTATAGTGCCTAGCACTGGTTCAAGCCTTTGGAGTAACAGGCACAGAGTAGGGTTGCCAGTTTTGGTTGGACGTATTCCTGGAGGTTTCATCACATGACATAATCTTTAATTAAAGATGAACCTTTAATTCCCGGAGACTCCAGGACAATCCTGGAGGATTGGCAACCCTAGCACACAGAGGTGAAGTGTTGCTGACTCCTAGCCCAGCCCTGCCCCCTACCCACTGGGAAACACAGCCTCTCTTCCCCACTGCATACCTGCCAGCGCCATGGAGGCTGCAGAAGTTACTCCAGTGCTAGATCTGTGCGCATCCCAATCTTTAATGTATTTGTCTTCAAAGCATGGCTGTGAGGCAGAGCAGTGCTGTTATCCCTGTTTTATGGATGGGGAACTGAGGCACAGAAAGACACTGTAACTTGCCCAGGCTCTCTCAGGATGCTTGAACCCGGATCTCCCACAGCCCAAGCGAGGTCTCTCACTACCAGACAATCCATCCTCTCTCTGGAATACCCTCTGTAGCAGTGAGAGGAGAAAGGGGCTAGGGATGAGTTCCTGTCCATTGTGTAAATAATAAAATAATAATATTGATCTACCTTGTGGAGAGAATATATTGTTTTCTGGGGGGCTCTCTATTCCTCCCCACATGCCCACCATCTGACTAGGTGGATGATGCCCACTACCCTGTTAAAGTAGAAATGTCAGGCCTTGTTCTGTAATAATGCACATAATTAACGTCCGTCAGTGGAAGAGCTGAGACGAGAACCCATTGTCTCCTGCTGGTCCCAACCCCAAGTACCTTCCTGTAGGCAAAATTAGGGGGGTAGTCGCTGCTGCCTTCCCCAGCTGGAGCTCTGGTTTTGTGCCCACTGTGTAGGAAGCCCCATTGGGCTGGAGTGTACTCGGTGCAGATGGATCTCTGGAGATTTTTAGCAGCAAACCTGTAATCAGTAATACTGAGTGTGTGCAAATAACCATTTTAACTTGTTTTTAACTCGACCAGATCTGGCTGGACTTTCAAAATGACAACAAAAGGCACCTCCAGGACCATCCTTCTGCCAAATTTCCAATCCCTGCTACAAAGTCTGGGGGTGCTAGAGCTCTTCAAAGAAACAACTGGCCAAAAAGTTAACGTTGGCAAAACTATCTGTTTTCCCCTAACCTCATTCTTGGAATCAGCTGAACGGTTTTAACTGAAACTCCTCCCTCTTTACCCCCTGTCTCTTGCAAGCCTGAGCCAGAGAACAAACATGGAAATACCAGCCTGAACAAGTTTAGCAAAGTTATAACAAAATAAAAACGGGCTCATAATGAAGAGTATCACGCAATTCTTAACTATAGGCATCTCTGGCAGCTCATGCTATACTGATAAAAGGAACCTGGATCTAATTCATTTATAACTGCACCATTGGGGTTAACCTGGTTCTCTTTCCCCTTCTCCCACCTATGTTTGGTTAAACCCACTTGTGATGTCTTGTCTTGGAATTAGGTAAATATTCCCCTTTCCCTGACCTCTGTCTAATTGTTTGTCCTTGGTTCATGAGCTCCTTGGAGCACTGGCCAGGGAAAGCTGTTAGCATGCAGTGGGAACTACTGCAGATCAATAGTAATAGACTATGTAAACAATTCAGAGCAGGGTCTGCATTATCCTACATGTGTGTCCAGTGCCCACCACAATGGATGTCGCTTGGGGGCCGTGTGCTCTGGTGTAACACAGATAATACTAGTACATGTGATGCTTCATTGCAACACTAGCCGTTCCTGTTTTAATCTAAGGAACGTAATTTTATGATCTTGCTTAAGAGATAAAATAAAGATACCGTGGCCCTGTGCCACTCAGGCCTGGCCCTGCTCCCGCAGTATAGTAGTATGCCAGAGCATGTCGGGCAGGAAAGGCTGCACGCTGGCAAATCTGGGTTTGCAGAATGGCCATGAAGGCTTGCTCTAGTCACTTCACATTAGAGAGGCCATGAAGCTAAGTTGTGCCCCACGAATAGGTACCTCTCAGGGGTACTGAATATAGCTCAGACACACCTTTGTATCTGGCCCAGTATGTGATATTTCTCAAGCTCTGGGTGCAAGGAATTATTTTGCACAGTGGCTGGAAGGTGCTAGTAACCGCTACACAGTTGTGTCTGGCATTGGAGGAGATTTGGATTGTAAGAGTGTCTTTGTTTGACCTGGTTGCAAGTGGTGGAATTAAAGGCCAGAGTTTTCCCAACTTTTGTATGAATAAGAGTGAAACATTAAGGCCCTGATCCTGCATTGGGAAGCATGTGGGGCTCCATGGGACTGCTGAGGCTTGCCTGGGAGGCTCGTGTTGCAGGGTCAGGGCTGCCCACTTGCGAGTTGTGTGATGGGTGGATAAGACTGGATTAGACTTGATAGGCCTAGGAAGAGCTCGGCTACTTTTTTTTTATTTAAGCCTTTTTTTTTTTTTTTTTTTTTTTTTTTGGCGTAAAATGCAGATTTGATGAGAGAGAAACATTTTGGGAATTTGTGTCAAATTTGTGAAATTTTGCCAAATTGTTTTGTTTACAGGAAAAATAATCCAAAATAATTGAAATGTTCCATGTCAACACTGCCAAAAGGAAACCTGGGATTTTTCAGTTCGAAATGATGTTTTGTTTTGAAGAACAGGAGTACTTGTGGCACCTTAGAGACTAACAAATTTATTTGAGCATAAGCTTTCGTGGGCTACAGCAGTCTTATTTTAAACATTTTAAAAAGCTAAAAGTTCAAAATGAAATTTTGTCTTGGGTTGAATAAAATGTTTTGTTTGACCGGAATTTTTTTTTTTTTTTTAACTTTTCAATTTGCTTAAACATTTTTTTGGTTTGACCAAATTTTGTTTTGGTGGTTTCGGATTTGCCAGTGAACCGAAAAATCCACTCTTCACATAGCTCTAATTGTAAGTGAATTTTGTTTTGGGGCAGAGTTAAGGATGTCTGGGTGCTGGTTAGTAGGAATTAATTGTTTATTGGTGTGCGTACTTGAATTGGTTTCAAGGGTACATCTCTACCCCGATATAACGCGACCCGATATAACGCTGCGGTAAAACAGCGCTCCAGGGGGTCGGGGCTGCGCGCTCCGGTGGATCAAAGCAAGTTCGATATAATGCGGTAAGACTTTTTGGCTCCCGAGGACAGCGTTATATCGGGGTAGAGGTGTACCACGGTTACATACCTTTAGCTGATGATTTCTAGATTTGCTCAAAGGTGGTGTGCTGTATTTTGGTAACCATGTGTATAATGGTCTGTCTTGTTTCAAGTTCTACTTTTTCTAGACGCTAACAGAGTTGTGTGTGGGGGTGTTTAGGAATAAGCTGATAGCTGGAGTAAATCTACTTATGTGTGTAAAGTACTCCCCAAGTGTAGGGTTACGCTGCACTACAACCTGGGGCATTTCACGAACAAAAATACAGGCCATGGCCACTTAAATTAAAGGAGTTACTCCATTAGCTGTTAGCAGTAGTAGGCTCTTATCCACTATATGGGTCAGCCACATGAGGGAGACCTGATCAAACTCACTTAGCCAAGGTGGTATGAACTCTCCCGCTCAGAGGAAACTCATTCCAACTATCTGATGTCCATAGGAGTTCAAATTCCCCTACAGGCCACCACTTTGTAAAGACCTGTCACAACAGGCCATTGACACCAAACAAATTGGGACTTCCGATGCCAAAGACACTGGCCCTTAGTACTACAGCAATGTACAGGATATTTGCAGTTTATTTAATGCAAGTTAATTGCACATAGAAACAATATTTTTATGGGTGCTTTTGTGTATGCATATCTGATGGACGTATGAAAGTGTGTTTCAGGCTGAGTGATTTTGATGTGTTTCACAGGTAAGCTATTCTGGTACAGATCTCTATAAAAGCCAGGGATGAAATTGACTTAATTGAAGTCAATGGCAAAACTCCCAGTGATTTCCATAGGGCCAGGGTTTGACCCCAGATGCAGTCCTGTGGTCTTACAATATCTTGCATTTCAGTAGCTTGTGTGATATTTCGAAACCAACATTTTGCACAAAAAATGTATCTGATGTTTCTACCGCTGGAGAATTATTGAAATCTCAGACCCTATATTCTAAAATTTTTGTCCAGTCTTGACCAGTATTCTTGCTCCTGCTCAAGTCTAAGAGTTGCCATGCATGGCTAATGGTCTTTCTTGTTCAGAGGCAACTCACTTGCTAGTGGTAGTTACACATTTTCCATTGACATCTTCAAATATATATGACAGAGTCCAAACAGTAATTCCTTCTTGTTTCTTTCTCTTCGCAGGCTCTCTACAATTCAATCAAGAATGAGAAGCTTGACTGGGCAGTGTAAGTATACTGTACAGAATTCATGATCTTAAAATCAGTCCCTGGTATGGTAATCCATTTCCTACATACGTTGTACTGTGATTAGACTCTGGAACCTGTAGTCTTGGTTCCATGAGACTCAAACATTGGATTCGCTCTTCCATTAGCAAAATTCCATGTTCTACTTCCTTTCTCCAGTAAGGAAAGTTGTTAATTATGTAAATCAGCTGTGTCTGCAAGGAAGAAAGACATTTAATTCAGTAGGAAACTTCAGCTTCAAAAGGCAGAAATATAAACCTCTGTTTGTTCTATGACTACATAAATAAAACAGATGTTGAGTTTCTTTCTTTATCTTCCAGTGCATTGTGTTGGAATCACTGAATAGAAATGCAAGTTTTGGATTGAGTTTCCTGTTCTTGGCTTGTTGTCTAGTATTGTCTTTGGATTAACTCTGGAGAATTTGACAACAACCTAATATTAAAGAGACTTAATTCAGAAGTGGCCGATATACCCCCCCCCCCCCCCCCAACACATCTGCTTTTTGACAAGCTAATACTTCATCAGCACTCAGTGCTAAACACAAGAGAAAACTTCTGCTTCTAACCATATTAATCGGCATTTCCACTTATTCATTTTCTTTGCGGCATGAATACGCCAACAGGAAAGGGATGCACCAGCCCTAGATTGATGTCCGTGCTCAGTAGTGGATTTTGGTGTTAAAGAAAAGGGTTACACCCCAGAGTAGCTATGTCTATTTGAGATGTTTGCCTGCATGGCTCCACACCCTTGGTGATATGTGCACGCTCCGTACGCAAGCTCAGCTTCCCGGATAGCACAGTCCATTGGGGCTGCTTGCATCCCGGCTACGCCCTTGTGTCCCCACCTGAGGGGTCATAAAAGGGAGCCGCCCCAGCCACTACTCAGCTCCCTCTGCTCAACCAAGCATCTGTTTTATTACTTGGAGTATTAGGGAAGGTGGACAGGTAATAAGAATCCATGCACGCAATCGTCTGGAAGTATGCAGCTATTATGGTGAGCAACCGATCTTTCTGTGAGCATTACCTGCATAGAGCCCCACTCTTGGTAATTAACAGACAGCTGCAAGACTCAAAGGGGGTAGATCTGAGGAGTCTCTCCCGAGTAAACTTCGCAGGACTGCTCTCTCAAACTGAGGCTCTGATCTAGAATAACGCAGCATGAATATATGTATGGAGCTCCATGTCATATCTTATATACCCCAGCAACAGACGTTTTGTGGCGAGCCCCTGCAGCTGCCTTAGGCCTGGTGGAATGTGCCAGAATTTCATCTCGTTCTTGGCAAGAGCGTGCACAGAGACTAATCCACGTGGACAGCCTAGGTGGGAATTGATTGGCTCCTAGCATTATTCCCATGCTTTTTCGTCAAGGTGATTTATGGGGTGGTGTAGTCCTGTTCAGATAGTAGCTTAAAGCCCTCTTAATGTCTAGCCATCGCAGCCCAGTCTCCCCTGATAGTGAGCATAGGCGTGCGCAGCCCATTTCATTAGGGTGTGCACCCAGGGAGCCCCGCCCCTGCCATGCCCTAGCCCTGCCCCCACCCTGCCCCCATCCACTCCCTCCTACTTCCCGCCCCCTGACTTCCCCCCTCAGAACTCCCAACCCCTCCTGCTCCTTGTCCCCTGACTACCCCCTCCTGGGACCCCTGCCCCTAACTGCTCCCCAGGACCCCACCCCCTACCTAAGCCTCCCTGCTCCTTGTCCCCTGACTGCCCCCCTAGGACTCTACCTGTCCCCTGACTGCCCCGACCCTTATCCACACCCCCGCCCCCAGACAGACCCCCGGAACTCCCATGCCTATCCACCTGCTCCCCACCCCCTGACAGGACCCCCAGAACTCCCGACCCATACAACTCCCTCTGCTCCCTGCCTCCCCCAACCCCTCTCCACACCCCTGCCTTCTGACAGCCCCCCCAGAACTCCTGACTCATCCAACCCCCCCAGCTCCTTGTCCCCTGACCACCGCCTCCAAAGACCCCCCCCCATGACCCTCCTTGCTCCCTGTCCCCTGACTGCCCTGACCCCTATCCACCCCCCGCCTCCTGACAGACCCCGGGACTCCCATGCCCCATCCAACCCCCCCTGCTCCCTGACCGCCTCCTCCAGAGACCTCCGCCCCTAACCACCACCCCATAATCCCACCCCCTGTCCAATCAGGGGTGGCAGGTTTGTATGATTTTTGGTGGTGCCCAAGCAGAACTGTCCCCACCATAGGACGGATCGGGGCAACCGCCCTGGACCCCGTGCTTTGGGGGGCCTTGTGCTTCAGGGGGACACAGGGTATAGGGCAGCCTGGGGGCTTAGCGGGGAGCCTGGCACCAGCGAGCAACCCGGCCCCAGCATGCCCCACCCCTTCCCCCAAACCCCCACCACTGAGCAACGCTGGGAGCCGGTGGGGTGGAGCAGAGCGGGCTGGGGCCAGGTCACTTGCTGCTGCCAGCGCCAGACCCCCCGCTAACCCCCCAGGCTGCCCTGGACTCCATGTCCCCCTGAAGAATCTCCTGAGGCTCTCTCTGCCTGCAGCTCCCTCCCCCTCCCTCGCCCCCCACAGCTCCCATTGGCCGGGGTTCCTGGCCAATGGGCTGGGAACCAGGTCAGCACTGGAAGGGGGGAGGGGGGCAGCGTACAGAGTTGCCCGGCCTCTGCCGAGACTCTCCCCTGCACGCAGGGACGCTGGGGAGGGGGGAGCTGCCCCCGAGGTGAGAGCACCCCACCCTGCTCCCTGGCCCCCGACTGGCCCCCGCCACTTCCAACCCCCCCAACCCCCCCCAACCATGAGGGAGGCTCCTAGCAGCGTCTGGCTCAGCGCGGCGCCATACACGCTGCCTTGCGGGAGCACGTAGCCCCGCCCCCCCACAGCTCTGCCTGCCCTGCATTAGGGTGTGCCCAGGCACACCCAGCACACCCCCTGTGCACGCCTATGATAGTGAGTGAGATTCGGGGGGAAATACAGGAGGTTCGCGGAGGTGGAAATCGGAGACCCCCCTTGGATAGGAATTTGGGATATGGGCAAAGGGCCACCTTATCCTCCTGGAATGCTGCATGTCACTGATCAGCCATTAGTGCCTGGATCTTAGGAGCAATCCAAGCTCATGAGCAAGCTGTCTCCAACCCCAGAGGATGCAGGGCACATTCTGAGAACAGCTCCAATGGCGATCCTGTTAACTTAGGGCTGGACTGCGAGCAGTGGCTGTGAAGGGCTGAGCCCGAAGCTTGCTTCCTCGTTGTGCAGTCGCTGTTCGCAATAGCAGTGCTTGGGCTCTCGGCAGCGCAGGGACTACTTATCTTGAAAAGAGAGGGACCATGACTCCTCCCCACCCCTCTAGACTGGCCTGCAAAGGAGGGTGGACACATGAGAACACTCGGCTCCATCATAGTGGATGGAGCAGCACTTTATTACCACCGGTAAAGCTGCTGTAGTGCTAGGCCAGCGGTGAGAAAAATGCTGGGGAGTCCCGGTGTAGATGCACCTAGGACAGGGGTCGGCAACCTACGGCACGCGTGCCGATTTTGAATGGCACGTGGCCGCCTGCCGCGGTTCCGACCCCCAGCCGCACTCAGCCCCCCCGCCCACCGCTCTCCCCTGCTGGGGCAGGAGGCAGAAGCTTCCTCTTGCAGCAGCCAAGCTCCCCCCCTCCCCCAGCCATGGTGCAGCCTGCTTTCCTGCCCCTCCTCCTCTCCTTCCCTGTGCCGGCCCTTGCAAAGGGAGCGGGGAGGAGTGGCAGCATGCTCCCTGCTCCGCAAAAGCCCCGCGGCCCCGCTCTCCCGGCCGGAGCTCCAGCTGGCTCGCGGCAGCCCCGCGGCCCCTTGCTAAAGCCGGCCCTGGGTAAAGGAGGCAGAGAAGAGGTAGGGAAGGGGGTAGAACAGGACATGTCCCTTCCAGCCCCCTGTCATGAGCCGCTCCGGGCAGAGGGCAGGGGGCTGGGAGCACCCCCACGAGCTGAGCACCCCAGCCCTCTGCCCTGAACCCTCCTCACACCCAGCCTTCTGCCCTGCACCTCCACACACACCCCAGCCCTCTGCCCTCCCCCCCAACACCCAGCCCTCTGCTCTGCACCTCCACACACACCCCAGCCTTCTGCGCTCCCCCCCCAACACCCAGCCCTCTTCCCTGACCCACCCCACCCCCAGCCTTCTGCCCTGCACCTCCACACACACCCCAGCCCTCTGCCCTCCCCCCCAACACCCAGCCTTCTGCCCTGCAACCTCCACACACACCCCAGCCATCTGCCCTCCCACCCAACACCCAGCCCTCTGCCCTGCACCTCCACATACACCCCAGCCCTCTGCCCTCCCCCCAACACCCAGCCCTCTGCCCTGACCCACCCCACCCCCAGCCTTCTGCCCTGCACCTCCCCACACACCCCAGCCCTCTGCCCTGACCTCCCCCAACACCCAGCCCTCTGCCCTGACCTCCCCCAACACCCAGCCCTCTGCCCTGCACCTCCACACACACCCCAGCCCTCTGCCCTGACCCACCCACCCCCAGCCTTCTGCCCTGCACCTCCACACACACCCGAGCCCTCTGCCCTGACCTCCCCCAACACCCAGCCTTCTGCCCTCCCCCCCCCCCCCAACACCCAGCCCTCTGCCCTGCACCTCCACACACACCCCAGCCCTCTGCCCTGCACCTCCACACACACCCCAGCCCTCTGCCCTCCATCTCCATACACACCCCAGCCCTCTGCCCTCCCCCCCAACACCCAGCCCTCTGCCCTGACCCACCCCACCCCCAGCCTTCTGCCCTGCACCTCCACACACACCCCAGCCCTCTGCCCTCCCTCACAACACCCAGCCTTCTGCCCTGCACCCCCCACACCCCTCCAGCCCTCTGCCCTGACCTCTGAAGCCCCCCACACCCCCAGCCTTCTGCCCTGCACCCCCCACACCCCTCCAGCCCTCTGCCCTGACCTCTGAAGCCCCCCACACCCCCAGCCTTCTGCCCTGCACCCCCCACACCCCTCCAGCCCTCTGCCCTGACCTCTGAAGCCCCCCACACCCACCCTTCTGGGGGTGTGGGCTTCAGAGGTCAGGCCCCACTCAGCCCGCTGCCGTCCTAGGTGAACAGAACGCCAGGCTGGCAGCGGGCTGAGCAGCCTGGTGGCGTAAGATCAGCATTTTAATTTAATTTTAAATGAAGCTTCTTAAATATTTTGAAAACCTTGTTTACTTTACATACATAATAGTTTAGTTATATAATATACAGACTTATAGAGAGAGACCTTCTAAAAAACATTGAAATGTATTACCGGCACGCGAAACCTTAAATTAAAGTAAATAAATGAAGACTCGGCACACCGCTTCTGAAAGGTTGCCGACCCCTGACCTAGGATATTGAAGTGTGAAGAAATACTGTTAATCTGGTCAGAGTCTCTTTGATAGCCAAAGATTCTGTTTGTTCCTGTAGGTTAAACAAGGGTTTCAGAGCTTTGACAGCAATTGTTACATGGTGGATTAAAGACCTGGGGCAGAGCAGGGTAAGACGACGATAAATGATATATGGAGGACAGCTACACGATCCTCATCTCATTCTTCATCGCTTGTTACTGGCTAGACCTGTCGTCATTCTCAAAGACTTGCTGTCCGTGCTGCTGTTTACAGTGCAGCCACAGGGCTGGATCCAGAGCCCACTGAAGTTCATGAAAGGCTCCCATAAATTTCATTATCGAACCTGTAGACAGGAAAGCATCACTGTCTTCAACACCATCCACTCCCTGGTGTGTTCAAAGTCACAGACACTTCAGTGAGGAGCGAAAGCTTTTTGTTATTCTCTTATCAGCAGGGCAGAGTAAGTGCGGCTCTGGGAGGGTGAGCTGCAGTCCATTCCTTCTCACGTACCATCAAAGACAAGGGCTAACTTAGCTCCCACTGCAAAGCCGTCGGCTATTAAAATGAGCCATGTCTTGTGATTTGTAATGTGTGCAGCTCTGATCTGGAAGCCAGTAAATATGGGATCCTATCTCTCTTTTCCTTCTTACAGTCGCTTTTCAGAGAAGAACATGGTCAGGAAAGATTCCTTATTTTCGCCGCTCCCCAATCCCTCTGGCATGAAATACCGTTTAGTAGGATTGAACGATGAGGGAAATGGAAATCCCAGGAAATGTGATTGTTGTTGTTCTTTCTCTTTTCCCCTCTTGATTCCACTCTTCCATAATCTGTGCTTGTTTACATACACATGCAGATCTCCTCTGGCTGTGTTAAATGTTCGGTCTGTGGTTTAAAGAGTGAGAGACGTGGAGGAGTCGGGCTACGTAGAGATTGATAGTATTTTTGCCTCATGCTCCCTGGAAAGTGGAGCTATAATTGTACTGGGGCTATATGAAGCCTTGTTTTTTAGGGTGGGGGAAGCGACAGAAACGTGGCAAAGAGAATGACTGAAATCCTGATATCACTGAAGTCAGTAGCAAATCTCCCATTGTCTTGAGTGGAGCTGGAATTTCACACTATTAATCCCTGAGGTAACTCCAGTGATGTCAGTAGAGTTACAGCTGGGATGAATTTAGCTCAATAACTGGTATGTAACTTTCCATCCTTCTACTGAATTAAACTCCCCTCATGGTCTCCAGTATCCCCATGAGGTTCTTGTGTGTGTACATTTGGATTAGGAAGTTAAAGTCTTACCATCCTCTCCTAATATCAACCCTAAGCTGTTGGGCGAGATGGGTATGATTTCCATGTCTGGTGCTATGTTGGAGGTCAGACTAGATGGTCAGAATGGACCCTTCTGCCCATAGAATCAGATGGATCCTTACCGGCTCCATAGCGGAGAAGGATACTGAGTTTGACTTGCTCCATTTTAGGCGTGGAATAATCTAAAGTGAAATATGTTTCATTTGCCTGATATTTAGACGGAGCACAGAGATCAGCATTTTCCCCATTGTTTATAAGAAGTATGTTTGCTCCCCTATGCAGGCAATAGAATTAAGAATTAGAGTGTAGAATAGGGTGACTGGAGACACAATATATAATATACATGCTTGAAGAATTGTTCGCTGAAGAAGACACTTGCAAATCCACGGTCTGCATTCAAATTATCAGTATCTGTAAGGCCTTTTTCAAAGGAGGGCTGTGTAGATTACAGAAAAACATTGGTGTCTTTTAGTCTGCTGGTGAAACAAACTTTACCTTTAATAAAATGGAGGTATTGGGATTCCTTTTTTAGTCTGAAGTCTACAGAAAAAATGACTCCACCAAGAGAAAAAAATAATGAAATTGTGATGGAGAATTTTACTACTTTTGGGAAAAGGAAAATCCCCAAATTAAATGTATTGTTGAGAATTGTAACAGTGCCTGTTACAATGGGGTCCTCGCCTACCACTAGGGCCTCTAGGTGCTATGGTAGTACCAATTATTATTACCATTATTAATTATAATTTATTATTAATAATAATAATAATGCTAAAATTCAGGGTATTGTAAACTAGTGTTGCAATTCTGTTCTGAAATCTGCCTTGTAACTGCACTTGTGTGATCCTCCTGCACATGCAGTCTGGAGATTCCCTCCTCCATGGGAACTGCCTCCTTTAAACTCCAGTTCTCAGATGCATCCTGTTTGCCACTGTTCCAGAATTAGGTTTGGGAACCAGGGTCTCCTGCTACTCCCCCCCCCATCGTGGGTCTGGGGTCCTGGGAGAGTGTGATGGTTTGTCAAGTGAGAGGCTGGAACTCATGGAGGCAAATATTAGCAGCGGTACAGATCTCCATAACTGGACCTCACAAATATAAAGATGTCAAGCATTCGTATCTTCTTGTCATTGCTAAACCAATTTATTTGCCATGGGATTGCTTTTTCCATATCTCCTGCCTGGCGAGGAGGGGAGAAGCAGTCTCTTCAAAAGCAAGGGCTTGATCCTGCAGTTTTCAATCAATGACTTCCATAAGAGCTTGCCAGGGGCGGATGGTAGAGTTAGGCACCCAAGCCATGGAGAAACGGTTAGTTACAAATAGCGCTGTCTGAAAATATTTCCCATATAAGTTTTGTTAATAGAAAATGGCTTTTTTGTGTCAAAATGTTTTAAGTTAGGGTTGTGCTTAAATACTTTGTTGATCCAAAACTTATGGAAGCCAATGGGAGCCGTCCCACTGTCTTCAGTGGGTTTAGATCAAGCCCATAGTAAAAAAAAAGCTGATAAGAATAACCTAAAGAGAGGAAAAATTCTGAAAAATAAAGCACGTGCAGAAATTAAGGAGATGAAACCTTGCAGGATAATGGCGCTGGGCGATGGGTTTTTCACCTAAACATTGTTGTGTTCATCTGTTTTTAGAGATGAAGAGGAGAAAAAAAAATCTCACTCTGATGGTACTGATGAGAAGGATAATGGACCCCATTCAAAGACCGTTACTCGGATCGGCCATTCCAATAACCCCTTCCTGGACATTCCTCATGACCCCAATGCTGCTGTGTATAAAACTGGATTTCTGGCTCGGAAAATCCATGCAGATATGGATGGAAAGAGGAGTGAGCATCTTTTATGTTTATTGTTTTATCTCTTAGGTACCGCTCTTCACCCTCCAGTGGCTTATGGCCTTGTGCCCATAAACAAGAACAAGCCTGCTACATCCAGGTTATTGAAGGCATAAGAAACAAAATAGCCATGTGATTATCACAGCAGAAAAGAACACTATTGGGCCATTTTGAGGACTATTCCGTGCCCCATAGCATAAAGTTAATGGTACCCATGTCCTTTGCTTTAGTGAATTTGTGTAATGAAAATGTAATATTGGAGAGCAATGTGTATCTTTTATGCTTAAAGAAACTGAAGTGTTGTTCACAAAACTCAGACCAGTTTTATTGGAACTACTGTAGGTTCTGTTCATGGACTAGCCCAATATTTCTCAACTTTTGCCATCCGTGATTCCAAGTTACAACAGAAATTTTTCATAAAGAAGGGAAGGATGGTCCTGACCCGTTGAAACACCTGTTTGCAACCCCCCCAGGGTGTCACAGTCCCCAGATGAGAATCCAAGGATTGATCCATCCCTGTAGAAGTTCACTGGCCTTTCAGAATAACCCTGTAGCAGGTCATTCCTTGTTTCGTGAGGTATAATACTCTTCTTCAAATTAGACCTTGCATCCTTTCAGAAATAGGATGTTGTTTGGTACCTACTGGCCCCCTATTCATAATAAATGTGCAACTACGTTTGGTTGCATTTCCAGCTTTTAATTTCATATTTCCTCATTGTTGTAACTCTATAATGGAGGACTCATTACTGAGGGCTTTTTGGGGTGGGGAGTGTATTGGTGCATATGCTATTTTTATACTGTTGAAAACTGCTGTAGTCACTGCTATATGAAGCCTTGGTTTTTAGGGTGGGGGAAGCGACAGAAATGTGGCTTTGAGAGCAGTGACTACTGAGAGCATCTGTGTTTTCCCGATTGTTGTTAATGTATATGTGGTGGTAGCTCATATTACAATTGCTGGGTTTAACACTGAAAACAAAATCTGACTTTATTATGGACTATGAACACCTGCTGCTCTTTTTCAGTTGTGTACAAGTAGCTGAAGGTTGTGCCATGTATTGTGCTAGGTCCGGATGTCTTAGAACCGAACAACATTTTCAGAGTTGGAGCCTTGAAGATAGACTCCTAAACCCATATTTAGGTACTTTTGAAATCAAAGTGGCCTGATTCTTCCTAATAAATAGGCCACCTCATTGGTTAAACTTCATGTTCTAAACCGGTTCTGAGTGGCTTAGAATTATTTTACCAACATCCCACTCCAGGTTTGCTAGTGGTGTCCACTCCCTTTACAAATCTTAAGGAAGAATTGTGCTTCCTTTGCTTAATCAGAACAATAAAAATTGCATATTATTGAATGGACTCGAGATTCCATTTTCTGCGATAACCATACACATGATTAAGGTATTTAGGACATTTTCAAAAGTGCCTACATGACTCGGGAGCCGAAGTCCCATGAAAAGTCAATGGGACTTCGTCTCCTAAGTCACTCAGACACTTCTGACAATTTCCCCGTAGGTTTTGTGGTCCCAGGAAAGTGAGATTAAACTCATTTTTAAAGATAGATTTTTTTTTCACGTTTATTTTTCTCATGGAGTCACTACAAGGCCAAGTTAAGGTTCTGTGGGAACCTTCAGGGGAGAAAATACCAGGTGCTAAAGAGCTGTTTATTCTAGCGGCGAAAGGCATAACAAGAACCAGTGGCTGGCAGCTGAAGTCAGACAAATTCCAATTAGAAATGAGGCACACGTTTGTAACCAAGAAGGTGATTACTCCCAAGGGAAGGGGTGAAGTCTCCATCTCTCAATGTCTTCATGGAAGAGGTGCTTTAGCCAATCACAATTTATGCTTTAGTCAAATACAAATAGGTTTAGCAGAGAATAATGGGGCGAAATGTAATGGCCTGTGTTATGCAGGAGGTCAGACTAGATGATCTAATGGTCCCTTGTAGCCTTAAGCTCTATGAATCTACGAATGGTGCATTTTTACACTTTAACATGTTCGAATGTCTTTGAAGTAAAAAGAACGAGGAGTCCTTGTGGCACCTTAGACACGAACAAATTTATTTGGGCTATACTTTGAAGTGTAGCTTTAACTCTGAATTCCCTGGCTTTGTAATACTTGTTTTGGGATAGTTACAAGTTTATTGTGTTTTCACTGGTGTGGTCCTTCAACTTTAACACCAGCTTAATATAGGAGTTTGTCTGGGATTTTAGTTGTCTTCCATCATTTCCTCTCCTTCTGCCAGGAAGGAGGGACTGGGGAAGCAGCTGAAAACTTGATCCTGGTTTCTTTGTGGCTGCAGCAAGAGGGATGGATGCTTTGGTTTGCTACCCCCTACAGAGTGGCACTGTACCAGTTATGAGTGGTGCCTGCTTGCAGTTAGAGAAGTTCCCTCTAACTCCACTATCTGGTGGTCTTCACTACTCTAATCCTCTGCCACCACACAGAGCTCAGACTGCGCTGCATAGCGTCTCCCACTCCTGCGGCTGGTGAAATCCATATGGTCAGGCTCGCAGAATTGGACAGGCACCTGTACTGCAGCTGTTTTCTGGATCAGCTCTATTCGCCTGCTGACCCAGGCCTGGCCTGTAATCATGGCTGTTTTGTTCCCCCCGGCCCTAGCTACAGAGCAGGCACTCTGGCTAGTTACGCTCCCCTTTGAAAAGCAGAATACAAGAGACGTTGAATGCAGAATTAATGTAGGTTCCCTGTTGCCTAGACAAAGGGTAAAATGGATTTGAGTTAAATGGGTTGCATTTCTTTTGTTTTCTCTTTAGCTCCCAGAGGGAAGCGTGGCTGGAAAACCTTCTACGCTGTGCTGAAGGGAACAGTGCTTTACTTGCAAAAGGTAAAAGAAGTAGCTTTCTTTGAGGCGGATAAAGCAAGGGTTCCCAATCCTTTCCTCTTGGTGCCTCCCTTCAGTTGGGCACCCACTCTGGTTTCCCAAGACCCACATGGCACATCTCCAGTCCGTACACAGATCCTCTCCCTGCCTGTCACTTTGACCACGTCTCGCTCTCTCTTTCTTAACTCTGTCCATCCCTACTAGTCTGTTGCTGTCATTCACGGCTTCACACATTCTGCCCTACCAGTGAAGACAACATCATCTGCCTGTTTGTCACACGCATATCTCTGTGCTGCCTTCCATGCTGCCTATGTGTATGGACACATGCAGAAGGCCTCTACCTTCTCCTTCAGATCCCTTCGTGAGACCCCCATCTGCCATGATGCATGTCAGAAACTAGTCGGTTAATCATGGCCTGAGAGGAGGCTAGGGGGAGGGTTTGCCTTCGAACTGGCCAGAAACAGGGTGGGGATTTTATTCTAGATCAACATGAAATGCTGAAATTTCCTGCAGTGAACAAAAATTCAGTTTGAAACCATCTAATTGTTTTGACTTTACATAGTGTTGAAATATTAAATATAAAAGACCAAACTAAATGATCAACTGGAAACAAAATGGTTTTACCATATCAAAAGGAAACAAGAAAGTCAAAACTTTGTTTCGACTTTTTCCAGTCAAAGCTTTTGTCAGAAGTGACAGGTTTCTGCAAAACGTTTTGATTTCATGAAATCCACCTTAGGGAGAAACGAAGCATGGAAAATCGCAGTCCAGAAGTTCATTGTTTCAGGAAAAACAGAGTTTTTGCAGAGTCTGGCATGCTTCATTGTAGTGAAAGCTACAGAACTGTGGTTTTCAGCACAAAGGCTGTGTTTACGCTATGGACCTTACAACAGCACAGCTGTCACCGCTGTAGAACTCCCGTGGAGCCGCTCTGTGGACAGTCCACACCAGTGCTTTTGTCAGTGAAACTTATGTCGGTCGGGGTGGGTTTTTTCCCACACCCCTGACCGACAAAAGTTTTGTCGATAAAAGTGCTAGTGAACACAAAGCCTAAACGATACACAAATTATCCTAACTTCCAGAAGAGCTGTAGCTACCTTGGCTTCCATGGAAGCTATTCTGAGAATTGCATTGCTCTGCCACTGAGTGACTGTATGATCTTAGACAAGTCATGTCCCTTCTCTGTGCCTCTCTTTGCCCTCCCACATTTTGTCAGTTGAGATGGTGAGCTGTTCGCTGCAAGGGCACTCTATCTCTGTACAGCGCCTAGCACAATGGAGCCCCAATCTCAGCAGTGACCTCTAGTTGCTACAGTAATAATAATTGGTAGATATATCATCTTCCAAAGGGCAATATGGACCTGATTCTGCTCTCTCATGATTTTCTATCCTTGTTTTTTTTTTTTAAAGACGCCTATTACGGAGGTATCTAAGGGACAGTAACTCCAAGTTTACACTTGTATAAGCATCAGCAGAATCAGAGCCTGTGGCCACATATTAGGTGGAACGGGGCCAGTGCTAACTGCTGTGTTGCCTATTGTTCCATTATTAAATGAGTGATTTGAGAAAGATGCTTTCTGAATCAATGAGCAGCCAGGCTGCCAGAGGGGCTTAGCTGAAACACTTGCAATTAGCCAACTAAATACATCTGCCCAAGATTATACAAGATCAGAAATTTGACAAGCTTTAACGTCTGTCCTGTGCATGGAACCCCCAGGTTAATTTCCTGCCCTCTGTGGCTCTAATGTGACAGGAAATCAGCAGAACAGGAGACTGTCACAATGTCTCATCATTAGCCTGAGCTGAAATGGGGTGTGTGTGTAGAAGACTGCGAGCTTGGGCTGACTTTCATGCAATAAAAAATGGTTTCTTGACAAATGGTATAGTAAAGCAGGCCATACCGGTTTGTTTGGATTGGGTTTGTTTGCAGCGATACTAGTTTTGTGATGTTGCACTGTATCTTTATAATGCTATGGGCTTTAGGATATTCCGTGTGTAAATTTGCTCAGACCCTTTTCTTCGACTAGAGAGGGGGGAAAAATTGACAGGAGATAAAAAATGACGTAAGGACAGAGCCCATACCTAAGTATCGGCACCTGGACACGTACAGGATCCTCGGAAGAAAAGAATTTTATAGTGATCCTGCATAGTCAGTGAAGGTGTCCACCCATTGTACAATAGCTGGTAACAAGCAAAATTTCACACTGGGGTTCACTAAAAATGGATTAAGGAAGGCACAGCCTGTGAGTCATGGAAATGGAAAATGGAAAAGGCATTTCTGGCTGGCTACCTGGATATCCAAGGAGAGCTGAGTTCAGTAGAACGCTGAGAGCGAACACTGCATTAAAAGATGACTTCAGCTGATAGTGAGGCCAAAGTTTCTGCCAAATTCTTCTGTCATGCTGCCTCACTGTAACTGGGTTTGGGCTTGAGTGTCGATTCAGACACTGGAACTGCAGGGGAATTGTGTTGTGCATGTTTAAAGGAGATGTGTAGCCTGGTGTTCTCCAACTACTGGGGTCCTTCAGCCCAAGTCTCAGCATCCTGTATCAGCTCTACAGGACTGAGGGCCTTTGTGGGGGAAGTTTGACTACCCATCACAAGCCTCTCTAGACTTTGAGAGTAACAAAGTAAAATTGTTTTAAGAGATTCCACGGTTCCCTTCCCAGGGCTTTCAGGGAAGTTAACAGAGGCCCAAAATCAGTGGTATTGTAGGCTGCCAGTTGACCTAGTAGGGTTCGCATAGGTGTTTGACTTCGGTCTGTAGATAAGAAGGGATCCTTCTGTCTCCATGCCTGTCCAGGTGTGAAGCCTCATTGGGAGGGGGATACTGGAGGGAGTCAGATACTGCTGGAGTTGACTTGCCAACATCTCCCCTCCCAAGAAGGGGGGAAAGTGTGAGACAGGGCAGTAGCTGGCCAGATCATTGACATCCGGTGACAGTTTTAGAGCCAGACCACTGCAGGCTTGAGGTTTATCCTAGCTTGCATCTCTCCATGAAGCATTGCCAATCTCCATCTTTCCTTCTTGCCGTGGGACCATGTACACTCCTTACACCACATTTGATTAGATTCAGAAGGGTTCTTTTGCTCCAGTCTCCTACCCTCTTGTTTTCTCCATTGCAGGTCGTAGCAGAACCACAGTGACTCTTGCAAATGACAGGCAGGGGGAGGCCTACAGGCCAGTGCATTGGTTTTGGACAGCAAATGGTGATAATGACCTACCAGACCCACCAGTGCATGGGTCTTGTATCTGAGAAAACCACTCGCTCAGCAGAGTCTCTGTGGACAAACCAGCACAGTCACTCCATGACCCTGGTGGGGGGATGGAAAGCGCTGTCCTGTGCTCAGGGGTCAGTGATGATCAGTCCATGAGAGTGGTGTGCTTACTGCACTCCCTGCATGAAGATCAGGTGCAGGCTGTGTCCTGCTGCGTGAGCCACCTGGGGGAATCCTGATGAAACCCTAACTCAGCAAGTCTACGGTTTAATTTCTGTGGACACTGAACTAGCCAAGGTGATGAGTCGAGGAAATCCTAATTCCAGGCTTGGCAGCAACTTAATTAACTCTGACTGCAGAGTGGCCTGTATATCCTTAGAATTCCCACGTAGGTTTACTCGTGCTCTGTTGGCCGGCTCCATGGAGTTACCCTGATTTACACCAGCTGAGGATCTGACCTAGTGCAGGGCACTCAAATGAGTCAGTTCCCTTAGCGGAGCCTCCGTTTAAAGCATTGCTGCCCCCTGCATTGTCGTTCCTAGAGCAGGTCTGCCTACTAGATCTCTGCCCAGTAGTGTTTGATAATCATGGAGACAGATCACCCACGGCCAGAGCTTATTCTTCCCCCTTAAACATTAGATCCCCATTATGTGGCAGCCACGCTTCACCCTGCTCAGCACCAGGAGTCCTAACGAGGCATATCTGACATCAAGATTGATCAACATCATGTGGTCATAGGTTAGGGATGGATAGAGGTTAAGTGCTAGTTGCAAATTCTCTTTAAGCAACTTTGTGTAAACTTACACCACTGCAGCATTGCCGGGAGGTGACTTGTCCCTTGACATACCTCTGGAATGCCCTATTTTTGGCTGGCTGTGCCACCTTCACATGTTGTTGCATACATATGCACACCTGGTTGACTAATGTCTTTGCAGCTTCACTTTAAAACACTGCTGGGTCTCAGATTGTATTTAGAATGCTGGTTTTTTAATTGATTCTGATTTTACACTGGTTCGACACCACGTGAGATCCAAAATCAGTTTCTGGGCTATGACTTAATAACACTGTGGAATTTAGCCCTTTAGGATTTATTTAACTTCTTCATGACACTTACTGTTCTTCCCTCTTCTTGTCGGGAAGGTGGTGGAATTCCTTCACTTCCTTGCAGAGATATTAAAGACTCTTAAAAGGTAATGTTTTAAGAACCGAAAATGGAAATGTTTATAGGACAGATTAGGTTAAATTGATATTTTTATAATCACTGTTGATGGCCTTTTATGGAATATGACTGTATTGCCTTTGTTAGGTTAAAGGAAGAGATGAACAACCTGAAATAACTTCTGCCATCTTTTCATTTTAATTACTGCAGGATGAATATAAACCAGAAAAGGCTTTGTCTGAGGAGGATCTGAAAAATGCAGTTAGCGTGCACCATGCATTGGCATCAAAGGCAACAGACTATGAGAAGAGGCCCAACGTCCTAAAGCTCAAAACAGCTGACTGGAGGGTCCTGCTTTTCCAAGCCCAGTATGTTCCGTTCACTCAGAGTTTTCCTAGGGCTGTTTTGTTTGTGGGCAGAAAAGGATTGGGAGGAGAGAGGGGTGATTGTACCCTCTGAGGGTGCAGGAAGTTCGTGACTTGGAGGGTTAAGTGGGTCTCTAACGGAGATCAGTCTGTTTAGTTTATCAAAAAGGTGATTAAGAGGTGACTTGATTAGTATGTGAGAGTATCTTCATGGGGAGAAAAGACCAAGTACTGAAGGGCTCTTTACTCTAGCAGAGAAAGACATGAGAAGCAATGGCTGTCATTAGAAGCCAGATAAAGTTAGCACAAATGTGTAGCAGCGAGGGTGAGTAACCATTGGAACAAACTGCCAAGGGAAGGCAGTGGTGGATTCTCCCTCTATTGATCTCTTCAGATCAAGAGTGGAGGCCTTTCTGGAAGATTTATGTTAGCCAAACACAAGTTACTGGGCTCAGTTCAGGAGTAAATGGATGAAATTCTATGGCCTGTGTTAGACAGGAGGTCAGATTAGAATCATAGAATATCAGGGTTGGAAGGGACCTCAGGAGGTCATGTAGTCCAACCCCCTGCTCAAAGCAGGACCTAATCCCAACTAAATCATCCCAGCCAGGGCTTTGTCAAGCCTGACCTTAAAAACCTCTAAGGAAGGAGATTCCACCACCTCCCTAGGGAACCCATTCCAGTGCTTCACCACCCTCCTAGTGAAAAAGTTTTTCCTAATATCCAACCTAAACCTCCCCCACTGCAACTTGAGACCATTACTCCTTGTTCTTTCTGCTACCACTGTGAACAGCCGAACTCCATCCTCTTTGGAACCCCCTTTCAGGTATTTGAAAGCAGCTATCAAATCCCCCCTCATTCTTCTCTTCTGCAGACTAAACAATCCCATTTCCCTCAGCCTCTCCTCATAACTCATGTGCTCCAGCCCCCTTATCATTTTTGTTGCCCTCCGCTGGACTCTTTCCAATTTTTCCACATCCTTCTTGTAGTGTGGGGCCCAAAACTGGACACAGTACTCCAGGTGAGGCCTCACCAATGTCGAATAGAGGGGAACGATCACGTCCCTCGATCTGCTGGCAATGCCCCTACTTATACAGCCCAAAATGCCGTTAGCCTTCTTGGCAACAAGGGCACACTGTTGACTCATATCCAGCTTCTCGTCCACTGTAACCCCTAGGTCCTTTTCTGCAGAACTGCTTCCTAGCCATTCGGTCCCTAGCCTGTAGCAGTGCATGGGATTCTTCCGTCCTAAGTGCAGGACTCTGCACTTGTCCTTGTTGAACCTCATCAGGCTTCTTTTGGCCCAATCCTCTAATTTGTCTAGGTTCCTCTGTATCCTATCCCTACCCTCCAGCGTATCTACCACTCCTCCCAGTTTAGTGTCATCTGCAAACTTGCTGAGAGTGCAATCCACGCCATCCTCCAGATCATTAATGAAGATATTGAACAAAACCGGCCCCAGGACCGACCCTTGGGGCACTCCGCTTGATACCAGCTGCCAACTAGACATGGAGCCGTTGATCACTACCCGTTGAGCCCAACAATCTAGCCAGCTTTCTATCCACCTTATAGTCCATTAATCCAGCCCATACTTCTTTAACTTGCTGGCAAGAATACTGTGGGAGACCGTATCAAAAGCTTTGCTAAAGTCAAGGAATAACACATCCACTGCTTTCCCCTCATCCACAGACCCAGTTATCTCCTCATAGAAGGCAATTAGGTTAGTCAGGCATGACCTGCCCTTAGTGAATCCATGCTGACTGTTCCTGATCACTTTCCTCTCCTCTGAGTGCTTCAGAATTGATTCCTTGAGGACCTGCTCCATGATTTTTCCAGGGACTGAGGTGAGGCTGACTGGCCTGTAGTTCCCCGGATCCTCCTCCTTCCCTTTTTTAAAGATGGGCACTACATTAGCCTTTTTCCAGTCATCCGGGACCTCCCCCAATCGCCATGAGTTTTCAAAGATAATGGCCAATGGCTCTGCAATCACATCCGCCAACTTCTTTAGCACCCTCGGATGCAGCGCATCCGGCCCCATGGATTTGTGCTCGTCCAGTTTTTCTAAATAGTCCCGAACCACTTCTTTCTCCACAGAGGGCTGGTCACCTCCTCCCCATACTGTGCTGCCCAGTGCAGCAGTCTGGGAGTTGACCTTGTTCGTGAAGACAGAGGCAAAAAAATCATTGAGTACATTAGCTTTTTCCACATCCTCTGTCACTAGGTTGCCTCCCTCATTCAGTAAGGGGCCCACACTTTCCTTGACTTTCTTCTTGTTGCTAACATACCTGAAGAAACCCTTCTTGTTACTCTTAACATCTCTTGCTAGCTGCAACTCCAAGTGTGATATTTTAGGGTCCATTCTGGCCTTAAAAAAAACCTATGTTCTGCTTGAGCCCCGATCTTCCCGTGAGATCTGCATGGGCAGACTGCTGCACCCCCACAGAGACCCGAGCAGGCCAGCGAGGCTTCATGAGGGCACAGGAGTCAGCCTGCAAGAATCAGCATACACGCTCAGGGCCTTAGAATATGCAGCGAAATAGCATACCAGCCAGTCCATAGGTTGTCTGATGGATTTTATAGCCTAGAGCAGTGGTTTTCAGTACCGGGTCGCGGAATGTAAGGCTCTGGGTCGTGGCGGCTCTGGTCAGCACCGCCGACTGGGCCTTTAAAAGTCCCGTCGGCGGTGCTGCCCGGCTAAGGCAGGCTAGTTCCTACCTGTTCTGATACCGCGCTGTGCCCCGGAAGCGGCCAGCGGCCAGCTCTCGCCCGCAGGCACCACTCCCCCAGCCAATGGGAGCTGGGGGGGCGGTGCCTGTGGGCAAGAGCTGTTTGCGTGCCTCTGCCTCGGAGCCAGACCTGCTGCTGGCCACTTCTGGGGCGCAGCGGGGTCCACAGGGCCAGGACAGGCGGGAAGCCTGTTTCTGCACCCCCGCTGCGCCACTGACCAGGAGCCGCCCAAGGTAAGCCCCTTCCCTAGCCCTGAGCCCCACCTCAAACCCGGAGCCCCTTTCTGCACCCCAAACCTCTCATCCCTGGCCCCACCCCAGAGCCTGCACCCTCAGCCCAGAGCCCTGACCCCCTCCCGCACCCCAACCCCTGCCCCAGCCCAGAGCCCCCTCCCACACCCTGAACCCCTCATTCCTGGTCCTACCCCGCAGCCCTCACGCCTGCATCCCAACACTCTACCTCAGCCCTGAGCCCCTCCCACACCCCAAACCCCTCATCCCCAGCCCCGTTGGGTCACGAGCATCAACAATTTTCTTCAACTGGGTCGCCAGGAAAATAGTTTGAAAACCACTGGCCTAGAGGACCTCAGCTGAATCACAGGTAATGAAGGCAGGAAATACCAGTAGAGCATTCTGGGTTTATATTTGCATGCCCTTGCTAGCAATTTACCTGCCACTTGCAGCACTCAGCACTGAAAATCCAAATGCTTTTGATTTGATTTGTTTGTGTAGTCTCAGCCCATTTGCAGCCGTTCACAGTACAGTAACTCCTCGCGTAACGTTGTCGTTATGTTCCTGAAAAATGTGACTGTAAGCTAAACAATGTTAAGTGAATCCAATTTCCACATAAGGATTAATGTAAATAGGGAGGGTTAGGTTCCAGGGAAATTTTTTTCACCAGACAAAACACACACACACACACACACACACACACACACACACACACACACACACACACACACACACACACACACCGTTTTAAACAAACAATTTGATACTGTTCACAGCAATGATGATTGTGAAGCTTGGTTGAGGTGGTGGAGTCAGAGGGTGGAAGAGGGTGGGATATTTCCCAGGGAATGCCTTAGTGCTAAATGATGAACTAGCACTCGCTGAGCCCTCAAGAGTTAACACAGGGGTTCTCAAACTGAGGGTCGGGACCCCTCAGGAGGTCACGAGGTTATTACGTGGGGGGTCACGAGCTGTCAGCCTCCACCCCAAACCCCACTTTACATCCAGCATTTATAATGGTGTTAAATATATAAAAAAGTATTTTTAATTGATAAGGGGGGGTTGCACTCAGAGGCTTGCTATGTGAAAGGGGTCACCAGTACAAAAGTTTGAGAACCACTGGGTTAACACATTGTTATTAATGTAGCTTCTCACACAAGGCAGCACGAACACGAGGGAGGGGAGACAGCATAGCAGACAGAGACAGACACACACCTTGTGTGTGGGAGAGAGAGATGCACACTGTCCCTTTAAGTAAGCTGACCCACTCTTAAGTGCATTGTCTTTTTAAGTGGATCAGGAAGTTAAGACAGCAGCTGCTGCCCCAAGCTCTCTCTGTGTCTCTCCGTCTGTGTCCCCTCCCTGCTCTATATGGAGAAGGGATAAGTGGGGGGCAGGAGCAGGGGGGAGGGGGACACCTGACATTAGCACACACACACACACACACACCCCGCACAGCAAGCAGGAGGCTCGGGGAGCAGCTCCAAGGCAGAGGGGCAGGAGCAGCACATGGCAGTGGGGGGAGGGACAGCCGAACTGCTGGCAATTGATAGCCTGCTGGGCAGCTGCTGCACAGGGAACTTAGGGGAGCGGGGAGCTGATAGGGGGGCTGCCGGTCCACCCTGGTTCCAAGCCCCCACCAGCTAGCTGCAATGGGCTGCTCTTCCTGCAAGCTGTGGACAAAGCAGGAGGCTGCCAAACGAGGTTAGAAAGGGAGCATTGCGCAACTTTAAACGAGCATGTTCCCTAATTGATCAGCAACGTAACAACGAAACAGCGTTAACCGGGATGACTTTAAGTGAGGAGTTACTGTATGTTCCTGCTGAACCACGATATGGTATAGAAATGTAACCCCATTAATGATCCCACAGCTTGCTGGAGAGTAAGCACATACTGAAGGCTTGACTATGCTGTGCTGCAGTCGACCTAGGGGTGTGTGTGATATCTAAAGCACTCTACCATGTTGCTCTTCACCTGCCACGTGTAGACCCTGCTGGCGCACTCTAAAAGTTACCTAGTTCGTACTGACGTAGTCCCATTTCAAACAGAACTATGTTAACATGCACTATGTGCCCTGTGGATCCTGCCCGCAGGGTCTACACAGGGCAGGTAGAGCGCCCTAGAAATCACGCAGCCCTCGTTTGCACTGCAGCGCTATGCAGATGAGCCCCAAGAATGCACTTGAATTCAAGTTTGAAAGGGGCTGGAGACTCCTGTTTCCCGCTAGGTAGAAAAGCAGCAAGGTGTGGCTGGAAGCACTAGATGAAGAGATGAGTTCTAGTCTCTCTCTTTGTGTTGATTACTGTACCTGTAGGTTCCCACCAAGAGCCCTAGTTTGATAGTGGTTATGTCCTTCTGAGGATGATTTTCACACCTTTCCATCTGTATCTGGCAAAGATTTGAGCTTGTCTTTATGCAGTGTGACTTCAATCACAGTGCCAGGATCAGGGCCATAGTTGGAAGAGATGGAAAAGAGACACGTTTGACTTGCATACGCATGATTTTCTCCAACTCAGATTTTATACCATTCAATATACTTTGCTTGGCCCTTCCCTACATCACCAGGGTCATCAATTCCTCAATCAGTGGCACTGCCCAAGCAATTTTTAATAGCATGCAATAGATTTAATTGAAGGTCTTGGAGTTCTTTGCTGTGGGTCCTGGCACGGCAGTAAACTCAGTGTTTTACAGAGGCTGGTTGGTTGAGAAGTGCAGAAAGAATTGTGTTATTAATACCCTTCTGCAGTAAGAAGTAGGGAAGAGGGATTGGAAAAGTGAGGTCAAAGGCAGGATTGTGTGTCTTGGGTAGGCAAAGTAGAAGCTTGGGCAAGGGCCATTCCTTTGGTTAAATTTAATGGGGAAGTAGTCGCTGCTTGTGTATTCTGTGGCTCAGTAGTTGATTGTGGAAGGGAAGTTATTAGCAATCAAGCTAATGGTGCGGCTGTTTGTGGTTCAGTGAAGCCACTGAGGATGTAAAGAAGAAATGTGCAAATTAAGGGGTGAGAGCATTTTGGCTGCCATCAAAATGGATTAGGAAGAAACTTCCTCTGTATGCCACCCTCTAGGACTTCTGACACTAGCCACTACTGGAGGTAGGACACTGCGCTAGATGGTAGTTCATATGTCCCTATGATGATAAAGCTGACAGCAAGGAGGAAGAGGGAGGAGACACTGAGTCCACCAATATCCTGATTGCTCTCCGTCTTTCTTCCACAGGAGCCCAGAAGAAATGCAGGCATGGATCAACAAAATCAATTGTGTGGCAGCTGTATTTTCTGCTCCACCGTTTCCAGCTGCTATTGGCTCTCAGAAGAAGTTCAGTCGTCCGCTTCTGCCGGCCACCACAACAAAGTTATCTCAGGTGAGCTGTTGTTATAATAAGCATATCTCCCGGGGTGGAGAGTCCTTTGGCCAGAGACGAGCTTGGAAGGTTCTTCTGAAACCTTGAAGCTATGCAATTTAGTAAAGCTCCTGTGCAAACAGTCTTGCTAACACCTCTATCTAAAGGAGTTTATCTCTACTTGCTTCTTAGGACCAAAAATATTTGCAAAGTTAAGGGTGAGAGGGGATGGAGACTTGATGTGATTTGTTTGTGCTTCTGAAGAAAGGGAGGTATCACCTGTAGCCTTAGGCCCATTTACACATCAGATAGAAAGTCCTTGTCTCCTGGGTGTGGCTAAGAATGTAAGACATTTCTGGCACAGGAGCACAACATTATGCCTATACTCCTTGACCCTGTAAGATTTAATTTAGTCTTCAGTCTCCTCCTCCTGAAACAAAATGTAGGTGTTTCTTGAATTTAGGTATTTTCTTTGTGCCCACAGACTTCCCTGAAATCTTATCCCATGCATTTATTACTCTTTGGGCTTAGCTGGGTGAGAAAAGTGGGCCATAAGCTACCTTCCTGGCTTATTGACCCTGGGGCCAGCCAGGGGCCGGTTCATCATCCAATGTCACTTTAGAGCAGCTTCAGGACTGCTCTAAGCTGTACACGCTGTAGAATAATGTGCTCTGGGCCCCCTCCCAGTGCATCTATGCGGGCTGTGAGGGTGATTGGCATGCACCTAGCTAGGCTGGCTCTTGGCTCCCCGCAGATTCTCCACCAGCAGGGGAGGCTCCAGGCACCAGCGCACCAAGCGCGTGCCTGGGGTGGCAAGCCGCGGGGGGCAGCCTGCCGGTCGCCATGGGGGCGGCAGTCAGGGAGCCTTCGGCGGCGGGTACGCCAAAGCCGCAGGACCGGCGGACCTCCTGCAGGCGCGCCGCCGAAAGCCGCCTGACTGCCGTGCTTGGGGCAACAAAATACATAGAGCCGCCCCTGTCCACCAGCGGCGGAATGTCCTGTAGGATGGGTGAGTCTCCTCTGTGCTCCCTTTGCACCACAGCAGCAGAGGACAGAATCTAATCTTAGGAATGACGCGATCCCGAGTATTTTATCTCCTGCTAGCATTGTGAAAGAAATCTCTCTGAACTTCATTACTCCTTTTCCTAAATTTGAAAGGCTTTATGCCATCACCACCACTTACTGACTTGCCTTCAGAACTGCTTTGCTCTCAGAGCCTTTCCTCATAACCTAGATTCTTCAAAGCCACCTTTTGACAATATCACTCATCCAGTGGCCTGGAGATTAGCACGTCAAGCTGTGTTTTTGGTGGAAGTCTAACAAGTGCCTTAAACAGGAGTAATAGTACTTGTCTTGTTCTGGGTTTTCACCTTCTGTTAATACAAACTAGCGTCTTCTTTGCCATTTTTTCACTGCCGCTCTGCCACGGCTTGAGGTTTCAATAATTCACCCACAGCCATCAAAAAGATCCTTCCACCGTTCACTGCGCTGAGATATCATTCCATTTAGCGCACAGTTTCCTAGCTTCATTGTTTCCATTTTATCAGGAATAACAAAAAAACAACAAACCCCTGTGGTTTGCGTACTGGTAAAAGGGTGTCATGAGAAGCAGAATAAGTGAAGTTGTTTGAGCTAACGGCAAAAGATTCTTAAATTTTTCAAAGCAGATAAATTCAAAGACAAGCTAAAACCTGTCTGCTTTTATCTGCAAGCTGGAGAGGTAAGCAGGCTGTTTCTCATTCTGCAGAGGATGAAATATGAATTATCAACTCTTTCTGGTCTCCGTGTTAGAGTTTGTGAGCTGAATCAAGAAGACCACTACAGCACTTAGTTCAAAGGACCTGCGCCTGCTCAGAGTAAAATCAGTGTCGTCATTTTCATTGGCATCAGTGGCAGCAGGGTCAGACCCTGACAGAAATAGGAGATGAGGAGACAAGACAAAATTAATTGTACTAAGTCATTTCACCAAGTTCACCTCCAGTGTCTACATCCTATAGTTCGCTGGTAACAGGGATGTAATAAAAGTATATAATGAATGGTCTACAGAAGGTAGATGAAGAGCTTCTGTTCTCCCTGTCTCATAACACCTGAACAAGGGGATGTTCAGTGAAACTAAAAGGTGGCAGATTCAAATCAATAAAAGGCAGTGCTTTTTCCACATGTGTAGTTAGACTGAGAAACTCACTGCCACTGGAAGTTGTTGAGGCCAAGAATTTAGCTAGATCAAAAAAAGGGTTAGGGTTAGGCCAATCTGTTAGAGATCAGGATGAGATCTGATGCCTCCCTCTGCAGGGTCCTTGCACTTTCCTCTGGTGCATCTGGCGTTGGCCATTGTCAGAAACAGGCTGCTGGACTAGATGGACTTTGGGTCTGATCCAGGCCCTGTGTTGTCAGAAACGGATGAGATTTCACCATTTCTGCTCTTTCCTGCAGGGCTGAGGAATAACGTTAAAGTGCAGTGTTGGATTTAAAGCCCAGTCCAACCCAAGTTCAGAAATAAGACAACTCTGTAGGGCCTGCATGACCTAAGGAGTGCATGCTTTGAAGGGGGTTGCAGAAGAGTGCCATTCTCTGCCCAGATGGACTGGAGGGGGTGAGTGGGTTTGGGATGATTGTGGCAAAGGAAATGGCCTAGAAAGAAAGAATAGCAAGTCCTTGCCCCCTCCAACTGCACAGTGGAGTAAAGTTTAACAAAAGGAAATAAGCCTTCAGGAGAGGACAGAACATCCTCCTCCCAGGAGAGCCTGTGCCTTGCATAGCTCTAACCACTGGCTGCTACAGACTGGAAAGCACATACTGGCAGAATGACAGAGGGGAGGGGTCTGACAATTGTACCAATCCTGTCACCACAAGAGTTGCTTCCAAATTGTGATGACCTTAAGTGTGGGGTCAAACTCTGCCCTTTCTTGTACCCCAAATAACATCATTGACTTGGCTGAATTTGGCCCGGGGGTTAGTAAAGTGGAAGGACCGGATTTTCAGCAGTGCTCCACAGCCAGCAACTCCCATTGTTCTCACCTGGGGGTAGGGTGACCAGACAGCAAATGTGAAAAATCGGGACAGGGGTAGGGGTAATAGGAGCCTATATAAGAAAAAAAACCCAAAAATCGGGACTGTCCCTATAAAATTGGGACATCTGGTCACCCTACCTGGGGGAGGAGTGATAGATTCTCCCTTGTACGCTGGGGAGGTGCTGGGTGCTGCGAACCTTAAAAAAATCTGGCCATTTCTTCTGGATGCCTACAAGGAAGCTGCTGGGAGCCAAGCTCTTGAAGATCTAGCCCTAACAATTTACCATATAAATAAAATGAAATGTTTAAAAAACGCCGCTTGCCAGAAGTTGCTGTTCAGTGTATGGGCAGATCTTTTTCTTCTTTTTACTTACTGAATCTTTGAGCGTCTGACACTTACATGACTAATATGTTTCTGAAGGATGAACAGCTGAAGTCACATGAAGCTAAGCTGAAGCAAATCTCTACCGAGCTAGCCGAGCATCGTTCCTACCCACCAGACAAGAAACTTAAAGGCAAAGAAGTAGATGACTACAAACTGAAAGACCACTATCTGGAGTTTGAGGTATGTATGGGATGCAGCACTAAATTTGTTGGCTTGGCATCTGCCTTGGAGAGAAGCTCTGGAAATTACAGAACTCCTCATAGAACTAAGAAAAAGAATAACAATACTGTAGTATTTACTACAGCAATAAAGACAGTAATAGTATGCCTGTATTATCAGTGGTGCAAATGCGGGCTCTTTGTTTTTTGTTACTAGTAAACATCTGCAAGACTCTCCCTAACACATTACCTCTCCTTAACACTTAAAATAAGTCAAAGCTTAGACCTGGGCAAGCAGTCAGTATGTCAAATATGATGAAAACTGTGCAAGTTGGTCATTATACTCTCAGCTTCTCCTGCGCCTGCAGATACAAATGACGCACACATTTGACACAGTTTGAGAGTTTTGACTGCAGTCACCTGTTACCTCATCAGGCAGGAGGGTCTCAAGAGTTTGGAATTCAGTTCCTGCCTCTGACACAGACTTCCTGTGTGACCTTGGGCAAGTCACTTAGCCTCTCTGTGCCTCAGTTCCCCCTCTGTAAAATGGGGAATAATGTTTCCTTTCTCCCTTTGTATTTCCTGTCTCTTTAGTTTATTAGCCCCCATGGGCAGACAGAGTGCCTAGTTCAGTGGGGCCCCAATCTTAGTTGGGACCTCTGGATGCTGCCGTAATATAAATAATGGTAATAATCAGTCATTTGTGTATTCAGAGGAGAAACAGCCATTCTAAACTTAGTACCAGCCACTCAGTGCACATGCACCCACTGCACCATCAGAACTCTTGGCACTGTGCACAGGTGACTAACAGGTAAAGCAGAGAGGGAAGAGGATAAAATACAGGTAATGGAATATGGTGTTGAAAGTTAGACTGCAGCCATGAGAATCGTGTCCCCGTCTGTTTCTGGCTTGGGGAGTTTATATTGTTCTCTTTCTGTGCCTGTTTATATTTAGCAAGTTTTAGCAGTGAGGCGTGGAAAGAAATGGCCATGTGCATCAGTACACGTCACCAGCGGCCCACCACACGTTTAACTGTCAGCAGGGCTGTCGCTTCTCCCCGGCTCCAAACCATGCGCTCGGCTCTTCAAGGAGGTTTATTTGCACAACAGAGGTTATCAGACAAGCAGAACACAGTCTTAACTCAATCCTCAGTGACAGGCTTCAGGGCCACTCCTCCAAGGGGTCTCCAGCCCTCCAGCTCCTGCAAGCTTCCTAGCCTCGGCCAGCTCTGCTCCCCTCTGGAGCAGCAGTCAGAGGGCTGTTCCCCTGAGCCCCCAGCCCTTTGCTCCCGGGACCCACCGCAGGCGCTAGCTCCACTCCAGTGTGACTTCCCTCTGAGGCTCCTCCGCCTGTCTCATCCCTCCCTCCCCAGCTGCCTACTAGCAGCCCTTTATAGGCCCAGGTGTGGTCCAGCCCTCTTTTAATTGGCTGGATTGGGCTCCAGTCCAGGGAGCTGGGTTTAGTCTATCCACAGAGACCAGCTATCCTGTGATGATAACAAATAATGTCCTCTTTCTTAGAGAGAACCTCAAATGAAAATTGAATGCTGCAGAGCGAATAGATATGAAGCAAGCTGCCGAAGGTGCCTATGTAAATAGCTCTGAGGTTACACCTACTTTCACCATGTGGGAGAGAAGGTGTTTTTAACGTGCTAATATGTGAAGCGGGGCTATTTTCATACTTGTCACAGATTTCACAGAATGCATGAAATCGGTGGTTGGCTGTAGAAAGCGTACGATAGCTGTGAAAAAACAGCACTTGAAATCTTCCCCCGGTTTTTCCATCGTTTGGAGCAAAGCCTGGAGGAGCGAATGTGAGTGAGCGACTGACCTTGCTGAGGTAGGGCGAGAATGCAGGGAGTGCTCTCAAGCCAAGCCTGCAGACCAGGCCACTGAAAGCAGCAGGAGAAGGGAAAAATTAAACACAGAAACGTAGTGAAAAAAGGCCTGACTCGCCCAAAGGAAATGGCACGGCTCCCAAAGGGAGGGAGAAGGCCAGATTCCCCTTCTCGTAAGCTCTTGTCATTTCTTTTCCTTCAGCTACCTGTGCTTCCCCCATTCTTGCTCTCTGCAGAAAACAGTACTGCTAACAAAGTAGTTTCTCCTTTCTGCTATGTACTGAACCGTCTTTGGCTTTGAATGAGGCAGTGTATGCGCATCAGAGGAGGCAGGGGCTGTGCTGTGTGACTGCCTCACTGAAGACTGCCCTGTAATCCACATGCACCAGGGGACAGAGATAAGGTTGTGTGGGCATTTAGACTTTTAAATATTTTCCTTTGCAACTTTAACGTTCTTATTTTCTTGATGAGGTTTCCTACGGTGTTTTTTTTTAACAAGTCCATGTTATTTCCATCAGCTGAGGATCTGGCCCCATATGGCCTCTCATAATTGTAAAAGAGAGCATGTTTACAGTTTAACTTTAAAGAAAGCCTTTATTTGTACTTTGTTTAAATTGAGGCTGAGGACAGACAGCAGCAGTGGAATTCTGGCCCCATTGAAGTCAATGGCAAAACTCCCATCGACTTCAGTTGAGGCAGGAATCCAGCCCAGGGTTTTATTTCTGTTGTTACCATTGGCTTAGGTTTGTGTTTATTTTAATCATTTGAGCCACACAGAGCGAACGCAGTTCTGCTCATTGATAAATGTTATGATGAGCCAGCACTTGCAGCAATAACTATTTCCTCCTTTTGCCAACCTGTCCATTCATTATGCAGTGAAGCACGGCACATCATCAGAATTCTGCTCATTGGTTCTTGTTTGAGTGACAGGTGATACCGCTTTCTTTTATTTGTCTCTGCAGCGCTGTGCTGGACCTCCCGATATGGAACTGATCCTACTGGTTTTTTCCTCATTTCATTTTTAAGCAGATTTCTCTTGTGATCATTCTCAGTAAGATTTTGTTTCTCAAAGGACTTTTTGGAAACCTGGTCACGTTCTCTCATCTTTTGTCCTCTTCAAAGCAGTTCCCAATGCTTTTAACTATTTTGCATTCAAATAATTATTATTATTGCTTGAATGTTATTATTTTATTATAAATGGAAAGAATTCTCTTTAAACATTTTTGCTCAGTCAGGAACATAATTTAGAGACTGTTTTATTACTTTGAAAAATGGATTAATAATCAGTAGAAGTGTGGGGTTCCTTCCCCCCCCCCCCCTCCACTGTGATCACCTTAATTCCAATTCCTACACTAACATTAATGGCTGCTGAGGGATGGATTGGCACTTTCCCATCACCAGCCGTACTGGCTAACTTTGCTAAACTCCTGCAGGCAAATTCCTATGACTGACTATTCGTGCCTGTTGATTGCTGTGGCATTGTGTGAGGTGCCGTATGGTTGTGACTTGCAAAGCAACAATTGCTCTGTAATAAAGGGAAACACCCTAGTCCGGATACGGAACAAATTAGGATTGGGTGCTTTTGCTGTACATAAAAACATTGGTGCCTGAACAGGGAGCAGAGTCCGGTAGACCTCAGGCTATCAGGAGGAGCTTCCCCATTCTGTTTTCCGAACACTGGACTTGCAGAATATCCTCTTGGAGGCAAAATGGGGTAGAGCTGCCCTGGAGAAGGCTAACGTTCGGCTGGCCCACCCACCCACTCTCTGTGGGAGAGCCACACATAGAGCATACCGGTGTGATTCTGTGCACGCTGTGTGATCTAGGGTTTAATATCTAGGGTAACACGGGCTGGGACAGGGGGAGCAGAACCTGTGGTGGCCAGGCTGATTGTGGCCACAGAAGTTTGGGGAGTTCTGAGGACAGTGGCAAATCTTAGCAGAGAGATTTTCGCAGTGCCTTTGGACCAGTGGTTTTCAACCTACGGTCCGCAGCCCCCTGGGGGTCCACAGACTATGTCTAAGATTCCCAAAGGGGTCCGCAGCTCCATTCAAAATTATTTTAGGGGTCCACAAATGAAGAAAGGTTGAAAACGGCTGCTTTGGACCGTCCTGCCATGCGTACGCACGCTGAGTAATGCCCTGCTGTGTGTGTAGCCCTGTTTGCTTTAATTAGGGCTATTTGTGCTGCAGGAAGGTACAGCTCAGCATGCCCTGCATGGCTATTCAGAAACTGCCACCCATCAGTTATGTAAATCTCCCTGCACTCTTATTGGCTGAGGGCCATTAGGTACAGAGCAAAGATTTGCCTGGTTGAGGAATAAACGTTGGCAATTGTACAACATCCCTCGGCTCTGGCTGGCTCAGACAATTTCTGTGTGGTGTAATTTATATTAGCCACCATTGTTCACATACATATTAGACTCCTAGATTTCAAGGGGCCAGTCTGATGATCCAGGCGGACCTCCTGCCTATCACAGCCCAGAGAAGTTCACTCACGCTGATCCATTCCTTTGTTCCTTTTCCAGAAAATCCGCTATGAGATTTATGTTGCCCTACTGAAAGAAGGGGGGAAGGAGCTGCTGAGTAGTGGAGAAAATGATGGGCCAGGACTGAAGAAATCCCATTCGAGTCCCTCATTAAATCAGGAGTCTCCAGTTACTGTCAAGGTGAAGCGAAACATCTCCGAGAGGAAGGACTACAGACCAGAAACACCCAGCATCAAGCAGAAGGTCACTTAGACTGCATGAGACCGCTGTAGAAACAGCCATGCAGCAAAATACCATTGGTCAAAAATTTCCTTTGCTAACCTGTCTTTGACAAAAACAAACCAATGCATCTGCCTGAATGGGGTGGTAGTGACATTTTCTATTGTATATTTTGTTGTTTCTGTACAGATTGTGGGAGATGTCTTGACTCCTGATTTGCTTTGCCTTGTTAATTTATCATCTAGCCATTGAAGCACCTCTTTTTTTTTTTAAAGGGGTGGGAGTGGGACTCCCTGATTTATTGCACGTCTCCTCCCCTTCTCTCCTCTCTCATTGGCACGTGACGTTCATCTCAAGTCACCTGTGACCTTTCTCATTGCAGTGGGAAAAGTAACTGGACAAGCACTGCAGCACAGTGAGTGCTAGCTGCAGTGACGAGAAATGAATTGTTGCTCAGTTGCAGAGATGGAGCTGACCGCTCCCTGCAGGTTAGTTAAATTCTGATGCTGCGACTGGAGATCTCCCAATGATGTGAAACATGCTGGTACTTGTGCGGCAGTGATAGGAGCCGTATAAACAGATAGGGTACTGGATTGTATTAACTCTGGACCCACACAGACCAAGGGACTAAACAATGAAAATCACCGGGAATGCTGGGCATACAGAATTAGAACAGGTTTTTCAAAGTGAAGACTCTTTGGGGGAGCAGAAGGGGGTGCCCAAAGCCATGTCTCTCTTGATGATTGATCCAGCCAGAATGAATTTTATTTTTCCATTTCACTATGCAATAGGTTGTTGTAGATGACAACTGCTGGCTGTGTGTTTTAGTAGAAAAGGGAATCCCATGTGTTTCTCAACAATACACTCTCACACCGCTGCCATATAGAGTCTTAATATTCATTGTTCATCTGCAGTTTCCCTCCAGAATTTTGATTTCGTTTTTAGTAGGCGCAGGTATTCTGCAGTCTCTCTGATATCAATGGAGGTGTTCTCCTGTTCTCTTCTGAAAGGAATTCTGTTAAACTATCCCTTGAATTTTTCACAAGTATTTAGAAAGAACATGTTGGAACAGAAGTCCTGGTGACTCAGAGACTTAATGGAATAGAGACTCTTTGGTCTTAAAGCCAGAATCTGACCCCATTTCAGTTGCTGTGTCCATGGCAGTCACACCGATGTGCCATAGGGACAGCAAAACCTGCCCCCTGTGGAGTCAGGGCCGGCTCTAACTTTTTTGCTGCCCCAAGCAGCAAAAAAAAGCGCCGCCGCCCCCCCCCCCCCGCCGAGCGCCGTGCCGCCGGAACCCCCCCCCAGCGCCGTGCCACCGGAACCCTCCCCCCTGAGCGCCGCCCCCCGCGCCGCCCCCCCGCCGAGCACTGCGCCGCTGGAGCCTGCCCCCCCGCGCCGAGCGCCGCGCCGCCGCCCCCCCCGCCGAGCGCCGCGCCGCTGGAGCCCGCCCCCCCCCCCCCCCACGGAATGCCGCGCCACGCCGCGCTGCCCCCCGCCACCCCAAGATTGGCCGCCCCTTACCAGGTGCCGCCCCAAACATGTGCTTGGTTGCCTGGTGCCTGGAGCCGGCCCTGTGTGGAGTCTTCCTTTAATAGCAACTCCTGACCTCTATATAAGAACATGGCCTGGGGGAAAAGGGACTTGACTAGGGTGTCTGTATACCTCAGCCTTCCCCAGCTGCTGGAATGGCCCTTTTGGGCTGCAGGCAGCCAGGTGTAACTTAAAGCAGCCCTGAGGTTGCCTTAACTTACGCCAAGGGCCAGGATCCGGAGAGCGTGAAGGTGACTAAGAGACACCTTTGCTTCTTCCCAGTGCCCGCCCATCTTGTGCTTACTGCAGTTCAGCTCGTCTGGGGGATCTAATCCTTAATGTGCAAAGACAGCCCAGGTCAATATAAACTGCAGTAGGTGGCCTCGAAGAAATGTCTAGATAGCTCAGGAGCAGAGCTCCTCGCGACAGAGGGTATACCTGTGGGCAGGCTCAGCCGAGAGGCCAACGACGGATTGGTCATGGACGTTAAACCATTCTAGACTACTAAACTACCAGAATAGTAGGCAGTAGAGGGAGCAATCCAGTAAGATAAGGACCTTGCAGAGAAGCTAAATGATTTCTCTATACCAGCCTCCACCACAAAGGACAACCATGAGATACACACCCCAGAGCTCTAGACTGTAATACCCATGCTGTGCTGTCAGAGATCGTAGCATTGAAAGAGGAGGTGGTGCACCAAATTGATCATTGTGGATGCAGTCACTCACCAGGACCAGATGGTATTGAATCCAAGAGTTCCAATGTGACTTAGGAATGGAATGGCTGAGCTGCTCACAAAAATTTGTAATCTGCCATCGTACTAGAAGTCTAGAGGATAGCCAGTGCCTGACCTCATTTTAAAAATGACCCAGAGTGACTGCGATTCACGGAGCTGTGAGGAGGGCTGGTCAACATTTTCCAACGTTTGGATTTGTTTTTTAAAAATTACGTTATGCTTAAAGTTTACCTTGAAGAGAAACTTTCCTGAATTAGGGCCAAAGTTGTGTGCTTGAGCAGCATGCTGGGAAGTGTCATTCACTGTAGACAAGGGCCGGGGTAATACACATTGGAAGAAATAATTTGAACTACTCATTGAGGGGTAGTAGATTAGCCACTCAGGAGAAAGGCCTAGGCATCCTGCAGCTGTTCATTGTACAGCAATAGTAAAAAAAATAAAATAAAGGCAGTAAACAAGAGGTTGAGTTGTACTGAGACAGAGAGAGAGAGAGCGCTAATACCGGGACTGCTAAATGCCATTACATAGGGAGTCCTGCAACCATTTCACATCAGTTCCTCACAGTAACAGTACAGCAGAAACAGAAATGGTCCAGAAAAGTCACAATTTGATCCCTGCTCCACTCCCAGGGCAGTGCACCTCTACTCTGGCCTTACTCAAGGTATCCATGTACTTGTGTTTACAAATAGAGTGCAGTGGTTTAAAAGGCAAAGAGGTGACAATTGCAAATGTTTGCGTTGGCTTTTAAGATGTTCTGGCTGCCCCTGGCTTGTGTTTGAATTGTTGATCTCCCAGTCACAAGCTGAAGTTCTCCCATACAATATCTTTCTCAATCTATGCAGATACTGGATAATTCATGCTCACCACTAGGGAACTCCTTGCAGATGAGTGAATTTCATGCAGTTTGAAAAGTCCGACACAGTGAATCACAAAATTCATTTTATTTATTTTGTCAAATGCAGTTTAGTTTTAATTATTTATGACGCTACTAGAGAGTGTACTGGTCCATGGATTGTGGGATATTTTGTAAAACTTATCCGGTCGTAGTAAAATGCAATTTCACTGCAGCTTTCAGCTGTTAAATATTCACTGAGCACCACCTGCTTTTTGTGAGAGTTCTGAGGTGTGCAGATTAGTGATCTGAGAATTTGTGAGGTTTTAGTATCAGCTGAAATTCCCACTGCTGGCTGTGTCACTTCACAGCTGACCTGTGTCGCCGTCTCCTTTGATAGGTTTTACTAAACAAGTAAAGAGAAAACACAAAGGCAGATCCTGCTGCCATTGAAGTAAGTGGCAAAACTCCACAGACCTCACTGAGCAGGATCAGAGTGCTGACCAGTATTGCAGTTTGGTTTGCTTTTAACATTACAGTGTAGCAGAGAGGGTGGGCCAGATTCTCAGAAGGTGTAAATCAGCATTGAAGAGACTGGAGCTATGCCATTTGACCCCCGACCCTTCTCCCCTCCCCCTGAGAATCTAGCCCGTTATGTGTTGCACATTATTTTCAAAGTACCTTGCTTTCAAGCTCCTGGGTATTTGCTTTTAGCAGGGAAGATAAATATGTGATTATACTATATAGGTGCCCAAGCCCTTGGCTGCTGTCAAGAAGCATTGCAGCTCAAGAGGGACAAGGGTGTAAAGGTGACTTTTTAAAGCCACTTTTGTGTTTCTTTTGTCTTGGGCCCACTCTATGCCAGGCTGCTCTTCCGGTGCAAGTTAGAGCAGCCTAAAGGCTGCTGTAAATTGCACTAGCTGCCCAGTACTTCCAAGGGAAAATATGGCAACCAGGAATCATCGGGGGGTAGGGAACCTCCAGACACACAACCTTTTCCCAGCCATTCCCCCGGTGCTGGCCACAGGGAGGGGATATGACATAGGAGCCACTGTGGTGCCTCCGGCTATATCACCCGAGGATTCCTCCACAGTGAGGTGATTGTGACGTCCGTGATCGGTTACCGTGGCTTTAGGGCACTGGCCCAGTACAGGTCTAGATTGGATCTGAACGGGAGGTCCCCTTCTGATAACAAGTAGCTCAGAGTGGCTGAGAATGTCAGCATCCATGCAGGGTGCTTTGGTTGTCACTCTGTAGTCAGAACTCTTTGCACTCACCTCCAAGGAGCTACCCTGATCTGTACAGAGAGGTGCCATGCTGTGCTCTTTGGGTTTGCTCACTCGAAGGGCAACGTGTAGGGGACTCCCAAATCCTGGGCATTTCAGCATGTGCAGTTCCTGTTGCCCCATGAGGCCTCCACCTCCCTTGCTTTCATGCAGACTTTTCCCAGGCTTTTCCCCTGCAGATTCTAATCCTGCTGCTGTATCTCAGGCCAGTCTCCCACTGAGGCATTGGGATCGCTGCATGAGGGTGTCGGGATTGGGCCCGTGGCAGCTCTGTAGCATTACAGCTCATTGGGTGCACTCCAGGGGCTGGTGGGGGAGGGGGAGGCACCTGCTGGGTCCCGTCTGCCAGCGGACAGCTGCAAAAATCCCATGGGCATTAGGCCCCAGCAGGATCCTGGGTCTCTTCCCTCCTGCTGAGGCTCTTCCTCTATCCATCCAACCTGAGAACAGCTCTTCCCCGTCCACCCCACACACAGGCGGCTGGCTAGGCTCCAGGGAAGGGGAGCTGCTCCACAGCCCCTTGGAGCAGAACTTCCCACCCTCCAGCATTGGTGGGGGGTGAGAGAGGGGGGAACAAGGACAGAGAAGCAAAACGGGCCAAATATTATCCCAGAACCCGAATCCCACAGTCCTTTGCAAATGGAAAGGATTCTGGGGTTTGGTGCATGGGATGATTCTGTAGGTCATGGCTGAGAATTGCTGGGGTGTGTGCGTGTGTGCGTGTGTGTGTGTGTGTGTGTGCGCGTGTGTGTGAGAGAGAGATTTCTCCATCCAGGCCTGCAACCTTTTAGACCAGTTTGTACATTGTTACCTCAGTTGTTGTCAGTAGGTGGGTAACTCAGTCAACTGAGGAATAATGTAGCTGAGCTGTTGGGACTGTTGTTTCATTGAAACTTAGATTCAAACTATTTTTCATTATTCTTGATAGTTTGGAATTTGTTAAAAGAATTTTCCAAGGTTAAAATAATTTTCCACAGTGTTTCCTCCTCCTTTGAGCTGTGTCCCTGGGAACGCTCCATTTGAGGGGTGCATGTGCCCCGTGCGCCTTCATGTGGAGATTTTTGGCAGCAGTGACCGTATGGTCCACGCATGCACCCTTGCTATCCTCATGCCCCGTGCCGAGGGTAATATGGGCTTGTGACAGACGAACCACTCTTGGTTCCTTCTCGACCACCTGGCCAGAGCGGAGTGTTCATAGTGCTAGCCGTTATGGGCTTTTCACTTCATGCCCTTGTTTGCTGGGTGCGGTGTGTTCAGGTTCAAGATCACGGAGACACTCTAGAGAGTAAAGGACACGAAGGCCACTGCTAAACCTCTGGGATGTTGCATGGGCATGTTACGGTCAGAAGGGGGAGACGTTTTTCTCTCTAGAGCAGCAGAGACTCTGTGTTCATATTCTGCAGCCCCATAATCTGCTTTGGACTTTTGACCATAGTTAACGTCTCTTGGTTTCTCCTTGTCTCCTATCATGGTGCACTTGTCTGCCACCTCAGTGCATCGCCTGCCAGTGGATGGTTCTGCTGGTCTCTCTCCTTCCATGGTGAGGCCCCAGGCTGGTGGTGGCAAAGTTGAACAACTCTCCTGTTGAGCCCTGGGTGGTGTGCTCATTCTGTCTGCAACGAAAGGCTGCATTTTCAATCACAATTACATCTGTGAGGAGGGTGGCTGAGTCCCAGGCTCCGGGGGCTCTTCCTCCTTTCCCTGTACTCCACACAGACAAAGCTATCCTGCGGCCTCATTCCAGAGTTAGAGCGAAGAAGGTGTTTCCCCTGAAAGAGCTTAATTTCCCAGGTTCTCGTCCCAAAGCCTCACGCTTACCCAGGGGCACATACAGCCCATGCTGTCGAGAGGGCTTGGAGATTTTATTTTGTTTTGGAGATACGCCTGTGCCTTGAGACATATTAGCCAGGTTATCCGAACATGAGCTCTTGGGGCTGTTTTTCTGAGCATTGATGACTTGCTTGGCAGTATTTCCTTCAGAGAAATCTACCGGGCTGCTGCCTGCATAAACATTCACCCAGTGCTACTCTCTCCACTTGGCATCTACACAGCATGCTTGCTGTGGTAGGGCAGTTCTGAAGCCCGGGTGTAACTCTCTGAACAAGCCCTGGGCTCAACTAGGATTCTTCAGCCCACACTCCTGGACTTGTTCAGCTCTCTTGACGACCCCAAATGGGAAGATGAAGCGGCCTAGAGACGAAAAGGAGCTATTTCCATGGTAGTTCATGCTGAACATTGCTTCTGCCTACTCACACTCCCTGCCTACCTTCCCTTTTGCCTTGGAGTTCTTGGGGTGTTTGAAAAGACGCTCAAGGAGCCAAAGCTCCTGTTACTGTGCTAAATAGCCATTTATGGCCCAGTGGAAAGGGTACTGGATTGAGACTCAGGAGACCTGGAGTCCATCCATGGCTCTGCTACTGGCCTGCTGAGTGACCTTGGGCAAGTCACTTCACTGCTCGGTGCCTCCATTTCCCCATTTGTAAAACAGGGATAATGATACTGGCCCCCTTTGTAAAGCGCTTTGAGATGTCCGGGTGGAAAGAGCTGTTTAAGAGCTAGGTTTTATAATTCCCTGACTCTTTTTTCTTTTTCCAGCACAATACAATGCTTCTTATTCAATGCTGTGAGTTAATAAGAGCAAGGAAAAATGTGGTATGGGGAAACCTTGCTTAATGCAGGCGAATGATTCTGACACCTATTGCAAATGACTGAATGTTGCTCATTAGCATGGGAACAAATAATGGAATAAGTAAGGCTCATGCACCATAAAATGTAACTTGTTCATTTATTTTGTTGACGGCACTGAGGTTTAGCTTTGATTATTTATTGTAACACTCCATAGATTAGCAGTAGATGTGGGTTGGAGCTTTCTGAAGTGCTCAATGTTGTCCTTTCTCTGCTCCCACTGTCTATGGGAGCAGGAATAGGCCAACACTGAGTGATTGGGAAAATCCCACCTGTAAAGTTAGTATATTTGGTAAAAATAGTAAATTATTAATAATCACACACACCCCATGGCATCTACTCTTCCATGTCTACTGAGGGGTGGGTAGATAGAGAACAACATTTTATTTGTACGGTGTATAAAGCGTGGGACTTAGCAACATGAGGATTAATTATGTTCTAAGGGTGTAATAAAAAGACGGAAAAAAGGGCAGCATTTTCATCTTGCCTAATCCATTGTTAATTAGTAGTAGCTCGCTGGAGATACGCCAGTTTTACTGATAACATAAGGGAGATCCGAACCAGGCCTTTTATTGGGCAAATTTCAAAAAAGTAGACAAGATTATCAGTTCCGCAATGGGCCAAATGAAAGCCTGGTGTAACTCCACAGCATTCAGCCAAGTTACAGCAGAGATTCATTCATCTGCTCTGATGACACCACCTGCTGAAAAAAGGATGATTCTTGAAATCCAGCCTGCATCACTTTAAACATGAGGAAAGACTTTCAAAAGGGCCTAAACACAAAGCTCCATTGACTTTCAGTCCTAAATCACTTACACACGTTTGAAAATCCCACTCAGAGTCCAATAAACTTCCAAAAAACGATAGGCTGGAAACTCGACCCGTTTGTATTTGTGTGGGTTTCGTTGCAATTAGAACATCTCACTTAGGGTGGGCTGGTGGCGCTGTGTAACTTGACTAAATCCAGTGTCTTGGATACAGAACAAGAATTTCTTGGCAGCTTTTAAGTTTGGGAAATACTGCTCATCTCACGAAGTTAAAGTAACTGTACAGTACCTGTTGAGTGTGTTTAAGCAGTGAGCGTGTGTGAATGTGTGTGTGGTTCTTATGCGATGTATGGCTTCTGTGATTAAACACTGCAAAGGTTATTCGTTTCCGATGCTTCATTTTTGTCCAGACAGTTTAACAGCTATAAACAGCAGGGCGTTGGTTGTTTTAGCCAGTTAAACGGTTATTAAATGCTTTTGCAGGTTTAGCGTTTTTCTTAATCCAGCCTTGCCGGGGTATGTTCTGCAGAAGCTGCTGGGTGCTCAGGACATTTGAAAATAAAGTAATTTATTTAGGAGCATAGAGAGCAATTATGGGGTGGGAATTTAAAAAGCTCTCGACATTGGGCTAACTGCTCCTGTTGGTGTCATCCATTGCCTTCAATGGGAGCATCACTGAGCACTTTTGCAAATACCTCCCTATGAGCCTAATTTAAGGCTCCCATTGTTTAAAGAAATCTTGGCCGAGTTCTGTGAATAATGCACGTGGGGGAACATTTTCAAAAATGCCACAGTCACTTGGGTGCCTAAATATCATTAGACTTCTAGGTGACTTAGGCGCTTTTGAAAATGTTACCCCGGGCTGTTATAGTTTTGCAAGAGTGGTGAGGATTTACTGTAACAATTGCAGAGAGATGTGTAAGAATCCATGTGGTTGATAAGTTACAAAGAGTGGCAGGGGGAAGTGTCAGCTGTGGGCATTTCAAGAGCCACTGTCTGTCTGTAATGGAGCAGTGCTGAAGTTCTCTCCAGCCCTTCTCCACTGGAATAAATCCTGCTGCTCTGACCCTGGGGGCAGGCCCTATGTAAGGTCTATGCTGGCTCTCCCCACCAAGAGTAAATTTCTCCATAGAGAGGCCCTACTTCACATCTGCGGTCAAAGAGCCAGAGCTTGCAGACCTGATTGAGGCCCCAAATCATGAAAGCATTTCAGCATGTGCTTAAGTGCCACTGATGTCCGTGGGACTTGATCACGTGCTTTCCCGCCTAGAGCTGCTGTCCTGAATCAGGGCCTTTGCTGTTTTCTAACGGTACCATAGGATGCCCTTGGATTTCCTATTCTAGTCTATGTGACAGGTACTAGAATGATAATTCCTGGTAAATGAAGGCACTTACAGAATGTCCTGTCTCCCTGGGGGAAGGACTGATGTGGATATTATTACATCGTTTAAATAATATTTTGAAATGAAGTTTACATTGCTTTGTTTTTCCTTCGAGGTGACTGTATATAAATATTTCCCTCTCTTTGAGCATTGCTGGAGTAAGCAGACAAATAATTTGCCTCTGATGTATTGAAACTGTGAGATATAGTTCTCTCTTGTGTACACGTTCATGATTATAACTCTTGTTCCTCTGTGTTTTATAAGGCAGGATAATGTTGCTTTAGAGTAACTACGAGTCTGCAGCCTTCTGAATGATTTTTATGTGATTGAAATCGAGCAAAGCAGTGAAGGATTTCACACATGTATATGATATATGTATATGTACAAACTTTAGAAAGAAATAAACCAAATGTATTTCATCTGCTGGATTTGAGTGCACCTTCATTTAAGCTGTTGCTCTTTAATATTTGTATTACACCAGAACTGAAAGGTCTCAGCCAGAACAGAGCCCCATTGTGGTAGGTGCTATACAGACACATAGCAAATGACCATCCTTTCCCCAAAGAGCTCCCAGTCTAAACTGAATGCTGTAGCAGGTGGATGAGATAACAAGGGGTCTGGAATGGAGCAGGATGCCCCATTCTTAGCCAGCTAGTAGCAGTAACCACAGGATTTACAACTCACCACCTTGCCTCTCACTGATCAGGTGGCATTGTTCCATATGTACGGCAGCAAAGGTGAGGTTGGAGGGGTGACTTGAAGGAGGATACGATGGTGGCTTTACAGACTTGGACTGGGAGCTTTTCCCGGGCGTGAGGGGTGGCCTGGAAGAAGTGTGCAATCAAGGCTAGTGTTATTGGCTCAGCAGAAAGACGTGGTTTCGGAATCATTGGTTCTTTTCTTTCTCAAAACACAGTCTAATGTCCAAAGTCATGTGCAGCCAGTGGCTGGGCTCATCCTTGTGAAGTGACAGGTATAGTAAATTGCTCTGCTGCTGGCTGCATGCACCTGCTGCTGCAGCTGTTGGGCAGAATTGAGGGCATGGGCAGGGAGGGTAGGAGGAAAGGGGGCAAACACAGAGGGCCAGAGGGGGTAAGAAACTGGGAAGGGTATGAGCTGAGGTTAGGGAAGAAAGAGGGGAGGTCGCATGGAGTGGGGGAGGAGAATGGGGGGCATGCAGGAGTTATATAAGGACATAAGGGGCACAGAGCATGCAGGGGGCCAGAAGGGGTGTGGGAGGCATGGAGGACTCTTTAAATTAGGGGTGTTTGAAATGTGCAGAGACAATAATAGCAAACACACATACCCTTTTTAAAAAACCACACCACACATCACTGTACTAACAAGATTTCTCTGCACGTTTGTCCGCATTGAGGTTTTTGTCTGCAGGAATTCCCTCAAGCTAGAGCTGAGGCACTTGCAGTTAGACAAGTAAGACCAATCTTATTCATTATTTGTATTAATGACCTTGCACAAAAACAGGAGTATGCTAATGAAATGTGCTGGTGATACAAAGTCTGGAGGCATTGTCAATACAGAGCAGGATTGGACTATCGTACCGGAAGATCTGGATAACCGTGAAGACTACAGTGACAGAAACGGCATGAAATTCAATAGTATAAACTCCATGGTCATGCACTTAGGGTCTAATAATAAGAATTTCTGCTGCAAGCAGAGGGCTCATCAACTGGAAGCAACAGAGGAGGAGTGAGACCTCGGTGTGTTGATCACAGGATGACTATGAGCCACCAAGGTAATGCAGCTGTGGAAAAGGGAAATGCAATCTTTAGGATGTATTAGGTGAGGTATTTCCAGTAGAGATAGGGAAGTATTAAAGCCATTGTCCAAGGCATTGGTAAGACCTCATATGGAACACTGTGTACAATTCAGGTCACCCATGTTAGATTAATTTAAACTGGAACAGGTGCAGAGAAGAGCTACTCGGATGATCAGGGGAACGGAAGGCCTATTTTGTGAGACAGGAAGAGCTTGGCTTGTTTAGTCTAGCAAAAAGAAGGGGATCTGATTGCTCTCTCTAAATAAATTAGGAAGGTAAATTCCCAGGAGGATGAAGAGCTGTTTAAGCTGAAGGACAATGCTGGTAAAAGAACAAAGTGAGATGACCTGGCCATGAACAAATTCAGGCTGGAAATAAGGAGGTTTCTAACCATCAGAGGGGTGAGGTTCTGAAACAGCCTCCCAGGGTCTAAGTGTCCTATGTGGGGCTGGGAGGAGATTTCCCCCCAGGTCAGGCTGGCAGTGACCTGGGGGGGGGGGGGGGGGTGTTGCCTTCCTCTGCAGTGTGTGAGTGTGGGTCATTTACCAGGGTTATCTGGGTATATCTTACTTGATTATTTCCCTGCCATCGCAGGGGCCTCAGGCACTGGTGTACCTCGGTCCCTCCTATTCCCTGCCTGAAGCACATAAAAGTCTAGTCTCCTTTGGGCTGTCATAGTTCAATCTCATTTTGGTTGTTGGGTTTAGCGTGCTGGTGCTGGGTGGTATTAGTCTGACATACAGGAGGTCAGACCAGATGATCTAGTGCCCCCTTCAGGCCTTAAAGTCTACGACTCTGTAAGTATTACAGTTCAAATACTTGGATGTTCACCTTCTCTTAGGATCATCGTTAGTGCTCTGAATTGAGGACTGTCGCACTCTGCTACGGTGTTCCCAATTCCCATTCCGAGAGGAGCTGATAACTTGAAAATAAGCAGATTGTTAATTCTAGCACATGGTATGTTGATTTCTTCTAGTATAAAGGGCCAAATATAGTGTGCATGCGGAAGCCCATAGAGAAAATCTATTAAGTGTCTCACATAAGCACAGGATAATGTTTTAACTGTGTCTGAATAGATTATCCTCGCTTATGAACATTAGTGCTATTCACAGCTCCTTCCATTTTGTTATCCCTGCTGACGCAGGCTACTCTGATAAGCATTTTCGGCTGATCCCTTTCTGCCCCTAATCAAAGCTCGTGTTCACAATGCTTTAAACTATTAACGAAATGTCAAAACAGCAGCTTCCACCTGCAAACTGGAAAACAGACGCACTTACATTCACTGGCATTGTCCTAAGACACACCACAGGAGGAGATGCTGGAGAGGGTTCGGTTGTGTATGCAGGTGGAAACCCAAAGGCCACTGCTGTATCGGGGCCCCAGTTGCTCCAAATCTGTTCAGCCCATATATAAAGAATCTAGTGAGGGGTGGTGATTGAAGCAGGAGGTGAGCATATGTCTGCAGCTAAATCCATGCTATTATTATGTGTATTGTGCTTTAGCATCCAGGCGCTGTAGTTATGGACCATGTGACAGGGTGCTGGGCAAAGGGTTGCTGATTCCGCCCTCTGTCACACCAGCACCCATTTAGGGGGATAGATTAGAGCTGGCTGGAGATAACCTGTCCCTAATTGGGGAGGCAGAGACAGCTGCTGCATAATTACCCTGGGGCGGTATAAAAGCCTCAGGGGAAGAGCAGAAAGAAAGGGAAAAGGCAGGGAGTGTAAGCAGGGAGGTAGCTCTTCCCTCCTTCCCGCCCTGCAGATGGTGAAGGGCCAACTGTACATGGTGAGACGGTGGTGAGAACAAGCTTGTGAATAAACTGCACCAGTGGATACTAACCCCAGGGTCTCAGAGTGACTTTGTGGACTTAGTAGAGGCAGGAGCCACGGGGGCCCTGCCATGCCCTGCTACAGACCAGGACTCCATTGTGCTAGGTGCTGTACAAACACAGGACAAAAAGATGGTTCATGCCCCAAAGAGCTTAAATCACTAATGAAATAAGGTTAGTAACCACATAGAGGCACACAGGCCAACCTGGCATGGTGTTGTGTTAGTATGTCCTCATCTAGCAACTCAAAGGAGGAAACAGCAGTTTGAGATACTATAACGTTCTACATGCAGGATGGCTGCTGCTAAGATTCACTGTCATTGTCATGTTTCCTTGCAGTTATCACAGGAGCTACTCCCGTCCTCATTTTGGACCTGATCCAAAGCACACTGCAGTTAATGGAGAGACTCCCATTGACTTTAATGGGCTTTGGTTCAGGTTTTTAACTGGGTCATAAGAAAAACTCCTTTTTGTGATGACCTTCTTAGCACCGAAATCATTGTTATTGCTGCTTTGCATGGGGAGAACAGCTCAATAGCAAGACAACTTCCATCCCTCTCCAGAGAAACTTAAGCAACAGTAAGGTTAATGATGACCAGTAATGGAACATGCCTCAGGACAACCACTAAAGGAACTTATGGAAGAATGTGCCCATGTGCAGAAGCTAGGAACCACTGACCATAGGCTATAATAAAGGGATGAGTTTAGAGAATGCAAATATAACAGGAAAAGAGACACTCTAGAAAAACAAGTATTGTGGAGTTAGAACTCCAGGGGTAGAATTTTATAATGCATGTGTGCAAAAGTGCTTGTGTATGCAGCTCACTAAGGGACAAAAATACCCAACATGCAAGCAGCTATTCATGTGCATCCACCAGCTTGAATGCACATATCAGGGTATTTGGGCATCTAGGTCAGGCAGAGGTAAAAATGCATGAGTACTTCAGCATGCATGGATTTGAAAATGCAGCCCCTTCAGAGGATGTGTTAAAATCCATTGGTACAGGAAGCTGGGGGATCCTAAAAGAAATCAAAAATACGGCTCAACAGACTAGATTTCCTCTGCAACAAAAGACTGCAAGGAACAAGACTCATTCCAACGTTAGTGCAATGAGGCTGGAGGAGAAAAAACACAACATGGCAGTACTGTAAATGGCAAGCATGGGAGACAACTAAACAAGTTACACAGTCAGTGAAGACTTGGAAAAAACAGAATGAGTTAATGTTAGCCCAGGGGAAATCAGAAGGGCTTTTCATGGGGGCGGGGGGCAGAAGCCAGCCATGTCTGAAAGTTGCCTAGCACTTTCCATTGTAAAAATTCTTCCGACGACATTTTGAAGATCTCTGATGCCTCCATGTTTTGTTGCAGGGCTTTGACAATTGGCAGGGCAGACCTGGGGTGAGGGAGGTGCCTTTTGTTGGCCATTCAGATTGAGCCAAGTTAAGAGCAGTCCATTTTTTCCCTTATTTGTTTTGCATCTGAGCTGTGTTGTCTGGAAGAGTGAGCTAGTTGGAGCTGAGCATTGTCACCGTAACATGGAGCAGTTTGTTCGGAAGGCAGTCTGTGCGGTCAGAAGGGCTACAGATCTCATTGAAAAAAGCCTAAATTTCCATGTCTGAAGAAAATGTCATCCCCAGAAAACATCTTTTCAATCTCCCCCTGAAGCTCAGAACTGCTGTACTAGCTGCATTCATTCACCTTGTCATCTGATGTTTTTCATGCTTGGTCTCTGCTGGAAGCTGAATATTTTTAGAACGATTGAGCAAATTCCACTGTTCAGAGGTTCGGCAAAGGTGCAAAGAGCACCCATGTGCCTTTTACAACAATTCTAACTACCCTTTGTTAGAGAAAGCACAGCGAAGGCAGTTGACAGCTGTAACGGGAAGTGCGGTGTAGGGAGCTGAGCGCCTCTGCTATGAGAAGCATTGGTTTTGGGTTAGGTAAGTTAGGAGAGTAGGAAAGCTGCTGTCTGAGCACGTATAGCGAATATTGCTGTCAATCTGATAAGTGTGCAGATCACAAGCTAGATGCTGAGCAGGGCTCCTGGAATGGAGACGTTAACTATGGAATGGATTCCCTTTCTGTCTCATCTCAAAGCCTGATCTGTTGGGCAGCTTGGGACTGTACTGCCCTGATGCTGGGGTAGATGGGGTCTAGCTACTGCTCTCCCTCAGCTGCTTCCACATGGATTTTCATGACGGGAGGGAGGAGTGTTGCAGGGGTGCTGCCAGAGAGGAGGGCTTGGGCTAACTAACCCATTAGCTAGAGCAGGGGGTTGGACTTGAACCTGAAGGCTTGAACTTTGAAACTAGCTGATAGGAGGAAGGGTGAAGAAGTGAATGCCAGTTACCACAGCAATGGCCACGTCACGTTTCTCAGGCAACTGAGATTCCTGAGGTGTGGGCGGCAGTTAGCGATTGTAATTGTTTCTGAAAAACAAAAAATGCTCTTTCTCTTGAGCTACTGTTTGCAACGACACTTAAGACAAACTGGCAGAATCCAATTCCGGCTGGCAGGAAGCCAGGTGCTGTGGCAGGCTGTGTGGGCACAAGGAGGCTTGGGACTGAAATGCAGGTAGAGTGAAACCGCTTGGGGGCTGGTTTTCTTTGCTGCTTTTCCATAATTTCTCTTTAGACTGAGTGGAACGAGGCCCATGGTTGGGTCAACTGTGGGGACTGAACCTGTGACCTTTGGATTTAAACTCAAGAGTGGCTACTAACTGCTTGAACTAAATGACCCAGCGCTGGGGGAAAGGGAGGGGAGCTATAAGACAGCTGCTTGCTCGTCAATCTGCCGTTGGACGCGTACAGAGACAAGGTGGGTGAGGTAATATCTTTTACTGGACCAACTTCTGTTGGTGAGAGAGACAAGCTTTCAAGCTCCACAGAGCTCTTCTGCAGGGCTGGGAAAGGCACTTGGAGTGGCACAGTTAAATGCAAGGTGGAACAGATTGTTTAGCATAAATAGTTTAACACATATTTCAAAGGAACCATTCAAGGTGAAGTGGCCCATTAATGCCTCTCCAGTCATATTTCAGTCAAATACCCCCTGTTATTTGGGACAAATTGCCTGAGAGAACCTGCTTTGGTACAGAAATGCCCCCCACTCCCCACCCAACTGCACACTCCTAGTTGTTACCTACCTCCCCATATCGGAACCCATACAGGGTATCATCAAACAACTACAACCCGTACTTGATGGGGACCCCATCCTGAAATAAATTTTTCCTGAACCCCCTCTTCTGGCCTGAAAACCCCCCAACCTCTCCAAGCTCATCATCAGAAGCAAGCTCCCCACAGACCAGGACACCAACTCAAAGAGGCACCAGACCCTGCCAGAAACAACAGATGCAAAACCTGCAGACATCTCCACTGCTACAATGATCAACACCCCCACAACACGAGGTATTTCCAGTAGAGATAAGGAGGTGTTACTACCATTATACAAGGCACTGGTCAGACCTCATCTGGAATATTGTGTGCAGTTCTGGTCTCCCGTGTTTAAGAAGGATGAATTCAAGCTGGAACAGGTACAGAGAAGGGCTACTAGGATGATTTTGGGGAACACATGCTAGTAACAATAATAGGGCTCAGATGTTCCTAGACGTGCTAGCAGATGAATTCCTTCATCAAGTAGTAGCTGAACCGACGAGGGGGGATGCCATTTTAGATTTGGTGCTGGTGAGTAGTGAGGACCTAGTTGAGGAAATGGTAGTAGGGGACAACCTTGGCTCGAGTGACCATGAGCTAATTCGGTTTAAACTAAATGGAAGGATTAACAGAAATGAAACTGTGACTAAGGTTTACGATTTCAAAAAGGCCAACTTTAATAAATTAAGGCAACTACTTAGGGAAGTGGATTGGGCTAACATACTTAGAGAGCTAAAGGCAGATGAGGCCTGGGATTATTTCAAGCTGAAGTTGCACGAGCTGTCCGAGGCCTGTATCCCGAGAAAGGGGAAACGGTTAGTAGGCAGGAGAATTAGACCTAGCTGGATGAGCGGGCGTCTCAAAGGGGCGATTAAGAAAAAACAGAAAGCGTACAAAGAATGGAAGAGGGGACAGATCGGCAAGGAAACCTACCTTATTGAGGTCAGAGCATGTAGGAATGCGGTGAGAAAGGCCAAAAGCCGTGTAGAGTTGGACCTCGCGAGGGGAATTAAATCCAATAGTAAGAGGTTTTATAGCCATATAAATAGGAAGAAAACAAAGAAAGAGGAAGTGGGACCGCTGAAGCATGTAAATGGAGTGGAGATTAAGGATAATCTAGGCATGGCACAATATCTAAATGAATATTTTGCCTCGGTGTTTAATAAGGCTAATGAAGGGCTTAGGAATAGAGGGAGCGGGACAGAGGGGAATAAAGGAGGGGCGATTGACATTACAGTATCAGAGGTGGAAGCCAAACTTGACCAGCTAAATGGGACTAAATCGGGCGGACCGGATGATCTCCATCCTAGAATATTGAAGGAGCTGGCACGAGAAATTGCAAGCCCCTTGGCGATAATTTTTAATAAATCTGTAAACTCGGAGGTGGTACCGATGGACTGGAAAATAGCTAATGTGGTTCCTATTTTTAAGAAGGGGAAAAAAAGTGACCCGGGTAACTACAGGCCTGTTAGTTTAACTTCTGTAGTATGCAAGGTCTTGGAAAAAATTTTGAAGGAAAAAGTAGTTAAGGACCTTGAGGTGAATGGCAATTGGGACAAATTACAACATGGGTTTACGAAAGGCAGATCGTGCCAAACCAACTTGATCTCCTTCTTTGAGAAAGTAACAGACCTTCTAGATAAAGGAAATGCGGTGGATCTAATTTACCTCGATTTTAGTAAAGCGTTTGATACTGTCCCGCATGAGGAATTATTGGTTAAATTGGAAAAGATGGGGATCGATATGAAATTCCAGAGGTGGATAAAGAACTGGTTAAAGGGGAGACTGCAGCGGGTAGTACTGAAAGGTGAACTGTCGGGTTGGACGGAGGTCACCAGTGGGGTTCCTCAAGGTTCGGTTTTGGGTCCGATTTTATTTAATCTATTCGTTACTGACCTCGGAACCGAATGTAGGAGTGGGCTGATAAAGTTTGCGGATGACACAAAGTTGGGAGGTATTGCCAATTCGGAGAAGGATCGGGATATTCTGCAGGGAGACTTGGATGACCTTGTAAATTGGAGTAACAATAATAGGATGAGATTTAATAGTGAGAAGTGTAAGGTAATGCATTTAGGGATGACTAATAAGAATTTTAGTTATAAGATAGGGACGCATAGGTTGGAAGTGACGGAGGAGGAGAAGGACCTCGGAGTCCTGGTTGATCGCAGGATGACTATGAGTCGGCAATGTGACGTGGCTGTGAAAAAAGCTAATGCGATTTTGGGATGCGTTAGGCGAGGTATTTCTAGTAGGGACAGGGAGGTGCTGCTTCCGTTATACAAGGCGCTGGTGAGACCTCATTTGGAGTACTGTGTGCAGTTCTGGTCTCCTATGTTTAAAAAGGATGAACTCAAACTGGAACGGGTACAGAGAAGGGCCACTAGGATGATCCGAGAAATGGAAAACCTTTCCTATGAAAGGAGACTCGAGGAGCTCGGTTTGTTTAGCCTAACCAAAAGAAGGCTGAGGGGGGATATGATTGCTCTCTTTAAATATATCAAAGGGATTAATACCAAGGAGGGAGAGGAATTATTTCAGCTCAGTAGTAATGTGGACACGAGAACGAATGGATATAAACTGGCCGTGGGGAAGTTTAGGCTTGAAATTAGAAGAAGGTTTCTAACCGTCAGAGGGGTGAAATTTTGGAACAGCCTTCCGAGGGAAACGGTGGGGGCGAAAGACCTTTCTGGCTTCAAGATTAGGCTTGATAAGTTTATGGAGGGAATGGTTTGAAGGGATAACGTGATTTTAGTCAATTAGGCATTAACGTGCCATCGCGGGTAAAATGAGGGTCCGGCTGTAGAATCTTGCCTGTATGCTCGGGGTTCTGCTGATCGCCATATTTGGGGTCGGGAAGGAATTTTCCTCCAGGGTAGATTGGCAGAGGCCCTGGAGGTTTTTCGCCTTCCTCCGCAGCATAGGGCAGGGGTCGCAGGCTGGAAGATTCTGTTGTGGGTGGGTCAGCTTTTGTGGCCTGCATCATGCGGGAGGTCAGACTAGATGACCATATTGGTCCCTTCTGACCTTAAAGTCTATGAGTCTATGAGTCTATGATCCGAGGAATGGAAAACCTGTCTTATGAAAGGAGACTCAAAGAGCTCGGCTTGTTTAGCCTAACCAAAAGAAGGCTGAGGGGAGATATGATTGCTCTCTCTAAATATATCAGAGGAATAAATACCAGGGAGGGAGAGGAATTATTTAAACTCAGTACCAATGTGGACACAAGAACAAATGGATATAAACTGACCATCAGGAAGTTTAGACTTGAAATTAGACAAAGGTTTCTAACCATCAGAGGAGTGAAGTTCTGGAACAGCCTTCCAAGGGGAATAGTGGGGGCAAAAGACATATCTGGCTTCAAGACTAAGCTTGCTAAGTTTATGGAGGGGATGGTATAATGGGATAGCCTAATTTTGGCAATTAATTGGTCTTTGACTATTAGCGGTAAATATGCCCAATGGTCTGTGATGGGATGTTAGATGGGGTGGGATCTGAGTTACTACAGAGAATTCTTTCCTGGGTGTCTGGCTGGTGAGTTTTGCCCACATGCTCAGGGTTTAGCTGATCACCATATTTGGGGTCGGGAAGGAATTTTCCTCCAGGGCAGATTGGCAGAGGCCCTGGGGGGTTTTCGCCTTCCTCTGCAGCGTGGGGCACGGGTCACTTGTTGGATGATTCTCTGCACCTTGAAGTCTTTAAACCATGATTTGAGGACTTCAATGGCTCAGACACAGGTTTGATACAGGAGTGGGTGGGTGAGATTCTGTGGCCTGCATTGTGCAGGAGGTCAGACTAGATGATCATAATGGTCCCTTCTGACCTTAAAGTCTATGATTCTATGATTGAACACACCTTTCAGGATCCATGGGTCCTACACATGCCTATCACAACATGTGGTGTACCTCATCCAGTGCACGAAATTCCACAACAACAACTATGTGGGTGAAACGAGACATCATTACGCTCTCGAATGACCTTACACAGGAAAATGATAAAAGATAAAAACACCCTATTACCTGTGGGGGAACACTTCTCACAAAGTGATCGCTCTATATCTGACCTCTCAGTCCTCATCCTCAAAGGAAACCTGCACAACACTTTCAAAAGACGAGCCTGGGAGCTTAAATTCATAACTCTGCTAGACACTAAAAATCATGGACTGAACAGAGACTTTATGGCTTATTACAACCATCTATAACCCACAAACAACCCCCCAGTTTCTTCCCCTGCCACTTCCTCCCTATGACTAGAGCGTGTTAAAAGGCCACTTCACCTTGAATGGTCCTTTGAAATATGTGTTAACTACTTATGCTAAACAATCTGTTCTATCTTGTATTTGGCTGACACTCTGGGGCCAGGTCTACACAACCAATTTGAATCAGTATAACTATGCTGCCCGGGGCATGAAAAATCCATATCCCTGAGCAACGTAGTTACACTGACCTAACCCCCAGTGTAGACTGTGCTATGTCAGTGGAAGAGCTTCTCCTGTTGACATAGCTACCACCTCTTGCAGAGATGGATTAACTACATCAAGGGGAGAAGCTCTCCCATTGGTGTAGTAGCCTAAGTGTAGACCTGCCCTCTGTAAGCTTCCCGCCCTGAAGAAGAACTCTGTGTAAGCTAAAAAGCTTGTCTCTCTCATCAACAGAAGTCGGTCCAATAAAAGATATTACCTCACTGTGATGAAATACACCCCTGTATTCACACCCTACATGCGACTGTAGTAATGTTTGTACAAAATATGCCTTGTAAGGTATCATTTGAAAGCTAATAACTCACTGGTCAATAATATCATGGTGAAATGTATGTAACAATATTATATGTAAAGTTATGGACATGAGCTGACATCATGACTGAAGTGTGTTTACCAGACAAGTCTGGGAAGTGGGTAAACCTGTTTCTCAAAGACAAAGAACAAGTGGGCGCCCCAGACAGGTGTCATCAAAGCTGATGGGCCATCACATATCAAGTGGCCGTTCTTTGACATGGAATGGGGGAAAACAAGAGACAAGGCATACACAGGTGGAAAAAAACAGTGTGAAACTTCTCTCCCACCAGACTCCATGTCTCCTTGCTCTCAGCTGGAAAGGACTTTATCTAGGGGTCATTCTCAGGAAAATGCCTTTCAAAGGGTAATTGAACTATAAAAGTGAGGGGCAAAAACAACCCAAGTTCTCTCTCCCTACCCATCTCTCTCTTTTCACCTAAAAGGATGAAAGAAACAGCCACTGGACTTCGGGAGCAGATCCTGGCCTGAGAGTTTGGGCAGCAGTGTTACTGGAAACATGTGGGAAGGGACTTCACCTTGAACCAAGTCCAGTTTGTTAAGTTTAGAAAGAATTTTATATTTATTTTTCTTGTAACCATTTCTGACTTCTGACCTCATTACTTGTACTCACTTGAAACCCACCTCTTTATAGTTAAATACATTTGTTTTATTCTTTAATCAAAACTAATCCAGTGTTGTGAACTGTGTGGGTAACTCCATTTAGGGGGGCAAATTGTTGCATCTTGATCCCCTTAGTGGGGCAATGGACCTAATCTATCTGGACTGTCCAGGAGAGGGCTGAACAGTGCAGAACATGTTTTGGGGATAAGATCTGGGAGTGGGCTGGTGTCACCCTGAAAGTAGTAACTCGGGCTGGTGGAAGCCAGAGTGTGACTGGCGTGTTGCTGACAGGATGCTGGCCCACGGGTGGGGCTATACACAGACACTCGGGGTGACCTGCAGGCTGGTTGTGAGGGGCCCAGGTTAGGAGATACAGCAGCAAACCATTGTGAGGCAACCAAGGTTGCAGGGCAGGGGTGACCCAGCCCCTCACTGGTCTGGATTGCACCCCAGAATGTCCTACCCACCCACCTTGTCTCTCTATTATCCTGGGACCCACATGGCTCCAACAACACTGCATACAATTTGAAGCTTACAGCAATCCTTCTAGGGACGCTTCCCCCCTCAGCCCCCATGAAAGTGTAGGACAGTTGCTTCATTCTCAAGGCATCTACGGGCCCCTCAGTGTTGGCAACAGTTGCTCTATAATGACTCCACATAGCTTGTCTGGTAAACCCAGGACAAACAGCTACAAAGGCGGGTGGGGGTAGTAATCAGTCCCAGGGGGTTAAAAAGGCCTCTCCCAAGCCACTGAAGAGAGAGAACCATGGGGAAATAAGGTTCAGCTGGGCAAGGGGTTACTAGGGAACTAATTAGGTTCAGCTGGCTCCAACTGCTTGGGACCTTTTTAAATCCTCCCCGGCGTGGAAGGGGGGGGAAGAGAGAGTGAGAGAACCAGGGAAGCTGCCAGTAAGTTAGGAGCAGCAAGGCTCTGAACCCTTCCAGCAAGGAAGGCCGCACTCTGTCCCCAGAAGGGAAGACAAACAAGCACAAGGGACTGACTGAGGGAAGGAATAGCCAGCCCCTGTGCTACCTACAGGGTTTTGCTTTGCCCAAGCCTGGGTCTCCAAGGCTAAAAAGGACTGAGCCTGCTGAGGAGAAGGAGGTACTTTGCCACACTTGTTAATCTTTGCCTTCTTTTTTCTTCGGGCTTGTCTACATAGGGTCGCTCAGGGAAGTTAAAACAAATTAACAAAAGGTGTAAAGTTACCCCTGTGTGAATGCTCTCATTCAGGAGCAAAGTGGTCTGACTTCACTTAAGCTTCCCTGTATGGACTTGTCTTCACGTACAGCACTACTACACCAATGGGAGAGCTTTTAATCAGTTAGCTACTGCCTCTTGGGGAGGATTATGTCGACAGGAGATCTAGCGCTGTCTACACCAGGGGTTAGATTGGTACAACTGCATCACTCAGGGGGGTGGATTTTTCACGCTCCTGAGCAATGTCGTTATACTGATATACGTCTGTAGTGTAGACCTGGCCTACGTCAATGAGAGCTTAAGGCACAGCAACCTAAGGCTGCTCTACTTCTGAAGGAGAGCATCCACACAGGTATTGTGTGCTTTAACTTGACACCTTTAGCTCATTCATCTTCACTTCCCTGAGTGTGCTGGTGTAGATGAGCCCTTAGCTTCACCGCAAAGCTCGAGTGTCCCTAGTGTACCACGGGAAACAGCAGACCCCCTTTCCCATGGTCTGATACTCGCTCCCCTGCCTAAGCCTAGCAGAAGGCTCTAGAAGTGGGATGCCGGATGGCCATGACAGGGCATTGACCTCAAAAAGAGCCTGAGGCCTTGGCCCAAGAAGGACATGGGCGCTGTGGAAGGACAGGGAGCTGGGCTCTGACACGTAGCACATGGGTGTTGGGTGAGAGGGCAGAATGGCACATGGAGAGCGAAGAATCGATTGATCCATGCCGGGCAGGGAGAAGGAGCTCTAGCACCAGCGCCTGGCAGGCAGAGGTACTTCCGCACTGGCATGGCATCCAGAGCTTGGGCCATTCACCTGCCCCCATGTTCTGCTGCCTCAGCAAGGCGTGAAGCCTAGCAGTGTGATGAACTTGGCTTGGCACTTGGGCGATCTCTAAAGCTAGTCACCCCAGAGCACTGGGCCCGTCCCAGATGAAGGTCATTACAAGTTCCAGGTGGGCTTTCCAACATGGCCAGAGTTGGCCTCTTTCTGTTCCCACTGAAGTCAGTGGGAGTTTTACTTTTGATTTCGTTGGGCGTGGAGTTAGGCCACCTTGAGTGTGTAGATTGTAAACTCTCCTGGGCAGGGACCTTGTCTACACATTCATCTGGATGTAATAAATAGTAATCTGTGAGCTGCAGGGCTTTTGGGTACCAGTATCTTTTTCATGCAAAACATCAGGGCCTATTTTACGAGCCCCGGGGATGGCTTTACTTGCATTTGTACTTGGCTTTGAATCACAACTGTGATAAATTCAAGGAGTTGTGTCTGACTCATGAAAGCTGTCTAATGGCTTGAAACTGACGGGTTTAAATATCAGCTTGAATTTCCATCTCTTGATTCAAGTATTTAGAAGTCTTAAAAAAAAACCTGAGACCAGGGTCTCAGCTGGTGTAAAAAGCCCTAGCTCCAGTGATCAGACGAAGGACATGAAAGTCAATGGAGCTATGCCAATTCGTACTAGCTGAGAATCTGACTCTATTAATGATTCAGTACAGGCTCATTTGTGTGCCAGGTCTGGAAACACTCCCCAATATTTTTGTGCTTCTCCCCTTCTTTTCTAGGTGGATTGTATTTTGCAAGAGCCCCCAGAAAGGATTGTTGTCCAATTGCTAACAGGTCTGATTTTTCTGTAGGACAGATCTAACATAAATGATTCTTTCTCCTCTGTGTCTGTTTGGGTCACTTCCAATTAAAGTGTAATCTCCCTTTGGTCTTTCCCCAGCAAGTACTCTTTGGCCCAAATGCGTTTCTGCAATTCCAGACACATCACATCTCAATGTAGAAGGCTGGCATCGTTATCATCATTCTTGCCAAGGTCTATGATAGAGATGAAGAAATTGTAAAATTCTTTAGTTACTGGTATTTCTAGCTCATTGTTAGCAGGGTCATACTATCAGACCATGGTGAGGTAGGAATCAATTATCTCGCTTCACTTATCAGTGGTAATTACAGCCATCACTACTGCTGTATCTGAATGCATAATGCTCCTCAGTGCATCTAGCCTCCTAACGCCCTGTGCAGTAGGGAAGTGCTGTTATCCCCATAGTACAAAGGGGAAATTGAGGCACAGTTAGGCTAAGTGACTTGCCAATGGTAACATAGGAAGTCTGTGGCAGAGCAGAGAATTGACCCTCACACTACCTCAGCCTTCCTCTCTAGCTGAAGTTTTCAAAGCTACCTAACATAGCTGGGGGCCCACTTCTCACTGGTGGATTGGGTATTCAGATCCTCTAGGCAGTTTTGAATATCTCTGACTAAAGTAACAACATTTGGTGTTTGAGCCATGGATTCCTGATTGGTGCCTGAGGCTTGCTGAGTTCTGAATGGTTACGTGCTGAGATCTGAGATATGTAGCATGTCCGTCTCAGTGCAAGAACGACAAACACATTTTACTGCAAGCGGCACAACAGTATTGTTCCATGATTACTAGCGGTTTGTATTATGTGTTGGGATCCGAACTCCATTGTGCTAGGTGCTGTGCAAACACACAGGGAGAGAAAGCCCAGGTCCCCAAAAGCTTTCAATCTGGACTCTGCTCAGTGAAGATTTAGGTTTGTTCTTAAATTTATCCACGTGTTTCGTATCATCAGGTGAAATTCTGACCCCACTGACATCAATGGGAGTTTTGCCATTGACTCCAATTTCACCCATTGACTTCAATGCGACTACTCACAGTGCATAAAGTTAAGCATATACACAAATCTTTGCAAGATCCAGGACTAAATAGGCCAGACAGATAATGACGGGGAGGGGAAAGAGAGGCACAGAGAATTAAAGTGATGCCCACAGCCTGAGAAGTATTATCTGTATTTCTTTAATCGTCTTTCTAATTGGACCAAGAGTTCTTCCCTCTAAATGCACTCCAGTATTGGGATGGGGAGTGGGGCATAGCATGCCCAGCTCCTTACCCGGGCCAGCTGAGAACAGGGGAACATCGCCAGGGACGGCTCTGTTTTTTGCCGCCCCAAGCACGGCAGTGAGGCGGGCTTCGGCGGATGCCTGTGGGCGGTCCTCAGTCATGCGGATTCGGCGGCGTTTCTGCGGGTGGTCTGCCAGTCCCACGGCTTCGGCGTACTTGCCACTGAATTGCCGCCAAAACCGCGGGACCGGCAGACCTCCCGCAGGCACGCCGCTGAAGCCCACCTGACGACCGCCCTCACAGGGACCAACACGCCGCCTCCCGCGGCTTGCCACCCCAGGCACGTGCTTACTGCGCTGGTGCCTGGAGCCGCCCCTGACATTGCTCAGGAAATGTGAGCACAGCCCTGGTTTTTCCAGTGTAAGCGCTGCAGAAATAATAGATCGACATTTGCCAAACCTCCCTCTTAATGTTACTTTGTAAGCCCCCGTTAGGTTTCACTAGAAAATAGTGACCTCATTCTACGATTAATTTGGAAACGTTTACATATAAGTTTAAAGATAAAAGTCAGTAAGGATAGAGATGCCCTGATTGTAAAATATCTAAAAGAGGGGGGTTTCAGTGACCGAAGGAAACAAGTAGTAGTTACAGATTCACAGATTTTTAAAGCCAAAAGGGAGCCGTTTGATCAGCAATTGGAAGCAGCATGGCCTACTGGATAGTGCTCGGGACTGGAACAAAGGAGCCCGGGGCTCTACTCCCGCTGCTGCCACTGGCCTGCTGGGTGACTTTGTGTAACTCATTTCACCTATCCGTGCCTCAGTTTCTCCATCTGCAAAATGGGAATAATGATCCCAACCTCCTGGGTAAAGTGCTTGGAGGCCCCTGACTGGAAAGTGCTGTGTAAGAGTAGGATTATCTAGTCTGACTTCCTCTTAGTGCAGGCCACAGAATTTTCACCTAGTGATTCCTGCATCCAGCCTAGTAGCTTGTGCTTGACCTATAGCATCTTTCAGAAATGCCTGAGCAATCTTGATTTGAAGGCTTCAAGTGATGGAGAATCCACCACGCTTTTAGGTAAGTTGTTTCCATAGTTAATTATCCTCGCTGTTAAACATTCGTGCTTTATTTCCAGCTACCTTACATCACCCAGCAATGTCCCAGTGAAGAAACACCCGTGGTATAAATAAGCCATTAGTACTGTTACCAAAACTAGCATCAAAATTCAAAAACCAAACAGAAGTTTAGTGAAAGAGCCCAATGTCATGGCACTGTAATTCATTTTGGGAAGAGCTGGGGTGAATCTAGTGGTTCTCTATAAATATTTTGAGGCTGCTGCCTCTGAAATAACTAGAGGGGGGAGGGATAGCTCAGTGGTTTGAGCATTGGCCTGCTAAACCCAGGGTTGTGAGTTCAATCCTTGAGGGGGCCATTTAGGGATCTGGGGCACAAATCTGTCTGGGGATTGGTCCTGCTTTGAGCAGGGGGTTGGACTAGATGATCTCCTGAGGTCCCTTCCAACCCTGATATTCTATGATCTTCTGGTCCTGCAAGCAGAAGGGCATGCAGATGTGAGTAGGCCTGTTGAGTCCAAGAGGACAACCTTGTATGAGTAAGCTGTGCACGTACTTAAATGCTGCAGGATTGGAGCCCTACTGTATGCTCCTCCCATGCTGGATCTTCCTTCTGACTGGACCCCACTATCTGCAGTACTTCCGCTCTCACAGCCGTTTATCATCGTTATTGCGCTTACAGTGGTGCCCTGAGGCCCCAGTCAGGGAGCAGGGCCCCCTTGTACAAATGTAGCCAAGAGCCCTGCCCTCAAAAGCTCATCCTCCAGGTTGCAAGGCTGTGCTCCATTTAAGGGAGACTTGGAGGACAGCCTTCACGCAGAGTTTAGTCTCTCTGGGAGCCACTGATCTCTCTTCTGCCTCCTGTGGCTCTCCCGGCCCCACAATACCTGTCCTGCCCCAGGGCTCTATATGTGATTAGACTCCAGCTCTCCCCCTGTGAATTCTAGATGCAGGGTCCTACTGCCTACCACCTTCTAGCTGCTTTGTGGGTGTTAGTTTCCCAGTCAGGACCCCCTGCTTCTTGTCCCAGCTTGTATTTTAAGACTTGAAGAGTGTAAGTAATGACTAATAAAGGACGGATTTAATGAGACGCCAGAGATATTTATTGAACCACTATCTATGCAACAATATAAAAGAAACATTGTTACGTCTTTTGCCGTGCTTAACACGTAATGTTTGATGACTTTCTAAGCCTGTGGAACATAGACTTTTATTCCCCCCTGTCAGGGTTCCCTCCCCACTCTGAACTCTGGGGTACAGATGTGGGGACCTGCATGAAAGACCCCCTAAGCTTATTTCTACCAGCTTAGGTTAAAACTTTCCCAAGGCACAAATCCTTTGCTTGTCCTTAAACGGTATTGCTGCCACCACCAAGTGATTTAGACAAAGATTCAGGAAAAGGGCCACTTGGAGTCCCTGTTTCCCCAAAACATTCCCCCAAATCCCTTCACCCCCTTTCCTGGGGAGGCTTGAGAATAATATCCTCATCAATTGGTACAATGTGAGCACAGACCAAATCCCTGGGTTTTTAGGACACTGAAAATTAATCAGGTTCTTAAAAGAAGAATTTTATTAAAAAAAAAAAAAAAAGTAAAAGAATCACACCTGCAAAATCAGGAGTAACTTTACAGGGTAAATAAAAAGATTTAAAACACTGAGGATTCCCCTGTAGGCTTAGCTTCAAAGTTACAAAAAACAGGAATAAACCTCCCTCTTAGCATAGGGAAAATTCACAAGCTAAAACAAAAGATAATCTAAAGCCTTTCCTTGCCTTTACTTACAATTTTTGTAATCTTAGATGCTCATTTTAGGAAGGTTTTTAGGAGATTTTTTTTCCTGCCTGGTCCCTCTCTCATCCAGAGAGAGAACAAATGAAGAGAGTACAAACAAAACTACTCCCCCCCCCCCCCAGATTTGAAAGTATCTTCTTTCCTTATTGGTCCTTTTGGTCAGGTGTCAACCAGGTTATTTGAGCTTCTTAACCCCTTACAGGTAAAGGAGGGATTTTATGCTACCCTTAGCTGTATGTTTATGACACTCCCTAATACTGTCTGTTTTCCCCCGTAGAAAATAAAAGATATCCCTGAAGAAGCCTTCAGAAGCTCAGTAAGGAAGCAAAAAGCTCAATTACAATCTAGTTTGCAGTAAGGGGGAAATTTGATGGGAAAATATCTGAAACAGAACAACATAGACCAGGCTTTAGTCAGTAGCGATCATTCAGTGCAGAAGAAATTGAGGCGTGAAGTGGAAATGATGGAAGTCCTATTACTAAGGAATTAGCAGATTTACCTGAAGATAAGGAACGGAAAGGTGAGGAAAGTGATGGAGAATCGTCCAGCTTTCCTGGCAGCGTAAAGGAGAGTGATGCTAAAGAAGAATGTGGCTCACATGAAAAGGTGAGAAGCGATAAAGAAGAATCAGCCTCATGTGATGACAGAAACGGCAGTGAGAAAAATCACACACTGACAATCGATACATTAGATCCTGCATTATGGCTGGCGAGCCTAAACTCTGCCGATATTGATCATACAATTTGGAACGGGCTGGGCGAAACTGAGGCTCTGACATTTCCAGTAAATGAGCAGAAGCGGCACTTCTCAAAGTCACACTGCAAAAGAGTGCTCGAGAATGGTGAGAAACTGAATCCGGGTTGGCTAGTTTCATCAGAGTAGGAAAGCCACCCCAGTGACTAGTGTAGACGTAGCCTGAAGGGAGAAGGATGAGACTGGAGGGCAGAGAGATGGGAGGAGTGTAAGAGGGAGGAGAAGGTGAGCATAAGAGAGGGGAGAAGACAGAACAATATGGGATGAAGGAGGGAGAAATAAGTTGGGAGGGGAATGGGAAGAGTGGAGACAGTGAATGGCCTTCAGTGCCGGAAAATGGGCAGGGGCTCTGGCCTGGGAGAGTGAGTGAGATAACTCTGAGGCCCAGGTCCCCAGAGGTATTTTTGTCTCCTAACTCACATTGATTTCAATAGGAGTTAGGCACCTAAATAACCTGTGAAGCTCTGGGCCTGAGTGATTAAATGTGAGGGAGAGAATACAGGGGAGCGATGACTGAGCGGGGTGAATGGGGTGATAGTGAGCAGAGCTGGGCTAGAATCAGGAGAACGGAGGGCAGCAGGAGAGTGCGAATGAGAACAAACGAGGGCTCCTGTGACCCTCACCTGCCAGCTGTTAAAAGTCTGTAACCCGCCTTTCTGAGCCCATCGCAAATTACCTGCAACAGTAACACTAAAACCGATGTCCTGGGAAAGGTCATTCATGACAGGGAAATGAATCCCACAGCATTATAAGTTTCCCACATTATTGCTTTAGTTTTATTGTGGGGTATTAAGGAGGAGAAGCAGCAGCCCGCTGCAGCTTGATGTTATTTTAGGGGAAATTGTGGCTTTTGCTGCTATACAGCCACTGCTTTTGAGTCTGACCCATCATTAGCCTACGGGAGGTGTTGTAGGGTCAGATCTTCAGATGTGCTCAGCACCACAGTCTGAGCCCGATTTCCAAAGAACTCAGCTCCCATTTAGGCACAGAAATAAGACCCAGCCGCTCCCTTTGTTCCCAATGGGAAGCAAGCACTTCCGGAAGACTGGCCCATTGTTCCTTCCTAGTGGCGGGAGCCGAGAACTCCAGTTATGCATTGGCTTTCACACCAATTAACAGCAGGCTCTGCTCAGGAGCACGGGGGGCGATTTCTGCCATGTGCCACAGCAGAGAAGAAAGAGGGGTATATGTGGAACTCCAAACTAACATCAGCCGCTTCACATAAAATCGTAATTCCTTCTTCCCTGACAGGGTTTCTATTTAAGGGGGAACTGAAAGAAATAGTGGCCACCTTGTATTAGGAATGCAATTCTTGATCTTGGAGGAAGGGGAGCCCCTTGTGAAGTGGGTAGCATTCATGTCTTGTGTCTGCGTCACAGAAAAATTGAGAATTTAACATTCTTTTCAAGGAAATGAGTGGGGGGAACCACAATGCATTTTACACAGTTCTAATCCCGAGCTGCAGCTTTAAGTTAAATACCTTGATTCATCGCTATTTATTTTGCTAAGCAGTGAGCAAGAAAAAGTCTAACAGCTGAACTGATGTGCCTGAAAGACTCCTGGCAGGCAATCCATCAAACAAGTATTGATTAGTGCTGCCGCGGCAGCCATTTTGCACAGTAAGCCCTTTATTCTTTACTCTGACAAATGCTTGCTCAGAGGTAAATTAGCGGAAGGTGTCCTTCCCTTCATGCGGTGGGGCTGAATGAGACTCTGCTTCCCCAACAACAGAGGTGCAAAAAATGCATTAAAATTAAAGCCAATGAGTGGAACCACAGCCAAAGCTTCTAGTGCTCCAGAAAAGGGGAAGGGGCCCAAGAAATAAAACCTACACAAATGCCTTGGCAGTGTATGACTGAGCAATTCCCTGATGAGACTGAAAGCTCCTAAGGGGAATAGCCGAGGGATGCATGGATGGAGGTGGTACTCTATCAAGCTCTACAGACAAACCAATCCCCTCCCACTTTCATAGCTTCCTAGGTTTTAAGGCCAGCACGAACCATTAGATCATGTAGTCTGACCTCCTGCATAACACGGACCATTACATTTCAATTTACCCCAGTGCTGAGCCCAATAATGTGTGTTTGGCTAAAGAATATCTTCCCGAAAGATGTCTAGTGTTGGATACCTCTGCTGGATTCCTGGAGCTTGGCTCCTCCGTAGTGGGCATGGATGGTCTCTTTGGCTCATTAGGGTTGGCTTTTATCTCCCAGTCACTACTCACACCCCCTCCCGCCCCCACTCCTGACACCAAAATGAGACATCACTCGCAGTGGATTGAGCAGATCTGCAAGCCGTGATACTTTCTCTCTTCCTTGCTTTGCTGAGCAGGGAACTGGGTAACATTTAAACTCTCATCACTGGACATCTGACTTGTCACCTTGGTGACGTGAATGAGGCACTCACATCCTCGCACTACATTTTCAGGCTCTCCACTGACCTGCACAACCACGAAGGCTCAGATTCTGGAGGCCATGGCAACTGCATGGAAGAGATGCTAGAGTATTTTATCACTACATGTCCCCCAAGTACAGCCTCGGGGGCAGCTATGAGAAGGTGGATACAAAAGAATATTCTATTTTTATTAAAGTCCCCTGCAGATAGAGAAGAAGAAACCAATGTCAGGGCTGCTTTCTTCTTCTTGTGGCCCTTCAATTGCAAAATAGACCTCAGGCGACTGGGATTGGGAATACTGCCAAATTAATTACACATGGTCACTTCCCAGTGTGAATGAGTGGGAGAGCTGCAAAATACCATTTTGTCTCGCTTTATGGTTGTCAGGTTTTCCTGGGTAGCTGGGGTGGGGGTTCCCTTATTTCCTCCAGGCCAGGGGGCCAAAGTGGGAAATTCTTTGTTGATGTTTTGATCATTAAAAACAAAGAGTTACAGGGGGAGGGGAGGGAACTAGCAGGGAAACATGAAGGGGGTAGTTTCGGTGAAACAAAAAAGAGGTGGAAGCTAAGTACTCTACAATTAGTCTCCAGGGCCCAGGGGGAATAGCTCAGATGGGAGTCCAGCTCAAAGCCAAGCCCTGTAATAAATCCAGCCGGTTGAAAAGAGTAATAATCATCTAACTTGGTATTGTCAAACTTTTCATGGGTTGTTCAGGAGAAGCAGCTAGTAGCGTAGCTAGCGGGGTGCAGAGGAAGCAGCCGCTTCCCCTCAGCACACTTTGCAAAAACGGCCAGAGGAGCGAGGGGGGGCGCGGCCGGAGAAGGGGGGGGCACAGGCTGGCTGTGGCCCGGCAGCCGCGGCCGGAGGAGCGAGGGGGGAGGCGCAGGCTGGCGGCGGGCCAGCAGCCATGGCCGGAGGAGAGGGAGGGCAGCGCAGGCTGGCTGTGGCCCGGCAGCCGCAGCCGGAGGAGCCATGGGGGGGGAGGGGCGGTGCGGCCGGAGGAGCCAGCCAAGGGGGGGTGTGTGGAGGAGCCGGGGGGCGTGGCCAGAGGAGGAGCCAAGGGTGGGGCGCCTTTTTTAGGTTTGCTCTCCCTCCTCTTAAAAGCTGGCTACGCCACTGGAATCAGCACCATATGTTTGGATGCCTAAGACGACTTCTGAGTTATTTCTGCCCCCCTTCATTTCAGTGAATGAAATGGGTTGATGGCCCTTATTTCCCATGCTGCGGTTGTAGCAGCGGGACATGACCCATTGCCTCAATGTCAAACCATGTCTAGGTACTTTTCTCAAGGTCCAGTTGCTTGCACCAGAATTAAACCTTTTTTATGTCCCCTGTGGCACAAAATACCAAGGATGTGTGGTGGGAAATGATCAATGGAGCTGACATTTGGTTATGTGCAATGGACAGATGAGTTACCATCTAGTTCAGGGGTAGGCAACCTATGGCACCTGTGCCAAAGGCAGCACGCGAGCTGATTTTCAATGGCACTCACACTGCCCGGGTCCTGGCCACTGGTCCGGGGGGCTCTGCGTTTTAATTTAATTTTAAATGAAGCTTCTTAAACATTTTAAAAACCGTATTTACTTTACATACAACAATAGTTTAGTTATATATTATAGACTTATAGAAAGAGACCTTCTAAAAACGTTAAAATGTATTACTGGCACGCGAAACCTTAAATTAGAGTGAATAAATGAAGACTCGGCACAGCACTTCTGAAAGGTTGCCGACCCCTGGTCTAGTTGTATTACAGTAACAGCCAGAAGCCCCAACCAAAATCAGGTTATAATAGAAATATCTCTAGTGCAGTGGTTCTCAAATTGTGGATTGGGACTCACATGGGGTCGCCAAGGCTGGCTTAGACTTGCTGGGGCCCAGGGCTGGGCTTCAGCCCTGGGTGGTGGGGCTCAGGTTACAGGCTCCTTGCCTGGGGCTGAAGCCCTTGGGCTTAATCTTTGCCCCTTGCGGCCGAAGTAGTGGGGCTCGGGTTTTGGCCCCCGCACCCGGGTCAGCAGGACTCAGGTTGGCTCAGGCTTTGGTCCCCCCCTCCTGGGGTCGTATAGTAATGTTTGTTGTCAGGAGGGGGTCACGGTGCAATTAAGTTTGAGAACCCCTGCTCTAGTGTAAGGTCTGTCAGTGATAGAAGGAAGCAAGAATTGTTCATAGATTTAAGGCCAGAAGGGACAATTCTGACCCAGTCTGAGAGGCAGTGTGGTCTAGTAGCTACCTGGACAGGGACTCAGCAGACCTGGATTCTATTCCTTGCTCTGCCACTGGCCTGCTGGACAACCTTGTGCAAGTTCTTTCACTGCTCCATGCCTCAGTTTCCCTATCTGTAAAACAGGGGAAATGATATGGCCCTCCTCTGTAAAGCACTTTGAGTTCTATGAAAGAAAAGTGCTGCTATAATTATTTATTACTGTGTTGGACAATGTATATACACATAATAAGAGACAGTCCCTGCCCCAGAGAAAGGGAGAAACTGAGGCACAGAGAGGTGACGTGACTTGCCCAAAGTCACACAGCATGTCAGCGGAAGAGCTCTGAACAGAACCAAAGTGTCCTGAGTGCCAGTCCAGTGCCCTATTCACTGTCTTAGGTAGTGCGCAAATAGGCATTTCTGCCTAGAGAGAATTGTATGCAGGCAGCAAACAAGAGGCTTTTCTATTTATGGGCAGCATATCCTTGATATGTAGCAATTAATCCCCCCCCCAATTAAAATTAGTTAAACGCTGCCAAAACAATAGCATGTTCCTAAACTGGGCAAGCTTATCAACCGTTTCTCCGTGTGCTGTATTTGGCTAGGTTGGAAGATGTAGCTTCTTCAACACACTAAGAAGCTACCAAACAAAGTGACACACCAAAAAACTTTCCCTATGGACCAGGGCCAGCTGTACTGTGACCAATACTCATACTTTGAGCCAGTCGCTAGGAAGAATCGCCAACAGATGGCTGGCAGGAGGCATTGTTTAAAAGACACAGGAGAAATTCTGCACTTGAGCTAGACAGCAGCATGGTCTTGGGGGCTACAAATGGGTTGAATAAAGCAAACAGGTCCATAAATATACATGGCATATTGCAGAACACTGATAAGATTTATTCCCTGCCTTGAGGGAAATACAAGCCAAATAAATCAACACCGAGCTTGGTTATTTATTCTGAATATCAGGACCTATTGTAATTCAGACAAATAGCCTCATTGTGTTCTGATTAAAACATGTCCAGTGAAAAGTTGGTTCCTCCAAGCCTGCAGAAAGAGCCCTTATTTCAGCATGTGGAAACATATGACTCTTTTTAGGGCACTTCTCTGTCCATAGAAGCCTCAGTTTAGGATGCTATCCAAGGTCCCCATTACCATGTCTTTCATGTCACAGCAGCCCTGGGAGGTGGGGAAGTGCTGTTATCCCCCTTGTACAGATGGGGAACTGAGACACATGAAGGCAAAGTGACTTGCCCAAGGAAGTCTGTGGCAAAGCAAGGAATTGAACCCAAATCTGCCAAGTCCTAGCCTCCCCCCCTCACCGCTGGGCCAGCCTGCCTGCCTTTCTTTAAGAGCCCCCTTAAGCATGTGCTTCAGTTCCAGTGATGTCAATAAAATAAGTGCCACTGGCTTCATTGGTTCTTGAGCCTGTGTTTAAGGCCAAGATCTGCTGAGATATTTGGTGCCTAACTCCCATTGCCTAAATGCCTTTTGAGGATCTGCATCTAAGTGCCGTCCTGCATCCAGGCCAGAATGAAATATAGCTTCATGGTTAGAGACATCCAGGCTTTCTTTTTGTTGTTGTTGTTTCTTTTTTCTTCTGTAATTAATTATTCCAGAACAGGGGGTGGAGAGAGTGCACATACACCTGTAAAGATATTCGGAATCTCTGAGCCATTTAAATAACCGATACAGCAATCTCTCCTACCTTATTAATGTCAGCAGTGTCTGGGCTCACTAAATAATAACAGGCTTTAGACGGGGACTTCACCTCTCTACGTTCATTGACTTAACTGGTCAATTTACTGACCTGCAATGAAGAACGCCTGAATGGAAAGGCTCTGGGCCAGCACCTCAGTTGATGTAAGTCAGTGTAGCCCAAATGACTTTAATGCTGATTTACACTAGCTAAGGATCTGCCTCCTACTTCCTTATCCTGTTGTAAACACCAGGCTTGGCTTCATCTTCATCTGGTAAAGCAACATTTTGAGTGCACACTGCGGGATCCTGGTGCATTGAGGCCTCTCATTAGGGCCAGATTAAGGAAATCCAGGACCTGGGCCATACCTAAAGGTATGCAAGCCCACCCCAGTGCTGCAAGCCCACCCCTGTGCTGTGGTTCTGCCTCTTTTTGGGGTGCTAGTTGGCAGGGGCTACCTACACATCAACTATTTGGTGGGCAGATTGGGGCACCCCCCCCCTCTGTGGGCATGCTGGGGCCCATCCTTCCTGCACCGACACCCCCAGAGGAGGGAAGCCCACATAGAGGACTCTGCGAGGGGGTGTGGGAGGGGGACTCTGCTGACCGCACCCGTGATACATGAAGAGGGAGGGGTACCTCCCTTTTATGGACACCCAGCCAGCCAGTAGCTATAAAACCCCTCTTAGTAGCTGTTTTCTGATTGCTCTACCTGTAAAGGGTTAAAAAGTCTCACTGCTATGCATAGGTAAAAGGAACTGAGTAGGCACTTGGCCAAAAGAGCCAACGGGAAGGCTAGAACTTTTTAAAATGGAGAAAAAAACTCCCCCTTTGTCTGTCTGTTGTTCTCCGGGGAGAGGCGGAGAGGGCAGAGTTATGCTGTAAGAAGCTTGGGCCAGGTATGACAAAATCCAGGTTTGTTGTAGAAGGAAGACTCATACAAGGAAACTCTTTCTGGTGGGCACGAGGACTGGCATCCTCAGAGACAGTTGGTAGTTCCAACTAAGTATAGGGAAAAGCTCTTGAGCTTCGCCCATGACCACCCTAGTGGCCATGCTGGGGTGAATAGGACCAAAGACCATTTGGGAAAGTCATTCCACTGGGAGGGAATGGGCAAGGACATTTCTACCTATGTCCGGTCTTGTGAGGTGTGCCAGAGGGTGGGAAAGCCCCAAGACCCTCTCCAGCCACTCCCCACCCCAGGACGGACAGAACGGGCGTACCACTCCATTGACACAGTTGATGCTCACCCAATTATAGCCCAGCCCTACCGGATGGCTCCTCAAGCCAAAACCGCAATAGAAAGGGAGATCAAGGACATGTTACAAATGGGTGTAATCTGCCCCTCTGAGAGTGCATGGGCCTCTCCAGTGGTTCTGATTCCCAAACCACATGGGGAAATCCGCTTTTGAGTGAACTACCATAAGCTAAATGCTGTAACTCACCCAGAGAACTATCCAATGCCACTCACAGATGAGCTATTGGAGAAACTGGGAGGTGCCCAGTTCATCTCCACCTTAGACTTAACTAAGGGGTACTGGCAAGTGCTACTACATGACCCAGCCCAGGAAAGGTCAGCCTTCATCACCCATGTAGGGCTGTATGAATGGAATGTGCTCCCTTTCGGACTGTGAAATGCACCCGCCACCTTCCAGAGACTGATAGATAACCTTCTGGCTGGATTTGGGGAATTTGTAGTCGCCTACCTTGACGATGTGACTATATTCTCAGATTCATGGGCAGAACACCTGGAACATCTCCAAGCTGTCTTCCAGCACATAAGGAAGGCAGGATCGGGGCGGCTCCAGGCACCGGCGCTCCAAGCGCGGGTGTCTGGGGCGGCAAGCCGCGGGGGGCGGCCTGCCGGTCACCATGAGGGCGGCCGTTACGCTGCCTTCGGCAGCATGCCTGTGGGAGGTCCGCTGGTCCCGCGGTTTCGGCGGCAATTCGGCAGCGGATACGCCGAAGGCGCGGGACTGTGGGACCTCCTGCAGGCATGCCGCCAAATCCGCGTTACCAGCGGACCTCCCGCAGGCGCGCCGCCAAAAGCCGCCTGACTGCCGTGCTTGGGGCAGCAAAATTCATAAAGACACCCCTGGGCAGGATTAACTTTTAAGGCCAAAAAATGTCAAATAGGCCTAAGCAGGGTAACGTACCTTGGACACCAGGTGGGTCAAGGAACTACACCTCTATCCCGATATAACGCTGTCCTCGGGAGCCAAAAAATCTTACTGCGTTATAGGTGAAACCGCGTTATATCGAACTTTCTTTGATCCCCCGGAGCACTGCTTTACCGCGTTATATCCAAATTCGTGTTATAACGGGTCGCGTTATATTGGGGTAGCGGTGTATCAACCCCCTACAGGCTAAAGTTAATGCTATCCAAAATTGGCCAATCCCTAAGTCAAAGAAGCAGGTCCAATACTTCTTGGGCTTGGCCGGGTATTATATATGATTTGTACCACACTACAGCCAAATTGCCACCCCCACTGACTGACCTAACCAGGAAAAAACAGCTAAATGCAGTTCAGTGGACTGAGAAGTGTCAGAAAGCCTTTAACCAGCTTAAGGCAGCTCTTATGTCTGACCCTGTACTAAGGGCCCCAGACTTCGACCAACCTTTCGTCGTACCCACAGATGCGTCCGAGCGGGGTGTAGGAGCAGTTTTAATGCAGGAAGGACCAGATCAACAATTCCATCCTGTCGTGTTTCTCAGCAAAAAACTTTCTGAGAGGGAAAGCCACTGGTCAGTCTCAGAAAAAGAATGTTATGCCATTGTGTATGCTCTGGAGAAGCTACGCCCATACATTTGGGAATGGCGGTTCCACCTGCAGACTGACCATGCTGCACTGAAGTGGCTTCACACAGTCAAAGAAACTAACAAAAAACTTCTTCGGTGGAGTTTAGCTCTTCAAGACTTTGATTTTGAGATACAACACATTTCAGGAGCCTCTAACAAAGTGGCTGATGCACTGTCCTGGAGAGGTTTCCCAGAATCAGCCAGGTAAAAATGTCCTTGTAGTCATTGTAGTCCTTGAAATGTGAAAAATACTGCTTAGTTCTTCATGTAATTAGTAGTAAAATTAGAGGTGCGTGTATCTTATTAACTTTGTTTTTCTAAAACTCCAGGAAGAAATCCCAGCCGGTCTGGACCCGACCTGAATCAGGCTGGCCAGCACTGTCTGTGATTTGGGGTGTGTGTGATAAATGAAGGGGGAGGGGAATTGCTTCCTTTTATGGACACCCAGCCAGCCAGTAGCTATAAAATCCCTCTTAGTAGCTGTTCTCTAATTGCTCTACCTGTAAAGGGTTAAAAAGTCTCACTGCTATGTATAGGTAAAAGGAAGTGAGTGGGCACCTGGCCAAAAGAGCCAATGGGAAGGCTAGAACTTTGTGAAATTGAAAGAAGACTCCCCTTTTGTCTGCCTGTTGTTGTTCTCCGGGGAGAGGCAGACAGGGCAGAGCTATGCTGTAAGCAGCTTGGGCCAGGTATGAAAAATCATCAGTATCATACCTAGAAACTACTCATTTAAACCCCAGATATGTAAGTAGATCAGGAAATGTCTAGGAAGACGTGATTAGGTTTATCCCTTTTATTTGTTTATGGCTTGTGGATTCCTCTGTGCTAACCCCAGGTGCTTTTATTTTGCTTGTGACCTTTAAGCTGGACCTCAAGAAAGCTATTTTTGGTGCTTAATCCTTGTAGTTGCTCTTTTAAAATCTAGCAATAGCCTGAGTTCCCAGATGTATTTTCTTTCTTCTTTTTAAATAAAATTTACCTTTTTTTAAGAATAGAATTGGATTTTTGTGTCTTAAGAGATTTATGCACATATTGTTTAATTAGCTGGTGGCAACAGCTGATTTCCCTTTTTTTTTTTTCTTTCTCAGCTCTTCCCTGGAGCGGGGGGATGAAGGCACTTGAGGGTACCCCTAATTCCCAATTGCTTCTTCCTGGGTTCTCTAAGGGGTTCTGCACTTGGGTGGTGGCAGCAACCACCCAGCCAAGGTCGGAGAGAAGCTGTGACCGTGGGAGTTTAATACAAGCCTGGAGTGGCCAGTATTAATTTTTAGAATCCTTGCAGGTGCCAGAGTGGGGACTCAGCCTTGAGAGCACCCCAGCAGGGTCACAAAAGGCAGGTGGCAGCAAGGGCCCTGTTGTGCCAGGTCAGGCCATGCAGTTAAAGTGGGTACGAGGTGGCAAATGCTGAGGCAGCCTGTGCTATGGAGCTGTTTACAAATTGGGCGATGAAAAGACTGGCCCAGGCTTAGTTTTCCATGAGTTTTCCATGTTGCTATGAGCCCCCTCCCCAAGGACTCCTGTGAAGTCACAGGCTGGCACAACAGTGAGCACAAACATGGCCGTTCCCTGCCCAGTCTAAAACTCTGCTGCCTTTGTAGCCCGCATATGAGTGTGTGTGTCAGGCCCACTCTGGGAGCCTGAGCTCAGGCAATAGCAACTCATGCTTTTAGCCCTCAGTCAGTCCCTGGTACATCAGCCAAGATGGCGGCCATCACACCATCCCCAGGCTGGTGGCACATTATTATGTGCACTGGAGAAAATCAACAGGTGGGTGGTAAGTACATTACCAGCAGACACGGGATACCAGCAGCATTCAGTGCACTCTCCCCGTAAGTTTTCAGGGCTCATTGTGCCCAGGGTCTTTTCCTTTCTGAAGAGTCCATGGTCTCTTTAAGGAGGTAAGCCCCAGTCTGTGTGCCCAACGTCTCAAATCCAGCACCTTCTCCGCAGCATGGCCCTAGAAGAAGACCACAACGTTACCCCAATGAAGTGTGGGTGGGGCAGTGCCTTTTATGGGCTCTGGAACTGCCCCCAAAGTGTTCTGCCACTCATATCACCCTCCTCTCCAGCCCTGTGTCTGGCACAGACAGGCCTCCCAGCAAGTAGGGGGAAAGCAGTGCTGGGCATCCTGAACTTCCAATCTGCCAGGATGTGACAATATACTCCTATATACACACCCTACATACTATTGTAATTATCTTTGTACAAAGTAGGCCTTGTAAAATATCATTTGAAAACTCACAATTTGCTGATCATTATTGTCCTGGCAAAATATGTTTGGCAACAGTGTATGTGACATTATACAGTAATAACCCTGTATGGTGGTGGTAACACATTTCAAACCCCACAGCCCTGCCCAAACAAAAGTTGGCAAACAGGTCTGTCCTAAACAAAGGAATGTGTGCTCTGCTTAATTTGTATTTAAGCTGTAAACCAAGTCATCAATCAGGAAGGAAAGACAAAGGAAGTTAAAAAGGTGAAAAAAACAGCCGGGAATATCCTTCCACATAGACTCTCTGGCTCCTGGGTCTCAGCTGGAAATGGTTTTCAAGAAGAGGACCGACACTATAAAAAGGAGGGACATCACCCCCCAGACACCTCCTCTATCCACCTGCCTATTGCATTCACTGCACCTGAAGAGACAAAGGAAGCAGCCATTGGACTCTGGGGGCAGGGTCCTGACCTGAGAGTTTCATCAAGAATCTGCTGGAGCATGTGGTGAGAAACTTTGCTTGAATCTAATATAATTTGTTAAATTAGGCATTAGTAAATGCTTTATCTTCATTTTTCTTTCATTTCTGACTTTCATGCTTCATTACTTGTACTCACTTAATATTTCTCTCTTTCTAGGTAATAAACTTGTTTTACTGTTTTATCTAATCCAGTATGTTGAAATTGAAATATCTGAATAACTATTTGAGATAATAAACTGGCATCTTTTTCCCTTAAAGGAATAATGGACTTTAAATAGCTGTACTGTCCTGGAGAGGGCTGGGCAGTACAGGAGATACATTTCTTGGGGAAGTCCAGGACTGGGAGTGTGTTGGGATCACCCTGTAGTGTAACCCAGGCTGGTGAGAGCCAGAGTGTAACCTGTGTGTGGCTGGCAGGCTGCAGTTACACACAGTCACTCAGGGTGTGGCTTGCATGCTGGAAGGCTGTTTGTGAGCAGGCCAGGTGGAAGCTACTTCAGCAAGGCATTGTAAGGCACCCAAGGGTGCAGGGCAGGGGTGACACAACCACCCACTAGTCTGCACTGTGCATCTCTCAACTTCCAGTCTGCCAGAGTATGTGCTCGAATCCATTAGCAGGAGCAAAACTACTGCATAGTGACACAGAACGCAGGAGGGCAAAGACAGAGGAGTGCGGCTTCACCTGGCAGCTGAGGGGTGGCTCTTCCGGTAGTGAATAAGCTATCTCCCCAGGCCTGGTGTTGGAAGAAGAAATTCATTTCCCACCTGAATTTAAAATGTTTAAAAAGCTACATTTCCTCATACAGCCATGTCACCAGAGCTGATTTAATGAAAAATAGGAACATAGGAATTACCAGACTGGATCAAACCTCAGGTCCATCTAGTCCAGTATCTTGTCTCTGACAGTGGCCAGCACCAGATGCACCAGAGGAGGGTGTAAGGACCCTGCTGTAGGCAGAGGTAAGATAATTTGCTCCCAGCATTAGAAATCAGGCTGAGACTGAATAGTTAGAGATTGACTTAAGCATGAACTTTAATATCCCTTCCAAAATTTTGGTGTCATTAATTATAACTCTGGATGGTTTTGTTATCCATATAAACGGCCAATCCCTTTTGTGACTCTTGCTGTTCTTGGCCTCAATGACTTCCTGTGGCAGTGAGTTCCACAGTCTAAATTACATGTTGTGTGAAAAAGTATTGCCTTCATCAGTTTGGAATTTGCCCTCTTTTAATTAATTTAATTGACTGCCCCTTTGTTCTTGTGTTATGAGACAGGGCGAACAGAGGCTCCTAAGCTACCCTCTCTAGACCATTCATTATCTTATATACTTTTATCATATCCCTTCCTATTCTTCTCTTTTTTTAAATTAAAAAGTCCCAATCTTTTAATTCTCTCTTAATAGGAGAGTTTTTCCAGGCCATTGATCATTGTCATTGCTCTTTTCTGAGCCCCCTGTGGTTCTGTAGAAGCCTTTTTGACTTCCCTTCCCTCCAGAAAAGCTTCTTGGGAGGGTAGAGGAGCCATTGATACCAACAGATTTGGTATAGCGTCCCCATGCCAGGTTATGGGCTAATGAATAGTTCTGTTAACCGGTTGGATAATGTTGATTAAAATATACCCCACCCCAAAAAAAAAAATCTTGAAAAATGGGTCCTGCTTCAAACACTTTGAAATTAAAACATCAAAAATCAGCATTTTTCATGAAAATAGGTTTTCGTTTTCTGAGCAGCTGTATTCTGATCTAAATAGCAGATCCAGTACGCTGGCATGTCTGTACCGCAGGCAACATGATGCCAGTCCAGGTGCAAGCCTGCCTCCAGAAGACACTTCAAGTAAAGACAGGACTGTGGCCTAGTGGCGAGGACAAAGGCCTACTGTGGAGAAGGGGCAAACAAAGCCTTCAAACCAGGCAAAACTCAACTGACTTCTGACCGGGCCAGAAACGCCCATGGCTCAACAAAACATTGGCTGCACTTCAGTAACTTTCACTTAGCTCTGATATGGTCCCATAAATCCCTGCTCTAACCAGTTCTGAAAAAACTACCACCCAGCCAGCATGCTGACCTGCTTCCTTGATAGTCAGGCTTGGCAGGAGTCAATTTTTATTTTATAATTTTGACAGATAAGATCAATGTTTAGTTTTAAGCACTTTTTAAAAAAAATCTATTTTACATTTTCACAGTTGCACAAAATTATGGTGTTTAAAGCATATTTTTCTATTTGTATCTATTTAGATTTTCATAGTTGCAGGAAATTATGTGGGGGTCAGACAATTATTTAACAATGGTGGATGCTGAGACTCAAAAAGTTAAAAGCTTTGTAAACTGTTAAACCACAAATTGTCCACATCACATATCAAAATATACAAAATAAATATCCACAAATCAACAAATCAGATCCATTTTTACTATTCATCCGCTAGTCCATTGGTAACAAGCCTGATTCAAAAATATAAATCACTGAATTTTGGTTCTAAGAAGTTTTCAGGCAGCATATTTCTTACTTTGCCTGTCTGTACATTTCAATTATTATCAAATGGAAATAGCTTTCCATTGGTTTGTGTGTGTGTAGTGAAACTGACATTTACTGATAGAAACCTAATCCTTCTAAGCCTTTCTATCGCTTGTGGATATATTGGTGTGGCTTCCAAGGTCTTCAGCAACAACCATCCTTAACATAGTCTTTATGTCCTTTATGTAGTACCATCTGCCACACTGAACTGGGCCAATGCTCTATCCAATCTGGCACCCATTTGCACAGCCTGAACTGGACTGGATGCCGGGGATAAAACAAACGCAGGAAAACCTACAAGACACCTGGCACACTTTGCAAGTCTATACCAAGAGGAGGAACCTCTTTCTAAGCGTAGCTCGTTGACACACTTGTGGCCTGAAGCATGAGCGCTCATAGGAGGCGGAGTTTGAAAAGCATTCTGCACTAGCCTAGCTCTGCTCCCGTTGATGTCAGTGGTAAAAGACTCAGAGTTAGACTAATGCTGAGTCTTTGAAATCCCACCTTTTACATTTTGCCCTGCCTGGCGTTAGTGCAGGCACTGACCTCCTTTCACATAAATGTAGCATCTTTGGGGGGAAATGTACGGCACTACTTGCCTCAATAATATCCTGTAACTGTGACTTCCTGGCTTAGTATACAGCTGATTAAAGTCTTCCTGGTATACATTTTTAGTTTAGTGCTTGCAAATTAGTTAATTTGTCCTGTCGTCTGTGAACGGGCTAATAGAGTTACTCAACTGTACATCTTCAGGCCTTTCATTATTTTATAGATCCCATCAAATCTCCACTTCTGATTCCCCTTTCTAAAATAAAGGCCTGCTCCTGCAGTCACTTACTCGCAGGAGGTGCTGGCTTTACTCATGCTAGTAGTGTTTCTGAAGCGTAGGGAGCTGCTGGCATGAGTCAGGTTTACACGCATGGGTAACATTTGCAGGGCGAGGCCCTCAGCCATCCTAAACTTCTGGTGTCCCCCTCCTAAGGAAGCCCCTCAAGTGGTTCTCGTTACCGAATGCACTTTGGACGTCTGAGCTCTGAGTCTGTAGCTGATCACCTCTGTGTTCCTGCCTGGGGAAAAATGGGAAGGATGGTACAGTGGCACTGGCCTAGGAGCCGGGAGACCCGGGATTAGTTCCCTGCTCTGCTGCATGCTTCCAGGGCGGCCGTGGGCAAGTCACTGGCATGGGTGCAGCAACACTGCAACGGGGAGGATGCATCCCCAGAGCAGGCAGACAGACATGCACTAGCGTGCTGAATTAACTAGCAGCAGCACCCACAGTGGCTCAGGCCAGCTGCTGAGATCGAACCTGCCTGACCCCCCAGCTACATACGCGGGCGGCTAGCCCAAGCCAACATGGCCAGGCTATTTTTAGCACATCTGTCTATCCACATTAAGGAAGCACCCTCCCAGCGACTGTGCAGAGATACCCTTAGTCTCACTGGGCCTCAGTTCCCCATCTGTACAATGGGGATAATATCGCTTCACCCCTGACAGGGGGTGGTGAGGCTAGATAAGTCAAAGAGCATGTAGCACTCAGATATTACAGTAATGGCGGTTAGATACACACCACTGCTAGAGTAAAGCCATGTCTACACTAGCACTTATGTCAGGGGTGTGAAAAAACCACACACGCCCCTAGCGACATAAGTTTTGCCAGCATAAGCACTTGTGGGCACAGTGCTATGTCGGCGGGAGACGCTCTCCAACCGACAAAGCTACCGCCACTCGTTGAGCTGGTTTTATGATGTCGACGGGAGAGCTCTCTCCCGTCAGCCCAGCGCGGCTACCCGGGCGCTCTTACAGGAGCAGAGCCACATTGGCACAGCTGTGCTGCTGTAAGCTTGTAAGTGTAGACATGGCCTAAGTCAATGCCGAGCCTTATCATGTTTCCAGTAAAGATAGCTTGAGCTGCTAATACTCACAAGGAGAGAGAGCATTTACTTCCAAGGTGTTTGCATTTCAAATAAAACACACTAGCATCATCTAAGAGCATGCTGACAGCATTTCCTTTGGTAAGCATCTGTTCAATGGTTTGTTGCAGCAAGCTACCAAAACGTATAATCCTTCCCTTTGGTGCCAGCAGGTGGCATTGTTTACTCTTTTACTGCTGTGATGTTCTCTGTAGGAAGCTAGACCCCTCTGTCTAGCAAAGATCATATTAAACGGTCTTACAAACTTCCCCAAGATTGCAGCCGTGTCCAGCTCACAAACAGTATCTCAGCTTCTAGGATGAGAAGTGCAGTATAAGAACCTCTATGTAACAGAATAGAATAACTACGGTGGTTCACTTCATCATAGAGTGACGTTGAGGAGCTGCATTGGTCTGGCGCAGAAGGTTGCAGAAATATCCTGCCAAAGAAGTTTACTGGAATCAGGGCCGCCCAGAGGATTCAGGGGGCCTGGGGCAAAGCGGGGGAGCTGCGGTGCTTGTACTCACCCGGCGGCGGTCCGGGTCTTCGGCGGCATTTTGGCGGCGGGGGGCCCTTCAGTTGCTCTGCATCTTCGGCAGCACTGAAGGACCCACCGCCGAAATGCCCCGCGAGCCCTGGCCTGGCGGCGGTCCGGGTCTTCGGCGGCGGGGGGCCCTTCAGTCGCTCCGCATCTTCAGCAGCACTGAAGGACCCCCCGCCGCCGAAAAATGCCGAAGACCCGGACGGCCGCCGTGCCAGGGCTTACGGGGCCCCTGCAGGGCCCGGGGTCTGGGGCAAATTGCCCCACTTGCCCCATCCTGTGGGCGGCCCTGACTGGAATAATCCTTCTTTGCAATTAACAGTGTCTTCTCTCTGTGATATATTAAAAACAATGGGCATGTAAGACCGTCCCCAGCTATAAGACATAAGAACGGAAAAACAGCCATCCTGGGTCAGACCAATGGTCCATCTAGCCCAGTATCCTGTCTTCCAACAGTGGCCTATGTCAGGTGCTTCAGAGGGAATGGACAGAAGAGGGCAATTATCACATGATCTATCCCCTGTTGACTTCTCCCAGCTTCTGGCTAGGGACATCCAGAGCACAGGGTTATGTCCCTGATGAGCTTAGCTAATAACTATTGATGGACCTACCCTCCATTAACTTATCTAATTGTTGTTTGAACCCCATTATAGTCTTGGCCAACAAGTGCCGCAGGGTGTTGTGTGAAGAAATACTTCCTTTTGTTCGTTTTAAACCTGCAGCCTATTAAGTTCATTGGGTGACTCCCCACCTGGCTCTTGTGTTATGAGAAGGGGTAAATAACACTTTCCTATACACTTTCTCCACACCAGTCATGATTTTATAGACCTCTATCATATCCCCCCTAAGTCATCTTCTTTCCAAGCTGAAAATGCCCAGTCTTATTAATCTCCCCTCATATGGCCGCTGTTTCATACCCTGAATCATATTTGTTGCCCTTTTCTGTACCTTTTCCAATTCTCTTTTTGAGATGGGATGAGCAGAACTGCAAGCAGTATTCAAGGTGAGGGTGTACCATGGACTTATATAGTGGCATTATAATATTCTCTGTTTTATTAGCTAGCCCTTTCCGAATGGTTCCGGATATACTGTTAGCTTTTTTGACTGCTGCTGCACATTGAATGGATGTTTTCAGAAAACTATCCACAATGACTCTGAGATCTCTTTCTTCAGTGTTAACAGTTAATTTAGATCCCATCATTTTATATGTATAGTTGCATTTATGTTTTCCAGTATGCATTACTTTGCATTTATCAACATTGAATTTCATCTGCCATTTTGTTGCCCAGTCACCCAGTTTTGAGAGATCCCTTTGTAGCTCTTCGCAGTCTACTTTGGATTTAACGATCTTGAATAACTTTGTATTGTCTGCAAATTTTACCACCTTACTGTTTACCCCCTTTTCCCGATCATTTATGAATAGTTTGAACAGCACAGGTCCCAGTACAGATCCCTGGGGGACACCACTATGTACCTCTCTCCATTCTGAAAACTGAGCATTTATTCCTATCTTTTGTTTCCTTTCTTTTAACCAGTTCCTGATCCATGAGAGGACCTTCTCTCTTATCCCGTGACCTCTTACTTTGCTTACTTTGGTAAGGGACCTTGTCAAAAGCTTTCTGAAAGTCCAAGTACTCTATAACCACTGGATCACCCTTGTTCACATGTTTGTTGACCCCCTCACAGAATTCTAATAGATTGGTGGGATATGATTTCCCTTTACAAAAACCATGTTGCCTGTTCCCCAACAAATCGTGTTCATCTGTGAGTCTGAATGTTCTGTTCATTACTATAGTTTCAACCAATTTTCCTGGTACTGAAGTCAGGCTTACCAGCCTGTAATTGCCGGGATCACCTCTGGAGCCTTTTTAAAAAATTGTGTCACATTAGCTATCCTGCAGTCATCTGGTACAGAAGCTGATTTAAGTGATAAGTTACATACCACAGTTAGTTCTGCAATTTCATATCTGAGTTCCTTCAAAACTCATGGGTGAATCCCATCTGGTCCTGGTGACTTATTACTGTTTAATTCATCAATTTGTTCCAAAACCTCCTCTACTGACACCTTAATCTGGCACAGTTCCTCAGATCTGTCACCTAAAAAGAATGGCTTGGGCGTGGGAATCTCCCTCATATCCTCTGCAATGAAGACTGATGCAAAGAATCCATTAGCTTATCTGCAATGGCCTTGTCTTCTTTGAGCGCGCCTTCAGCACCTCGAGCGTCCAGTAGCCCCGCTGATTGTTTGGCAGGTTTCCTGCTTCTGAAGTTCTTAAAAAATGTATTGCTGTTAGTTTTTGACACTTTTGCTAGTTGCTCTTCAAATTCATTTTTGGCCTGCCTAATTATACTTTTACACTTGACATGGAGAGATAGCAGACATTGTTCTAACAGACATTGAAAGCTTTTACTGTTGGCATCTCAAATATATCTAAATTTATCTTGTTTACCTAGAATTAGTATGTCCAGAATCTGAACTTGGCATGCTATATGCAATTGCCTTTCCACTGCTAATAACAGATGTTACATTTTATTGACCAGTAGCTGGGAGCAGAGGTAATCCTAAATATGAGAGCAAAGGTAAGCAGCAGAATGGTAAACCACAAATAAATACCTAAAACCTTTTTGACCAAAGTCATCAAATTGTGCATAACAAATGCAAATCAGAGCATTCTCAGGGAGACAGAAGGGAAAAATCTTCTCTAATAGTGCTGCTCCTGAGGGGAGTCTCTGGATATACTTGTATTGCTCGCATTGTCATGCAGTCTGAGCTCTGAGCTAGAGAACACTGCCCCCATTTTACAGGTGTGACTTCGGAGGAAATCTGTGGTTGAGCCAGGAATTAAGCTCAGGTCTTCTGACTTCAAGTCCAGAGTGGCTTATTCACTAGACCATTCTTCGAACCCTAGTTAGGTGCAAATTCAACCATATGTCTGAGCCAGTTATCTCTGCAACACCAAGGACACGTTATCTGTTTTGAGGCACAATTCAGTTTTTATAAACCTGTTATTTTCAAGGGCTGGGTCTCTTCAGATTGGCTAATATCATAGAATCATAGAAGATTAGGGTTGGAAGAGGCCTGAGGAGGTCATCTAGTCCAACCCCCCTGCTCAAAGCAGGACCAACACCAACTAAATCATCCCAGCCAGGGCTTTGTCAAGCCGGGCCTTAAAAACATCTAAGGATGGAGATTCCACCACCTCCCTAGGTAACCCATTCCAGTGCTTCACCACCCTCCTAGTGAAATAGTGTTTCCTAATATTCAACCTAAACCTCCCCCACTGCAACTTGAGACCATTGCTCCTTGTTCTGTCATCTGCCACCACTGAGAACAGCCGAGCTTCATCCTCTTTGGAACCCCCCTTCAGGTAGTTGAAGGCTGCTATCAAATCCCCCCTCACTCTTCTCTTCTCCAGACTAAATAACCCCAGTTCCCTCAGCCTCTCCTCATAAGTCATGTGCCCCAAGCCCCTGATCATTTTTGTTGCCCTCCGCTGGACTCTCTCCAATTTGTGCACATCCTTTCTGTAGTGGGGGGCCCAAAACTGGACGCAGTACTCCAGGTGTGGCCTCACCAGTGCCGAATAGAGGGGAATAATCATTTCCCTCGATCTGCTGGCAATGCTCCTACTAATGCAGCCTAATATGCCGTTAGCCTTCTTGGCAACAAGGGCACACTGCTGACTCATATCCAGCTTCTTGTCCACTGTAATCCCCAGGTGCTTTTCTGCAGAACTGCTACCCAGCCATTCGGTCCCTAGTCTGTAGCAGTGCATGGGATTCTTCCGTCCTAAGTGCAGGACTCTGCACTTGTCCTTGTTGAACCTCATCAGATTTCTTTTGGCCCAAACCTCCAATTTGAGTAGGTAACTCTGGACCCTATTCCTACCCTCCAGCATATCTACCTCTCCCTCCAGCTTAGTGTCATCTGCAAACTTGCTGAGGGTGCAGTCCATCCCATCATCCAGATCATGAATAAAGATGGTGAACAAAACCAGCCCCAGGACTGACCCCTGGGGCACTCCGCTTGATACCAGCTGCCAACTAGACATGGAGCCATTGATCACTACCCATTGAGCCCGACGATCTAGCCAGCTTTCTATCCACCTTATAGTCCTTTCATCTAATCCATACTTTTTTAACTTGCTGGCAAGAATACTGTGGGAGACCGTATCAAAAGCTTTGCTAAAGTCAACATATATCACATCCACCGCTTTCCCCATATCCACAGAGCCAGTTATCTCACCATAGAAGGCAATCAGGTTAGTCAGACATGACTTGCCCTTGGTGAATCCATGTTGACTGTTCCTGATCACCTTCCTCTCCTCTGAGTGCTTCAAAATGGATTCCTTGAGGACCTGCTCCATGATTTTTGCAGGGACTGAGGTGAGTTTGATGATCCAGACTTTTTCGCGTGAGACAACCCAAGGGACAAATGGCTGCTTTTTGAAGAAGGCCGAGCAGCTAACTAAAAGCAAACTAGAGGTGAAGCTGGTGGGAGGAAAGGAAGTTGATCACAGGAGGATTTCATCCAGTAGTAAGGATTGTTATTTGTTATCTGTGGTTCTCTCTCGGTAACTATGTTTGGCTATAGGTTTAGTTGCTGTACAGAGTATCAGGGACACATGCACTGCTAGAAAAATACTCTCTCGTTTGTGGGGCATTTGCTTAGGTATGGTTAGAGTTCAAGTTCTAAGAACAATTGCAAAGTTCCCTACAGCTCAGACTCTTTTTCCTTCCGCCGCCTCACAGTGTCTCCAGACAAACCAGTACGGCAGGCTGTAAAAATGAATGAAGGGCCTGAAATTTACTTACTCACCTAGCCTGGGTTACATGAAAGGTGCCAAGGACATAGTGAACTCACCACACACCTCTGTGATGGGGTGTACCAACCCCCACTGGGCCAACGGGGATGGACCAATCACTGTGGGTCCAAGAGGCCAAGCCCCTTTGCACCTGCTGCGCATGCTGAAAGTAGAAGGAGGAAGCCCAGCTCAGTCTTGGCTGGCTGAGGAGGAGGAAGGACATGTTTTGCAAGCTCCTGCAGAGACGCCTGAGACTCTCCAAGTGGTGGGAATCGTTGATGCTGCAGACGACCAGATGACTGCAGAGATTGATGCCAGCCAGGGAGATGTCTGAGATGCACCTTGCAGTAGGGAGTGACCCAGGGAATGTAGTAGAAGTCAGTGCTTAAAACCTGAATGGAGAATCCCCTGGCTTCATAGGGCCCTGGGTCTGAACCCCGTGGAGCAGGGTGGGCCCGGGTTCCCCTACTCATCCCACTTGCTACTAGGTGTGGCTATAGTTCGTTTGCCTGCCCCGGCCAGGAGGCTGAGGGGTTACAACCTGACCATTTGTTCTGCTCTGCCCAGAGGGTCAGAACCCCCCCAGTTGTTGTTGCCTTCCCCAGCCAAGAGGCTTGGGGGCCATAGTCAGCTTGTTTACCCAGCCCTGCCCGGGGGCTACAAACTGACTGTTGGTCCTGCCCTACCCAGAGGGTCAGGACCCCCAACTGCTGTTGATTGTTCCCAACCAGGAGGCTTGGAGGCTACAAACTGCTGATTCTACCCTGCCTAGGGGCCACAGGTAGATTATTTGCTCAACCCCACCAGGGGTCCTGAGGCCACTTTGATCCCACAGGGAGTCCAGATGACTGTGTGATGGGATGTACCAACTCTGCACTGGGCCCAGTCCCATTCGACAAACAGGGCCCCCCATCACAACCTCCTCATCCCTGCTTTTCTTTTGGGGCTCAGTTTCCTCGTGTTCTCCTCTCTGAACTCTCTCTCTGTTTCTGAGAGAGAGACATTCTGCTGCCATTTTACTGGTAGAAACAGAGCTAAGAGGCTTTAGGAAAAGTGTTTAGTGTTGGCCTAGCTGCTCCTATGAGAGCAGAGTTAGGCCAATGCTGAGTGCGTTTGAAAAATCTCACCCTTAATGGCACAGAGCAGGAACAGAACCTGCCCCTGCGGAGCCAAAAGCCTATGTCCCACATTTAAGCTCAAGATACAAAACTCTGATAAAATCCCCACCAAGACATGGCTCCTAATGCTACGCTGGGACATTCACAGAGTCCAGGGGAAAGGTGCCATCTGCTGAATTATCAAGGCTGCTTTTGGAACAAGCTCAGTTTTCCTTGGAAGTCTCTCAGTTAACTATTGAGTAAATCTAGCGCTGCCTAATCTATGAAATCTGACAAAATTGCAGCCTAGCCTCGTTTGGCTGCAGGTGAAATATAATTCCACAATCATGTAACGCCCACAGGCATCTTGACAAAGGAGTTGTTTTGTTGCAGCATAAGCTGCCTTTTATTTAGGACTAAAACTCACTTGATTTCACTAGCAAAATGGGAGTTGACCTTCTTTCAGCACTTTGGATGAAAGAAGGCAACAGGCCAAATTGATGGATAGCTTTTGGTCAAACACCATGTTTGCAAGAGCCAGGTTATGGTGCCATTCAATGCAACAAAATAACGGGAACAAATTCATCTGTAGCTACAGTGGCACCCCCTTGTGCTTTCTGTGCCCAAGCACTCCAGGCGATCCAACCCAAAGGCTGGCTCTGTTTATAAGATAGCAAAACTATCTACTAGTTGAACAATTAATATACTAGGAGGCCAAATGGCATTTCCCCCATGTTAGGAAATGAAACCAGGGAGGGAAATTAGGCGGATTTAGGGGTCTGTTCTTTTCTTGATGCAAGGACGTGTAATGAGCTGTATCTGTAAACCCTTTGCTGGGGCTGGCCACAAGAAGGAGACTTGGTCCCATGCATTAAACCAGCATATTGCAGATATGTGAATGCAGCCAAGGCTTGCAATGCATGTCCTTCTCCGGTGAGCACAGATCCCAAAGTAACAACTAGGGGTTGCAGTAAGCTCTGCAGTAACTCAGAGATGAGTACAAATAAAAATAAGGAACCAGAGAATTAAGCTACAATGGAAGTGACACTCCAACGCTCACAATTAACGAATTCTGATCATTATCTGATGCCAATTATATTCTTCATCCAAATGTCCTCAGTGGAGGACAAAAGGAGATTAGGATACAGGTATTTAGTAACTGTCACCTGATAAAGCATCAATCAGCCAGGGCGATGTGTATCCTTCAGCCCTCCCTTAACTGCATGGGGCGAGGCTGCAAGACCCAGCACCTCCCCGGCCCTTCTCAGCAGGAGCACATCACCGGGCCACGCTGCTGTTGTCCCAGCACAAAGGCGTGCCCTCAAGGGGCTATGGTTGGAGTCCATTCTGAGCCCATACTGAGACCCTGCTGCCCAAAAGCCCCACTGCTGCTCCCTGGGAACCTTGCCCTGTGCTCTAGCTACTGTAGAGCTCCCAGCTGTACAGAACAGAGACGCTCTGTGAGAGAGACAAGGCCTGGGCCATTGAGGGTTTTGTGCATTAATCCCACAATCCTGCACAGGAAGCCACCGCGGCAGGCACAGCAGCAGAGCAGGGCACGCTGGTTAGCCTTTCCCACTTAGAAGGTGGGCCACAGCGCGCTGTGCCAGGCGTCAGTCCTTTGTAGCCCCAGGCACAGCATGGCTGTTTGCTTTGCTTTCTCCACCAAACAGCACCCCTCCAGAACACCAAGAGCCCTTCGCGTACATTTATAAACACAGTAAAGAAGAGCTGGAGGAGGCAAGACTAATACAGCCTTTCCTGGCAGAAAGGCCCAGGCACCAATAATATCTCCTCTTCAGCGCTAGGATTTCATTTCAATAAGGAAATGTTTTTTAACAAGGTAGTTCAGGACTTGAAATGTTGTTTAATACCATACTGAGCTGTACTGGAGTTTTTCTGCTAACTGTACGCTAAGGATGAATGATACCGTTCTGCATCCTGTCTGGTTTCCTTAATTACGTGATTAATACTGTTCCTTCCTGCATTTCCATAAAGCTTGATGCACCTTGCTAGCCCAGCGTCTACCTGCGGCATGGTTATTTTTTGTTTCTTCTTTTGTGATCTGCTGCGTTTCGCCAGCTCTCACACATCGGTGCTGATGCTGCTGTTTATACAGGAATAACCAAGTCATCTGCATCTTGTACCTTCACCATCTCTCTCCAATAGCTGCAAGAAATTTGCTCCTTACCATATCATAGAACTATAGGGTTAGAAAGGCCCGCAAGGGTCATCTAGTCTAATCCCCTGCCAAGATGCAGGATTTGTTGTGTCTAAACCATCCCAGACCGATGGCTATCCTGCCTTCGCTGTATCTCTGGTGAGACATGGTTTTGTACTGCAAAGACTTCTTTCCTTTGTCAGTATTTACACCAGCTTCAGTCAAAGCAGCAGAGATGTCCTTGGGCTTCTTGCCTAGGGCATGTAAAGCTAGCAACCGAATGTTCAAAACAGTGTGTCCTTTTCATGCCATGTACTTGTATAAGTTGAAGAATAAAAAACAACTTGTAGTGTGGTTCTGCTGCAGGAGACTGCAGCCTGTCCATGCTGAACTGTATCTGCCACGCTGTCAGAGTGGCTCACGGCTGAGAGTGCCAACCTCAGGGCAGCCTGTCAAAAGCAGGGCAGACACCCCAAACCGGGGGTATATTCTATAATTCGATTTCACCAGCCCAGCAACAAATGTGAACTCCTAGAACACTGTAACAGTCTTCCCATGGAGTCACAGACAGTCCCCTTGGGCAAGCCAATCTAGCTTGCCACCCAGGCAAGCTGGACTTAAATAGTCACTTACACCAAAAAATCACAAAATATTCAGGTTGCTGCCAGTGCCAAGAGACCAATCACTTACCCCAGGTCAATTTGTATCTTAGATAGCATATCAGAGACAACGCCAGTAGCCAATCCTGTAATAAACTAACTAAAGGTTTATTAACCAGGAAAAGGAAATGCACGTTATTTACGGGTTAAAGCAAGCAAGCATATATATACACAAATGAGTTTCCATCTGTGATTCAAAGAGATGTAGTAATCTGTCAGCACTGAATGTCTTTTTAGGGCTTAACCCCGGTCGACCTGGGAATCTCTGCTTTTAGCTTTAGCCCTAGTGCAAGTCCAAACAGCAAAGAGATGAAAAAGCTTCATGTTAGCTATTTTTATTTCCCTCTTCCAGCATTCAGACCGATGAGACGAGTCCTTCTGCCCGTACTGCTCCATGGGTGGATGGGACAGTCAACAAAGCTTTTGTCTTACAATGGCCCACTTAATTTTTGATAGTCATCCTGGATAGGTGGGGAGCCACTCTTCCCATCTGGGTTCACAAGTTCAGAGCAGGCATTTTTACGATTATAAAGCAAACATAGTTTAGCGGGTGGCATGGGCTACAGACATTACACTGCTCTACAGCCAAAATGCTTCTGAAATAAATGTAGTCAAACTTTACTAATTCTGGGTCACTGAGAACGAAAATGATGCTTAAAATTGTTGATTGGCTCTAGTTTTCAAGATATGCTATTGGGTCAGTATATACGACCCTTGACTTGGGAATGGCGGAGGATAAGTGAGTTATAAAGGGAAGGGATCTCAATTTAAACCAGAAATGACTAAAATACATCTTTGACTGGATCTATGAATAAATCTATGACTGGGTTTAGACAGTACTTGTTTTTTAGGCAAAACAATGAATGATGCACTCTGAAGCTGGAATTGCATCATACATGATATGAATTGCATCATGTTATTCCTAGAAGTCATGGATGGTGCAATCATAACGAAGCTTACATCACTCTGCTGAACAAATTGCCCTATATCAGCTCTAGAAATCATACAGTGTCGTGCTCTCTTATTTGTCAGTGTTTGATTTTGCAAAGGGACACATTTCTGTTTAGCCAAAGTGAGCAGAGATGCCTCGTACTTGTGTGAACAGTGCAGATAACTTCTGCTATGTTTGTGGTGAAGTGACTTTTGCATCATAAAAGCGCAGTATAACCACTATGGTTAAGAAAGCCTATCACCCTTATTTTGGCTGCAAAATTGGAGATCAGGACAAGAGGTGGGCCCCACACATATGCTGCAACACTTGTGCAACAAATCTTCACCAGTGGTTGAACAGGAAAAGGAAATTTATGCCTTTTGCAGTGCCAATGATTTGGAGAGAGCCAACAGATCATACCAGCAATTGTTACTTCTGCATGGTGCCTCCAGTTGGGAAAGGTGTGTCAAAGAAGAAAAAGTGGACTGTGCATTATCCAAACATTCCATCAGCTATATGTCCAGTACCCCACGGAGAAGGACTACCGGTTCCTGATGCACCAGAATCATTCTCACTTGAGTCAGACGAGGAAGAGGAAGAGGATGAAACTTCTGGTCCTGAACCATCAATGTCACAGGACCCACATTTTCTCCCATCCTCCTTCTCTGAACCACACCTCATAACACAAGGTGAACTGAATGACCTTGTCAGGGATTTGGAACTACCCAAGAGTAAGGCAGAGCTGTTGGGCTCCAGACTACAGCAGTGGAATCTCCTGCCAGGTGATGTTAGGGTTTCCATGTTCCGTGACCGTCAAAAGGATCTTGTCCCATTCTTCTTCATGGAAGGTGATCTTGTAGCCTGCAACAACATCGATGGTGTGATGGCAGCCCTCAACATCGTTCATGATCCAGATGAGTGGAGACTGTTCATTGATTCATCGAAGACGAGTCTTAAAGCTGTTTTACTGCATAATGGCAATGTTTTGCCATCAATTCCAGTTGGTCATGCAGTCCATATGAAGGAAACCTATGACAACATGAAACAACTTTTGAGGTGCATAAACTATGACCAAGATCAGTGGCAGCTTTGTGGCGATTTGAAGGTTGTTGCTCTCTTGCTTGGTCTGCAGACTGGATACACAAAGTACTGCTGTTTTCTCTGCGAATGGGATAGTCGTGCAAGAGATTCCCACTACATCAAGAAAGATTGGCCACTCCGACAGTCATTGGCGCCTGGGAGGAAAAGTGTTCAGCATCCACCACTTGTTGAATCAAGGAAGATTTTGTTACCACCCTTACACATCAAGCTGGGTCTGATGAAGAACTTTGTCAAGGCCATTGACAAAACACAAGCAGCTTTCAAGTACCTCCGTGGAAAATTTCCAAGGTTAAGTGAAGCTAAGATAAAGGAAGGTGTCTTTGTTGGTCCTCAGATTCGTGAACTTCTTCGAGATGATGCATTTGACCATGCACTGTGTGGCAAGGAAAAGACGGCATGGAAAGCCTTCCAGTTAGTGGCAATAAATTTTCTCGGAAACAACAAGGCAGACAACTACAGGTTGTTGGTGGAAAATCTCCTCAAGGCATACAAAAGCCTTGGTTGCAACATGTCACTAAAGATACATTTTTTGCACTCTCATCTAGATTTTTTTCCACCGAACTGTGGAGCAGTGAGCGACGAGCACGGCGAGCGATTTCACCAGGACATTGCAACAATGGAGAAACGCTATCAGGGCAAATGGAGCCCATCAGTGCTTGCAGACTATTGCTGGACAGTGACAAGAGATGCTCCATTTAATGAAGACAAGAGACAAGCCAAGAAGCGCCAAGTAGACACTGAATAGGACTAAACTATGTACATAATAGTTTTTTGCCTTTTGTTTCATAATAAATTTTATTTATATAACCCTTTTGCTGATTTTTAAAGTGTTACATAAACAGGACAGGTGAAATATTATCATGTAAAGCAACCATAAACACATGAAAAGACCTAGGTTTACAATTTATGATTAAAACTCTACTATCTACACAATATACATAGACATAAAATGTAAAAACTTAAATATCTTAGACACAGTAGCCAATCAGTTGTTTTAATTGTCATATTTGAATTCAGCACATCAAAATACATAATAAATAGCACATTTTATCTCTGAAGCAGACGACTTCTCAAAAATTGTAGACCAGTGTTATCGATAAGATTAATGCAGGCAGCCACTTACATGCATTTTACAGTCTAAACACTAAATACATTCTTATAAGAGTGATAGTTTTGTTCAAAATAGGTAACATAGAGGTGAGCTGGTTTGGTTTCCAGCTATGAGTTTGTCAGTTCTTAGCTAATGCCTACGGCCTTGGCCAGAGCCAGCACTTGGTTTACCGGCATCACAGTAACGTTGCCTGTTCGTGTTGTGGAAGAGCAAGGCTTAGTTTTCCAAGTTGCCTAAGGGATTTGGATGCTCAATTCCCATTCATTTGTGAGCTGGGCATCCAATCGTGTCAGTTTTGCTCAGGCGGCACTCAGAGGGTCGGGTGAGGGGGCGGCAGCCCCATAATCACACCATCTATTTGATTGTTCTGCCATGCCACTTCATTAGATCCTGTTAGTTTCCCAAGGGAAACAACTGCCCCTCTCTCGTGCAGTGTTAATTGGTGCACTATTTGAGTCTGCATTTGACAATGATTGAGGGCCAAATTCTGCCCTGGAGAGGAGGACCTATGCAAGTGCCTGCCAAAAGTTGCTGGTGTGTGGGTGGACGTGGGGGGATTGCATGGGGCTAGCATTCTCGTCTCTCCCCCCCCCCCCCCCGAGAGCCACAGCGGGGTTTGCGGTGCTGAAGCTTGGTGGTAGAAAGGCAGCGAAGCTGCTTGCTCTCCCTGGCACCGCCCAGCTCTGGAAGCTGCGGAGATTCCTGAGCACAAGTTCCCCAGGGAGGGGAGGGTGCTAGTCAGGGAGAGTGCATGGCTCTTTCTTCATGCTTGTCCCTTAATGTGCCCCAGTATGTGTGTAGTCTATATAGCCTTGATTGAGCAACTCACTTTAAGCATCTGCTTAACGTTAAGTGAACAGACGTAGCACATGCTCAAGTGCTTTGATGTATAGACCTAGACTGAAGCACGTGCTTAGGTGTTGGGCTGCAGTGGTGGGCCTTTATTTGTAAGACCCTGATGCCGCTCGTAATGGTATAGCCCTGGCTTTGAATCCAAAACAAGGTTCATGGGAAAGGATCAGATAAAGAGCAAGCTGCTTTCTTGTATAACATCCTCTTGATTGTTTTATATAATGGAGAGCAAAAACAAATAGTCCTGCCCAAAATCAGCAAAGCAAAGAGTCAGACTAATAAATAACAGGTCTCACAAGATGCTGGAAATGTACCACCACCGTATTTAAGCACTTATTCCCCAAGAGGGGGCTTAAATCATGGGCATGCACATATATGAAGTGATGTTTGCTAGGAGAGGGGGAAAGACCTCACTGGATCAAATAGCTAGGCCCAAAGTGCCAAAGCCTGTGCTAAACAGAAAAAAACCCTCCTCCTGGCTTGCTGCACTTAGCAATCACTTTGTCTGCTTGCCGAGTGAATCCAGGCCACACCACACATCCCAGACCCACGCGCCTTCCGGGGGACGGTGTCAGAAACACAAAGCATATTGTCACGGTGTTTAATGAGGGCACCAGTGGGTTCCCAAAGTACGCGGACGGCGCTGCTCTGTTTCTTCACTTGTGGACTAAGTGAGCCTTTCAGAAGGGCAAGGAAAGCGAGCAAGGATGGTGCAAGGACTTGGAACAAAAAAATGCAGCTGAGCTCCGAGAGTACATGCAGCTGTTTGAGGATGGAAGGGAAAGGACCGGCATCACCTCTCAGCTGCTGCGGCTTTACATGGGTTTAGCGCCATTGACTTTGATGGCATGATTCCCAACGTACCCTCCCTTGAGCCAGCAAAGCACATTCAACATTGTTTTCAATGTCTAACAGACAAAATACTGAGTCAGCAGAGAGGGGTGGTGAGTGCTGTGATCTTAGCACATCCTAGACAGACCGATAGGTGATGGAAGGGAAAATTTACAAGTACAGCAATATGTGCTGCTGGGATTTTCAATTTAAACAAAAAGGGGAACAACATTTTCATGAAAACAATACCTTTCCTGGCCATTGCTACTGAACGTTTTAATGGCTGACAGCCTTTACATCTTGGGCTGTGCTCATGACAAATCACAGGAAGCTGCTTCAGGTTGTGTCGGCTCTGCTGGCCGGAGTGCCTCCCAGGACTGCACTGGGGCTGCACAAGTTATTCGGTACAGTCGGTAGCACTTTTTTATGACTTGGGGCTGCACCAAGGCCCCCGCACCGGGTGAGCATGTCATGTCACAGCTGAGGTGCACAGTTCAACCCAAGATCTTGAGCCCGGCACTTTTCGCATGGCTAGGGATTGGTGTCTTGGTTGAATTCCAGTTTAGGAGACATGGCGTTAGGGTTGCCAACTTTCTAATTGCACAAAACAGAGCACCCTAGCCCAACCCCTTGCCCTGAGGCCCCACCCCTTCTCTGAGCCCCCCCTCCACTCACTCCACCCCTCAGTCATTCACTCTCCCCCACCCTCACTCACTTTCACTGGGCTGGGGCAGGGGGTTGGGGGCGGAGTGAGGAGGTGAGGGCTCCAGCTGGGGGTGTGGGCTCTGGGGTGGCGCTGGGGATGAGGGGTTTGGGGTGTGGGAGGGGGTGCGGGCTCTGGGAAGGAGTTTGGGTGCGGAAGGGGGCTTGGGGCTGGGGCAGGGGGTTGGGGTGCAGGAGGGGCTTCAGGCTCTGGCTGGGGGTGTAGGCTCTGGGGTGGGGCTGGGGATAAGGGGTTTGGGATGCAGGAGGGGGCTCTGGGCTGGGGCCGAAGGGTTTGGAGTGCGGAAGGGGGCTCAGGTCTGGGGCAGGGAGTTTGGGTGCAGGAGGGGGCTCAGGGCTGGGGTATGGGGCTGGGGTGCAGGAGGGAGTGCAGGGTGCGGGCTCTGGGCAGGGGGTTGGGGTGTGGGGTCTGGGAGGGAGTTAGTGTGCAGTCCGACCTGGAGCAGGGGGTTCGGGGTGTGGGCTGCAGCTGGGCAGCGCTTACCTCAAGTGGCTCCCGGTTGGTAGCGCAGCAGGGCTAAGGTAGTCTCCCTGCCTGCCCTAGGTCTGCGCAGCTCCCCAAAAGTGGCAGGCATGTCTGGCCCCTAGGCGGAGGTGCGTGGCCAGGTGGCTCTGCACGGTATGTACTGCCCGTGCCCACAGGCACTGCCCCCACAGCTCCCATTGGCCGCGGTTCCTGGCCAATGGGAGCTGCGGAGCCGGCACCGGGGGCGGGAGCAGCACGCAGAGCTTCCCTGATTGCTCCTGCACCTAGGGGCCAGACATGCCGGCCACTTTTGGGGAGCTGCACAGACCTAGGGCAGGCAGGGAGCCTGCCTTAGCCCCGCTGCGCCATCCACCGGACTTTTAACGGCCCAGTCCACAGTGCTGACCAGAGCCTCCAGGGTCCCTTTTCGACTGGGCGTTTCAGTCGAAAACCGGACGCCTGGCAATCCTACATGGAGTGCTCTATGCAAGACCAGAGCTATGCATATGTGTCTGTGTCCATAGTTAGATCACCATCTGCTGGCACAAAAGAATACATAGTTTGTTCATAACTTTGTCAATAAAGTTGTTGTTCTACTCTGCAAGTGGCTTCCTAAGCCCACCTCTTATCGAGGGTTTGACCTGTATAAATTCCACCTGCAGTTTCAGTTGGAGACAATATTCTCCTTCCTCTAAACTACTAAGTAATGCTGTGTTCTACACCAGAGGTGGTTGCATTTCTGTAATGGGTGGAGTGACCCTTAGGCCTTGGCTACACTTGTGAGTTACAGTGCAATAAAGCCTCCCAGAGCGCTGTACCTTACTCCCCGTCCACAGTGGCAAGGCACGTACAGCGTTGTATCTCCGCGGCTACAGCACTGCTGGTACTCCACCTCCCCAAGAGGAATAAAGAGTATTGAGCTGCCGCTGCTGCGCTGCGGAGCCAGTGTGGCCACCCAATGCGCTCTGATTGGCCTCCAGAAGTATTCGGTAGTATCCCACAATGCCTGTTCTAGCCACTCTGGTCATCAGTTCGAACTCAACTGCCCTGGCCTCAGATGACCAACCATCAGACCCGCCCTTTATATTCCCCGGGAATTTTAAAAATCCCCTTCCTGTTTGCTCAGCCAGGCATGGAGTGCTCTCAGCGCATCTTTCCAGGTGACCATGCCTCCACGCGCCAGGCGATCCCCAGTATGGAACAATGGCGAGGTGCTGGACCTCATCAGTGTTTGGGGGGAGGAAGCTGTCCAGTCCCAGCTGAGCTCCAGCCGTAGGAATTACGATACCTTTGGGCACATATCAAGGGCCATGATGGAAAGGGGCCATGACCAGGATGCACTGCAGTGCGGGGTTAAAGTAAAGGAGCTGCGGAATGCCTACCACAAAGCCTGTGAGGCAAACGCCGCTTGGGTGCTCCCCCCGCGACCTGCCGATTCTACAAAGAGCTGGATGCGATACTTGGGGGTGACCCCACCTCCACTCCGAGCACCACCATGGACACTTCAGAGCGGGAGGAGGAGGAGGAGGATGAAAGCGGGAGTGAGGGTGCTGGGGCAGGAGGAGACACCCCGGAATCCCTGGAGGCAAGCAGCCAGGAGCTCTTCTCGAGCCAGGAGGAAGGTAGCCAGTCACAGCGGCCGGAACTTGGTGGAGGACAAACAGAAGAGCAGGTTCCCGGTAAGCGGTTGTTTTTTTTCGGGAAGGAATTTTTTCAGTGCAGGCTCTTTGGGAGAGGAGGGTTAGGGCTGCATGCATGCCTAGATGCGGAATAGCGCATTGATGTGGTCTATCACATCGTGGTAATCAGCCTCAGTAATCTCTTCGAAAGTCTTATCCAGAACGTGGGCAATGCGCTTGCGCAGGTTTCTTGGGAGAGCCACCATGGTCCTTGTCCCAGTCAGGCTAACGTGTCCGCGCCACTGTGCCACGAGGGGCGGGGGGACCATTGCTGCACACAGGCAAGCTGCATATGGGCCAGGGCAGAAGCTGCATTGCAGTAGAAGACCCTCCCTTGCTTCCCAGGTCACCTTCAGCAGCGAGATATCGTCCAGGACGAACTCCTGTGGAAAATGTTGGGACAGTGTTCAGTGTAGGTGCCCCCTGCAGCTGTTGGCTCTCCCCAAGGCACAGAAACCCAGAGGACAGTACGGCCCTGAAACAATCAGTCCCCATTGCCCCTGTGCTTTCTCACCATTTTGGGGCTCCCGTGGGTTATGTGCGCTCGCTTTGGGACGGGCAAATTATGCTATTGTGTAGACTGTGTGTGCCCTCCTTAAGTGCGGGGGAATCATTACTCTGTCTGGTATAAACAATGCTGCCTCTGTTAAGTGTTGCATTTTGCCGTTACAGATGCAACCTTGAGATCTCAGCTGTCCGTGTTATCACCGGCTGAGAGACTGCAAAAACTCCGGAAGAGACCGCGAAAAAGCAAACAAGACATGCTGCACGAAGTGATGCATCAATCTCTTACAGAGAATCAAAAAGCACAGGAGTGGAGGGAGAGCGAAAGCAGGAGCCACAAGGAAAACGCAGCGCACCGGAAGCAAAGCACGGATCGGCTGATAAGCATCATGGAGTGCCAAGTGGACTCTATCCAGGCGCTCGTAGCCATGCTGGCGGAGCACTACCACACCCGACCCCCACTGCAGCCCTTGTCCCAAAACTCTTTTCCTTGTGCCTCCATGTCACCTCCAACCCACTTTCCCCAACATCCGGGTTCTTACCGCCACCAGCTGCCTCCAACACCTGTATCTTCACCAAGCAGCCCTGAGAACTACGACCCTTACCCCCTGCACTCAACCCCCATCACCATTCAGTATAGCCATCCTGAAGTGCAGCACTCATTACACAGCACTCCAGACAGGACATACGCAAATCTGTGATTGTACCGTTCCCCACCCCACCCCCTTGCCCTTTCTGATTCCCAAACAGTTGTGTTTCTTTTCAGTAAATGAATTTTCTTTTCAATAAATGGATTTTTTGGCTTTGAAAACATTCTTTATTATTGCATAAAGTAAAAGGCACTGAAAATCAGCTTAGCAAACACAGATTCCTACTAACATTGTAACCACTGCACTTCCCTCCCGTGCAGGGCACCAGATATCACTGCTGGTTTTCAGCCTCAAATTGCTCCCTCAAGGCATCCCTAATCCTTGCAGCCCCGTGCTGAGCCCCTGTAATAGCCCTGCTCTCTGGCTGTGCAAATTCAGCCTCCAGGTGTTGAACATCGGAGGTCCATGCTTGACTGACCCTTCCCTTCCCTTCACAAATATTATGGCGGGCACAGCACGCGGATATAACCGCGGGGATGCTGTTTTCGGCCAAGTCCAGCTTCCCATACAGAGATCGCCAGCGGCCCTTTAAACGGCCAAAAGCACACTCCACAGTCATTCGGCACCGGCTCAGCCTGTAGTTGAACCGTTCCTTGCTGCTGTCAAGGCTCCCTGTGTGGCTTCATGAGCCACGGCATTAACGGGTAAGCGAGATCTCCAAGGATCACAATGGGCATTTCAACTTCCCCTACTGTGATCGTCCGCTCTGGGAAAAAAGTCCCGGCCTGCAGCTTCCTGAACAGGCCTGTGTTCCGAAAGATGCGTGCGTCATGCACCTTTCCGGGCCAGCCTGTGTTAATGTCAATGAAACGCCCACGGTGATCCACAAGCGCCTGAAGAACCATCGAGAAATACCCATTCGATTTATGTACTCGGAGGCTAGGTGGGCTGGTGCCAGAAAAGGAATATGCGTCCCATCTATCGCCCCTTCACAGTTAGGGAAACCCATTTGTGCAATGCCTCCACAATGTCCTGCACGTTATCCGGAGTCACGGTTCTTCTGAGCAGGATGCGATTAATGGCCCTGCCAACTTGCATCAACACGATTCCAACGGTCAACTTTCCCACTCCAAACTGGTTCGCGACCGATTGGTAGCTGTCTGGAGTTGCCAGCTTCCAGATTGCAATAGCCACCCGCTTCTCCATCAGCAGGGCAGCTCTCAATCTCGTGTCCTTGCACCGCAGTGTGGGGGCGAGCTCCTCACACAGTCCCATGAAAATGGCTTTTCTCATCCGAAAGTTCTGCAGCCACTGCTCATCATCCCAGACTTGCATGATGATGTGATCCCACCACTCAGTGCTTGTTTCCCAAGCCCATAAGCGGCGTTCCACGGTGCTGAGCATGTCCATGAATGCCACAAGCAATTTTGTGTCATATGCGTTATGCGACTCGCTATCATCGTCGGACTCCTCACTGTCACTTTGGATCTTAAGGAATAGCTCGACTGCCAAACGTGACGTGCTGGCGAGACTCGTCAGCATACTCCTCAGCAGTTCGGGCTCCATTTCCCGCAGACTAAAACGGAACACAGATCGCGCTGCACAGAAACCGTTGAAAGATGGCGTTGAAAGATGGCACCAAATGTGGACGGAAACACAGGGATTGCTGGGATGCGAAGCGATGCATCACGGGGCGTTGGGACAGGACCCAGAATGCCCCGCATCCTCCACCCGCTTCCCACAAGCCACAGCGCCAGAATGTGAAGAGGTGCTCTGTGGGATAGCTGCCCACAATGCACTGCTCCCAATGCCGCTGCAAGTGCTGCAAATGTAGCCATGACAGTGCGCTGGCAGCTGTCAGTGTGGACAGACTGCAGCGCTTTCCCTACTCAGCTGTACGAAGACAGGTTTAACTCACAGCGCTGTACAGCTGCAAGTGTAGCCATACCCTTAGATATCCCTGACCTAACTCACAGCAGCATTTGAGGCTTAATTTGTGGGCCATCTGACAGCAGAACTACAGTAGAACAGGCTAAAGCACTATTATTGCTCTAACATGTTGCTCTCTGAACCAATGCCGCAACCCTTGTGGAAATGGAAATTGCTTAGTGCATGTGAAAGCACAGCAACAACATCTCTCGAGGTAGGCAGAGCTGAACAGCACCATACATGCTGACGCAGACTGATTGATCTCAGTGAGGAAGCTTACACTGGTGCTCACTCAGGCCAGAATAACTAGTTCCTTTCTTTTATGAGCATTAAAATTCATTTACAGACTTGGAGGAAATTGTGGGAGGAGCAATACTGTTCCTTTGCATACCTAGCTGGATGTACAGTGAGTTTCTTCAAGGAAGTATCTCATTTTATTTTGTTGCCACACAAATTAACCCATCACTATAAAATGGGCTTCATTCCACTGGGAGAGGGGCCATCTGACAGCAGATTTCATTTTGTCTTAGGGCGTGTTGGCTCTTCACTGCTGCAGTTGCAAAGGGGGCACTGGCAGATGGTTAGAACTGATAGAAAAAATTTGCTCTAAACTGTTTTTCCAGTGGAAAAGGCTTTTTTGACTAATGCCCAATAAATAAATAAATTAAATAAAGTGAACTGCATTTTGGTTGAAATGTTTTGTTTGCCAACAAATTTGTCAAGTGATTTTTTTTAAAATGTCTCATTTTTATGAGTTAAAAACGAGTGAGAGCCAGTGATGCAAAAAAACCCCCCAAAAAATAAACTTTCAAGGGAAGCATTGAAATAAATAAAAACATTGATTTCTTTAGAAATGTGCAAAATATACACTCCTTTTCTTCACCACAGACCAGCTCTCAGGCTAGGCTCGCTAGCTGGTGCAGGAAGGAAGACGAGGGTAAGTCAGACCAGAATCAGGCCCAATATAAATTGGGGGGCTGTCTACTGAAGCTGATGAGTCAGATTCACCAGTGCACTCTACTGGCTTGCGCTGCTTCAGCAATTTGCAGCATCTTAACCAGCCAGTTAAATGGGGTTTCTGGCTGCTTTGTGTTGTTGGGTTGGTGCATGGCACAGGGCACGGACCCAGTGAGTCCAGCCTAGTGGATCTACCCGGGTCCAATATAAAACAGTTGCAGGTGCGAGAAGAATTAGGCCCAATATCGTCACTCCCAGTGGAAAGCAGTTGCGGTAAGAATGATCTGTCCCTCTTTGCTCCTTAATGGGAATGGTTTCAGCAAGTGGAGACTCAATGATGCCTTCTGACCTCAGACCACTGCACAGAATCTTACAGCTGTTTAATCTTGAATTAACCATGATGGGCCCACTTCCTATGACTAGCTGACCATCTTACACACATGGTTTTGTGGCTTATAGTTTGGTACATGGAGGAATCTTTGGTACATGGAGGAATCAATATCTTCATCAACGACTTAGATATTAGCATAGAAAGTACGCTTATTAAGTTTGCAGATGATACCAAACTGGGAGGGATTGCAACTGCTTTGGAGGATAGGATCATAATTCAAAATGATCTGGACAAATTGGAGAAATGGTCTGAGGTAAACAGGATGAAGTTTAATAAAGACCAATGCAAAGTGCTCCAGTTAGGAAGGAACAATCAGTTTCACACATACAGAATGGGACGAGACTGTCTAGGAAGGAGTACGGCAGAAAGGGATCTAGGGGTTATAGAGGCCCACAAGCTAAATATGAGTCAACAGTATGATGCTGTTGCAAAAAAAACAAACATGATTCTGGGATGCATTAACAGGTGTGTTGTGAGCAAGACACGAGAAGTCATTCTTCCGCTCTACTCTGCTCTGGTTAGGCCTCAACTGGAGTATTGTGTCCAGTTCTGGGCACCGCATTTCAAGAAAGATGTGGAGAAATTGGAGAGGGTCCAGAGAAGAGCAACAAGAATGATTAAAGGTCTAGAGAACATGACCTATGAAGGAAGGCTGAAAGAATTGGGTTTGTTTAGTTTGGAAAAGAGAAGACTGAGAGGGGACATGATAGCAGTTTTCAGGTATCTAAAAGGGTGTCATAAGGAGGAGGGAGAAAACTTGTTTATCTTAGCCTCTAAGGATAGAACAAGAAGCAATGGGCTTAAACTGCAGCATGGGAGGTTTAGGTTGGACATTAGGAAAAAGTTCCTAACTGTCAGGGTAGAATAAATAAAGAGTAGGTTAGATAAATGTCTATCAGGGATGGTCTATCTAGACAGTATTTGGTCCTGCCATGAGGGCAGGGGACTGGACTCGATGACCTCTTGAGGTCCCTTCCAGTCCTAGGATCTTTGAATCTATGAATGTTCTTAATCATTTCCTCAGCTGCAGGCTCCCAACATCTTAAAGTCCACAGACCCCCAAATCAAGTTTGCAGCCTATGCGCCAAGGGTATGAGACTTAACATAGACATGTATCTATGTCACCAGAGGAAGGGTTACAGTTGGTTTGGTTCTCTCCAGAGTGAAATCCTCCGGTACAAGGTGCGATTCGGGAATAATATCCAAAGTCTTTCAACGAACAAGCCACATGCATCCGAGTGTGAGCGGCAGAGCTGGCCCAGTGCTCAGTCAGTTTCAGGAGCAATACGGTGTGGCAGTGATTGCAAATGGTGCTGAGGTTCATGCACTAAACTCAGCCCAAATGGGAATGGTCCATGGGGGGAGCTGTCTGTGCGTATGTCAGTGGCATTTATGTCCCTTGAATAGCTACAGGCTTCTTTGGCCCCATCTGATGGGCTCTTGGCCCCACTGCTGCTGGCTGGAGGAGCCATCCGAGCCCTTTGGGAAAGGTCTGTGGCGATGCCAACCTGACACACAGGGAAGGATTGGCTGGGTACTTTCTTCATCTTCTTGATTCTGACTAAGCCAGCAGCTTGGTGTCCTTCAGGCCAGGCTGACAGATACAATTGCCCCCTCCCTCTAGGGGATGTCCCAATTTTATAGGGACAGTCCCGATTTTGGGGGCTTTTTCATATATAGGCACCTATTACAGCCCACCCCAGTCCTGATTTCTTACACTTGCTATCTGGTCAGCCTACCTTCCCCTCCTGCCCCCCACCTCAGCCCTGATCCCACCTGGGGCCCATAGTAAGTAAATGCAAAACCATAGGGAGCTCCACTGGGCAAGCACCCCCACCCTAGCCAATGGGAGCCTGTCATCCCTGGACTCTGCAACAGCTGCCAATCAGCCCCCAGCACAATCAGGGGCTGGGAGGCCAGATGCCCATGGGGGCACCATGCCTCAGAGAAGATACACCCGATCCCCAACGCCTCAGGGCCCAAACACCCATCCCCCACATGGCAGCATGTTCCTGCCCCTCCATGGATCGGGATGGCAGGTGCTGCTCTGGGACTGGCCCAGCTGCCCCAGCTCAGATCGCTGCCCAGACAGAAGTGGGAGCTGGTGGCAGGGCTTGGGGCGTGGATCCCTCTCCAGGCTCTCATTCTGCTCACAATGGAGATGGACGTGACCTCATCTCTCAGGACACTCTCTGTGGTGTCATCCCAGCCCTGGCTGGAGAAGGGTCCTGAGAAAAAGGAAGCAGCAGAGATCTGGCTCAGCCTGGAGGTCACAGAGATGGTTCCACTACTACCCCCTGGGCACTAACCGCCCCGCCCCAAGTGTGAACACCCCAACTAGGTTTGGCCTGTACCATCCCACCAGAATTGCTCCCAAGTCTTGGGGGCGCAACACAGCGCGAGGAAGGGCATTCTGCTCACACCTTGTGCTGCACCTTGGAGCTGGGGGAGGGGATGGGGGGCTGTCTGTGGATGTGCAAGCCCATATCCTACTCGCAGTGATGGCAAAGGGAAAATAGTAGTGTCCTCCTCCATAGTGTCCAGCAGCAGGTGGGGTCCCTCCATAATGGCCACCGTCTCCTGGGACTGGCCCTGCAGCTCAGTGGTTCACTCCGCAGTGGGGCTACGTGAAGAACCACCCTGCAAAAATAAACAGGTCCACTTAGCTCCCCAGGGCTACCAGCCCCACATCCCCTCTGGGGGTTCTAGGGCTAGATGGGATCAGGGCACAGCTGCCTAGACTGGGAGTTCTTTGGGGCAAAAGCCGTCACTGTCTGGCCGTGCAGCGCCCGGCACAAGGGGCCGATTCTTTGCAGAGATGCTGGACATGCCCCTGTTATTCACTACTGTTGTTCAATGCAAAGCTTCATGCAAAGGGAAGGGAATGAGTAATGCCCAGATTGAGTGTGTGGGCATCCAATGCCTCAAGCCTGGTCTGCAGGCGCCCTGCTTAGGGTGACCAGGTGTCCAGTTTTCGACCGGAACACCCTGTCGAAAAGGGACCCTGGCGGCTCCGGTCAACACCGCTGACTGGGCTGTTAAAAGTTTGCTCAGCAGTGCTGCAGAGCTAAGGAAGGCTAGTCCCAACCTGTCCTGAGGCACCGTGCTGCACCCTGGAAGCGGCCAGCAGATCTGGCTCCTAGGCCGGGGGGCCACGGGGCTCCGTGCGCTGCCGCCACCCTGAGCACCAGCTCCGCACTCCCATTGGCCAGAAACCAGCCAATGGGGGCAGGGGGGCGTGCCTGCGGGCAAGAGCAGTGCTCGCCGTGGAGCCTCCTGACCCCACCCCCGCCTAGGAGCCGGACCTGCTGGCCACTTCTGGGGGGCAGTACAGTGCCAGGACAGGCAGGAAGCCTGCCTTAGCCCCACTGCTGTGCTACTGACTGGAAGCCGCCCGAGGTAAGCCCACGCCCCAGCCCTGAGCCCCCCCAAACCTGGAGCCTCCTCCTGCACCCCAAACCCCTCATCCCCGGCCCCACCCGAGAGCCTGTACCTCCAGCCCAGAGCCTGTACCCCCTCCTGCACCCCAATCCCCTGCCCCAGCCCAGAGCCCCCTCCCGCACCCTGAACTCCTCATCCCTGGCCCCAACCCAGAGCCTGCACCCCCTCCTGCACCCCAACCCCCTGCCTCAACCCGCAGCCCCCTCCTGCACTCTGAAACCCTCAGCCCCAGCCCAAAGCTCCCTCCTGAACCCCAAACCCCGCATCCCCATCCCAAAGCCCACACCCCCAGCCAGAGCTCTCACCCCCTCCCAAACCACAGCTCCCTGCCCCAGCCCAGAGCCCCCTCCCGCACCCTGAACCCCTCATTTCTGGCCCCACCCCAGAGCCCGCACCCCCAGTTAGAGCCCTCACCCCCCTCCTGCACCCGAAGCCCCTTCCCCAGCCCAGTGAAAGTGAGTGAGGGTGGGGGAGAGTGAGCCACCGAGGGAGGGAGAATGTAATGAATGGGGGGCGGGGCCTCGGGAAAGGGGCAGGGCCAGGCTGTTTGGTTTTGTGCCAATAGAAAGTTGGCAATCCTACCCCTGCTATTTCAGCCCTCCCCCCACCCCGCCCAGCTCTGCCAATGCCCCTCAATCACTACCCAGAGCCCCCCCTACTATCCCAGCCCTGGGCGCCTCCTTCCCAGCTTTGCCAATGCCCCTCAGTCCCTACCCGCAGTCCTCACCCCCACTATTGAAGCTTTTCCATACCCTGAATTAATTTTGTTGCCCTTCTCTGTACCTTTTACAATTCTAATAGATTGTTTTTGAGATGGGATGAGCAGAACTGCACACAGTATTCAAGGTGTGGGCAAACCATGGATTTATATAGTGGCATTATAATATTTTCCATCTTACTAGCTAGCCATTTCCTAATGATTCCCAACATTCTGTTTGCTTTTTTGACTGCTGCTGCACATTGAGTGGATGGTTTCAGAGAACTAACCATGACTCTAAGATCTCTTTCTTGAGTGGTAACAGCTAATTTAGACCCCATCATTTTATATGTATAGCTGGGATTATGTTTTCCAATGTGCATTACTTTGCATTTATCAACATTGAATTTCATCTGCCGTTTTGTTGCCCAGTCACTCAGTTTTGTGAGATCTATTAGTAACTCTTCGCAGTCTGCTTTGGACTTATTTATCTTCAATGATTTTGTGTCGTCTGCAAATTTTGCCACCTCACTGTTTACCCCTTTCCCCAGATCATTATGAATACGTTGAACAGCACTGGTCCCAGTACAGATCCCTGGCGGGGACACCATTTATCTCTTTCCATTCTGAAAACTGAGCATTTATTCCTATCCTTTGTTTCCTGTCTTTTAACCAGTTCATGATCCAGGAGAGGACTTTCCCTTTTATTCCATGACAGCATACTTTGTTTAAGAACCTTTGGTGAGGGACCTTGTCAAAGGCTTTTTGAAAGTAGTTGGACACCATCAAAACGATCACCGTTGTCCACATGTTTGTTGAGCCCCATCAAAGAATTCTAGTAGATTGGTGAGGCATGATTTCCCTTTACTAAAACCATGTTGTCTTTTCCCCAACAAATTGTGTTCATCTGTGTGTCTGATAATTCTGTTCTTTACTATAGTTTCAACCAATTTGCCTGGTACTGAAGTTAGGTTTACCGGCCTGTAATTGCCAGTATCACCTCTGGAGCCTTTTTTAAAAATTGCGTCACATTAGCTATCCTCCAGTCATCTGGTACAGAAGCTGATTTAAGTGCTAAGTTACATACCAGTTAGTAGTTCTGCAATTTCATATCTGATTTCCTTCAGAACTCTTGGGTGAATACCATCTGGTTCTGGTGACTTATTACTGTTTAATTTATCAATTTGTTCCAAAATCTCCTCTACTGACACCTCAGTCTGGGACAGTTCCTCAGATTTGGTACCGGAAACAAATGGCTCAGGTGTGGGAATCTCCCTCACATCCTCTTCAGTGAAGGCTGATGCAAAGAATTCATTTCACTTTTCCACAATGGCCTCATCGTCCTTCAGTTCTCATTTACCACCTCCGCTGTCCAGTGGCCCCACTAATTGTTTGGCGGACTTCCTACTGCTCAATGAAATTTGCTGATAGTTTTTGAGTCTTTGGCTAATTTCTCTTCCAATCCTTTTTCGGCCTGTCTAATTATAATTTTACACGTGATTTGCCAGAGTAGCAGGGGGAACTGTGGGTAGAGAGTGAGGGGCATTGGCCACTGTCAGAAGACAGGATACTGGGCTAGATGGACCCAATGGTCTGCCCTAGTATGGCCCCTCTTATGTTCTTACAGAGCTGGAACAGAGCTAGTAAGCCCCATCCTGACACTCTCCCAGGAGCCAATGCACAATCCCTCCCCAGGGTTCATTATCCAGGGTTTGTCCAGGCTAGATTGAAATATCCCAAGCGATGGTGCTCTCACCCATCCCATGGGAGAGATGATTCACCAGATCTCACTGTCAGGGAGTTAACCTGATAATCAGCCTCTATTTCCCCTTCTTTAACACTTTCACTTCACAGTTGGTTATGTCCCCTCATTCCACCCTAAACAATTCCTCTCCCTTCTTGTTTACAACCTTCCAAGGCCAGGGCTCTTATCCTGTCTCACATCTCCTGAGGCGCCCCTTGGTCAAGCTAGACGGGTTTCCTGGAGCTCTTTTCATCTCCCCTGATGACTCAGTCCCTCTATTTCTGTTCCCCTTCTCTGGCCAGCCTCCAGTTTGCCCTGATCTTTCTCTCTGCCTAGCCCTGGGCTCAATAATTCAGGTGCTATAAACCCAGGCTCTTGTACCAAGGCCCTGCATATTTCAGAGCAAGCCGGAGCTGATTTCCCCCCAGTCCCAGGCACTCAAGTGCAGCAGATGGAAGTGCATTTTAATTAAAAAAGCAGCAGCTTGAGGAATTCAATCTGATAATGACTAATACAATCAGTACAGTAGCTCCCTTTGCAATTCGTTCTGCAGTAAATTCCTTTCTGGGGGAAACTGAAATAGTTCAGCCAAAAACTGAACACTTTGGGGTTTTGGACATTTGGATTTTTGATGAAATATCGAAATTGGCTGCAAAATGCAGACACTTTTCTCACACACAAAAAAACTGTTCCGTCAAAAACTCAATTTTCCATCGAAAACCAACTTGGAGGGGAAATTTCTAACCTGTCCTAGCTTTCCCTTTGAGTTATCAGCTTGTATTTACAACCTGGACTCCATCTTAGTGCATTTGTTGTTTGGGGCTGGGAATTTCCTTAGTTCTTTGCTACAGACGTCAGGGAAAAAGCCTGGTTCCCACGCTGAGTCTGGCGCTCCTCTCTCCACTCCTCCGCTGATCTGTCACGGGGGTGGGAGGGACAGAGCACTCCTGCTACACACAGCAACACTTGGGGGAATTGGCCTCTCTTGACCCCTCAGAGGTCTCAAAACTGGAGAGGAGTCCGATATTGTGGTTCTACCCTGGCCTGGCAAGCCTCTCTGCCCCCTGTACTGCTTGCCATAGTCCTCAGCCTGTTCTTTCCTCTGTTGAAGATGCTAGCAGACATTTGCCTTTCTTGGGTTTGGCTGCAGAAGGAGAGCCAATTGACAACAATATTTCTTGCATTTCTTCCGTTTGCTCCTCTAATCTTTACCCCTTGCAATCCTGAAGATGCTGCTTCTGCGAGAACAGAAACGGACGGTTTCTAACGCTGAAAAGGTAGATTTGGCATCCATGCGATGCCAAATTTGTTTGTTTGTTCTTTCTCTCACTCCCAATTCTGTCAATCCGCAGAGGGAACGATTTCATGGCTGGTCGAGGGATGGCAGCTAAGCCATTTCGCCTTCCTGCTCCTTTCACCAAGATGTAAGTTACAAAGTACACGTTGGCTTGATGGTTAGACTCATAGATTTTAAGGTCAGAAAGGACCATCGTGATCACCTGGTCTGACCTAGTTCTTTTCCTGCTGGTAGATAGAACCCTCTGTTGTAATAACTGGGTCTACGAATTTACCCTGAATGTAAGCTCAACTGTAAAAGTTTATAAAATGTTACCATAACCCACAACAATAAATGTTAATGGAAAAAGGTACAAAAGGAAAACAAACAAACGAAAAAAGAGCTACTTATATAATTCAAGAACTGTGTTAAAATCATGTTAAAATCATGCCTGGTGAACAAGGGACATATGAGAGCAGAAATCAATGGACCAAAATTGGTGTGGCAAAAATGAAGCTTAATTGGTAAACCAAATAATAAGTTGATTCCATCCATCACTCCCTTCTGGGGTCCTTAAAAGAAAAGACGTTGGGGGAAAAACGAGGAGGGAAGTGAACGCAACAACTGCTGACGGAAAGAAGGGAAGGAATGAGATTAGCCATTATGGCTGCCACGCCCACCCCCCCACCCCCGGGTCCTGGGTTCTACTGTAACACCACTGGCCTTTGATCCCAAAAAATGTCCTGACCAGGCCAGGCCAAAAAAAGGGACTCAGATGACATCGCTACCTCCACCTGCTTTGACTAAATCCCAACCATCACCTGGGATGTAACATTTTGTCACCTACAGCCTCTCCTTTTTCCTTCTGTCTAATCAGAATCTGGCTTAGCCGGCCAAGACTGCCTCTCTGGTCACAGGCTTACAAGAGTGTTGCAAAATATGCAAAGAAAAGTAATGACCAAATCAACCTGATGCTAGTACAAGGTTGCCAGGTCTTGGAATGGCTGATAAGAAGGCCTGCTCTGCCTGTTTTTTTCCAACACTGAGGTTGCAAGTAAAAGTCAGCAAGAGACACAGAAGCTGCATTTTCTATCTTTGCAGTTCTTTTCTCTCCTCTCTTGTGTATGTATTGTTCTCCCTTCTAGAAAATGGGATCAGACTTTAACAGCAGCAGCAAGAATGACAGCTCCAGTCTAGTTCAACCAAAAATGTTCTTTTCCACAAAAAAACACAGTTTTTACCATTCCTAGTACCATCTAAAAGACTGTCAAATGGGGCAGGGGGGGTTCCTTTTAAAAATTTTCTCTAGCTAAAGGGAAAGGGAACAAGAGATGTTGTTAAAACACTCAAATCTCACTTAATACTTTACATTTCAAATGCTTTAACTATTTTCCTTCATTTCTGTTTCTTTCATAAAAGGTTAAAAAACAATAATGTGTTTGCCATGGTATTAAGCAGGCTGAGGTCTCTGAATACCAAACCCTGAACCTTGCATAAATCTGTTTAATGTTGGATAGTTTCAGGGTCATTTTAACACTCTTGGGGCCCATTTATTCCATTTAAATTAAAACACCACCACTACCCCTTTCAAATTGTCTCACTGCAATTTTGGCATATCCTACCCCTTGAAACAGTTCAAGAGCTAAAGGTTTTTTCCCCCATTTTTGTCTGCTTTTATTTCCCTAATCTTTTTTGTTGTATTCTTGTACAGCCCCTAGCACAATGGGGTGTTGGGACTCTAGGCGCCACTGTAATAAACATTAAAACTGCTCCATTGTCTTTATTAAAGATTATGATCCTGGAAAACTTTGGGGGAAATACTTTTTAAAAACAAAAACCTAGATTGCTTAAGCAGCAGCTTTCCCAGAATTCTTATGACATCAGAAAAACTAGAGTCAAACTCATGTGTCCCTGATTATCTAACTAGAATTCTTGAAATCCCCCCAGGAATAATAATTTGAAACAAACCAAACTATTTGCCTGTTTCCTCAGGCATATTTATGTCACAGTTTGGTTAGTTACAATGTTATCAGCCGCCACACAAACTAGACTACCCAAATACGACTATTATCTAACTCACTCCCGGAGTTTGAGCTTCACAGAATTCTAAGCCTCTTAGTGAGTCTTTGAATGGGGTCTTTATGAACACAAGGCCGGTTATTACCTTAGCTGCACTGGATATTAAGTAAACAGGAAGATTTGCAAGAATAGCCATTTTCATTCATCGACCTTGCATCTACGCAGCTTCAGGTTCATGTATAAACACAAATGACGGATCCCTAGACACGTGAGCACAATTCCCATGGACTTTAAGCATGCAATAGGAGCTGTATACATACAGGAGAAGGTAAAGTTGGGCATTATGAAATAAGCCTAAGGCCATGGACACTTCTATAAGATGATTGACAACCCTCAGGAGCAGAACTGAGCTCTCAGAGACTTAAAAATCAAGTAAAAGTTGCCAAAGACTTGGTGACTGCAGAGGGATTACAAAGATGCCTGAATTTGAACTCTCTACCAATAGAGTACAGAGCGTACAGTCATACCCCTTACTTCAAATGCCCTTCCTGAACAGATTCATGACAAAAAACATTTTTTGATACATTTCTTTTCCATCTTAAGGATGCATTTAATGCAACCTGTTTATTGTACATGTAGCCCTCCTGGCATAGGCTGAAAAGAATCAGGTCAGTAGTTTGAAAGTTAGGAACACACGAGTTCTCCCATCATGTGTATTTAGAATTGGGATAACTTTAGTAAACCGTGCAGTCTTATTACTGAAATTCTTGTTCTTCCTCTCCCCTTCCCCTAGGGTCTATGTATATTCCTCATTTGCGGTCATCTCTGAGTTTGGACGGCAATCTCTTTGGGCAGGGTCTGTAACTTTAAGTGATCAAAACTGACACCTAATAATAATATTCATAATAAAACTAGACAGAAAAAATTCTACCGCACAAGTGCCAAACTTGCCTATTTACTGATTATAGCTTTCAAACTACTTGGCTGATTTAATTCACTCTTTGCTTGAACCTTAGATCTTAATGAGAGCTACAAGACAAGGTGGACATATCTGGCTTCATTCATGTTTTAGCTGTGGGCCAAACTGAGCTCTAGTTCTAAATCCTGAGTAAGGGCTGGCATATTGTCATGCCAAGCTGGGAGGAGTCCAGAAAAGGAATAGCATAATAATAGTACCCAGCTATTATCGAATGCTTTTCCATCAGCAGATCTCAAAGTGCTTCATTTTACAGATGGGGAAACTGATGTACAGAGGGAAAGTGACATGCCCAAGGACACCCAGAGGCAGAGCCAGAAACAGAATCCATGGCTCCTGTGCCCCAGGCTAGTGCTCTGTCCGCTAGCCACATTCCTCCCAAGAGTCACTATGCTCTCCTCCTGGCAGCTTAATGCTCTCCCTCCACTAATGCTGCTGGCTCAGCTCTGCCAGCCAACACTTGGGGGTGGAGCAAGTTCTGCTCACAACCTACCCTTCTCTCTCTGTCTCACCTTGCCCATCTGTTTGGTAAAGTAGTGCAGAGGCAGCCGTTGCTGTTCCCTTTGTATCTGAACTGGGATGCAGGGAGCCCTAACATGGACAACTGCTTTACGGCCAGTCCCTCTCTTGCGCTGCATGAGCACAAATGTCCACTCAAAACATGGGGGGCAGAGGAGGCTTTATTTCTGCTTGAATAACTCCAAAATGGCTGCGCCAACTTGGCCCAAACTTTTTTAAAAACTCAACTTTGGGCTGAGTCTGAGTATAGAAAATGTCAGCCCAAGAGGTCTTTGTTCAAGAAAGTCACAGGCACCTGAAAGAAATGTGTGTGTGTGTGGGGGGAACACAATAGGAGTTGAAATTCAGCCTCAACTGCAGCATGCACCACTCACCATCTGTTAGAATTTCACTGGAAAATAAAGGGTAAGCAGAATGTGCATGATTTCTGGCCCCAGCCAGAGAGCCCAGAGATAAGGGAATGTGGCTCATCTTGGGGTGTTTCTTAATAAAGAAATGATAAATACATTTTCCCACACTCACAGCCACATGCACTGCTCCAGCTCATCCTACTCCCTCTTTCCTTGGCAAGCAGGGATTCAGATTGGCAAGCAGGGCTCAGAGCAAGGAGGCTCTGTTCCCATTGCTAAAGTAACGTGTTTAATAAATATAGGAAGCAGACAAAAGGGAGTGGGAACTGCCTCATTTCCCTAGCTCTGATCCTGCTGGCATGATGAAGAAACTTGAAGCTGGTTGTAACTGAACCAAAGCACTGCTAGGATGAAATTCTATCACTTAGACAAAGACCCCTCCTGCCTCTCTCTTTCTCTTGCATATTTTCCTAACCTTGCACAAGTTTTGAACAGTGGCATCTTTGACCTACTGCAGCAATAACTTAGGAATCTATCATCTGACTTCAACTTCAGTGGATTGGCACCTGATCACCATACCAGCAAAACAACCAATGGGAGAAGCGATTTGGCCTCCACACCCACCACCCACCCCCTCCAGAAGGGAGCTCTATCAGCAATGTCTGTGCTATTGCATTGCATTTTGAAAGCAGTGTCTGGCTGGAGGATTAGATAACTGGCAGGCAGTATCTGCAGCATGATTATTAATTAGAGCACAGTTACCAACACCGCAGTGTAAGCTATTTTAAACCCAAAGCCTGCAGTTTACTGGTGCAGGGGAGAGTTTCTCTCTATTGTCCAACTCTATTTGCTTGAATAAACAAGAGGATCCCGTTTAGCATTAAAAATAAGGTGTGTGTGTGGGGGGGGGGGGCAGGGCAGAGTGAAGTGAAACCGTTGCAGGTATTTATTGGTGACAATCACAGACAGGATGTGGGCTGCAATGGGAGACTACAAAAGGAGAAACACCGCACTGTAGCACAGTAGTAATTTGAACAATACATAATTTGAGTTTTACAGCAGCTATTTACTAAGGGCCAGATCACTCATGCAGGAAAATAATGGGACAAAAGGAGCCACGTTACTCCTGTGAGATTGTTCCCCATACTGCAGGTAGCAGTACGAGTATAAGGGGGAAAATAGATTCCTGGACTGCTACTGCCCCTATTGACAAGTGGGCAGGGAGTGGCTCTGCCCCTCATTACATGCCAGTCATCCCAATTTAGCTAGAATTTAGGATAAGTCGTGTGTGTTAGGAAAAGGGCTGGTGCAGATTACTTTCCCCATGGATCAAGGAGAGAGCTAAAGGACCACATGGATGGAATGATAATATAGTCCCTTCCTTTGCTCCTGGGGCAGGCCGAAAATGTGTTGCTCCTTACTCAGGGCAGATCACAAGGTTACAGTCCCTCTTTCCTTGGCAAGCAGGACCCAGAGCCAGGAGGCTCTGTTCTAAGAAATAGAATTTGTATGATGCTGCTGAAGTAAAACAAATTTGGTACAGAACTAGGGACTAGGCTGGTAAAAATCTTTTAGACAAACAATGGGATTTCATAAAAAAAAAGAAACATTTCAGGAAAAAAATCAATTTTAATAAAAAATTTGTTTCTGAACAAATTTCAAAAGGAAGATTTTTGATTTTTTTAAATTTAAACATTTGTCTTCAAATAGTGGGGGGAAAATTCCACTTTCTCTCCATTTTTTTTAAACTACCCCCCATCCCCCAGTGGACAAAAAGGAAAAAAGCTGGAGAAAGTGAAGAAAAACACATCTTCTCATTCATTTACTTTTTTTCTCATTAGAAAAAGTTGGGGAAAAGTTTTGTTAAAAAGTGAGAGAACGTGTGTGTATGAATGGGTGGTGGGGGTAACACATTATGACACTTTCAAAATATTTCCCCTAGAAAAGTGTGAAAATATTAAAAAGTGAGAGTGTTACTTTTTCTCAATTTCTTAAACTTCACCTTGTTAGTGTCACTGCTATCTCAGAGTACAAATGAAATATTTGAATCTGATTCTCCCCTCAGTTGCCATTGGAGTTAATGTACTTATGCCAAAGTGAGGGGTGAATACAACCCTTTTGTCTTTGGGAACCATGACATTTCTGCTGGCTTGTTTTGATGTTAACCTTCTACATTGTCTTTTGGTGCAATTAACAGCATAATTTTGCAACTCCAGTGTCTGATAAATTCCATTCCACTAGACTTTTTTTTCTTGTTAGCAATAATATTGTCTATATTTTGGAGAACTTTATTACCTTCCACCCATTTCTACATTTGCCAGTACTATAAATCAGTTTGTGTTTTATTGATTTAACTATGCTTTCCCCCATAACATTATTTACTTTAAGAGGTTCCAAGATTCAAATCTAAATAATAGTTGGACTGAGTATATTTAGATCTACATATGAAGATTCTTCTCAATCTGATGACAATTATCTGCAGCCGAAAGGAAAACTTGGAAGTACTGGGAAATGTACACATTGAGAACAGCACAACTGCAAACCATTTAGAGTTAAGGGATTCATTCTTCCTTTATCATGTCCCACATATCTCAGATTTTCTTGTAATTGGAGACTCATTTGTTCTAGTTACAAGAAGCTGGTATTCTTCCCCCTTGAATTTCACAAGCAGGAGGGGATTTTGTATAGCATTTGAGAGTCTGCATCCTCCTAAAAAAGGGCCGGGGCAGTTTGAGGGGCGACATCCTACCCTGTGCAGCTGGTATTTACAAGATGTGCAAGTGAGTGAGTGCACAAACCAGAGAGCCCCAGTACTAATTCTGTTCTGGAGATTGCTGCTTGTCTGTACAACACTTGCTGATGGTCTATAAAGAGCTGGCTCATTATGCGGTACTGGCTCCGCCTCCTCATTTCTATTTGCTAAATCATATTAAAAGGCAGCTAAAATATATTAAACACCTTCCTTTACAACACAAGTAATTGCTGGAGTCATAGATGTGAGAAGAGGTAGGTGTCCATCAGACAAGCTCTCTATTCTAGATGGAGCTGGTAGTACCACCTATGTGATGGCTGCCTGACGTTTTCCATTAGAACAACTTGTTTTAAATTCCTTATCATTTTGCTAAGCTTTACCATTTGGGCTGAAATTTTCTATGCCAGATGTCTGCCTCAGGCTGATGTTTTTTGGGGGGAAAGTTGTATCTAAAACAGTTCAGCTCTTTGCAAGAATTAGATGAGGGACAAATATATTGGTTTGCCCATATTACAAAAAACAAAAAATCTTACGATTGTTTTGCAGAGAAGCTCTAGCACCTCCTTGCCTTACAGCAGGGACTTGAAATTTGGCAGAGTGGTCACTCTGGTGCCAGGGATGTGCCTTTTGCTGTTCCTATTAAATGCCACTCAAATTTGGCCACGTTATATAAGCCTTTGAAAAATCTCAGTTCGCACATACTCAGTAGAGACTATTTAGAGTTTAACAGCTAAATTCTCAAAGACTCTGTCCACAATGAGCATGCTCCAGCCGAGGACTGCAGGGGCTGAGCAGGATTTTCCTTGCAATCGCTGTTGCAGGCTGCTGTAGTGCCAGGCACTGGAACGGAGAGCAGGGAGACTGTCTCTCCTGTGTTCTCAGGGCTCCCCCTTGGAGGAGAACCCTCATTCATTGCAGAGGGGGCAAGGAATGGAGGCAAGAAAGGGACATAGGTGCTGGAACTAGGAGAGCACCCCCTGGATTGAAGTGGTTTCCATTATATGCAGTGTTTACAGTTTGGTTCAGTGGCTCTCAGCCCCCCCACTATACAAATTGAAAGGGATGCAGACGTATCACCAGGAAAGGGGAGCAGCTTGACTGAAATGCTGAGGGGACAAGAGCTGGACCAAGAAGAGGGGACAGAGGGAGTAGATTGAGACAAGGAGCCGTAAGGGAAGACTGGTACTGGGAGCCAGGGATGGGGGTGAGACTGGAATGAGGAGCTGGAGGAGACATGGACAGAAATTTGCCAGGCTTCAAGAAAAAGAGTCTGTGTTCATGAGAGAACACTCTCCTCTGGAACCCAAAATGGAACCCAAGATTCCTGAGTCCCAGCAGTCCTCTTCTGTCAGCAAATATCTCTTGAAATGCACTGGCAAAGCGTGTCACTTTCCCCTCTGGTGCCTGGCCCACACAGAGGGTGACAACCTACCACTACCAGGGGCAGCTCCAGGCACCAGCGCAAGCGCGTGCCTGGGGCGGCAAGCCGCAGGGGGGGGCGTGCCGGTCGCTGTGAGGGTGGCAGTGAGGCAGCCTTCGGCGGCATGCCTGCGGGAGGTCCGCTGGTCCCGTGGCTTCGGCAGCAATTCGGCGGCGGGTACGGCGAAGGCGCGGGACCGGCAGATCACCCGCAGAAATGCCGCCGAATCCGCGTGAGCAGTGGACCGCCCGCAGGCATGCCGCCGAAGGTTGCCTGACTGTCGTGCTTGGGGCAGCAAAAAACATAGAGCCGCCTCTGACTACTACAATCACTCTATTAGCTCAAGGGGCAGAGGATCTAAAGATTCCAATCCTGCTGGTGGGCCAAGTGGGTATCAAAATGGTCCCACATGATGGGACTTCTGTTTTCCCAGTTTGTTTTTTAAACCTAGGAAATTACATACAGAACCCCTACATTTAAGGTTGCAAACTCAAGCACTCAGAAGTTAGAAAATGCCAGCATTGGCCTTCACTCATACTCAGAGCACGGTCCAGTCCGTGCATTGAATGAGTTAGGCATCTTGGGGGAAAACACAGTATGTGATCACGTAATTAAAGATTGTATTATAATGCACACACACAAGGAGGCTGAATAATGGTTTCACAGGCAACCTCAATTTTAACATTTCCTAACTTATGAGTCCTTGACTTTGCATCCTTAATGTTGTTTTCATGCAGTTTTGTGTGTATAAGGGCTTACCTACACATGGAGTAATTCAGGGATAGCTATTTGAAAAAGCTTTGGAAGTGGATTAAGCTAAACAGGAACAAGACACTCTTTTTCCAGAATAAGAATGTCCACATACGGCATTAATCAGGCATTATTAATCCAAATTAACTCAAGTGTAGACAAGCCCTAATTCTATATAGATTCTTATGCTGTACTGAGTGCTTTCCAGAAGCGCATGCCTGAGTTTGAGGATCCTTCTGAAAAGGTTTTTAAAACTGGGCTCTCCAGCTGACAGAAGAGCTCAATTTTACAAAATAAATGTGCCCGGGGAGTAATCACCAGTCACTACTCCTCATGCAGGAAACTCCCCAGCAAACTGCTTAAGCAAACGCATAGCAAACTGCAGCTGAACTCTCGCCTGCAAGAAGATGGGAAGCATTGAGTGTGGTTACAGAGCTAGAGGCTGAGTGCTGGTATTTGGAACTGAGCATGGGGCCCCTCCTCCGCCCTCACTTATGATTTTATAGCCAATAGGTGGTGAGGGTTATTTGCATATTTCCATTCACATAAGGAGCCTGAAGCAGTGACAGAAAGGGGTTTCTCCTACTCCAGGAGACCTGCTGGCACTTTTTGTCCTTAACTTTAGGGAAACTTTGCACTGAGCTGCAGGCTGCACAAACTGCACTCACTTGATCTCCTCTGGACACTGGAAAAGGGAGACATCTCCAGTGATGGCAAGGGGAGCACTGCTGGCAGCCCTGGGCCTGTGGATCCACTACCTCGCTGCTCTCTGCACAGCTACTGCCACGACACAAGCCACTGTCCCAAGTAAGTCTGAGTCCTTGGCGTGGGAGAAACACTGGAAGCTGCAAGACAGTATCACTTTTGCAAACATCAACTGAACTTCTGTTTGTGACTTTATACTAAAGGGAGGGGGGGGTGCTGGGGATGTGCACAGAGGAAAGGGGGGGTGCTGGGGACATGCACAGGTGAGTATCAGAGCATGCACGGGGAAGACAAGATTGAGGTGCAGGGGGCATGTACAGGTGGCTGTTGGGGATGTGCATGTCAGAAAGAGAGGAGGTGTTGGGGGCATGCATGGTGGTGCCCAAGGATATCACTAGTGAGATGCAGGGGGATGTTGGGTGCATGCACAATCATCGGGGCATGCACAGGGGAGGATGTGAGGTGGACAGGAGGGGGTGTTTGGGGCAGGCGCAGGAGGAGGCTGCGGGGGAGGCTGCGGGGCATGGGCAGGAGGAGGCTGCGGGGGAGGCTGTGGGGCATGGGCAGGGGGAGGCTGTGGGGCAGGCAGGAGGAGGCTGTGGGGGAGGCTGTGGGGCATGGGCAGGGGGAGGCTGTGGGGCATGGGCAGGGGGAGGCAGGAGGAGGCTGTGGGGCAGGCAGGAGGTTGTTTGGAGGAGAGGTGTGGGGCATGCACTGGAGAGGTTGTAGGGCAGGCCGGGCCACGCACGGGGGGAGCAGAAGAGGCGGCCTGGGCGGGCTGTGAGGCCGGCCGGCGGGCGGGCGAGGGGCGCGCCGGGGGAGTGTGCGGGGCGGGGCGGGGCGGGAGGCCCGGATGGGGACCGCGCGGCGCGGGCGCTGGAATGCCTGGCACGCGGGCCAAGGTCACCCTGGGGCGGCGCGCGGGGAAGCCCCTGCGGCTGGGCTTCTCCCCGGGCGTGGCTGTGGCCGGGGGCTGCTGGGCTGGCCGGGCGCGCGGGCCCTTTGCCCGGGGTGCCGGAGCCGCGCGGGCGAGCCAGGCCAGCAGTTGTGCGCCTCATGCCCGGGGCTGCACACACCCGGAAGGGAGACACTGGCCCCTGCCCCAAACTGCTACAGCCCCCAGCCCGGGGTCTCTTGCACCGCTGTCACTGCCCTGAGCCGCTGGAGTCCCTCCTGCTCTGCCCCAGGGAGACGAGAACCAGGCCCCTAGGCAGGGCACCTGGTTACTGGCCCCTAGTGTCTTCTCCATCATTGACATGCGGGTACTGACTGCAACGAGATGCTTCCAGTGAACAAGCAGGGGACTGGGTTATTTATCTGATTGCCCCCTGTCAGTGATACTGGCATCTCCTGTGTGCTGCTGTCAGACTACTGGCTGGCAGGAGGTGCTCAACAGGACCTCACAAGAGCTGGGCCCTAGTGTGTATTATTTATTAAGTGGGTCAAGTGGCCCGTCCAGTTGCACCACAGACACAGCTGGAACATCTTGAGCATGGTTTAAAACCAAAAACTAGTTGCAACATGTAGTAATAATGCACTGGTGGTGTAACTAATGCCTTTAAAGAAGATGAAGCAATTAGAGTAAAGTTTGAAGAGGAATATTATAATCACACAGTGGATATACATATATAGCACACAGAGAACATGGAATGGAAGAATATATCATCTAGAGAATAGTAGAATTTCACTAATTTTCACTTTGCTAATCCACAAAACTAATACACTTTCAACAAAGAAACTTTCAACCGACTTTTCATCAAAGGTGGGAGAGAGACTAATACATTTTAAAAATCTAAGCAGTTAGAAAAAAGTTTGGACATATCTGTTGCAAACCACCAAGTGAAACTAAGATAGTAACTAACTATGGCCTAGAGCCTCAGCAGTACTTAGATGCCTAACTGCCTTTGAGGATCTGGGGCTACATTTTTCTCATTGTTGACATTTCATAGGGAAACATTAAAAAGAAAATGAATGGAGTGTTAGGGTCACCAGTTAGGTGACTATATTTCCCAAAGGGAATCGCTGGCCTGAGCCCTCCCACACATCTCCTGGCCGCCAATCAAGTTGGCAAGAGCAAACGGGACGAATGTCCACTTTTGCCAAAAAAGTCGGGACGGCTGCGACAGGGCTTAAAAAAGGGACTGTCCTGGCCGAAACATGACGTATAGTCACCCTAGGCCACGGTGAAAAGGAATATATTCTGACCTTGAAGCTAATCTTATTCTATTGATGGTAATTCTAGGGCACCCATCACAATAATGGCTTAGGGGCATAAAATGAGAATTCTCTTCCCTCCCAGAGCAAACTTATAAACATCGTTTTCGTTCCTATAGCTACTTCCTTGCTTTGAAGCCTTTCTGCTTAATATGTTAGTTCTCCCTAATAATAGATGATGTGGGAACCACTTGTGAGAACATCTCAGATCTAGCCATGCCATGAGCCTGATGTAGCATTCCTTTAAACTCTCACTGAAGTCAATGGGTGTTTTAGGAGCAGGGGAACACAGGATCTGGGCCGCAGGAAATATAACGTCTGAATCCGTAAGAAACAGTACACAGAGATGTTCAAAGGAAGATTATATTTACAGAGCTAAATTCTGATCTCAGTTTAACCAGTGTAAATCTGGAATAATTCCATCTAAATCAAAGGAGTTACACCAGTTTACATTAATGTAAATGATTAAAAAAATTGGCCCCCAGCTTTTAATATTACTTATAAATGCTGCTGTATGAACTTTCCAACAGAATCTTTGGCACTTCTGAGGGGGCATATTGGAGAACTAACTGCATAGTGCAGTCATAGGATCCTGTTAGATTTATTATGTATGAGAAAAGCTCGTATTTGGGAAACTGGCCTGTACGTATACTCCCTTGGCCATCATTATAAAAAGGGCCCTTGTATTTATTATTGTAGAAGTCTGCCCACAGCTGCACTTTATCATCTTAACACTGTTTTAAAGAGTGATTCTTTACAGTGTTTTAGAATGCTAGGACCACTGAGCTTTGTGGACAGTCCTAAAATGTAGGAGAGATGCTCCAGTGTGTCTAAAGGATGGGAAAGTACTCCCAGTGTATCATTTTACAAGCATACCAAATGCACTTGAGGGACGCTGTCATTCCACAGGGAATGACAGGCTCTAAGCCAGCATGTGTTCAGACATTTGTGCCCACATGGAGTCCTGCTGAGTCCTATGGAGCTCTGTGCAAGTGCAGTAGTTAGCCCACGTAATATTTATTGCAGGATTAAGGCCACGGAGTTCTTTCCTCACGTGTGGGATAAATAAACGAAGTTGAAGCTCTTGAACAGTGTAGTTAAACAATAGCCTGCTTTATGGGTTGTTTTGTGGAGTTGTAACAAACAGTGTGATTTTATTGTATTGTTTAAACTACTCAGATCAAATCAAGCATGATTATTTCTGTAATTTAGTCCTTGCAAAAGCATTTCACTTGTCTGAGTTACAAATCTTTACTTTGTTAGTAAACATGGGCTAATATAAGAAGCTTGGTGGGTATTCAAGGTGACTGATACGTGATGTTCTATTGCGCTTCATCAGCTGTAGGACTAGTTATCTCAACAGAACTCTCACTGGTGTTTGTGTAAATATTTCAGCATGTGTGTGTTGATTTCAATGGAGCTGTGCCAGCCGAGGATCTAACCCATGATGTTTTTATGTATCTAACAATTTGAATTTCCACATCTGTGTACGTAACATGACAAATGATGAAATTCTTGTTTATCCAAGATTCCTTCCTTAATCCACAATTCAAATCCATTGATCCATAGTGAATAATTATTTAGATCTTATGATACTTTATATCCTACACCTAGATGGGGTAGTTCAACTTGCTCAAAATTCAGTTCTCAACCCACCCGACAATAGGATCAATTCAATGAAGGGCATAGTCTTGTTGCCATTGAAGTCAATGGTAATTTTGCCATTGACTTCAGTGGAATCAGGATCGGGTCCATAATGCTTGATTCTCCTCTTATTGGTACTATCCTTCCACTTGAGTCATTTCAATGTCTATAGAAGTCAATGGGAGTCTTTCCGTTGGCCTCAGTGGGCAACAGATCAGGCCATAATATCAGTGGAGTTACTGCTGATTTCATGGCTGCAGTACTGCTAACCTCACGTGGTCAAAAATCACAAGTGAAGCCTCAAAAAATCATGAGCTTGACTTAAAAATCACAAGGATTTTTTAAAAAACAATAAATATTTAATTTGCTTATGGGTGCTTATGGGCACACTTGTTTCACTTGTAGGCTCACACCCCCCCCCCCCAACCAAGAGGGCTAGAAAAGTATCCTTTTTAACAAAAGGAAAGTTAAGATTCTCTTGTAGCCTCCTGATTCCAGCACCAGGGCTTTAAGAAAAACACCAAATATTGTGAGACTTGGGCTAAAATCACGAGAATGGGCAACATTGCTAGGGCAGTATCAGAAAAGCAAGCTCTTTCTGTGCAGAGACTGTACTTGGCTTGTTATTCACAACACTTCTGCTTCCTTCAATTACAAAAATAAAATAAGAAACAAAACATTGTAGATTACGTTATTTTGACTGGCTCCCGGACAAATATTATGGTTAAAATGTGTACAGTAAAAAGCCCAGAGTGAATTTTATGGCAAGAAAATTGAGTTTCTTTATAGTGCATCATCCCTACACACATAACAAAGGCCAGAAAATTATACTTTGTATTTAAAAATATGCATCTGAAAGGTACTGCAACACTGACTACAATGATATTATTCATATCCTTAAAGCAACATACATGCTTTCATACCTTGCTGAACCAGGACCATAGCAAATATTAATTTTTAAAAAGGAATAATTTTGCTTTTAAAGAGCACTTAAGTCACCATTCCCTATAAGGCCTCGTCTAAACACAAAGTTGCACCATCTTACCTAAAATTGATTGAAAACCTTTGTGTGGATACTTTTCATTTGACTGAAACCTGACTTCTATCAATTTTAGCTTACGTCCATTCTGTGCAAAATTCAGCTAAATTAATATAAGCCATTTTAAACCAATAAAAGATTGGAGGGGCGATGCATTAGTTTCACTAAATTGTTTTTAAAACCCACTGTTAGTTAAACTGACGTGAGTTTGTGTATAGACAACCCTACATTTCTTTGGCTCTGTGTAAGAACTCAGTGGTTAAAACCCTGCATCAGAAGTCCCTTGCAGCTAGTTTACAAATATTAAACTAAAGTTGTGTGATGAGATTTTCTTCTCTTTATGGCCCCTACATCATTATGCCTTCAAGAAAAGGTATTATTATTCTTCAAACTAATTTGTGCTGGTACGACAAGACATTGCTTTTATCCTTTGAACAGGGGCACAAATTGATCTGGCAAATTTTAGTTTTCTGAGTGGCTGTACATGGCTGTTTAATAATGTGTCTTAGCTGGGCCTACTTTTAGCCCATAGTCCCTCTTTGTTATTTTAAAGCAGTATGTAGTCCATATGTATGTAAGCACTGTTCAGCAAGGGAGATTTAGGTTAGATATTAGAAAAGATTTTCCTAACTATAAGGATAGTCAAGCACTGGAATAGGTCACCAAGGAAGGTTGGAGAATTCCTCTTCATTGGAAGTTTTTAAGGATAGGTTAGAGCAGTGGTTCTCAAACTTTTGTCCTGGTGACCCATTTCACACAGCAAGCCTCTGAATGTGCCCCCCCCCCTTATAAAATAAAAATATTTTTATATATTTAACACGATTATAAATGCTGGAGGCAAAGCGGGGTTTGGGGTGGAGGCTGACAGCTCGTGATCCCCCCCATGTAATAACCTCATGACCCCTAGTTTGAGAACCCCTGGGTTAGACAAACACTTGTCAGATGACCTCTTGAGGTCCTTTGCAGCCTATATTCAGTGTGTGTGTGTGGTGTATATGAATGAATATGTGTACACACACACGTATGCACACTGAAATTGCAGATTCTAAATGGTCAGAAGGGGGAAAGAATTGTAATGAATTCTAGTTTTAAGATGTGAGATGCAGCCAAATCATCTTATGCTGTGATCGAATCAGATTTTGCATGCCAAACAAAGGGAGGTCAGGACAGTACTTGAGGAAGACCTCCAATGAACACCTCAGAACAGCAGGAAGTAATTATTGGTGACTTGCACATACATAATGTACTCTGAGTAAGTAATTACCTGGTGTACTTTGCTGCTGGAGATGCTGCCCTTCAGCTGAGTCCCTGACCATTTGTGGCCACTGAAGAGTCCATTGCAATTATTGCAAGTACAGGGTTGCTAATCCTGGCAGTCTAGATGAATCGCTATTCACCTGCAATTTCAGCTGGACACAGTAACCACCTTCACCTCCTCTAACCAATGGCACGTGGCTTTGCATGGTTTCATGGTTGATGTGGTCGCAGAGGTGACTGCATTTCAGTGGTGGATGAAATAGTCCCTATATATAAAGGTGTTTTATGAGGCTGAATTAATGAATATTGGTAAAGCACTTCGAGCTCCTCCAATGCAAGGTGCTATAGAAATGCAAGCTCTTCTCGTTAATAATCACATACATGTCAACGTAAGAGCATTCCTGGGAGTTAAATGTATTACAAACTAGAGGGTCTATTCCATGCAGTGTGGTAGCTGTGTCAGCCCCAGGATATTAGAGAGAAGGTGGATGAGGTAATATCTTTCTTTTAGAGGGGATACTCTCAGCTACTCCGAAATAATAGTCTATGTATTGGAATGGACACACTATTAAGCAGATGCTAGTTTAGTCTATATTTTGGATGATTATCAAATAGTCTTAATGCAGTGGGGAATTGCCATGTAGTACCTAAATACAAAGAAAATAGTATAAAGGGAATGCAGGTGGAGTATTCTTGTTTGCCTTCCTGTATGAAACAGGAACTTACACATGCAAAGTCTTTATGAGGTTCTGTGCATTTCATAGTTGAAAGCTGCTTTTATTCCTTTTTAAGACTTTATTGAGTCATCACTGCATGGAAAGTTAAACAGTTTGATGTTTAACTAAGAACTATTCAGCCTTCAGGGCTTTCTCTTTCTGGGTTGAAGAAAAATGATCCTAGTTACTCTAAGGCCGTTTTTAAGGAGAGAGGGTAATGGATTGAAGAGATAATTAACATTTGTGGTGAGAGGGAGAAGTTCTGAATGGGCTGTAGATGCAAAAAAAAAAAAAAAAAAAAAATCCCCAAAGCGGGCAATGTATAAGGAATAGATAAAGCCAGGTCTACACTAGAAACTTTTACTGGTATTGCAATGTCATTTAGGGGGTGTGACTTTTATTTCTTTATTTATTGCCAGTATAGAAATATCAAGTGCCCTAATGTAGACAGTTCTGCTGGCATGAAAGTGCTTTTGCCCGTATAGCTAATATTGCTGTATCACTGTTTATTTGTGATGCTGGATGCTAACACCCACAGTAACAGTAATGTTTTGTTTGCAGGACTTCAGGGCACATGCAAATACTAACAGTTTAGGCCTCAGTTCAAGAAGGTAATTTAAGCATGGGTATAACTTTAAGCACGTGAGGAATCCCATTAACTTCAGTGCATCTACTCAAGTGCTTAAAGTTAGGCACTTGCTTAATTACCTTGCTGAATAAGGCAATTTAACTGAACACAAAAGGTTGGGTTTTAAATCAATAAAGCATATATAATACATGGAATTACATCTATAATACATGAAATTTACAGAATGAAAATACTGAAAAATATAGATACCAGGCAGGAAATATTCTCATACTCTTAACATCTTTCTTCCAGAAAATCAACTTTCTGTCATGGAAAAAAATCAAGCAAAAATGGCCATTATTTGTGTGTGTCTTGCAAAATGCCATACTTTGTATCTTTGTGTTCCCTGCTCTGGGTCTGAGCATTTAATGATTATATTCCCAGAACTCTGTGAAATCGTGCTGCAAATGGCGCCAATAAACAAACCAGTAAACAGAACTGAGCTTTTGCTGGGTTGAGAAGAGGAGAAATCAATATTTGCTAAAAGGAAATCTGCCAACTAAGGCCCCAGTTCAGCAAAGCATTTATGCACATGTCTAGATACATCTCTGTTCAGCAAAGCCTGTAGTTAATCACAAGCTGAAGTGCTTTGCTGAGAATAAGGATGGCCTGGATACATCAGGGCCTAAAAAGGGGCAGAAATATTGGTTTCCAGTTTTTAGGAGAGTATTCCAAACAACAGAGGAAATACTATTATAAAAGTGTATGATTTTTATACTGCACTGAGTGTGAAATCCAAATAGCACTCACTTTCCTCCTTCCTCTTGTCATAAAAATGAAAAGCAATTTATATTTTTATTCTGAAAGCAGAGGAATTTCTCCAAGAAAGAACTGCTCATTGCAGGCATAGCATACCACATGCTGTGTCATTACTAATATGCCCTTTCTCCTTCCCTAGGATGGATAGAAAGCAGCTTTTCTTAGAAAGTTGGTTATCAGATTGTTTGAAACATGGGCTTTTGTTTTGTTAGCTCAGTTTTAATCCCCAAGGCTGCCTTTTGACCTTCCCACTTTTTTAGTCAGAACAAACCCAGACACCCACATTGAATAAAAGCATGGATGAGTTTGCTGCTACTAATTAATTACTGAATAATCAGTTTGTTATTGCTTAAGTGATTTTCATTAAAGCTGAAATTATGGGGAAGACACATCATCAATACTATGAAGCTTATTAGGAAATCAGTGATTTCTCCCTCTTCCCCCACCCCACAATTTGAAACCCGTGGGCATTTCTCCACAATGAAGTGCTAATTGCTTTTCAGATGCACCAGTTTTATATCTTTTCCATTACCGGATTAAAATAAAACCCTAAAATAAACACATACTCCTATAATTGGCCAGTTTCTACTGTCCTTGTTCTGGCAGGGAAATGGGCCTTAGAATAGGGTGAAATTGATTTTACCTTGTCTTCTGACATCTTTAGATCTGTGACGATCAAAATGTTTGTTTGTTTTATTATGCATCTTCCTAAACCTGTTTTAATACCTGTTTCCAATATGCTGTCTCTATTATAGGAAGCACCATAGAAACAAAGAGAGACTTTGAGGGGATCGAGAGCAAATTTTCTTTAAGGACAGCTGACGAACCTGATGATGACATCTGCTACTTGGTCCCTGGTCAAGAAGACACCGTGGCACGCTGCAACTTCAACCATACCAGTAAAACCTTTGTGGTGATCCATGGATGGACGGTAAGAGGAAACTTCTGGAGCTGAGCTACAGTCAAAACTTCTACTGATGTCAGTGGGAGCTCCACACACACAGAGCAATTGCAGTGTCAGGCCCTGTAGTGAGTTACTTGCATTACTGAAACTTTAGTCCGTGACAAAAGTATGTTTACAGTAAAAAAAGGTTTTACTTTCCCCATTGTACGTCTCCTTCAGCATTTGGGGGCGGCGACTCTCTCTCACTATGTGTATGTGCAGCATCTAACCCAGTGAGGCGCCAATCCCAGCTGAGGCTTCTGGGTGCTACTGCGATACAAATAATAATGTGAAATCTCTTTTCAGGTAACTGGAATGTACGAGAGCTGGGTCCCAAAGCTGGTGGACGCTCTGTATAAGAGAGAACCCGACTCTAATGTTGTCGTTGTAGATTGGCTAAGTCGTGCCCAGCAGCATTATCCAGTATCTGCTGCCTACACTAAACTGGTTGGAAAGGATGTAGCTGTATTTATTGACTGGATGGAGGTAAGCACTTGTACAGAGGGCTAGATCACATGGATTGTGTAGGTGCTAGGAGTTAGACTAGTTTAACGGTACAGTTTAGTTTGTTCTATCTCCATTCTAGATTTCTTTCAAGAGGAATTTCAGGCCATTCAGAAAGGGGGTGTGATTTTTCTAGCCAAAGATTTAATAATAGAGGCAAAACTAGGTACATGTTCTATGTGGCACGCGCACACACGTCTGAACTGCTTTGGAGAGATCACAACTGTAAGAGTGTGTGTTCATTTGTAGTCGTTTCAATAGTAGAAAGATTCTGATGAACCAGAGGGAATTCAGAGAGGAATGGAAAGGGATGGAGGGGTTGAATTATCAGGAAAAGTTAAAAGAATTGAAGTATAGCTTTCCTAGAAGACAATGAAGGCAGGGCACATGGTAAGAGGAACTGACATTGGAGCAGACCAATGGTCTAAAGGCAGGCGCCTAAATCTATACTTAGGACTGATTTCATAGTTGCTGAGCAACCCCAATACACAATGAAGTCCACAAAGTGCGACTGGGGCAAGAAGGAGAATGCCGTCCCTCGGGGGGTGCGGGGCCCGGGACAAGTCAGCCTCCCCACTAGTCTCCTCAGCGTTCGTCCGGCACGCCCCCACCATCTGCCACTCTCTTCCTCGCCGTCTGCCCGCCTCCTCACCCCCTCCCTCCTGCTCGCCTCCCCGTTCGCCTCCTCATCCCGCTTGTCCTCCCGCCTCCCCTCGCCGCCCGCCTCCTCACCCTCTCCCGCCTGCTCACCTCCCCGTTCGCCTCCTCATCCCGCTTGCCCTCCCGCCTCCCCTCGCCGCCCGCCTCCTCACCCTCTCCCGCCTGCTCACCTCCCCGTTCGCCTCCTCATCCCGCTTGCCCTCCCGCCTCCCCTCGCCGCCCGCTTCCTCGCCTGAATATCAGGACAAATATCGGGACCGATCGTACATTGGTCGGAACGCGGGACAAAGGGCTAGATATTGGGACAGTCCTGATTTTTATCGAAGCACGGGGCCTGCCAAAGCCCAGGGCAGCCGCCCCGATTTGCCCTACCCAAGGGACGGCTCTGAATGGGGCATATTGATTCCCTGAGCAATACTGAGCTACGGCCCAGCATCTTGTTTGATGGAGGCCAATACCACATGTCTCGGGAGAAGTTGCAAGAAACCCCATAGTTGGATAATTAAGAAATAACATGCCCTTAGGAAAATCTCTTCCTAAGTCCCATCTGTCAGTGATGAGCTTATGTCCTGAAGCATAAGTGTTTATATACATAAAATGTCTTAATCCTCTTTGCAACTTTGGACGTTCTCATTATCTATCTGTCTAAGGCCATGGCTTCACTGGGGAAAAGGGGTGTTCTTAAATCACGTTCACTAACACAAGATAAAATCCTAGTAAAAAGGCAGTTCGGAGTCTTCACACGAGTTAGCAGGTCAGGTTCAGAACCCCGCTACCCCGTAGGCTAATTCCACTCCTTGGGGGAGGGGTTTCAGAAGCACTCAGTGCTCAAAAGCTGGCCTGCTCTCCTCCCATTGATGTTGTGGCCAATGCCGAGTGCTTTTGAAAATCCCCCCCCTACACCTTTTTTAAACCCCATTCAGATCTTTAGACTCGGCAATCCATTGTTCTTGTATTATAACAATAGTCTACCAATATCGGAATGGCAGAAGGAGGGGGGAGGGGGTTTATTGTAGGGTGCTACTAGGGGACAAGGCTAAGAAAAGGAAGATCTAGGATAAATAGCAGGAGACATTTCTTAGTGGTGAAATCTCTTAAACGGTGGAATAGCCTCCCAAGTGCCAAGTGGAAACCCCTCACCTGGGAGAGGTTAAACTAGACTGGACAAAGCACCAGAAAATATAGCATAGGGAACAATGCTGCTATGGTAGCAGGGTAGTGCTGTGATTCGTATGAAACTCAGTTATGGGATATGTGCACAGCTCACCCCTCTCTGAGCTGGGCAGTGATGAGAGCAGCATATATGTGGTCAGGCTTGCTTGACATTAATTTTCTTTAGGAGAAGATTTTCAAAAGCACAAATGGGAGTGAAGTGCCCAACTCCCAATGGCTTTCAGTGGGAGTCTATCTGCCCTTTGTGCCTTTGAACTATAGAACCACAGGGTTAGGAGGGACCGCAAGGGTCATCTTGTCTAGCCCCCCAAATCTGCCCTTAATCTTTTACATGGCACCTAATCCTGTCCCCACTGAAATAAACATCAAACCATATTGTCTTCAGTCAGGGACTGAGTAGGTTTACAGTAAATTGCAATTTTTCAGATACTTTTTCTGTCTTAATTGTTTTGGTTTTGCACCCTTGGAATTTAAACTTTTTTTTTTTTAATCTTCCATAGGAACAATTCAATTACCCACTCGACAACCTCCATTTGCTGGGCTATAGTCTTGGTGCCCATGCTGCTGGGATTGCTGGAAGTCTGACCAAAAAGAAGATTAACAGGATCACTGGTAAGAAAAACCCTGCTGTTTATCGGTTTGTGTGCTCACAAAGAGAGAATGGGGGACCCTGTTTCTCCCCTGGCTTGAATATTACCTTCTTCTTGAAATGTGGTTTGCTTTTAGCTAGGGCTGTTGATTGATCACAGTTAACTCATGCGATTAACTCAAAAAATTAATCGTGATTAATCGCACTGTTAAACAATAGACTACCAATTGAAATTTATTAAATATTTTGGATGTTTTTCTACATTTTCATATGTATTGTATTCTGTGTTGAAAATGAAATCAGTGTATATTATTTTTGATTACAAATATTTGCACTGTAAAAAACAAAAGAAATAGTATTTTTCAATTCACCTCATATAAGTACTGTAGTGCAATCTCTTTGTCGTGAAAGTGCAATTTACAAATGTAGATTTTTTTTCTGTTACATAACTGCACTCAAAAACATAACAATGTAAAACTTCAAAGCCTACAAGTCCACTCAGTCCTACTTCTTGTTCAGCCAATTGCTCAGACAAACAAGTTTGTTTACATTTACAGGAGATAATACTGCCCTCTTCTTATTTACAATGTCATCAGAAAGTGAGAACAGGCATTTTCATGGCACTTTTGTAGCCGGTGTTGCAAGGTATTTATGTGCCAGATATGGTAAACATTTGTATGCCCCTTTATCCTTTGGCCACCATTCCAGAGGACATGCTTCCATGCTGATGACACTCGTTAAAAAATAATTTGTTAATTAAATTTGTGACTGAACTCCTCGTGGAAGAATTGTAAGTCTCCTGCTCTGTTTTACTCACATTCTGCTATATATTTCATGTTATAGCAGGCTCAGATGATGACCAGCACATGTTCATTTTAAGAACACTTTCACTGCAGATTTGACAAAATGCAAAGAAGGTACCAATGTGAGATTTCTAAAGATAGCTACAGAACCCAAACCACCAAAAAAAGAAAATCAACCTTCTGTTGGTAGCGTCTGACTCAGATAATGAAAATGAACATGCGTCAATCTGCACTGCTTGGGATTGTTATCGAGCAGAATCTGTCATCAGCATGGAGGCATGTCCCCTGGAATGGTGGTTGAAGCATGAAGTGACATATGACTCTTTAGGTCATCTGGCACGTAAATATTTTGCGACGCCGGCTACAACAGTGCCATGAGAACACCTGTTCTCACTTTCAGGTGACACTGTAAACAAGAAGCAGGCAGCATTATCTCCTGCAAAAGTAAACAAACTTGTTTGTCTGTCAAGTATCAAAGGGGTAGCCATGTTAGTCTGGATCTGTAAAAGCAGCAAAGAGTCCTGTGGCACCTTATAGACTAACAGACGTATTGGAGGATGAGCTTTCGTGGGTGAATACCCACTTCTTTGTATGAATACCCATGAAAGCTCATGCTCCAATATGTCTGTTAGTCTATAAGGTGCCACAGGACTCTTTGCTGCTTTGTCTGTGTGATTGGCTGAACAAGAAGTACGACTGAGTGAACTTGGAGGGTCTAAAATTTTACATTGTTTTATTTTCAAATGCAGTTATTTTTTGTATATAATTCTACATTTGTAAGTTCAACTTGCATGATAAAGAGACTGCATTACAGTACTTGTATTAGGTGACTTGAAAAATACTATTTCTTTTGTTTTTTACAGTGCAAATACTTGTAATCAAAAATAAATATAAATTGACCGCTGTACACTTTGTATTCTGTGTTGTAATTGAAGTCCATATATTTGAAACTGTAGAAAACATCCAAAAATATTTAAATAAATGTATTCTATTATTTAACACTGCGATTAATCACATGCTTAATTGTTTTAATCGCTCGATAGCCCTAGTTTTAGCGATAGTGATTGTGCCTACGTTTTATGCCTTTTATTGTTGAGTTGCTAGGCCTATAGTGATTATTGATTGTGTGATGATAGGCCTTACAGGCCTGAGCCCCACTGTGCTAGGCACGGTACTTTGACCTATACAGCCAGGAAAACCCCCAGTTTGTCTGTGGGTCTGTCTTCACTGCAGAGCTGTTACTCTGATATTGCCTCTAACCTCCTTCCTGTCCACCCGCAGAGTTTTGTGTTGCTTTAAACCCAGGTTGGTTGGCCCTGCTGGGGCTATTGGCTAGATCACAAGTGCTGCTTTGACTTGGGTTGGTAACCCATCCACTTTGCAGTGAGGACACAGGCTAACTCACTCGAGTGCTGATAGTCCTCCAGTGCCTTCCCACAATTCCATTCCCCTCCTCCCCCACTTATGCCTAGAAAGACAGAACACACGTCTCACAAGTCACTAGGAGAGAATTGTAGAGCAGCTCAATTCACTACAACACAAAGAATCATGGGATATGCCCCCAGAACCCCTAGTGCCCCCCCCCCCCCCAGGTGAGTGCAGCACTATACCGGTGAGGACACAGTAACTCGGGTAGGGAATTGCAGTGTTGATGCTCACACCAAGGTGAAGCTAACCCAGGTGTTCAGTCCCAGGTCCCCTGAGTTAAACTTAGAACTGTCCTAGCAAGGTTAACCATCTGTTTAAGACACGTTTGCTATTATGTTATGGGAATTTGCACAGTAAGGGAAGTGGATGTATGTTGTTTGTGTAAGTGTCACAATTGAGGCTTTTATTTACTGTTAGAGCAGGTCACTTTTTTGACTTTTGAAATTGATGCAATTTTAAAATTTCTTTAAAAATCAGGAACACTGACAATGATTTTTTTCATTATTCGTCCCCTCCCCCCATACACACCTGTTTTCGTACCAGCAGGTGAGCTGGTTGAAATATTTCAATTTTTTGGACATTTTGAATTTTTAAAACTTCAATTTTTCAAAATGTGGAAAAAATGTGAAAACATTTTGAGAAGTCATTATTTTTTTCACTAGCCATAAATACTGCAAACCTGTAAGAGTTAAACTGCCTTATTTCTTTACGCATCTTTTATATACACCATATTCTGTGTAATAATAATAATAATGAAGCTTTAATGTCTGTATTTAATACTTTAGCATACATGAATGTGTGCTTTCATTAATGTATTTAAGGAGCTGACAATGCAAACAAAACAACTTTTAAACTAAGGCTCCCCAAACTTGGGGACTGTAACACAGATTACATCAATTTCATCCATTGGTTTGGATTTTTTTACTCCCATGAAGGTTTAGATCCAGCTGGACCTAACTTTGAATATGCTGAAGCAACCACGCGCCTCTCCCCGGATGATGCTGATTTTGTTGATGTCCTACACACCTACACCAGGGGGTCTCCGGATCGCAGCATTGGGATACAGAAGCCCGTTGGGCATATTGACATCTACCCAAATGGAGGGGGCTTTCAGCCAGGCTGTAATCTAGGTGAAGCGCTGCGTCTGATTGCAGAAAAAGGCCTTGCAGGTAAGGCTAGTTTGGAAAGAGAAGGCTAACACTTGTCCAAGTGATCTTAGGGTGGGAGGAATTTTCAACAGCACCTAAGGGCCGGGCTACACTGCAGCTGGAAGTGTGAGTTCCAGCTCGGGTAGACATACGTATGCCAGCGTTGATTGAGCTAGCATGCTCAAAGTAGCCGTGTAGCCATGTCTATGTGGGCGCTGGGATGGTCTCGCTGGCCCAGGTAAGTACCTAGGGTCCTGGATGGGACTCGTCTGTCCCGCCACCTGTGCCGCTGCAGCTCTGCTCCTCTTTTTATTGAGCAAGCTTAATCAAAGCTAGCATGCTACATCTACCCGAGCTGCTAATTGCTCTTCCAGCTCCAGCCTAGATGGACCCTTCGCTACTTAGGAGCCTCAATCGTATTGAAAGTCAATGGGACTGGTGCTCCACAGGCACTTGTGACCATCCCCCCATAAGGCCCTCATCTCAAATAGATTGTTTTCTCACTGATAACTCTGACCGGGTAACCTGATTCTCTTCCTTCAAAGATGTGGATCAACTGGTGAAGTGCTCTCACGAACGCTCAATCCACCTCTTCATCGACTCCCTCTTGTACGAAGACAAGCCAAGCCTGGCCTACCGCTGCAACACCAAGGAGACCTTTGAGAAGGGTCTGTGTCTGAGCTGCAGGAAGAACCGCTGCAACAATCTGGGCTATACGGTCAGCAAAGTGAGAGCCAAGAGAAACAGCAAAATGTATTTGAAGACTCGCTCTCAGATGCCCTATAAAGGTAGGTGGCAGCCATTTCATTGTGGGGAAAAGTGATTTTTGTTCACGCTGCGTTGTGTGGGAGGAGAATGATGATCTTGCTTCTTTGCAAACTGACATCAGGATACGCTGAGCTATTGAAGCTCTTAGAGTTTTTCCCTTAAGGAGAAGAGGGTGGGGAAGTTAATGTAACACAATGTTAAGGGATCCAAAGGGAAAAGGACCTGTCTTGTCCAGTGTAGTCAGTAACTCTGCTTGGAACAGTCTGACTCTCTGAATTTTTCCATCGCTTTCTTTTCCAAACCAATTCTTACTGTTGCTGGAAAAACTAAAAGCAAACCAAAGCGTGGCGAGTGACTTATTCTGAGACGTGCAGACATCAAACTCAAACGCTATATAGTAATGCCTGTGCCAAAGCCTGCCACTGCAAGACATACACTTTTTTTTTTTTCTGATTGCCACAGTGGCTGGTCTAAAATGGAAATTGCTGGAAAGAATCGGAAAGCTTTCAGCTACGGGGGGAACTAGCTAGGTCAGCCTTGTAGCATTGACAGTAACATATGAAGGACCCAAGTATGGCTGTGCCACAAGCACTGAGTAAGGAGCAGCAAGAAGCTCACTACTCCAGAAGTAAACCAAGGGCAAGCGGTACTCCGAGTTTCTCTGGTGCTGCCAGTGTTGGAACAGTGGCCGGACTGGAATTTGTGGGTGTTTACAGTGTAGTGGTGATTCGCTGAACCAGTTACAACAAACTTCATAGGGCCTTTTTGCACGAGAAAGAACTACTCCTTTGAGTCTGGGTGTGCAGGGTTAGCCCAGCACTGAGACACATGAACCTTCCCCATGAAACGACACCAAGCCAGTACTGAAGCCCCAGCGAACAGTTTATATAGCCATTCCAATGCCAAGCGGTAAATAACCCTGAAGTAGTTGATTCTGCCATCCGTGCTCCTGTTAAGTAATCCTTAACACAAGAAAGTCCTCTTGATGCCTGTGGAACTACTCACATAACAAAGGGCTAGTCAGCTTGAGCAAGGGTAGCAGATCCACACCAGGGTTTGGCCAAGTTGTCAGGTTTGCTAGTCTCTCTCTCTCTCTCTCTCTCTCTGCCTCTGCAGGCTGTTTTTAACGATGAATTTTCCTTTCCTGTTCCTTCCTCCACCCAGTCTTTCATTACCAGGTCAAGGTCCATTTTTTTGGAAAGGAGAATGTGACCAAGACAAATCAGCCGTTCCTGGTCTCTTTGTATGGCACTGCCGATGAGAGCAAGAACATTGCTTTGATACTGTGAGTATCAACGGAAATCCAGACAAGCACAAGTACAACCCACTGCTCAGGCTGTCTCCTGCTAGGCCTGAACCACAGAGGGTATGACTCTATTGCAGCCCCAACTAAAGAACCTGGCTCTCTAGCACAAGCAGTAGAGACTTATGCTTTGAGCTCTTGTGGTTCAGATCTGGCTCAGATAGCAGCTGTCAGCCATGCAGTACTGAGGCTTAGCATATAGTCTCCATAAGGGCCACTTTGATCAGAGATTTGAAAAAGAAACGTCAAGTCAGGCTTGTGGCTCGTCATAATCAAAAATTCTCCAAGCCAAAGAAATTCAAGACCTTATTGTGTCATCAGTCTTCAAGCAGAGCTCCCTGTTGAAAGCAGTGGAGAGTTCTGCTTACACTACACTAGCTTGGATTTGCTGTTACGCAAGAGTGGTCCCCTCCCCCCCCCCCCCGTAGAGCCTTAATGTCATGTTCCCACTGAGTTAAAGGCAAAGACTTACATGTAACTTAACACAGTTTTGTTGTCCAACATGGGTCTGCCACAAGCCGCACAGATGGGGGTGCGTAGGAGCTGACCAGCAACAGATTGACTCAGAGATGGGAGCTAGGGTGGGTTGTAAGGGCCTGAGCTGAAGTCAGTGGAAAGATGCCCATTGACTACAGAGCACATTGGATCAGGCCCAAAGTGAGACAGCGCACACTTGCCCATCTCTGAAAATACACAAAGGCCTACTCACAGATTGTAACTTATTTTTTTCCACAGACCTGAAATTTCCACAAACAAGACCTACTCCTTCCTGGTTTACACCGAGGTCAGTATTGGAGACCTCCTCATGCTGACATTGCAGTGGGAGAAGGAATCCATTTTCAGTTGGTCGGACTGGTGGACCGCCTACGCTTTTGACATCCAGAGGGTCAGAGTGAAGGCAGGAGAAACTCAGAAAAAGTAATTACAGTAAAAATTGAATATTGGATTTAATTGCCAGTGTGTCAGGACTCTCAAGATACCTGGTGGGGGTAGAAAGAGATTAGGAGCATTTGTTTGAATAAAAGCCAGGGGTCAGATTCACAGGTACAGATGTTGTTTTTTGTGCTGCAACCTGGCTCAAGCAGCTAATTAGGTTAGGTTTACAGATGTTTCACATCACTGTAGCAGCTAGAGCATCTCAGTTATTCTGGTCCCATAAATTCCACTCCGCACCATTCAGCCATGCACTTAAGTATGTGGCTAACATTAAGGATATGAGTAATCATGTGGACTTCAATGGAACTATTCATGTGCTTAAGAACCTTGCTGAATCAGCGACTTTGATGGTATTTGCAGACCATCTCACCTGCCTCCTTCTGAGCATTTGTGTAAATAACACTTTCATCACAAAGAAGGGAGGGACTCCTGAACACCCTTCCACATTTGTATTCCCACAGGAAGTGTGTGTGTGTGTGTGCGTGTGTGTGTGTGGCCATCTTGGAAACGCTTTATTCGCTTGGGAATCCTTCAATCAGGAGGGCAGCAACAACAGCATGTGACTTTGTTGTGAATGAATACCGCATACCCAAAGCAGCACTCATGAGTAGTTCCGAAGCAGAAATACATTCACATAAACCAAATTTTGAACAGTGACCATATTCATAAAGCTTGAAATCTGTTGGCAGAAAATCTGAACTGAAAAAGGGACTTAAATGTGTCCAATTGTTTGTAGTGTAATACATCCAGCTCTGAATTTTGTACAGTAGTAAGTTTTTCAAAATACACAGTAATGAGAGCTGGAGAAATATGGAAAAAATAATCAACAAGTAGCTTTGGCCAATAAAAGCAGCTGCTGGGTTTGGGTGAAATTGGCAACATACTTCATTCACAAAGGTTCAGGGGAGCAAGGTTTTTAACCAAGAATGTTCAGAGAAAGCAAAAGTCACATGAATATTAATGTGTGTAAACTCCTGGGCCAGAATTTGCACGGAAGTGAGGTTCTTACAGCCATTTAAAAACATTGCACAGAGTTTCACCCTTTGTGATTAATGACGAGGGCCTGCAAAAAGTCCAATTTACCTCCTTTCCCAAATTTGTTTCTGCATGTATAGAAGTGCTTTCCTGAATCAGGTCCCAAGAGCCGGATTGCTCAGCACCTTGCACTGACCCTTTAGGAGTTGAGGTCATTCAGCACTTTGCAGAATTGGGCCAATAAATGACACAATTTGGCTGCATGCAGTTTTCACTCTAAGTGGAGTAGCCATTTGTCCATAACAATGCATTGAAACAAGTCAGTGTCTTTTTAAAATCTCTTACCAATGAAGTTTCATTGTACCTAAGTTCACTAGAAACTGCCTGTGCTGTTTGAAATTGTACAGAATTTTTACAAATGACATTACTGGAATGTTTAAAAACAAATATTGTTTTTATTTTTCAAATAGGATATCTTAATGTTATTTTTAGCACCGTGTAAATAGATTTTTTTGGTTTGTTGGCATTTTTAAAGTTTTTTAATTTGGACAAAAATGTTTTGTCTTGGTAAAATAGTTTGTTTAGACTTTTTTAAATGTTTTTGGATTAAGTAAAATTTAAAGGAAATTTTGAAATGGAAAGTCGTTGCAAACCAAAATTTAAACATTTTGTTAAGAAAGTGTCAAAATAAATTTTCAGTGGTTTTGGCGGGGGGAGATAGAGGGGAGAGTAGGGTTGAAACTAAAAACTTGGCAAAATTGGCACAAATTGGTGAAATGTTTGTGTTGCCAAATCTACCGTACTCTTTTTGCTGAAAAAATTTTCAGCTGAAAAATTTCTCCCAGTTCTAGCCATTCCTTAACCGATTGCTCATGCATTTAAGAAACAAATGATCCCATCCTTGACAAAGGCACATTGTTTCTGGACATTGGTTGCATTTTAAGAGCTAAAAGGGTTGTCTCTGCTCAGCTGTGTGAAAACTCTTATGTTTGATCTGCAGGATGGTGTTCTGCTCTCGCGATGGCATCTCTCACCTCAAAAAAGGGAAGGAGGCTGTGGTATTTGTGAAATGCGCTTATAAGCCCAACAACACAGATACAGGGTAAGAGCTCTACTGCAACATATGATGCCACACAGACAAATCAATGAATGTAGAACATTACTTTAAGGATGTTCTCAGTATTGGCTGAAACCAGGCAGTGCCGAAAGTCTTGTGAGAAAACAGTCTCATGAGATTGCCACATTGACTTCCATGGTAACGCTGGTCAGTGCTAGATGAGCTTTGGGGAAGCATCTGAACTTTCCCGAGGTTATCAAAACTTAAGTGACTGAATATTTGGTCCTGGTTCTCTGCTATCCTGTATAGCCATAGACCCCTATGCAAAGGGAAGACACAGGGGGTGTAAAGCCCTACTAGGCTTACATCCACGCTTTGCACAGGAGGGGCCAAGTAGGGTATAAGGTGATGCCTTCTAACTCAGCAGGAAACAAGCACACTTTTGTCTTCAGGACCATTTGTGGTTTCTTTTAAAACATGTCCATCTTCGTTTGGGCTTTACAGCTAGGTTTCAGGCTGTCAGTGGTGGGGCAGTGTTTGATACAGTAGCTATTTTTAGGTCTCATGGGTGCACCTGCCTATTCAGGTCTCAGTTCTCCATAACGATGCACTAGACTCTCGCTCCAGGGCTAAGTCCCATTGAAGTCAATACGAACTGCTGGCGCTCAGCACTCCTCTAAAAATCAGGTGTGTGTCATAATTAGTGACCAACAACCATCAAAGAGTTGAGCAGCTAACGTATTGTCACACAAAACAATTGTTTAGACTTGAAAAAATCCTACAAATAAGGCTAAGGTAGGTTATAAACTGCTCCTATTTCTCTTTTAGAGACCAGTCAAGACCTTAAAGAAAGATCAGCTCTTGAATTTTCTGAAGAATGAAGTGGATGAAACATTTCTGCTTTGGATGGAAAAATAATCCCCATTATGTTGGGTGTTGAGAAATGAATGTATTGAAATATTTAGCAGCTGTAATACTGCTGGCCTTTTAGTCTGCTATTCCTAGTTATTCTAGTAGACTCTTTTGTACGGAGTCTCAGAACACACAAAGTGGTTACTTAACTATAAAGAACATATTAGCCAAGTAGTTTAAAATACATCTACAGAAAGTGTAACATCTTGATTACCGGGAAGAATTAAGAGTTATTTTGCCTCAAAATACCACCTTGTAACAAGGTTTCTTGATATAATGTACTGTATAGCAAATTCTTAGTATTTATTGAAAAGTCTCATTTCTGGGCCTGTATTTTGGCTTTTTAAACTTGATTTGTTACTTTTAAAGATTTTTCTAAAACTGGACAGATGTCTGTTTTTGTGGTTGGGCAACATCCATTCAGCTAATTAATGAGTTTAAAGACCCTTCGCTGACCCTTGCTCAAGGTGGTCAAATATATATTTAGCATTCGGGAAAGCATACACCTGCTCTTGCTAAGGCTGGTACTCAAAAGATGCCCAGAACTGAATGAATATGGAAAGAGAAAATTCTGGATAATAATGCATTGTACTTGAGGTAAACTCCAGTGCTAGGAGTACTGATTTATCCTTAGGGTGACCTGTTAATCTCTACTCTGTTAAATAGTTCATCCTGCAATAAATTTCCAATCATAGGAGATGCTAGCATTTTCATTGTCCTATGATGATATTTTAACATTAATGGGTAACATCTTTTTCAAATAAAGCCATCTAAACTCTCACATTGCTCTAAGTTAGGGGCTTTGAAAGAAGCAACAAACTGGAAACTGCAGGAAATTTATTTTCATCACCTGTTTACGACACCAATGCAAAATGAGGTGAAAACCAGGCCATTCTGCTCTGACACTTAAGTTTCAGTCATTCGAGCCACAGCTGTGCTAGCCTTGTGTTCTCCTGTATTTTCCAGACATGAAAATGGACAGGCTGCATGATCATCCTTCCCTTTGCTGATATTCTTGTTTCCAAAGACTACTCTCTATTTATTTCTTGCCTATGACATAGGGGTAGAAGCTGTGAGCTGCAAGATTGTCTGAAATGTCACAAATTTCAGTAAGGTGCAGGATCTAGGCCATTCAAGGAGCCTGAGTGTATTGTTCACATAACACAATGCTCTGAGATCACTTGAATTAAAAGTGCCACAAACAAACACACAAGTACTGTAAAACTGAAGGGTTGGGTTTTTTTAATAATAAATAATGTATATTTATTCGAATGCCATGAAAAATTCAGTAGCCTTCTTTTATTAAACCATAAATCAAAAATTGGGGAGGAAATACGAGCTAGAATATGATTACATATCCGTTTTTTGTAATCCTTGCATTTATTACAAAGCATATGGTGAAGGTGGCATTTATGCTAAGTCACCCAGAACAAAAACCGACGCCTGTCTGTATGTTATTTTTCAATCAACGTACCATTAGCAGATCAGGTGAACAAAGAGCTAACCCAGTGCAATATGTTGGAATGCCAACAACTCAAAAGGTGCTAAAAATTTGATGTCTTAACCCAATGAATTATGGCTGAGAGAGGATGAGAGTGTTGCTTGGGTATTGGAGCATGTCACTCAAGGCCTCTAAAAGTGATAAAACAAAGTGATTCATGTTTCCGGTTGACATTGCTTTTACTTGCATTTTCCTGAAAGATGAGCTCTTTGGAAAGAAGACATGTGAGGACTTTTAATACAGGATCTAATAAAACACCTACATACTTGAATGCTCAATGGTGAAAGGTTTCTATACGTGTGGACACATGATTTAGCTTGAAATGTTATTTATTACCTGTAAATATATATATTTTATGTGTGTAAAGGTAGTTTGTATATATTGCTGAGATTATCAAGACTATCTTCATTTATACAGTTATGTGCTATTAATCCTGTATATAGCTTTCAAAAAGCTACTTAACCATGCTTATGAAATAATGCAGTGTAATGCGCATTTTCTAAAGAAAGCATCTCAATTTTGTACAGAATGGAAACCTGAGGTTTTAATAAAATTGTCAAATTAATTCCCTAGCTAGACTAGTTTTGTTTTGCAGAAATAAGCATTGAAACATTAGTGGTATTTTAAAACTGACAAAATTTGCTGGACTCTGGGAACAGATAGAGGGAGACATTTTCAAAAGTGACCAGTGCTTTCAGTTTTGGTTGTCCTGCTTGAGATGCCTTAAAGGGGCCTGATTTTAAGAAAATGGTGGAAAAAATCAGACCCTTCTAAGATACTTCAAGGTGGGCACCCCCAAATCAAGGCACCACAAATTACTAGCCACTCCTGAAAATCTTGGCCCCAAGGAAAAAAGTAGTTAATCGAATGTTGGGCCTTCCAAACTTGACACTGTCCATTGCTATAATGTTGAAAGTCTTGTTTCTTTTTTTTTTTGCATATGGCATAATTACATTTCTAGGGCTACCAAACACATGACTAGAAACTTGCTCATGGCTGAGGTGTGCTTGGTGCAGCCAGAGGGATGGGCGGCTGAGTGGAGGACAAAGATAGATGTAATCCACTTCACATTTATATCACTACCCCCTGCTTTTGGGGTCATTCTGCACCATAATAATTCACCCGGCACAAGCTAGAGCAGTCCACAGGCTGCTGTAATTTATGACATATTGTACCACAATAGACAGGGATAACTCAGAAAGCAGAGGAGCCCTGGCCCCACTTGCCAAGTGAAGACCGAAGGGGTGATCTAGGAGCCATTAAAGCAGCCCTGGTTTAGCTGAGGCTCTCCTTGCACAGGGCAAGGCTTGAGTGACTGCTGAGCTGGGACACTGGTGAGGAATGAAGCTAGGCTTATGGCTGTAGAGGTAGGTGAACTTTTTCACCAATAGTTTATTCAATTAAAAATGCAGTTTTGGTGTAACTGAAGCTATTTGTGAATTCAGGTCAAATTCAGGCCTTGTCTACACCTGTAGGTTGGAGCACATTAAATCAGCCCCGGGCGCCCTAACTCCTGAGGTGTCCACACTGGCAAGGCACGTAGAGCGCCCGGACTCCGCGGCTGGAGCGTTCCTGGTACTCCACCTCCACGAGAAGCATAACGCTTGCTGCGCCCTGGCTGGAGCACCGCGGCGCCAGTGTGGACGCCCTGGTCTGTTAATGCACTCTGATCAGCCTCCAGGAGTGTCCCACAATGCCTGTTCTAGCTACTCTGGTCATCAGTTTGAACTCTACTGCCCTGCCCTCGGGTGACCAACCGTCAGACCCGCCCTTTAAATTCTCTCAGAATTTTGAAATTCCCCTTCCTGTTTGCTCAGCCAGGCGTGGAGTGCTCTCAGCGCATCTTTCCAGGTGACCATTCCTCCACCCGCCAGGCGATCCCCAGTATGGAGCAATGGCAAGGTGCTGGACCTCATCAGTGGGGAGGAAGCTGTCAAGTCCCAGCTGCGCTCCAGCCGTAGGAATTACGATACCTACGGGCAGATATCAAGGGACATGATGGAAAGGGGCCATGACCGGGACGCAGTGCAGAGCAGGGTTAAAGTGAAGGAGCTGCGGAACGCCTACCACAAAGCATGGGAGGCAAACCACCGCTCCAGTGCTGCCCCCACAACCTGCCGGTTCTACAAAGAGCTGGATGTGATACTGGGGGGCGACCCCACCTCCACTCCGAGTACCACCATGGACACTTCAGAGGCTGTAGCAGCCCAGAGTGCAACAAGGCAGGAGGAGGAAAGTGGGAGCAAGGGTGCTGAGGAGGAGGGGGGCCCAGAGCCAGAGGACAGCCCGGCATCCCTAGACGCATGCAGCCAGGAGCTATTCTCAAGCCAGGATGAAGGTAGCCAGTCGCAGCGGACGGTGCTTGGGGAAGAACAAACAGCAGAGGAGGTGCCCAGTAAGCGGCTTTTATTTTGGGAAGGGAGTTGTTCTGTGCGGGCTGTTGGAGCGAGGAGGGTTGCAGAAAGAAAGGTTAGGGCTGCATTCATGCCTAGATGCGGAATAGGGCGTTGATGTGCTCTCTCACATTGCGGTAATTGGCCTCAGTGATCTCATGGAAGGTCTCATGCAGAAGTTGGGAAATCTGCTTGCGCAGGTTCCTTGGCAGAGCTACTGTGCTCCTTGTCCCAGTCAGACTAACATGTCCGCGCCACTGTGCCGTGAGGGGCGGGGGGACCATTGCTGCACACAGGCAAGCCGCATATGGGCCAGGGCGGAAGCCGCATTGTTGCAGAAGACCCTTCCTTGCTTCCCAGGTCACCCTCAGCAGCGAGATATCTTCCAGGACGAACCCATCCTGTAGAAAATGTGGGGACAGTATTGAGTATAGGGGCCCCTTGCAGCTATTGGCTCTCCCCAAGGCACAGGACCCCAGAGGACAGTACAGTCCAGGAACAATCAGTCCCCCACATCCCTGTGGTTACTCAAAATTTTGGGGCTCTTGTGGGTTATGTGCACTCTCCTTGGGACAGGCTGTTTGTGCTATTGTGTGCACTGTGCTTGTCTTTAAGTTCGGCCGAATCATTGCTCTGTCTGGGGTGAACAATGCTACCCCTGTTAAATGTTGCATTTTGGCTTTACAGATGCAACCTTGAAATCCCAGCCGTCCTTGTTATCAACGGCCGAAAGGCTGCAAAGACTCAGGAAGTGGCCGCGAAAAAGCAAGGAGGACCTTCTGCGTGATGTCATGCAGCAGTCCCTTACTGAAAATCAAAAAGTACAGGAGTGGTGGGAGACTGAAAGGAGGCTCCGCCAGCAGAGTGCGGATCACCGGCAACAAGCCACGGAGCAGCTCCTAAGCATCATGGAGCGCCAAGCGGACTCGATGCAGGTGCTCATAGCACTGCATACGGAGCAGATCCGCGCCCGCCTCCCCCCACAGCCCTTGTCCCAAAACTCTTTCCCTTGCGCCTCCTTGTCACTACCAACCCACCTTACCCACTGCATTCAACCCCCATCACCATGCATTTTAGCCAGCCTGAAGTGCAGCACTCATTGTGTGGCACTCCAGCCAGGAAGGCTGAATATGATAACAGGACATACGCACATCTGTGATTGTCCCGTTCCCCACCCTGCCCCCTTCCCTCCTCCCACACAGCACAGATGTGTCATGCCACGTCTATTTCTCCAGCAGTTCTGTTTCTTTTAAATAAATGAGTTTTTTGGTTTTGGAAACATTCTTTATTGCATTAAGTAAAAGATAGCATAGCCCAGGAAAGCAACAGGCACTACTAGTCAATGCATCATATGTAGCAAACACAGATGCCTACTAGCATTGGAACCACTGCACTTCACTCCCATGCAGGGCACCAAACATTACTGGTGGCTTTTGGCATCAAATTGCTCCCTCAAGGCATCCCTAATCCTTACAGTCTGGGCCCCTCTAATAGCCCTGGTCTCTGGCTGTTCAAATTCAGCCTCCAGGCGTTGAACCTCCGAGGTCCACACCTGAGTGAAGCTTTCACCCTTCCCTTCACAAATGTTATGGAGGGTACAGCACGCAGCTATAACCGTGGGGATGTTGTCATCGGCCAGGCCCAGCTTCCCATACAGAGAGCGCCAGCGGCCCTTTAAACGGCCAAAACCACACTCAACAGTCATTCTGCACCGACTCAGCCTGTTGTTGAACTGCTCCTTGCTGCTGTCAAGGCTCCCTGTGTAGGGTTTCATGAGCCATGGCATGAAAGGGTAAGCGGGGTCTCCAAGGATCACAATGGGCATTTTGACTTCCCCTATGGTGATCTTCTGGTCCGGGAAGAAAGTCCCAGCTTGCAGCTTCCTGAACAGGCCAGTTTTCCGAAAGATGCGTGTGTCGTGCACCTTTCCAGACCAGCCTGTGTTAATGCCCATGAAATGCTCACAGTGATCCACAAGCGCCTGGAGAACCATAAAGAAATACCCCTTCCGATTTATGTACTTGGAGGCTAGGTGGGCTGGTGCCAGAATTGGAATATGCGTCCCATCTATCGCCCCTCTGCAGTTAGGGAAACCCATTTGTGCAAAGCCATCCACAATGTCACGCACGTTGCCCAGAGTCATGGTTCTTCTGAGCAGGATGCGATTAATGGCCCTGCACACGTGCATCAACACAATTCCAACGGTCGACTTTCCCACTCCAAAGTGGTTCGCAACCGATCAGTAGCTGTCTGGAGTTGCCAGCTTCCAGATTGCAATAGCCACCCGCTTCTCCACCAGCAGGGCAGCTCTCAATCTCATGTCCTTGTGCTTCAGGGTGGGGGCGAGCTCCTCACACAGTCCCATGAATGTGGCTTTCCTCATCCGAAAGTTCTGCAGCCACTGCTCATCATCCCAGACTCGCATGACAATGTGATCCCACCACTCAGTGCTTGTTTCCCAAGCCCAAAAGAGGCGTTCCACGGTGGTGAGCATGTCCGTGAATGCCACAAGCAATCTCGTGTCGTATGCATTATGTGAGTCGACATCATCGTCGGACTCATCGCTGTCACTTTGTAGCATAAGGAATAACTCGACTGCAATTTGTGACGTGCTGGTGAGACCCATCAACATATTCCTCAGCACTTCGGGATCCATTCCCACAGACCAAAAAGGAAGACAGAGCGCGCAGTACAAAAACCGTTGAAAGATGGCGCCAAATGTGGACGGAAGCACAGGGATTGCTGGGATGCGAAGCGATGCATCACGGGGCATTGGGACAGGATGCAGGATGCCCTGCGCCCTCCCTACCCCTTCCCACAAGCCACAGTGCCAGAATGGGAAGAGGTGCTCTGTGGGATAGCTGCCCATAATGCACCGCTCCAAAAGCCACAAATGTGGCCATGCCAGTGCGCTTGCAACTGACAGTGTGAACACACGGCAGGGCTTTCTCTGCTGTGGTCTCCGAGGGCTGGTTTAACATCTGCAAGTGTAGCCAAGCCCTCAGTGAATAGTTTCAGCCACATGCACAAGGGGGAAAAAAATCAAAAGTTTAAATCAATGTCAACTTTCCATTTTGAAACAATATTTCATTCTGAAATTTAGCTAGATTTGTTTAAAAAAATTAAGGGCGAAAATCCCCTGAAAATATGACAACTCTCCACAACAAAACTTCAAGTCGAACAAAATGTTTTGTTCAAACCAAAACTATATTTTTTTTCAGTTTGGCCAGTGAAGTGAAAAAACAATTATTCTCTCAACTCTAGATGGATGGTCAGAGGCACAAATTTAGGAACCAGGTCTGGAGTCCTGAGATGAGCCATAAGAGAGGTTTGGTTTGAGGGATGGGATAAAGCTGACCTCACTCTTATTGTAGCTGACCCAGTTCTCCTTTCTTTATATGGAAGAGGCTGCGTTGGCTGTTCTTATCGAACTTTTGCCATTTCATAGGAAAGTTACAGCAGGGCATGTCTCCCTAATCATAGAATCATAGAAGATTAGGGTTGGAAGAGACCTCAGGAGGTCATCTAGTCCAACCCCCTACTCAAAGCAGGACCAACCCCAACTAATCCCACAGAAATGCTTATCTGACCCTGTAATGCTCTCCAGAATATTGCAAGAACGAAAGGAGACAAGAGATTTCCAAAGAAAAGGGTGGAAGGGAAGATGAGAGAGGGTGGGTCAGCTGGGAAAGTGAAATGGGAGGTAGAGGAGGGGCAGGAGAGAAGGAGCATTTGATGTGAATATAGGATGCAAGAGGAAGGGTGACCTCTACATTTTTGTTGTAGTCCCTCTGTTGGATGTTTGTTTTTCCACCAGCACTAAGAGAATCTCACCAAATAAGAGCCAGGGGAGATTCTCCTGCCCATGTGTCATACTTCTCCTCTCCCCCATTGAAGGAACTCAGAGCTGCCAGCTTTCACTATAATTATGTAACCCTTCTGCCCATCTAAGTTGGCAGCAACAAGGGCCGGGTTCTGTATCTAGGGGTTCCGTTTCAATAACGCAATGCAAAACCGGCTCGAGCCCCCACCCAGTGACCTGGGACAATTACATACCACCCCCTGGGCGCCTCTAAGAGGCAATACTTCCCCTCTCGCAAGCACAGAGTCTGAGTGTAGTAGAAAATGTTTAATAACATGAGGTAAACGACATCAGCATTAAATTGGAAAAACACCACAAACAGGATTCATAACACAAACCATCAGCAAAAGACCCACCCAGCAAATTGGGCCGTGTCCTTTCCCTTTGGTTCTTGAATCCAGCAACCCCCAAATCACCCAGAGTCCCCAAAGTCCAACACCCCCACAGTCTCTTGGGTCCAACAACCCCCAAAGTCTCTGTCCCTGGTCAGTGCAGCCCCAAAGTAAAAGGGGGGCATGCAGGATGTTAAGGGGCACCTTACGTGATCCGAGGCCGACCGGCCGTCTCTCCGTGGGGTTCCGCCGCAGCCTTCACCACGACCCAGTCCACTTCCTGCCATCCCACAAACTGCTCTGCTCTACGAGCTGCTCCGCTCCACTCACCGACCTGTGAGCCACTCCAGCCGTCCCCGCAAATGGCTCCGCTCGCCATTCCTTGGGCCGCTCCAACCATCCCCGCAAGGATCCGCACCGCTCGCTGCTCCTCCAGCCGTCCCCGCAAACCGCTCCACCAGCCGCTTAGCAATATAGCTTCAGGCTCCCCCACTAGTTAACACAGCACTCAGTGATCACAGCTCTTAATAACTTTAGCTCTTTTGTGATTTCAGCTCATAGTAGGGGAGCCCCAGGGCTGACGCACCATTGACCCAAAGTGAATTCAGCTCAGCAGCCTGTAACTAGACTCCTAATGGAATCAAAGTTAGCTCTAACATTCAACAGCAGAGAGAGAAGATGGTGCAATTGGTGTTTCAAGCCCTCAAAGGGGGCCCATCCTATCAGGCACAAATAGCTGCCCCCATCCTCTCTCAATTCACTGGGCGGTGGAACCCATGTCCCTTGTCTAGCGAGTGCTACTTAGGTGATGGTGAGACCCTCTGTCATAAAACAGTTTCATTGTCCTTGATTCACATAATCAGGGTAACAACACTTTATTCCTCCTGCCCCAATAACAGAGAAACTGGGGATCCCACCCCATCCAAAGTAACCACTATCAGTTGCTGTTGTCTCATGCCAGGCGGGTGGGTGTGCCTATGCAAACTAGATCAGCCCCTGGAGTTCTTTTCCACACTCTCCATAATTCACCACCAGATGTCAGGGTAGAGCTCATCCTGACTCTGCTTACATCTACATGAAGTCTCACAATATTTGGTGTAGTCTTAAAGCACCCAGGTCCTGGAGTAATGGATTAAGTGAGGCTCTGATACCAAAATTAGTATGTAGCCCTCAGTGTTGCAGAGAAAAGCTCGTGAACGTGACACTGAAAGACTTAAAATCCCAAACCCACAATTTTTAAAAAATGCACAATTTTAAGCCAATTTCATGAATTTTTGAGGTTCTCACTCTTGATTTCTGAATGTTTGGGACAGGCAATACTGAGAACTGAAATACCAGGAAAACCACAGGGCCAAATTCTGCCCTCTGATCCTATCCCTCTAGCATCTGAGCACTTCACTGTAGCACGAGTGGAAATGGATTTCAACCAACTTGGAGAAATAGTAGACAAGGTCCCACGGAGAGACCAATTAGAAAGAAAAGGAGTCAAAGGGGGCTGGCAGTTCCTAAAAGATGTAATACTAGAGGCTCAAAAATCAATCTATTCCGATGCAGAAGAAAGATAAGAGCTGCCACGGGAGACCAATGGGGCTGCATGAGGAGCTTTTTAGCCATCTAAAACCCAAAAGGAATACATAGAGGAAATGGAAGGAGGGGCATGTCACTAAGGAAATATACATGGAAACAGCACGAGCGTGTAGCGACAAAGTCAGGAAAGTCAAGGCAAGGAATGAGTTACAACTGGCAAGAAATGTTAGAAACAAAAAGAAGGGGTTCTACAAATATGTCAGACAAAAAAGAAAGATCAAGGACGGTGCGGGTCCGCTGCTCAATGGAGAAGATGAGCTGATAACGAAAGATAAGAAGGCAGAGCTGCTCAATGCCCACTTTGCTTCAGTCTACGCACAAAAAATAACATGTGACCGGATGACTAGTGAGTTTATAGACAAAGGGGAGGGATGCAGATGAGGATAAATAGAGAAAATGTCAGAGATCTTGTGACTAATTTGAATGAATTCAAATCAGCGGGGCCTGATGCTAATTCACCAAAGGATACTGAAGGAATTAGCTGTAGAAATCTCAGAGCCACCGGCAATAATATTTGCAAACTCATGGATGACAGGAGAAGTCCTAGAAGACTGGAGAAGGGCTAACGTAGTGATCATCTTTACAAAGGGGCAAAAAGGAGAAAAAAGCAACATATAAAATATTCAATTTGCAAATACCTGGGAGGATGAAGGGGTAATCACTAGCAGCCAAGAATTTACCAAGAACAAGTCATGCCAAACCAGCACCCTTCTTTGACAGGGTAACCGGTTGGTGGATGGGGGAGTGCAGTGGATATAATATACCTGGACTTGAGCAAGGCTTTTGACACAGTCCTACATGACAGTCTTATAAGTAAGCTGGAGAAATGCAGGCTCGGTAGAACTATCATTAAGTGGATACATAATTGGTCTTGTGAAATACTGCAGGCATTCTGCTGCTTTGGGTGAATGAGGCATCATCTGAACGGTATTGTTTCTGTAGACATGGATGCCATCCAAAAATGTGGTCCAAATGTATTTTTAATAAAAAGAAAGACTGAAGAATGAAGATTAAATAAAATATTTATGCTTTTACATTTTAAATAGAGACACCTCTCCGAGGCTTTAGATGCCCTAACATCATTAATTAACTAAACTAAACCTCAGCAGCATTAAAAATCATCGCTGCTACAGGAACTCAGCCAGCCACCTACATCTTCATCCTCTAGGAAGCTCGCCCACAGCCCTCTTCCCAAAACCCTCCAAACAGATGCCTTTTGCAGCATGCCCAGAAAGTCACAAATAAATGAAGGAGGGATTTGAGTTCACAAGGTGCACAAAGGGAACATGGGATTGGGAAGTGGCAGGGGAGGGAGAATGACTTTTGGCAGGGTGCAGTTCAGCAATGCACTCAAGAACATGCTTAACTTTGAGAACGTGCTTCTCACTATTCAGCAAAGCTCACTTCCCTGAACGGAGGTGCTTTCAAAGTTAACCCAGCTAGAACAATGTGTACAAATCAGGAGAGCAGATGCTCCAGGACTGGATACAAACTGTGTCAGCTCCTTTAGATAATATAATCCAAAAGTCATTTGTGTCACATAAACTCTGTGTTCTTAGTCACAGGAACTTCTCATGTAACATGCAATTGTAACTTGACACCTTTTTCTTCCTTTACTCAGATTTACTTTGGATCAATTATCATCACTAGGGCCCTATCAAATTCACGGTCCATTTTGGTCAATTTCATGGCCATAGGATTTTAAAAATAATAAATTTCACGATTTCAGATATTTAAATCGGAAATTTCACAGTGTTGTAACCATGAGGTTCCTGACCCAAAAGGGAATCCTGGCAGGGTTTGTGGTATTGCCACCCTTAATTCTGCACTGCTGCTGGTGGCAGTGCTGTCTTCAGAGCTGGGCTCCTAGCCAGCAGCTGCGGAACTACCTGCAGCTGGGGGAAGTTACCGAAGATGGGTCTGACATGGAGTGCCCCTTGCAGGCGAAGAGGAAGTCCCGTCCCTCCCCAGCCCAGCTGGGACTAGCATCTGGAGACTGACGCATGGTAAGAGCCCCCAGCGCTGCCCCTTCCCTACACTAGCCAGATTTCATGGATGAGACCAGATTTCATGGTCCGTGACACGTTTTTCATCGCTGTGAATTTGGTTGGGCCCTAACTATCACCAATCCACCAAATCAGACCTGTAGCTGAGCAGCGAGGCAGCCTGGCTGGCATGTGTGGCCATTCTCAACAAGCCACAGGATGTCAGGAAGCAGCACCCCTGCTAAAGATATTTACCCACAATTATCCTAGAACACGAAACGCTCTAAATAGGGGAGCTATGAAAACCACAAATGACGTTGCTTAATGACAACCTTATTTCTACAAATGCAACCTGCCCAGAAGCTTCTAACGAGATTTAACTAACTGGAAAGCATTAAAAAGGCTAACGCAGTCCTGGGGTGCATCAGGTGAGGTATTTCCAGTAGAGACAGGGAAGTGTTAGTACCATTGTACATGGCATGGGTGAGACCTCATCTGGAATACTGTGTGCAGTTCTGGCCTCCCACGTTTAACAAAGATGAACTCAAACTGGAACTAGTGCAGAGAGGAGATACTAGGATGGAATGGAGGAATGGAGAACCTGCATTAAGGAGCTTGGTTTGTTCACCTTAACCAAACAAAGGCTGAGAGGAGATAGGATTGCTCTCTATAAATACATCAGGAGGATAAACAGCAGGGAGGGAGAGGAGGTCGTTACGGACCAATGCTGGCCCAAGAACAAACAGATATAAATTGGCCATCAACAAGTTTAGGCTTGAAATTAGATAAAGGTTTCTAACCATCAGAGGAGTGAAGTTGTTGAACAGCCTTCCAAGGGGAGCAGTGGGGGCAAAAAGCCTAACTGGTTTCAAGACTGAACTTGATCATTTTCTGGAGGGGATGGGATGAGGCCATATTTTAGGCAATCCGCAACTGCTATTGGCAAATATCTCCAATGGCCGGTGATGGGACACAGATGGGGAGAGCTCTGAGTTACTACAGAGAATTCTATCCCAAGTGTCTGGCTGGTGGGTCTTGTACACATGCTTGGGGTCTAATGATTGCCATATTTGGGGTCGGAAAGGAATTTCCCCCAGGTCAGATCGCCAAAGACTTGGGGAGGGGGTTTCACCTTCCCCTGCAGCATTGGGCACAGGTCACTTGCTGGTTTGAACTGGAGAATAAATAGTCGATTCTCTGTAACTTGAAATCTTTAAATCAAGCTTTGAGGACTTCTGTAACTCAGCCAGAGGTTATGGATAAGGCTCCGAGTTTGTGGATAAGACTCCGAGTTTCCGTGACTTTCCGTGACCTCCGTGACTTCTGCAGCAGCCCGTGCAGCTGGCCCCAGAGCCGCCTGAGCAGCTCAGGCAACCCCTGGGTCTGTCACACCAGCTGCTGCTGGAGCAGTATTGGGTCCCCCTGGCCCCCAGCAGCAGGAGTTTGGGTGTCGGGGGGCTCAGGGCTAGGGATTGGGGTGCAGGGCAGTGCTTACCTGGCAGCGGGGGAGGGGTGTCGCCGGAAGGGCAACAGGAACTCCCCTCCCTCAGCTTCTAGCTCCACATGCTGGCTCCACTCTCAGGCACCACCCCCGCAGCTCCCATTGGCCAGTGGGAGCTGCAGAACCAGGGCTTGGGGCGGAGTGGAGGCAGCACATGGCGCTAGGAGCTGGAGGTTGCCGCTTCCCAGAAGCCGGGTAGGGAACCTGCCCCAGCCCCGCCAATCCTCTCCCCCCCAGCACCCAGGGTACACCCCCTTGGGCCGCAACCCCCCCAAGCACCCAGGGCGCCCCCCAAGCACCCGCAACCCCCCCGAGCACCCGTGGCACCCCCGGGCCGCCCCTCCCCCCGCACCTCCGGGCCATTCCCACCCCCTAGGGTTTAGTCAGGTATATATATTAAAAGACATGGACAAGTCACGAGCCATGAATTTTTGTTTACTGCCCATGACCTGTCCATGACTTTTACTAAAAATACCCATGACTGAAATGTAGCCTTAGTTATGGGCCTACTACAGAAGTGGGTGGGTGAAGTTCTGCAGCCTGCGATGTATAGAAGGTCAGACTAGATCAGTGGTTCCCAAACTTTAACAACCTGTGAACCCCTTGTGATGTTGCATTCCATAAGGTCTCTTGTAAGGTATCATTACAAAGCTTATAATCTACTGAGTGTGGTCATCCTATTTGTATAAATGTATCATTCTTGTATCTGAAACTAGAAATATGAAATATAACTCTGAGGTCCTATTGTAATTATGCAAAGTGTGGGCCATTAATGGTGATTTGGACTCTCGATAGCTCCCATTAACCAGGACAATTGACTGTAGATGGCTCTGTTTATGCATCCGAAGAAGTGGGCTGTAGCCCACGAAAGCTTATGCTCTAATAAATTTGTTAGTCTCTAAGGTGCCACAAGTACTCCTGTTCTGTTTACTTGTAAACTTTCCTGTGAGTCAGGCTGGGAAGAATGAATGCTTGGGGTCTCACAGGACATGTGACTATGTCACCTGGTACTGGAATCCATCTTAAACCTGGTGCTTTTCCATTCAGAAGGAGAGGTGGGGACCCAGAGAGACAAAAGATTCCCACCTTATGCCAAAGCTATAAAAGGGGGTGGAACAGAACAAAGGAGGCAGCAGTCATGAGAAATCCCCTAGTTACCACCTGAGCTGGAACAAGGGCTGTACCAGGGGAAAGGATTGGGCCCAGATGAGGAAGGAGTCTAGTCTGTGAAGGAAGCTTATTGGAACATCTCTGAGGGTGAGATTTCATCTGTAATCAGTTTCTTAATGTATTAAGCTTAGATTTACATGTTTTTGTTTTATTTTGCTTGGTAATTTACTTTTTTCTGTCTGTTATTACTTGGAGCCACTTAAATCCTACTTTTTATATTTAATAAAATCACCTTTTGCTTATAAATTAACCCAGAGTAAATAAGTAATACCTGGGGGAGCAAATAGCTGTGCATATCTCTCTATCAGTGTTACAGAGGGCAGACAATTTATGAGTTTACCCTGCATAAGCTTTATACAGAGTAAAACGGATTCATTTGGGGTTTGGATCCCACTGGAAACTGGGTACCTGGGTGCTAGAGACAGGAGCACTTTCTAAGCCGTTTTCAGTTAAGTCTGCAGTTTTGGGGGACATGGTTCAGACCCTGGGTCTGTGTTGGAGCAGACTGGCGTGTCTGGCTCAACAAGGCAGAGTTCTGAAGTCCCAACCTGCCAGGGAAAATGGGCTCAGAGGTAGTCTCAGCACATCAGGTGACAGTCCCAAGGGGGTCTCTGTGACCCAACCCGTCACACCCCTTTCACTAAAATGTCAAGTTTCATGAACCCCCTCCTAAAAATGAATATTTCAAGGGATTTTCTCCTTTACCTGAGTATAAATTATAAAAGCCGTGACCTTGGAAATATAAAATTTGTTTTTATGACATGCTTATTCCACACTATTTATTAATTATTTATAATTACAGTATTTTTATTAAATTATGAAAACGGCAACACTCATCCAAGATCTCACTTTCGTAGCTTGTATCACTTTGAATAAGCCTGTTATAAGACAAGGCTCCTATGTTTCATCAAGGAGTATCAGATGTGAAACAGCATGAAAGTATTTAAGAAGCCAACTCAAAGAGTTCCTCCTACACAAGCATTCAGGTCTTGAGCAGTCCAGGCAAACAACGCACGTTACAACAAAGCTTAAACTTGTTCTTCACAATAATTTTAAAAACAACACTAGCAGCCTATTTAATTTTAAAAATAGCAAAAAATATCCACCTCCCTTTCCATTTCTTATAAGGGAGTCTTGAAGTTTAAATCTCCTCAGTGTGATAGATATGCTTGCTTTGATCTGCTTAGCTCTTGGAAGTCCAGGGGCTCTGGGCTGCTGGCCCCGTACTGCCTGGTGTCCCTAGGGACAGCTCTGTCTGCCATTAGGGAATTTTTTCCCGAGAACCCCCTGTAACATTTCACGAACCCCCAGGCGTTCACAAATCCCAGTTTGGGAACCACTGGACTAGATGATCCTGATGCTCACTTCCGGCCTTAAAGTCTAGGAGCCTATTTCAGAACTAGTAATGAGCTATTTTGGAGCTAGAGAGAGCCCTGAAGAAATGTTAAGAGAACCCATCCATTTTTAAAAGAAGCAATTTTAATTCTTTAGAGCTCCTAGATATTTTGAAGTATTTCCTTGTAACTTTCCCCGAAATTCCATCTCTACCCTACCAGTGAACATGTGAATTTCTATTAGGCTGGGAGGTGGGGGGATTCCTTACTGAGGAGGTCAGTGGGAGTCTTTCCATTGATTTCAATGGATCAGGCCATAACAGAGAACGATACCCCACTTCAACAGGAAAACTCAACTCACCCTTACCTATGGCAGAAAAAAGGAGGCAGCTACTGAATTTGCTTCTCTCACGTACAGGTGTATTTTAGCCGACTCACTGCAGGAAGTGGTTGTGAATGCTGTGGGACACCCACCCCTTAGGGCCTAGATTCACAAATGTATTTAGGCACCAAACTCCCATTCAGAGGCCATGGAGCTGGGGACTACCTGGGCCATGGACTGATCACTTTTTGGCCGGGTCAAACCTGAGTGGCATTACAACCTCGTGTGCCAAGTTGCAATGCCACTCACTCAGATTTGGAGGGGGTGGGTGTAGGGGGAGGGCTGATGGGGGGGGGGGGGGGGATGCCTGAGAGGGGGAAGAGGAGGGTCAGGCGGGGGGGGAGAAAATCTATAGTGCCCCTCTTTAAATGGTGCTCTGCAGCCCCCAGTCCCATTTAAAGTCAAGGAAGTTAACTTTAAACACATGCTTAAGTTCCACTGACTTCAATGGTATTTAAGTCCACACTTAAACCCATGCTTAAGTGCTTTGCCAGATGGGGCCATATTGTGGTGAATTTTATTAAAAATTGCAAAGCAAATAAATATAAATAAATACTAAGGAAAAGTGATGAGTCAAACTATTGTATAAAGATCATCCAGATTACACAATAACAGAGTAAAATACACATCAGATAGAAATACAGAATAAATGAGTAGAGGCTACATTTGCAGTTGGTTAATTATTACGTGTGTGAAATGTAGGTATGGGAAAGTAGAGAAGGAGTGTTTTGGATGAAATATTTTGCTAAGCAGAACACCCACCCACATATTTTGGAATTTAATCACAATTATTGTTTATAGATCCACTAATTTTTAAAAAATAATATTTAGAGGCCAGACACAAAATTAAGCCAGATTTCCTCATTAATTTTGGCAAAGTTCTGCTTACAGTTTAAAGGAGTTTGGCTTATTTTCTTTGCCTGGCAATCTTAATTTCTTTGAAAAAGAGGACACAGGCCAAAGCTGGGCCCAGGAAAAGCATGGCCCCATATCAATCCTATTTTAAGTTTTCAGAGCAGAGAGAAGTCATGGAATATGGTGGATGTAAAAATGTAAGCACAATGACTTGCTCAGGACTTGGGAGATGGCTTGCTTTTTCATTACGCAACTTGGGCTGTATTTCTTTGTTTCTCTTTTTAACTTCAGCACCTTAAAAGACCCACTGACACCTCATGAAGAACTTTGAAAAGATTTTACATAACATTTTTATATATTAATCATTTCAATTTAAATTTGAAAAAAGGGAGACTTTTTTGAAGCTGGCATTTAAAGAAGCTCTGCACCCAAATCCCACTGAAATTCAATAAAAGTTGAGGGCCTGCTCTTTAGAAAACCCCACTCTGAATTTCCACGATGTACTTCAGAACTGTTAGGTGATACTCCTTTCTCACCAAGGTTTAACTAGTGTGGTGCACACCCTCATGTCCAGTATAGGATGACTACTATGTGAAAAAGTTCCTCCTTTTTCATTATATTTTTGTTGTCTGAGCAAATAGGAGATACCTTGTAGTCAGAATCTTTTCTGCATTATTGGATGGCATTTTCAGCAACTTTGACACAATGAATGTCCTGTGGTTTTCTTGTCTGACATCTTACTTAATGCTATTGAGTGTAACACATTTTCCCCTGTATAGATGTATGCAGCTATTATTGGGTCATGTCTCTTATCTGACCAACCATCATAATCAGGGTAGATACTTTTAGTTCTTCCTTAAATTTTTCCTCTCTTCCTTCATTTTTACCACCTAGAAATGGGCTTGTGAGATAGGCTATGTCCCTCCAGACAGATTCAGAGTGCTTCAATTGTTCCTTTAAATCACTCAGTGTGTGCTACATTGAAGGTAAGGTTGTTTGCAGAACAGAAGATTGCAATTTGTTCATCAAGTTCATGTCTCCCTTTCCGTTGTTTTCATGGTTTCATTGCAGACTGGTTGTTGCCATTTTTTGGATGTTGAAGATGAATGGACTGTTTCCAAATGAAAATGATATGGAAGAGCAACTAGATGGCCTGGAACAGGGATTTAAGTCATCATGGCTTGATTAGATGATGATTGAAAATATCTCACTAACAGCATACTAGTCATCAGACTTATCAGTATTCTGCTCCTTCCATTTCAATGGACAAGGCTTCATTCAATGGCACATTTGATCTTGAAGAACCCAAAGAAATCAATTTTCTACATAAATCCTTTGCATATCATTGCTTAAATACATTTCACTTCAGAGGAATTATCTACTTTCATTTCTCCAGACCCTTTGAGTTTGTCTCCTACCACTTCCTTCAGTGTCAGCTATGTTGGGTCTCAGGTTCACACACCGAGTGTCAGTGATCTGTAAATATTAATCACCCATTTGCAGTATTTATTAATCACACATTTGTGGTATTTATCATCAGCTTTTACAGAAAAGAAGGAGGTAAAAAAGCCTCCTAGTGAATTCAACATTCTGAAGATTGAAACCTAAACATAAGCTAGTCATCTTCAAATATAACCAGGATATCACATGTCCTACTCACTTTCTAGGGACGATTCCACAGTCTAGCCAATCAAGTCCTATTTATCACTTCATGACTCCACCCACTCTCCTCTCCAACTACCAATGACAGTTCATACCACCTACCAGCCACACCCTTCTCTCCAATCACCAGCGTCTCCAACCATTCCCCTTCCCCTCTAGGCTTCCAGAACCGTCTCATTTCCTCACAGGCCTGAAGGGAATAACAAGAACCTCAGTGGTCTCATCCTCTCCTGTTTAACTTTTCAGTTTTCATTCACAAACTGAAATCCTTGTTTCATTCACAAACTGAAATCCGAGCTGAATGTTTCTAGCCTCGGAAACTTTTCATCTCTTCGTTGAAGTTCATTGTGAATACTACAGAACAACTTGGGAACTAAAAATTGAACAGACCTGGAAAAATCCTAAAATATCTTTAAAAAAATACAAAATACGATGTTGTTTTCTGTTCTGGAAAAAAGAAAAAAAACAGGCAGAGGGCAAGAGGTCATTTCACAACCCTGATTGCAACTGTGAGTGAGCCATCCTAAAAGACAACCTGTTAAGTAAGAGCTGGGAGGTGGTGAAACACACTGGCTCTTACCCACAGTACAGAGAGGACAACCCTTCTTAGAAATCAGGAAAGCTGGCACTCACTCTTTCTTCCCTCCCTATTCATTTGAGGGGAAATCTTGATTTATAGATTGCAGGCTCATAGCCTTTTGCTGACCATCCTGTATGCAGGGACTAGCTTTACAGGTTTGCCCACTGCATCTCTACTGATTTTATTATAATTATTATTTTCTACCAGCTGTTTAATAGCAGTCTACACATTCTGCTGCAGCCCGAGCTCTGGGACCCTCCCACCTTGCAGGGTCCTACAGCCTGGTCTCCAACCCGAGTGTCTACACTGCAATTAAACAGCCCCATAGCCCTGCAAGCCTGAGTCAGCTGGCATGAGCCAGCCGTGGGTTTTTAATCACAGGATAGACTGAGGGGGCTAATGGAGTGACCCAGGAGCCTTTGGTTGGTTTTGAGGGACGGCGTGGCTTCCTCCTATATTGTTCACATGGAGCAAAGCAGGCTTTGAGTGGCCCTGTTATTTTCACCGGCAGGGTGTGGGGAGAGGAACAGCACCTCAGGCTGCTAGGCATCATGCCCGACCCCACCAGATGTTAAACATGCAGTGGCTCTGCTCCCATCTCCAGAACGCACTGCAGCTCCTAGGCCACAGACAGCTGGGTGGCTGAGGGCCTTCTGGGAACCCTGAGGAGATCCGGGACGGGACAGCAGCGAAGAAGCCCTGCAATGGTACAGCCAATAGTAAACGATTTGAGGGGAGAAGGCATTTACTGTAACTTTGGGGGGTGGGGGGAGAGCAGCATACATTGCATTTTTGGGGGGAGGGGGAGCATTTTAACCTTTTCGTAAAAATTTTAGATGACTTCTTCCACAACCACCTCTGGTGGAACAGGGCTACTGCGCTGCGTGGTACATTCCTATACATGTCTGAGGTCCCCATTTCTGCCAGCCTCAAATGTTCAAAATCAATGAGTCAGCTGCCTGCCTCCCCCCGCCCTCATGACATTTTAAGTAGTAATACATTGTTGTTTGCTTCTAGTTCCAGAGCCTTTAGGATGCCAGCAGGCAGGGAGGCAGGGGCAGGGAGTGAGTGGAATTTTGATTCCAGGGCTTAATTGGTAATGAAAGAGGTGCCAGGGCTCAGGCAATGTTTTTACTTTCATAACTGACGCAGCAAGCCCAGGGGTGCCAGGGCTGTGAGCTGCCAAGCCTAGAGGTGCCGGGACTCAGCCCTGGCAAGCCCTGGAACAAATTAAGTACTGCTTGACTCCATCTTTCCAGTCCATTAGCCAGTGGAGCTGAGCGGCTGTAAAAGGGGATGCAGATTACATCCCACTGGAACAAGGTGGGAGAACTGGGAAATGAACTCTCAGTGCCCCAACTCATTCCTTGCCCTCTCTGTGCCACCCCTGTGATAAATCACAAACTAGCCCTTTAACTTTCCAAGGCTGCAGCGTGGAGAGCAATCCCATTTCCAGGGGAGCTTTCACAAAACAGAGGGCATGGTCAGGGGCGTGCACAAGGGGGGAAGCAGGGGCACACATCCCAATAATCAGTGCAGGCACAGAGCTCCTCCGGCCCTAGGGCTGTGGAGGAGGCACAGAACGTGCCCCTCCAAAAGCAGTGAGATTTAAATTCCTGCACACGCCCCTGGGCATGGTAAATAGCAGAGAGAGGTATATGAAAGTGTACACCAAGGAACCCCATTCAAGTCAACTCCGTAAAGAAAATTAAGGCTTCTGCTGCCTTAAGGAGAAATCTGTGGCTGGTTAGTGTGAAGCACTATTGATTTCTGAAAAAGGAATAAAATAAACTTCCCTTACAAAAATAAATTAAGTTGTGTTGAAATACTGAGTTCCTTTTCCTACTTGATTTTCACTCGGGAATGGTCTGTCCTGACAGCTCACCGTGATGTTAACTTTGAGAACTACATTAAAACAATCCGACTGCTTCAGGGAAGAGAGGTTACTATCGGGCAAATTCCTGCTGAGGCTGCAGGACTGTTACTCCCATGTGACTATTGCTGGCATGGGAACAAACATAAGGTCTGACATTCGGAAGGACTCTGTGTACTTCTTTTTGCTATTTTCTTTAAAGTGCACAGAGCCAGAAGTGCAGTGGATAGGCATAAAGAGTAGACATCTTGAAAGACTGAATGACTGAGATCTGAAACTATTTTGTCTCCAAGAAAATACCAACAAGCATGGCTTAGAACTGGCACACTTAAAAAAACCATGATTATTATCTAGGTATTACATGGCACTTATCACCTGGCAGTCACTCATGGGTGGTGGCTTGAGAACACACTGTGAGGTAAGGGATATTATTCATGCTCTTTTTCCCTCCTTAAGGGCTTCATACTTTCAGCCTAATTAAGTGCAGACGGGAGCCTGGTGGATCAAGGTGCAACGAAATTATGCCCTTCTCATAATGAGAGAGCAAGCACATGATCTAACAATTCATTAAGCAAGTATATTCCCAACTACACAGCCACCACAAACTAGAGTCCTGAGCCACAGATTAGCAAAGGCTGAGATCCTCAGTCCCTGGGTTGGAGCCTTAGTGACACAGGCCCAGATCTTCAAAGGTATTTAGGCACCCAACTCCCATTGATAGAGGTGCCTAAATGCCTTTGAGAATGTGGGCCACAGTCCATTGGCGCATGAACTTTGGAGGTCCAGTGCACATCCTGAAGCTGCAGCTGGGCCCTTCCAGTGAGAGCCCGACATCTTGAGGCACCAGACTGGTCTGCTAGACCTGTGATCAGCGCTATAAAGCAGAACAGGTAGTTAGACTACTCCTTGCTCATGCCTGGCGTTCCTCCATACGGGATTCTGAGCCTTCTAGACTGCTAGGCTAATGGGAGAGCCAGGGCCGGCTCCAGGCACCAGCTTAACAAGCAGGTGCTTGGGGCGGCCAAGGGAGAGGGGCGGCACCTGCGGCAATTCGGGGGCGGCAGGTCCCTCACTCCCTCTAGGAGCGAAGGACCTGCCGCCGAACTGCCGCCGCCGATCGCGGCTTTCCCCCCCCCCCCCCCTAATTTCCGCCGCCGGTCGCGATTGTGATCGCGGCTTTTTTTTTTTTTTTTGCTTGGGGCGGCAGAAATGCTGGAGCCGGCCCTGGGTAGAGCTCACTGACACCAACCCTGTGGGGGATGGCTTTCCCAGCCTTTCCCTGGCCCATGTGGGGCGCTCAGCTTCTAACTCCGGCCAAGGTGGGGAGAGCAGGGGCTGCTCACTCATGTGCCCAAGTGGGTAGGGATGGGGCACAGAGAGGAGGGGAGCCCAGGCTCTAAAGCTAAATTGGTCTCATCATCCCGGGATGGGGATATGAGAGACAGATGCTTTCTAAGGGCTTTGGAATGCCTCGGTAGTCACAGCAATGTGACGTAAAATGAAGATCCTGAGGTTTCACGGCTTGCGCCTGAGTGGGAGGACTTTGCCAGCGTGTCTGTCTGCGTCAGGCTTGGAGAGGATGCCATGAGAAATGTCAATTGCTCCTGAGGCAAATCCAACTTTGCATGAAAGCCTGGAAATAGCTGGCAAAGAAGAAGTGGGTTGTAGCCCACGAAAGCTTATGCTCTAATAAATTTGTTAGTCTCTAAGGTGCCACAAGTACTCCTGTTATTTTTTAAAGAAAAAAAAAATACTTCCAGAGCCAAATGATAGGTGCTGTAACGGGAAAGGAGCCACCAACTTTGGGGGCTAGATTATAGAGTTGCCAATAGTCCCGAGTAAAGGCCAGTATATAGCTATGCTAGCCCAGCCGCAGGTCAGGGACTGAACTGTGCCCTGGCTCCCGAGGGGCAGTAATCTGTACCAAAGCTTTTCCCAGGTGCAGATTGCTGCCGGTGACCGGACATATCCGATGCATGCACAGACAGCTTGGAGACGCACTGCTTGTAAACCCCAGGGTGACAGCATTCCCCCCTCACCGTCACAGCATTGCTCAGCACCTTGCTGACAATGACAGCACAGAGTTCCTCAGCCCTGTGTACCCAGGATGGGAGGGGGAGGAGATTTCTCATGGCTCTGGCTCACAAAGCCTGGTTCGCTCTCTCTACCCCCCTTCCACTTCCTTCCTTCTACTCCCTGCCTCACGGGCTAATTAGTGCTTCCATGCTGCCCAGGCCCTTCTAATCTGCCCACTAGGCCCAGCTTTGTCCCACAGCTATTTAGTTGGCCATACAGAGTGCTGGTACAGCTGCTGATGCCCGGCATCCTGGCCCCGTAGCTAATGCATTGTGTGGGTGAGGAGTCAAGGCTGCCCCCACTCCTCACCCACCTGTGCGGGATGGAGAGTGGCAGCCCTGCAGAGAGCACTCTCTCCTGGATTGTGACTCATGATATGGGTAGCCGGATAAGAGGGCACCCAACACCCCCCCTCTCCCCTGAACGGGCACGCAGGCCAAGCCGCAGTCTTGTCCATAATTAGCAACTATAGTGTGGAGTGCTGCTTGCTGCTATCCCAGAGGGGGCACGTTAGTGCAAGCACATACCAGCAAATGCTGGCAGGGGTGCAAAGGCTACACCCACGTGGGGGGGGGGCAGCCAGAGGCACCGCTTAGTGTGCTCCCCCTAAGGCCCTTGGAGACATCACCTGGGTACTTCAGCTACTCCCTGCAAGCGTTCCAGAGAGGCTGCATTTGCAGAAGCCAGAGAAAGCTGTCATAGAGCAAGTCAGAGAAAAGCTGCATGTTACTACATGGTTAACAGGGTTAAGGGAGCTGCCTGGGGAGGGAATTGCACCACCTCCTCCTGCAGGGTGAGTTAGATTTCTAATGTACTCATTAGCCTTTCAGCCAGTGCTGCGCTTTGAGAGTTATACGCTGCAGGGACCCAATTCTGGCCCCTGCCAATCAGGAGTCACTCCACTGAAATCAATGGAGTTCCAGCTAGGGTCAATAAGAGGAGAACCAGGCACCCTCATACCAGATCCACAAATGCCTCAGGGGAACCAAACAGTGGAAGTGAATAGGAATATGTCTCAGACGACATTAGGGATGAGAGACTTGGGCTGTATATGCACGTCATAAAAGCCACCGTGATGACCTCCAACAAGCTGCTGCTTGTTCAAGTCATCTGGTCAAAGGTCCCTGGGTTCAGAGCAGTCCCGATGATTACTACTGTTACGTGTGTGACTGTGTACAAAAGAGGAGCGTGGGCACTTTGTTTTCTTTTTGCTCTCTCATACGTTTCTCTTGGTGAGTTTTCGGATGTTTTTCCTTCCAATGGGTAAGGTGGTAAACGAGAAATTACTGCCTCTGGCAAAACTAATATAAGAGCTGACAAGGAGAGAAAGCGGTGGCTTATATGTCCTTTTCTGTCTGGCTCCAGCAACCACATTCTGAACTAATGTTTTCTCAGTGCAGTGATGCTATGGCAGATGAGTGACCATATCAGCAAATATTTGCTTTGCTGATTGCAGGATCCTGGAACTGATTTGCAACAGAAGGCCAAGTAGGAGCAATGGTGATCTGCGAGAAAAACAGACAGATTGCTTTGTCAGCCATCTGCTTTAGACTCAGACAGTCCCTTTCTTATCGTTTCTATCTCATTAGACGCTGACCTGGATCACTATTTGTCCATAACGGTTGTTGCCTCTTTCCCACTGTGTCAGATGCTGCACCATTATTTCATTCCTCCCTGACCTCAGGCTGCCCTCTCTCATTGGCTGCGATTTCAAGACATCTATGAAATGGGTGAAGACTCGGTTCGTTGTCTGAACACGGCCTGTGAGCAGAGCGAACCGCAGCGTCACAGCCTCTCTGAGCAGAAGCCCGGAAGAATGCGAGGGCGACTGGTGGTTTGTACCCCACCCACCTCAGAGGTTTGGCTGCGAGAGGTCACTAATCCTTCGGACAGTTCGGAGCAGAGAAGCTGGGAGATGGAGGCCGCCTGCGTCGCTCCCGATCTGCAGATTCCAGCCCGTAAAATCGGTTCGCGGGCCAGTGGCACTGAGACAGCAAAGGGGGAAAGAGTCAGCGACGCCTTGACGCTTTTCTATTGCCAATCTAATCACTGTGGCAGGTGCTCAAAGCTCTGAGGGCCAGATTGTGAGGCCCTTCCTTCTTACTCCAGGGGCACGCTCCTTGACCTGAATGGGGCTAGCTGTGGTGCGGTGCCGCTTGCTGGCAGTTCGGCTCCGAATCAAACAGAGGCTGACAGCACACTCAGGGGTAGTCTGTAGTCCCCTCTCCCCACCCTCCACTCAGTCTTCAGCACGTTTTCCCTTGGCTGCTGGTCCCATCACACAGAGAGCAGCCCTGGAAACAGGAGCCCTCCGTGGCTGCCAGCAGGGGTAGTTTCCATGCCAAATGCGGACGAGGGATGGCTGGTGTTAACCCAGCTCGCTGCGCCCTCCCAAGCATGCCCACACAGACCTCCCAGAGACCTGGGTCCGTGGGGAGGGGACAGAAGGACCCATGGGGAAAGGTGAGGCTCTTGCCAAGTGACGCTAATGCCCCCAAAGCGCTTTCCATGCAGCAGGGGCGGGCTGTGCCAGCTTTCTGTCTGTCAGAATGGGTTGAAATGCGTCCCTCCCGCACCCAGGCAGAGCGATTTGAACAGCACCGTCAGTCAGAGTTCCCGCTAGCGGAGCAGAGGCACAAGTTCCCTAGTCCGGCCAGAGCCGTGGTTCGGCACGGCTGACAGCAGCGCACGGGACGAGGCACAAGCGCTAACGGCCGGGCGGGGCGGCACGTGGAGCGGGGACGCCGTTGGAGTCCCTCAGCAGCGGCGGTACAAAGTAATACCTCTCGGCAAAAGGAGAAACAGAACATGATCCTTCAATTAGCACAATCCACATACTGTACTGATTATTAATAGCACAGCTGAGATCATGACATCATTGCATTAGGCACTGTACAGACACAGGGAGAGGCAGGCCCTCCCACAAAGCGTTTACCATCTAAATAGCCAGAGGCTGGGAGTGGAAACAGAGGCACGCAGAGGTGAAGTGACTTGCCTAGGGTCACACAGCAGGTCAGTGGCATGAACAGAACCCAGGTATGCCAGGGACCAGTCCAGTCCAGTATCCACTAGCCAAGTGTCAAGTGTCAATGTATAAAGAGGTGTATGCTACTATGTAAAGGCTGGAATACTATAAAATGCCTCTTATTTACTCACTTCTCCCTCAGATTCCTAACTCCGATGGAAAGCTCTGACAGCAGAAGGTCTGTCATTCCTGCTGACAAGCACGAATGTTGCCTGTCTCAGGAATAGGTGTCAAGAAATCTCGACTCCCTAAACCAAAGGATTAAAATTGTCTGTAAAAACGCACATGCACAAATACAGTGGGGACACTGAGCACACTAATAGACTAGGTAGGGGGACCTAGAGGGCAATCAATACAAGAATGGGAGGAGAAGGAATATTCCTAAAGGAATTTAACGTTGTGACAGACTGGTTTACACAAAAACTGGGATTTAAAGAGCCCAAGGGAGTTAGGTGCCAAAATCCCATTTAGTGCCTTTGAAAATTTCAGCCTTTTTTTAAAGCAAGTTAAACTTCAGAGTCTTCCCCCATGTGAAAATACCTGAAGTATAATAACTTCCATTCACATAGTGCTTTTCACACACCTCCCCAAATATAGCACTTTAAAAATATGGGTAAACGTTATGGGGAAACTGAGGCAAAAAGAGATGAAGGGTAACATTGTCAAAAGTGCTGAAAGCACTTCACTGCTTTCAAAGATTTCACTCTTAGTAACTTGCCCAGGGCCAAACAACATATCCAGGGCAGATCTGGGACTAGAATGCTATTGTGTTTGTATGATAAAGAAATGTTAATACATACACAGTATAGAGAAAAAGAGACCCACCAAAAAGAGAACTTCTGTTTCAGAACTTAAACAAAAAAGTCAGTGGAAAATGTGAGACTTCACAGGAAGCTCTTGAAGGATGATATTCAGGAATCCCTGGGAATGAAATAAGTAATGTTTTCCAATTCCAGACAACTTATGACATTAAATATTAAATGCTAAGATCATAATTTAAAATAAATTTATAAAAGTTAGCAACATTATAAATGTTTAGCTAATCGTTCTAGGTCTGCCTCTTGAAGTAAAGTGTCTGCTAGTTCTATATTGCCACTACTGGCATGGCAGAGTCTTTTGTAGTACTTCTTTATTCCCACCACTGGACAAAAAAGAGAATGAATAGGAGTGGGGAAGGCAGGGTTCAGAAACATTCAGCACTGGCCTAACTCTGCTCCCATTGAAGCCAATGGTAAAACTCCCATTGACTTCAAACTATGATCTCCATATATACCGTTGCTGTACAAAATTGTGCTATATCTGCAGGAAAAATTGGGATATCAGCTATGATTCACTGAAAAGGATGGCTCTGGGAGCTTTCAACACATCACTCTACTAGAAGATCCAGCCGCATGTAGAGCCCAGATGACCTTTCAGTCTGTTTATCAAAGTGCTTCCAGCTCCCTTGTCAAGGCAGGTGAAACAATAATAGATATGAAAGTGAAGACAGCTCAGCTGCACCCAGAACACTTTGTTACATTAAAAACACTCTCAAAAGGTCAACATGGACCTGATGGCTCTTGTTAACTCTTATTTGTTGTGGCTGTGAGTGCAGAACAGTGATAACCAATTCATGAATTAAGATAAGACGTTACAGTAACACCAGAACCTGCCCCATCCAATCTGGGTTTTGGTGAATCAGTTCTAAGTGGTATTTAATTCCCTTACATAGAAAAGGAAAATATAAGGCAAGGTTGATCCTGACAATGAAAAGAGGATGAGAAAGCTGGTTAAGACCCTGGTCTGGGCCTTATGAGATCTAGGTTCAGCTTTCTGCTCTGCTACAGACACTCCTTATGACCTTGGGCAAACCTTTGAATTTCTCTGTGCCTCAGGAAAAACAGGGTCAAATCTTGCCCCACTGGAGTGTGGTGAGGGTAAATTAATTCCTGGGAGGTGCTCAGATGTAATGACAACAGGGGCAATATAAAATCTAGCTAGAGAGAAAAGCCAAATACTGTGATTCTAAGCACAAAAAGGCCTCAGAAAAAAATGAATGCAAAATTATAACATCGGGCCAACTTCTTAGCTGATGTAAATGGTGTAGCTCCACTAACTTCAGTGGTGCACTGTCTAGTTACACCAGGTGAGGATCTGGCCCACTCTTTTCCTCTTGCTCAATACTATTACCTCTATAGAATATATTTCATACTAGGCCAATTTACTGTTAAATTAGACAGTGAAGATCTTAAGAGATAATAATATTTGCAACAAAGCCCACCCCTGTCTTACTCTAATACATCAAATTTATATTGTACATGCCAAAGAAATCCTTCCTGTCTGGAGTACTCTAGTATTGTGAGCCTATGCACAAAATTAGGATGTTGCTAAGAAACCTGTTACTTTAGCAACATTATCCCTAGAATGATGGGAAAATGGCTAATTGTGAGAAACAAACATGTTTCAGTCTATTGTATGTGGTTGAATTATTACTGTTGGATTGATCGGTTAGACTAATCGTGGAAAATACTTAATATTTCATATTGTTTCACTGTATTTGTCTACTTCTCCATGATTTCTTCCATGCTCCCCCTTATACATGAGAAAAGCTCCCCATCAAAGTAGCCACTTTATGTTTTAAATCCATCCTTAAAGCCTACTTCTGCCTTGACTTCTGTCTGGTATTTGTTAGGCAAGTGGTGAATTCTGATTTCTGCTTTTATGTGAAATATGTTTTTGCATTACATCCTTCTGCTAACATTCCACCTCTGTTTCTCTATTTTTTCCTCCTGTTGCATTCTGTCTAAAACCTATATTGTGATCTCTCTGGGGCAGGGGCTGTCATCTTTGTTACTTGTTTGTACAGCACCTACCACAATGGGGCTCAGATCCTTAGTTTGGGTTCCTACATGCTACCCTAATAAACAGTTATTTATCGTTATTGCCCCTTCTTTCAATGCCAGAGCTCTGTTATGACGTCAGCGATGCTTGTGTCCAGGGCCTTTGCAAGTAACCTCCCAGTGTGGGAGAAATCAGTGAGGTGGGGTCTAAGTATGCTCTAAGTTTAACTTGTTTTACTTACATGTGTTCACTAGACCTGGAGAGAAGGGCAATCCCTTCTCTCAGGAACCTCAGTGCAACACCAATGGTGGGTCCCAGCAGGGAGCAACTCTGCCTCAAGAACTGACTCCAATCAGAGCCCAAGGCAGAGAGCAAACCCTCCTGTTGCTTGCACAACTCCCTTTCAAGGACCACTGCCTCTACCAGAATACATCAAAACTCACAACACAGCATGTCTTCCCTAGGCTCAACATTTGCTGGCATGCCACGAATTTGGAAGATGCTGTAGCAGCACCACCTGGCAATGCCTGTCATAATGTATTGAATGCCTGTCATAACTAAATGATTTTTTTTTTTGCATCGGTCTTCACTGCAGAGGATGTGAGGGAGATTCCCACATCTGAGCCATTCTTTTTAGGTGACAGATCTGAGGAATTATCCCAGATTGAGGTGTCAAGAGAGGAGGTTTTGGAACAAATTGATAAACTAAACAGTAATAAGTCACCAGGACCAGATGGTATTCACCTAAGAGTTCTGAAGGAACTCAAATGTGATATTGCAGAACTACTAACTGTGGTAGGTAACCTATCATTTAAATCAGCTTCTGTACCAGATGATTGGAGGATAGCTAATGTGACACCAGTTGTTTTTAAAAGGCCCCAGAGGTGATCCTGGCAATTACAGGCCAGTGAGCCTAACTTGAGTACCGGGCAAATTGGTTGAAACGATCATAAATAATAGAATTCTCAGACACAGATGAACACTATTTGTTGGGAGAAGAGTCAACATGGCTTTTGTAAAGGAAATCATGCCTCACCAATCTACTAGAATTCCTTGAGGGGGACAACAAACGTGAACAAGGGTGATCCGGTGGATATAGTGTACTTGGACTTTCAGAAAGCCTTTGATGATGTCCCTCACCAAAAGCTCTTAAGCAAAGTAAGCAATCATGGGATAAGAGGGAAGGTCTTCTCATGGATCAGTAACTGGTTAAAAGATAGGAAACAAAGGACAAGAATAAACGGTCAGTTTTAAGAGAGAGGTAAATAGTGGAGTCCCCCAGGGGTCTGTACTGGGACCAGTCCTATTCAACATATTCATACATGATCTGGAAAAAGGGGTACACATTGAGATGGCAAAATTTGCAGATGATACAAAACTATCCAAGATCGTTAAGTCCAAAGCAGACTGTGAAGAGTTACAAAAGGGATCTCACAAAATTAGGTGACAGGGCAACAAAATGCAGATGAAATTCAATTTTGATAAATGCAAAGTAATCCACATTGGAAAACATAATAGCAGCTACACATAGAAAATGATGGGATCTAAATTAGCTGTTACCTCTCAAGAAAGAGATCTTGGCTTTATTATGGATAGTACTCTGAAAATATCCACTCTATGGGTAGTGAAAGTAAAAAAAATCTTACAATGTTAGGAACCATTAGGAAAAGGATAGATAACAAGACAGAAAATATCAAAATGCCACTATATAAATCCATGGTACACCCACACCTTGAATACTGTGTGCAGTATACCCCATCTCAAAAAAATGTATTAGAATTGGAAAAAATACAGAGAAAGGCAACACAAATGATTAGGGGTATGGAACAACTTCCATATGAGGAGAGATTCCATATGACGTGGATATTTGCTCTTCGAAAAGAGATGACTTTGGGGGGATATGATAGAGGTCTATAAATCATGAATGGTGGGGAGAAAGTGAATAAGGAAGTGTTTATTTACTACTTCACATACCACAAGAACCAAGGGTCATCCAATGAAATTAATAGGCAGCAGATTTAAAACAAAACAAAATGAAGTATTACTTCACACAACACACAGTCAACCTGTGGAACTCATTGCCAGGGAATGTTGTGAAGGCTAAAACTATAACTGGGTTCAAAAAAGGATAGGAGAATAGCTCCATCAATGGCTATTAGCCAAGATGGTCAGGGATGCAACCCCATGCTCTGAGTGTCCCTAGTCTCGGACAGCTATTAGTGGACAACAGGGGATGGATCCCTTAACGATTGCCTGTTCATTCCCTTTGAAGCATCTGCATTGGTCACTGTTGGAAGACAGGATACTGAGCTACATGGACCATTGGTCTGACCCAGTGTGGCCGTTCTCATGTTCTTATTATTATATTTACATAAAAAAAGATACCTATACAAGAGCTCCAGGAGCCTTGACATAACAAGAGGGGAGTGAGGACTGAGCTGTGCGGATTTCACAAGTGTGTGAGAGCCTGTGTATGAAAAGGAACTGCCTGTTCGAAGTGCCACAGAGTTCGAAGCTTTCCGAACGCGGCAAGAGCCCCAAACTGGGCAGGACTCGGAGGACATATATCTGAAGACTCTCCAGTGAGTAATGTGAGAGTGTCAAGGGAGACTGAATCAGCAGGAAGTGGGATGATGGGGGGCTGGGGAAAGGATGAGATTTGCTGGACAGTAAACAAAACAAAGCGAAAAACAAGTACTGTAGAACTTCAGACTTACGAACACCTCAGGAATGGAGCTTGTTCGTAACTCTGAACAAAACAATTACGGTTGTTCTTTCAAAAAAGTTTACAACTGAACTTAATACAGCTTTGAAACTTTACTATGCAGAAGAAAAATGCTGCTTTTAACCATCTTAACTGAAATGAAACAAGCACAGACACAGTTTCCTTACCTTGACAAATCTTTTTTTTTAACCTTCACCCCTTGTTTTAGTAGTTTACATTTAACACAGTACTGTACTGGATTTACTTTTCCCCCCTTCATCTCTGCTGCTGCCTGATTGTGCACTTCCGATTCTAAATGAGGTGTGTGGTTGACCGGTCAGTTCATAACTCTGGTGTTCGTAACTCTGAGGTTCTACTGTATCCTGCTCTCCAACAAAGCACATATGACCATGGAATAGCTTGCTTGGACATTTCCCAGAATTTTGGAGGTTTCCATTCTTAGACAATGACTTAACAAAAATTAGGTGAGGTGTTTTTGTTTTTAAGTTACAAAACTTAAGCATTGGGTCTTAACTACTTCCCAGGGTACCTCTTATTTACTGCAAACAATCATTTGAAATTGAATCAGCCTCTCCCCCCACCCCCTTTTCCAAGCACTATAAAAACGAATGATTAAAAGCATGTTGTAACAAGCTGTGCTGACGTCCTAGCTGACAAAGCTTGGTCCAGTCAGGTTTCTGCCGCCTGAGAAAGGAGAGACTGGAGAATCCTGAGGGATACTTCAGTTCAGCCCCCTCACTTAGTGCAAATGAGGTTTGGGTTCCTCTCCCAGCGTGTGCTGCAGAAGCCCCTTGGAGGCTGACTTATTGCTTCTCAGCCCCTTCTTCCACACTGTGGAATGATTCCCTCTTGCGGGCACATCCCACCTGCTTCTGGGCAATGGCAGTACCTTCTGGGCCGCCGGCCTCAGGCTTTGAGCAAGAGGCATGTGTCTAGCAGATAGAGGTTACTTGGCTACAGGAACCTTTTCCTCTGATTTCATTGATGCCACAAAAGCCACACTCTTACCCGTAGCCCTGGGGCCATTTTGGAAGCAGTAGATGGCCACAAGGGAAGGCGCACTGAAGGCTTCTTGTTTGGCAGCCATTACTTTGGCCTTGGCAGTAGCTCCTCTTATAATACAATCCCCAGGCAAGGTGTTTTTTACACCTCACCCCAAATCCCTGTGTCACCTTTTCATCTCAAAGTGAGAACCAGGCTGTTTAAGAAAGTCCAGCATGCTATTTTGGGAGAAACATGGAGAGGTCAAGCCAGCTCATCTCACAAACTCAAGACCAGGTCCTCAGCTGGTTAAATTGACGGAACTGTGTTAGAGTCAACAGGGGAGCGCAGCCCCTGCGGCTTGTTCTCACCAGCCGAATGGGTGGCTATAAGAGCATGCATCCAGTCCAGTTATGAACTACTGATATTCCTGTGGCTGAACGCCTCTCAGAAAGGGTGTAACGGTAGCCTCTAAGGCCTATTTCTGCACTACACCAGTATCTGGAATCCGTAGGGACGTTTAGTGGCGCTCCCCCTCACAAAGAAACCCTTACATTAGAAAGCAAGGAAACATCTTAAAAGAGAGAGAAAGAGAGAGAGAGCAGATGCAATGGCACAAAGGAGCCAGTAAGCTCAGAATACACACAGCCTATGAAACAATCCCCCCCGCCCCACCGTCCCCACCCTGTTTGTCCTACAGAAAGTCAGCCAGCGAGTCAGCTTTTCTTTTTTCAGTCTTTTCCCCATAAGCCCCCGCGGGGAGTGTTCTCTGCTACGAGGTCGCAGAGCAAAGAGTGCCCTTGATTCACTGCATTTCTAAAAGCAAGCCACATTTGCAGCTCCAGATTTGCTGTGTCGATATTCAGCCTTCATTCTGAATGCAAGCTTTCCAATCCTACACCCAGCTCACTTGCTGATATGACTCAGCCGCCATCCTGCTTCCAGGGAGAGGATTTTGCACTGAAGGGGTCCCTCAGAAAAAAACAATTCCTCCGGATGCGGAATCAATGGCACTGCATGCAGGGGCAGCAGCTTCCGGCCCTATGCATTGAGGTGCAGGATGGGGACCTTGCAAGGACAGAGAGCAATCATTCATTCATCGATAATTTGCCACTTTGGTATGGGTTTTGTAAAGCACCTAAGGTATAGATGAGGCATAATAAATGCCATGAGCTTGGTTCTCATTGACAATGTACAGGGGCCCTGAAATGTGTCTACATTTAATTCCTCTATGCATACATTTACACTCTCTTCAAGGGTCCTGTCCAGAGTGGGGTAAAGGGGCCTTAGCATCAACAACAATCAGACCTCACATCTTTTCCTCTTTTGAAATAAAGACCTGCATGTATATTTAATCCCAGGAATGCAAGGGAAGACATTCATGGTTTTTTTACAAGAGTTTTCTAGTCTTCGCTGTCAAGTTTCTCCTAACATAACCTTTTCCTGTGCTGGGCAGTGCAGAGGCATGCCCAGTCACCGCTAATGTTGAATTGCAGCAAGGAGCTGTGGGAATGCAAAGTTAAGGCCCACCAGCGCTTCCTCCAAAGAGGCACATGTTCAGAAGGGTGAAAAACTGGCACCCAAAACTGGAAAAAATAAGAAGCAAAATGGACAGGTTTTATTATTGAAATGCAAACGCCCAGTCTCACAACACGCCTTTGTACAGTGCTGTTTTCCGAGCAGAGCAGAGACCCCATTTACTATCATTTCACGACCAAGAAACTAGATTAATATTTGGCTCTAAGAGTGCTGATTTGGATAGATGTCAGTGCCTATTAAAGAACAGTGGAGGATTCTTATTTTAAACTACAATTTTTCAATAATTTGATCTCTTCTCTCTCATTCGCTCAAATCTACGGTGGCCTCGTGTCCGGTTTTCGACAAGAAAGTCCAGTCAAAAAGGGGGCCTGACAGTGTCTGGTCAGATTTAGTGACCGGACACCCAAAGTCCAGGTGGAGGAGGCAGAGAGGCGCTGGGTCATCATCACTTGCACCAGCCCCTAGTCAGCCTCCTACCTGTGCTGGGCGGCTGCAGCTCCAGCCCCGGCTCCGCAGGCAAGTCCCTCCTGAGCTGGGCAGGGGCAGTGGGGGTGGAGGGAGAAGGGAAAAAGCAGTGAGTGACAGGAGGCGGGGGAAGAGGTGGGGTTGGGGCGGGGAGGTTCCGGCACTCCTGCTGGAGTGTCCGTTTTTGAAATATTACAAAGTTGGCAACCCTAAAAATCCAGTGTATTAATTCTGATTTAAAACAAGTCCAGGAAGATATCTGAAGAATGTCTAGTGAAATCTTAATGGTTCCGCCCCTCACCAACCCAACTTCCAATCCAGACAATGCTGACCCTTACATTTCCTCAACATCAAGAATTTTCAGAAATAAAGAGAGCAGATTTTTCTTTTTATTATATGGATTTTAACATTAACACTTCAGTAACTTTTTTGTCAACAGTAGTAGTTTTGATTGTCCTGGCCACCAAGGCTGGGATTTTTCAAAGGCGTCTAAAGCAGTTAAGTGCCACAAATCTCACCCTGAATAGATATAATCTCTAATTACTTCTTGACCAGAAGCAAAAGAGAAATATAATTTGGTTCCTATGCTGCATTCGGATAGTTCCATTCCCCAAACTGTAATTCCCCCTAGATAGTAGAACACCCAGGTCACACTTTAAAACAAAATCTGATTTTGTTGCATTTATTGTTCAAAGATTGAAAAAAATCAACGTTTCCTGATCTTTTTTATTCTCTCGTGAATCTCACTGCATCTCACTTCTGCTTAATTCAAACCCTAATAAGTGGAAATTAACCAGGGCCAGGGCCCCGTTGTGCTAGGCACAGTATAAACACACAGTAAGAGAGTCCCTACCCCAAAGTGCTCACAATCTACAAAGATAAGACAGACAAAAGGTGTTAAGAGAAACAGTTGCACAATGAAGGGGAGTGAGTTGGTCAAGGTTACACAGTAGGTCAGTGGCAGAGGTAGGAACAAAATCCATGTCCCCTGAGCCATGCCTTATCCACTGGACCACACTGCCTCTGAAGAATTATAGCGCTAATGTGTGAGCTAAGCAATATCTAGGTTTTGACCACATGCAGTTTACACTCAATTATCTCTAATTTATCTCCAGATTAAGTTATCTTCCATTATGATTTTCATTTTGCAGACAAATCCAAACAAGCCTTGCCTTTTATCTGGGCTATGCTCACAGATTCTTCTTTGCTTCCAAGAAGAAAAACATTTTAATTTGAATATCCCATCAGAGAGAGAAAAAAAAAAGCTTTTAAGTATGTGAAAAACTAATGAAAAATTATGCTAATTTAAGAATCACACAATCTGATTCAGTAATATAAGGGATATTAACTCTTTAGAAATGTTTGATTCAAAATGCATGTTAGAGTAGTACAAAATCCTGTTGTGTTGGCAGGGTGTCTCTTGCTTGACACATAGAATCAAAGTCCTGTTCTCTTGAGTAACTGACAATGCAATAGCACTTTCTGTAAGAGGAAGGTTTGTTAGTCTGAGAGTCTTGCCAGGAGGAATAGGTAGTAGTAGTGCAGTAGTAAATGTAGTGGGTGCACAAGTTTACTAGGAGATTTATAGATTCATAAGGTGGCTACATGGCAGCTGGGAGTGTGCTGCCCAGCTGCTTGGGGAGACAGACACATAGCAGCTCTGGTCACCCAGCTATTCTTGTATTATGCTCTAGCTCAGCAGTTCTCAACCGGGGATCCCCCAGCCCTTTCAGGGAGACCGTGGAGCCCCACGGCTGAAACCCGGTGCCCCAAACCCCAGCACTGAAGCCGACAGCTCCCCCCCCAAGCCGGGAGTGGTGCGGGGCTGAAGCCGGGAGCCCCGGCGCCCCCCCTGAAGCTGGGAGCTGCACTGGGAGCCCCCCGTCCCTGCCCACACACAGCCCCTAGCTACCCCTCCCTGCACCCTGAGCTACCCCCTCCCTGCACCCTGAGCTACCCCCTGCCCATACACAGCCCTTAGTTATCCCCTGCCTGCACCCAGAGCTACCCCCTGCCTGCACACCGCCCCTAGCTACCCCTCTCTGCACCCTGAGCTACCCCCTGCCTGCACCCTGAGCTACCCCCTGCCTGTAAACAGCCCCTAGTTACCCCTCCCTGCACCCTGATCTACCCCCTGCCTGCACCCTGAGCTACCCCCTGCCTGTACACAGCCCCCAGCTACCCCTCCCTGCACCCTGAGCTATCCCCTGCCTGTACACTGCCCCTAGTTACCCCTCCCTGCACCCTGAGCTATCCCCTGCCTGCACCCTGAGCTATCCCCTGCCTGTAAACCGCCCCTAGTTACCCCTCCCTGCACCCTGAGCTATCCCCTGCCTGCACCCTGAGCTACCCCCTACCCATACACAGCCCTTAGCTATCCCCTGCCTGTACCCTGAGCTACCCCCTGCCTGCTCACAGCCCCTAGTTACCCCTCCCTGCACCCTGAGCTACCCCCTGCCCATACACAGCCCTTAGCTATCCCCTGCCTGCACCCTGAGCTACCCCCTGCCTGCACACAGCCCCTAGTTACCCCTCCCTGCACCCTGAGCTACCCCCTGCCTGCACACAGCCCCTAGTTACCCCTCCCTGCACCCTGAGCTACCCCCTGCCTGCACACAGCCCCTAGTTACCCCTCCCTGCTCCCTGTGCTACCCCCTGCCTGCACCCTGAGCAAACCCCTCTCTGTACACAGCCCCCAGCTACCCCAGCCCGCACCCTAAGCAGCCCCCTGCCTGTACACAGCCCCCAGCTACTCCCAGCCCGCACCCTGAGCTACCCCCTGCCCATACACAGCCCCTAACTACCCCTCCCTGCACCCTTAGCTACCCCTGCCTGCACACAGCCCCTAGCTACCTCCTCCCTGCACCCTGAGCTACCCCCTGCCCATACACAGCCCCTAGCTACCCCTCCCTGCTCCCTGTGCTACCCCCTGACTGCACACAGCCCCTAGCTACCCCTCCCTGCACCCTGAGCTACCCCCTGCCCGTACACAGCCCCTAGCTACCCCTCCCTGCTCCCTGTGCTACCCCCTGACTGCACACAGCCCCTAGCTACCCCTCCCTGCACCCTGAGCTACCCCCTGACTGTACATAGCCCCTAGCTACCTCTCTCTGCACCCTGAGCTACCCCCCTGCCTGCACACAGCCCCTAGTTACCCCTCCCTGCACCCTGAGCAACCCCCTGCCTGTACACAGCCCCCAGCTACCCCCAGCCCGCACCCTGAGCTACCCCCTGCCTCCACACAGCCCCTAGCTACCCCCTCCCTGCACCGTGAGCTACCTCCTGCCTGCACACAGCCCCTAGCTACCACCTGCCTGCACCCTGAGCTACCTCCTGCCTGCACACAGCCCCTAGCTACCCCCTCCCTGCACCCTGAGCTACCCCCTGCCTGCACCCTGAGCTACCCCCTGCCCATACACAGCCCCTAGCTACCCCTCCCTGCACCCTGAGCTACCCCCTGCCTGTACACAGCCCCTAGCTACCCCTCCCTGCACCCTGAGCTACCCCCTGCCTGTGCACAGCCCCTAGCTACCCCTCCCTGCACCCTGAGCTACCCCCTGCCTGTACACAGCCCCTAGCTACCTCTCTCTGCACCCTGAGCTACCCCCCTGCCTGCACCCTGAGCTACCCCCTGCCTGCACACAGCCCCTAGTTACCCCTCCCTGCACCCTGAGCAACCCCCTGCCTGTACACAGCCCCCAGCTACCCCCAGCCCGCACCCTGAGCTACCCCCTGCCTCCACACAGCCCCTAGCTACCCCCTCCCTGCACCCTGAGCTACCTCCTGCCTGCACACAGCCCCTAGCTACCACCTGCCTGCACCCTGAGCTACCTCCTGCCTGCACACAGCCCCTAGCTACCCCCTCCCTGCACCCTGAGCTACCCCCTGCCTGCACCCTGAGCTACCCCCTGCCCATACACAGCCCCTAGCTACCCCTCCCTGCACCCTGAGCTACCCCCTGCCTGTACACAGCCCCTAGCTACCCCTCCCTGCTCCGTGTGCTACCCCCTGACTGCACACAGCCCCTAGCTACCCCTCCCTGCACCCTGAGCTACCCCCTACCCTTACACAGCCCCTAGCTACCCCTCCCTGCTCCCTGTGCTACCCCCTGACTGCACACAGCCCCTAGCTACCCCTCCCTGCACCCTGAGCTACCCCCTGCCTGTACACAGCCCCTAGCTACCTCTCTCTGCACCCTGAGCTACCCCCCTGCCTGCACCCTGAGCTACCCCCTGCCTGCACACAGCCCCTAGTTACCCCTCCCTGCACCCTGAGCAACCCCCTGCCTGTACACAGCCCCCAGCTACCCCCAGCCCGCACCCTGAGCTACCCCCTGCCTCCACACAGCCCCTAGCTACCCCCTCCCTGCACCCTGAGCTACCTCCTGCCTGCACACAGCCCCTAGCTACCACCTTCCTGCACCCTGTGCTACCTCCTGCCTGCACACAGTCCCTAGCTACCCCCTCCCTGCACCCTGAGCTACCCCCTGCCTGCACCCTGAGCTACCCCCTGCCTGCACCCTGAGCTACCCCCTGCCCATACACAGCCCCTAGCTACCCCTCCCTGCACCCTGAGCTACCCCCTGCCTGTACACAGCCCCTAGCTACCCCTCCCTGCACCCTGAGCTACCCCCTGCCTGTGCACAGCCCCTAGCTACCCCTCCCTGCACCCTGAGCTACCCCCTGCCTGTACACAGCCCCAGCCACCCCTCTCCCTGCACCCTGAGCAGTTTTCAAACTTTTTGAACTGAGTTCGCCCTTTGAGTTATATTTTTTGGTTGTGTCCCCCCCCCCACAGCCCAGACAGTGAGTCGGGGGTGGAGGCGGCGCTCCCTCCCTGGACCCCGCTGTGCAGAGCTGGCTTGAGCCCCGCCAGCTCTTGCCCCCCCGCCATAAAATAGAAGTAAAACTACACCTATGCCCAAGGGTCCCTCCCCGGCCCCGAGTCCCGAGTCCCCCCACCCCCATTGGGCCCTGGCATTTTTATAGCATGTTGAGGGGATCTCAGCAAGAAAACGGTTGAGAACCCCTGCCCTAGCTCCACCAGAAATTGAGCTCTCTCTTAGCAAGTAACCCAGTCTCGATTTAAAGACTTCCAGCCATAGAGACTCCACCACAACCTTACGTATCTTGTTCCAAAAGTTAATTATCCTCATCGTTAAAAATGTGCACCCTATTTCTAGTCTGCGTTATCTAGTACCAGCTTCCAGCCATTGGATCTTGTTATATGTTCGTCTGCTACATTCACAATCTCTTAGAGAGCTTTTCCCTCCTATGGGTACTTATAAACCTTGCTAGTCACCTCTTAACCGTCCCTTCCTTAAGCTAAATAGACCAAGCTTCTACTAGATCTGGATAGTTCGAATCGGCAGCAACAGGCAACTTTTGAGCTAAAGGGAGATAAAAGTCAAAAGATAAATAAAGGTAATTTCTTAATGCCTGGCGACTCAAAAACTGTAGCTGAATCTTCTTCAGACTTCTCTGTTGCCTTCACAGTGAGCCTGGCATTTTTCAGACCATGTCAATTTTCATACTAAAATTATAGGGTGTCTAAATAGAGCTTTACAGAGGAAGCCATTGGCAACCTGAGCTTTGGAAGGGCTGTGGCCTTTTCACAATATAGCTGGAGAGGAGCACGAGCTTTTTAGTAGTGAAGGACTTCGAGCTGTCATCTTGCACCAGGATTTAAAGTGACAGGTGGTTACCCAATGGTGAAAATAATGGTGGCTTTATCGCTCCTTTGGAGGTGCAATTATTGCTTCTAATGCATGATGTTATCATTACAAGTGAGAATTCACTTGTTCCAAGACCAGAATCTTCCAGTTACCTGCCACACTTGGGCTGCAATTCCTCAGACTGGTGCTGAGTCCAGAGACGACTGGTTTTTAAGTTTCACAACATTCTGTTATTGTTCGAGACATCTGCGTGTCACAGACATAGTTTAACAGAGGGAATGACAGGAAAGCTAGGGCAGGAAGTGTTACTGACATTAAACCACACGTGGGTGATTTTTGGGTCAGTGCCCAAGACATGATAGACGCGAGGGAGTGCTAGCATCTCCATCACGCAGCCAAGTCCGCAAATTTTGCTGCAAAGAGCGTGGCCAGGATCCAACAGAAGCTGTTTGGATTTTTGCTTTGCAAGGTTACAGAAGAAGAGGCTGAACTGACATTTTCCCAGAAATTTTCAGATACTGTTCTATTCTGTTGTCCATTTCTTGCTCAGGCTGGATTGTTATTTCTTGTACGACAATAGCACCCAGGGTTCCCAACAGAGATCAGGGCCCTGGGGTGCTCGGTGCTGTACATACACATAGTAAAAGAGACAATAGACAAGACTGACTCAGACTTTAAGGCCAGGAGGGACCATCGTGATCAGCTAGTCTGACCTCCTGGCCATCGCAGGCCACAAAGGGTGGGGAAAAGGAAGTATTACTGAATAAAGAGAATACCAATTTAGCAGACGGCAATGGTATTATCATCAGTGGCCATCTTTAAGGACTCACTTGAGCAGTTCATCCCTACTCAACACAACACTTAAGCATGTGTTTAACTTTAAGGATGCACTTCAATGGCACTTACATGCTTGTGTGTGCTTAAGTGTTTTGCTTAAATGCCTTGCTGAATCAGCCCCTCCGCTACTCCCTATCACTTCACTGGAAAGACCCACCACCACCACCATCGGCCAAGCAGAAAAGAAAAATTTCCCATTTGCTTGTTATGAAGGCGGGGGGAAAAGTCACTTTCCATTAACCAGACTGCTTCCTGTGATAAGGAGAACAGGACTAACGACAGACAGCAGGATAGCATGAGCAGGTCCTTACAGAAACGTGCCTTTGTGTGGCTTATGAGTACATTTTCCGATTTATACACCATCCCTGAAGTTCTTTCGCCGCTAACCTTTCTGTCCTTGCTGCTGTCCTTATCTCATCTCTTTACTTCTACGTTTATCGTTAAAGTTCTGAAATAGAACATTCAGATACCATCCCAGACATGTCTCAGCCACAGACAAAGAGCATCGTTATAAAGAAAAACTGTAAAGTTTTCATTTGTATTAATCTGTTCACGTTGTGACATCGCTGATCTGCCATCAAAGATTGGTCTCTTACTTTGCTTTGCAGTGGTAAAACGCTTATCTGAAAAAAGGACAAAGAGATGGATTTTCAGAAGCGCTCTGCTCCCTATTATTATTTATTTGTATTTCAGTAGGTGCTAGGAGCCCTAGTCATGGACTCCATCATGCTAGGCGTTGTACAAACACACAACAAAAAGTCAGCAGCTCCCGTTGCTGGGTGCTGAGATCTTTTGAAAACCTGACCACTTATTTAAGTGCTGAAGTGGGAGCCATTGGGAGCGAGTTCTTTTGTTAAATTGAGCTCAAAAACCTTTTCTTTTAACAAATGAGATATTCATGCATGATGAAACGGGGTTTAATCAGTTAAGATGTTTGCTATTTGTTTTTGTGCATTTAATTTAACCTCCCCAAACAAACAAACAAAACCCTAAGAAGGATGTGGAAAAATTGGAAAGAGTCCAGCGGAGGGCAACAAAAATGATTAGGGGTCTGGAGTGCATGACTTATGAGGAGAGGCTGAGGGAACTCGGATTGTTTAGTCTCCAGAAGAGAAGAATGAGGGGGGATTTGATAGCAGCCTACAACTACCTGAAGGGGGGTTCCAAAGAGGATGGAACTCGGCTGTTCTCAGTGGTGGCAGATGACAGAACAAGGAGCAATGGTCTCAAGTTGCAGTGGGGGAGGTCTAGGTTGGATATTAGGAAACACTATTTCACTAGGAGGGTGGTGAAGCACTGGAATGTGTTACCTAGGGAGGTGGTAGAGTCTCCTTCCTTGGAGGTTTTTAAGGCCCGGCTTGACAAAGCCCTGGCTGGGATGATTTAGTTGGGAATTGGTCCTGCTTTGAGCAGGGGGTTGGACTAGATGACCTCCTGAGGTCCCTTCCAACCCTGATATTCTATGATTCTATGATTCTATGATTCACAAGAGACAAAAAACAAACAATCCATCCAACCTGCCAATGACAAAGCCCGCAGCAGAGCTGGCTGGGATATCCGGGCTGTGTCAAAACTGGAATCTTCTGCAGGAAAACAGGAATTCCTTTGGAAAATTGGGATTTGCCCACAGGAAAATTCCAAAGTTGAAGACCACTACTTTCTCACACGGGCTGCTTTTTCACTGGAAGGAGTTGGAATACAACAACAGCGTGAGAAAGTAGGTTTTCCCCACACTTCCTTTTTTGACCACCCCTATACTAGAAAATTGGAATTCCCTTAAAGGAAAATTTTAAATGTTTCCCCCTCCCCACCATGAAAATTCCTGCAGGAACAAGTCCCTATTTTCTGACCAGCTCTAGTCTTCACTGACATATTTGAAGAAACAGAAGGAGACCATGGCCCCTGTCTCCATCCCCGGTCAGTTAGCCATATGGAGGAAAGGGGGGTGGGGGAGAATACAAAGTTAATAAGTAGCTGGTTTTATGGTTGTACAAGCGCAAGATTTAGAAGTAATTAATATAAGTATAAGTGGACCTGCTGATGGCTCCAGGCTGTGCTGGAGCAGCAGCAGTTGGGTTGCGCCACTGGCAAGGGGTGTGGCTGTGGGCAAAGGGCCCAGGAGAAATGGAAACGGCCACGCGTCATAGAAGGGGCAGAAGACTAAAGGCTTGTCTATACCTGAACCGCTTCAGTGTAGACACTGCCTACGCCAATGGGAGGGGTTCTCCCGTCAGCACACGTAATCTTTCTGTGCACCTCTTCAAGGGAGCAAGAATCCCCCCTTGGTCCTGGGCCCACAGGGTAAGCAAGCCTCAGACCGTGCAAGGGGAGCAGAGACTGGCCGCATTCCCCTCAGTGGGGAATCTTCCGACATGAGGCAGAGCCCTACACCGGCCTCCCTACACCACCTGGCAGGAGGGAGTGGGTTGGGCGCTGGGAGAGGTGTGGCCTGGGTGTGGCACACTGCAGCAATCCTAAGGCAGTGGATGCTTTGTTGGGGACCATTGCCAACTGGCGCAGGCTAGAGGTGTTATAATGTGTGGTTAGGCTGGGTAGAAAAACCAGAGAGCTGTAATAGCTCCGGGGCCTCCCATAGCAGGGAGCGCTCAGCATATTGTGTGCGCAGATCTTTTGAAACTCCAGTCATGTGTCACAACAGGACCTACTGGGTGCTGAGCTCATTGGAAAAAAGATATGGGCCCAGTGGTGGGTATTGAGGAACTGGAAACCTGGTCCTTGCGTGTCTGATTTGAGTGCCTAAATACAGAGCGCCCAGCTCTGGGAAACCCAGTTTAAAAACCCTGTCCACAGCAGTCTGTTGCTAACTTGAGGCACCACAGTTATTCGGCACCTTTTCATATTGTAAAATAAATGATTGATCACTGGGTGGGCTGGCTCTGGCCTTGTCCTTTCCAGCAACGATATGTTTTCTTGGGCAAAACAAAAAGTGCATGCTCTGACATGAACTGCGGAGGGGCGGGGAGGGGGATACAAGCAAGGGAAATTCTCAATTAAAGCTGCTGTAACCACCTTGGTCTACTGTAGCCAAGTTGTTCCTATGCATCCTGCTTTCTCGCTGTGGCTGAAATGTTTGGGGGTGGGGGTGGGGGGGACCAGTCTCCTGGCATTTCTCAGGCCTTGTCTACATTGAGGACATTCTCACCAGTATGATCAATACCAGCCCCATTAAAACGTGCAGGGCTTACACAGTGCAGCTTCATCAAACAACATCCAGCACTCAGCAAAGCATTTAACCTCGTGCTGAACACATTACTATTCAGCAAAGCACGTAAGCATGTGCTTAACCCCCACTGACTGCAGCCTGGACCGGTCTGGCCAGGCTCATCACCTGAGCACCTCACAATCATTAGCAGACCAGGGAAGTTTGATCCACGTTTCACACCTTGGAAACGGTGGCACCAGGCAGATTAAGCGACTCTCCTAAGGTCACACAGGCAATCTGTGGCGGAGTTCAGGAACTGAGCCCTGTCTGCCACGTCCTAGGGAACACCAGCTACACCGGCATGAATTTCTTCAATGTAGACAGGGCTTAAATGGAGCAATACCAGGAACTATTGGTAACCCGACCTCCCAAGACATTTAGCTCTGTCTTTGCCTGTGTTTTAACACCAGCTTCTTGTCTCAGACCTTATCTATGAGGAATGGGAGCAGAGGTGCTCTAGCAGCTGTGGGCGGTCGCCCGCCAGAGACACAGCAAGCGACCTAGTAGCTGGCTCCCCCGTAGACAGTTGTTCCACTTGAACGTCACTGTTTTAGAGCAACTGCAGCTGTAACAACTATGTTGTGGTGCTTCAATAATTACAGCCCGGCTGACTGCATTTAACATTTTGGGATAGCAAATTCACCTGTCCATCATAAAATACATTCCCCCGACAATAACTTCCCCTTTGCAGGAGCTCAAGAAACAATCTACTCGATTCAAAAGCTTGTGCCTCTCGCAAGTACTACCAAGATGGGCGCCGATGAAGCAGAATGACTGCAGTGACCATGTCGTGTGATTTGGATCACATGCAGAATCCTCCAGGGCTAGCTCTTTAGCTAAGGACGAGGGCAAATTCCTCTCCACCACTGTTGCTTACCAAGGTGAAAGAGAGGGGGGAGGAATCAAAGGAAGGGTGAAGCGACACTGTTGAGGTAAGGAAGAATGAAACTACTGTAGGGAAGCAGGAGACTGGGGCAGATGTGCTGAGAGAGATTGATGGGGGAATGAGGAGAAAGAGGAGGGATGCAGATGGCTTTTGGTAAGGGGGAGAGTAATATAGGGGCAGAAGATGGACGAACTATAGTGTAAGAGAGAAATGGGCGAGACCTAGAAAGGAGGAAATAGAAGGAAATGAGACTCAGGAATTAGAGAGGGAATAGTAAAGAGAAGAGGGAAAACAACAGAAAGAAAGGGGGGAAAAACAGCAGAAAGATGATAAGGTCAGATGGAGGAAGAGAGGATGAACTGGAGTGAGAGAAACAAACTAAATGAGAAAATGGAATGAGGAACAGGCCCCTAAGTAGCTGAATAGTAGTAGCTAAACACGTTCTTTCCTTCAATTAAATTGGAAGGGCATAAATCTGAAACCGAGACCATTTCACACAATGACTAATGGGACTGCGGAACTCACTGCCACAATATGTTGTTGAGGCCATGAACTCAGTAAGATTCAAAGAGAGATTGGGCATTTATATGGATTAAAGCATATCTAGAATTATCAGAGTTCAAGGGAAATACAATCTCAGGTGTAAGCCAATCTTTAACTGGTTTGGGTGGGAGGCGTCCCCTGGCAGATTATCCCATCTTTAGCTACTGCGGGGTTCTTGCTCTTTCCTCTGAAACAGCTTGTAATGGCCACTGTTGGAGTCAGGACAAGATGGACTACAGGTCGGAGCCAGTATGGCAACTCCTATATAATGTTTGGTACGTAGTTAAGTCCTGAGGATTTCAGGGCTTAAATGCTTTGTGGACTTGGGGTCAGAGCAAGGACACACACACACAGCTACCCCTGACACCTACCTTGGTCCTGCTCAAAGCAGGGTTGGCCTAGATACCTCCTGAGGTCCCTTCCAACCCTGATATTCTATGATTCGATGAGAGTTAAATTATTTTAGAGATTTTATTGTATTTCCCCTTGGAGGTGAAGCCCTTCTTAAATCTCCGGAGGTCAGGGACTCTTTGGGGAAACATCAGATCTGGGGGAGAGAGGAGAACATTTTCTGGTTGATGGGGCTCCAGGAACCATTTCAACAGCTTTCCCCAACCCCCCACCACATACACTTTATTTGGCGTGGTAATTTAACATGCATCTGTAATGATTGCCACATCTCTTTGTTACTAGCATTTCATGTTCCTGCAGTGATCGGTCTCGCGGGACATGTGATTATGGAGTTTTTCTCCCACTCAGGAGATTCCTATAAAATGATGTTTCTTCTGTGCATTCTTTTTCTAGGGACATCTGGAAATGCTCAGAAAAATACATTCCCAGGAACAATGCCCTAGGAGTGTTATGACATATCTGCCTCAAAATGTATGGCTGTTTGGAGCCAATCCAACCTCCAGACTTTCCTGATAACATTTATGTGCAGGGCTCCGACCCAAAGATCTGTTTCAGGAGACAGGGAAGAATCCACATTTCGAGCCCAGCTGTGCAACTCTTGCTCGTGTTGATAAGCTCCGATGCGTCCTCGTTAGCACTATTCAAGTCAGCTAGAGGCAATGGGGCCCAGCAAGTAGGGAACTAGTGTGGCAGTCAGTACAGCTAGGCTGTGTTCCCAGCTCTGCCCCTGACCTGCTGTGTGACCTAGGCAAGTCCCTTTCCTGCTCTCTATTTATTATTATCATTGTAGCATCCAGGAGGCCTACTTATGGCCCGGGGCCCCCTGGCACTAGGTGCTGTACAAACACAAAAGAAAAAGACAATCCCTCCCCCAAAGGGATTATTTCATCTGCATACTCTTCAGGACAGAGACTCTCTCTTACTGTGTGCATAGCCTGGGCCAGCCCTGACCCCACCCCCAATGGTGGTAGAGCGCCTTATTCCTCCTTCTTCAGTGTTTGGTGACCCACCTTATGACCAATGGATTCGGGGTTCTTTATGCACAGTGCTGCCACCAAGTGGCCAAGTGCATAAACTAATGCACAGCCCCTATAATCTCTTGGCAATTACAGTTTGTAACATCAGGGAATAAGGACCAACAACTCACAATAAACAGCATGTTCCCACCCTCCCACCCCAAAGTGACAGTGGTACCCTGAATAAAGGAGAAGGGGACAGGCAAAGGAATCTGATTAATTCCTCAGAGACTAGACCTGCCACTGAGTCTGCCTGTCTCACTTGTACTTGAGGGACACACCCAGCTTATAGGGGCTGGACCAGGAGCCTGACAGATAGTCAAGATGACCCACTACAGTCCCCAGGCCCCAAGGCCTCAGCTATCCCACAGCAACAAACACTAGATGCCCAGGAACTAAGTGAATATAATGGGAGAGACCCTCCAAACTCTCCCACAGGCCTTACCTGGGTGGTGGGGTTGGAGCTTGGTGTGAAGAACTGGTGTCTCTGTCAGCTAGAGAGAGGTCAAGCCCTGGCTCCTGGGGCAAGGGAAGCACCCCTCCCCCAGCACTGCAGGCAGCCAGTCTTCCCTGGTCAAATGGAGTCTGCAGTCCTCTGCAGCAGAGAGCAACTACATCCTCACCTGTTACTCTAACCTCCCTCCCTCCACCTGGGCTCAGCTCACACCTCAGGGCAGTAGTGGGTCATCTTGACTGTCAGTGAGGCTCCTGGTCCAGCCCCTATAAGCTGGGTGTGTCCCTCAAGTACAGGTGAGACAGGCAGACTCAGTGGCAGGTTTAGTCTCTGCGTCCAGGCTGCTGTCTGCAGGAGCTGCCTCTTGCTAGGACGGGGGCTGTGTATAGACTGTGCCTAGCACAATGGGGTTTTGAACTAGGCTGGGGCTGCTGCACTGGGGATGCCAGCATCCACAAGGAGCTACGCTCTCAAAATGCACTGTAGAGCCATCTGTTAAAACACACAACAAAACTGTTACCTGCAGAGAGTTTTCTAGGTGAGCTTCTAGGTGTAGTGTCTTCAGTGACAGAGGAGAAATGGTGTTTGTGGATGGGAGGCCAGATTGAATTAGTGATTTTCCTTTTAAAAGACTTTATGCCTTTCTTTGCACCATTGAAAGATTTTTGTGAAGGGTTTCTTCGGTTTCTTTTTATTAACCTTCAAAATATGAGGGATGTCAAGTCCGGTCTTCCCTAGTTTTGCACTTGGGGATTTTAGAACTGTTTTGCAAACTCTCAGATATCAGTTGATATGCACTATTAAAGACATTATTTCTCACAAGTGTTCTTCAGGCAATTGAGTTAAATAGACATTAAACAACCAAGGATCAGGGACACGATCCAGCAAAGATGCTTCAGCATCTCCGAGGAGAAGGAGTAACTTCCTCCAGAGTGCTCAGCACAAGGTAGCACAGTTACATAGCAACACCTTGTGCAGCAACCCAGCAAATCGGCCGTTGCTAGCAGTGCTGCTAAAGTGACAGGACTCGAAACGCAGGGGAGCCAGTGTTACCGCCGCTCTACGCAGTTTACACAGTAACCAAAAATTGGTTTAGTCACACAATCTCTTGCATGCAGCTTGAATATTAACTGCAAGGAAAATTACAGGGGAAAATCATGCACTTTTGGAGATTGTGTCTGGTGTGCTCTCAGCAGCCAGCCCCCGGTTGCACCCCACTTCTAACCAATCACGCCCACAAACACCCCCCTATATTCTGGGAGGCATTGCACTGGTTAGCAGTGGGAATGGGTTATAGGCACGATTTTGCCTTGAGAAGTTGCAGCTAGCTTATCTTTCCAGAATGGCTACGTCTTACTGCTGAGACCACTTCCCCGAGAAGTTACACCCCCCTTGGGGCCAGCAGTGACCTTTTTTTAATGGCAAAATGACATAAGCACCTTCTTTCTTTTCCTGTGGATTGTATGCATGGAGCACATGGAAACAAGGAGATTAGAACTCCTCCCCTCTGCTGCCCTACTCTGGGCGGAGTTAAACTTCCTCCTGAGTGTGTGACTGCTGAGATGGGCCCGTTCTAGGCGCTCTGAAGTAGGAGTGGACTGTCAGACAAGGCCGGCCCCAAGGTTCTGGTCTGCACATGTTATGCGCTGAGTGCTACAGCAGAGTTACTACGCAGTAGGGAAACTCATGAAGATTATTATTAGACGTCTAATTTCTGGACCTCTAACTTTTGGCAAGAAATCCCTCTTGGACAAACAAACCAATTACTTTGTATAAGCTGCAGCTCTAAAGTGCCAAAGTGGCACAGCAGGATGGCTCCATGTTGGGATGTGGGACAGAGCGAGACAGGTTGGGGGGGGTCACATGCCCCCCCCCATATTTGTGACTTGGCTTGTACTGAGCATGCTCAGTAAGAGCTGCCGAAGCCACGGCCCTCACTCTGCCCCGCTCCCCCCCATCAGCAGGTACAGGTCGTCGCTGGTGTGGGAGGTCATGTGCTTAGTTCCTCATCAACCCCAATGTATGAGGTATAAGTAAAGAGTCTTTCAAATTCCCGTCAAATGTGTGTCATTTTAAACAGGAGTTTGGTGCCCAACTTGGTTAGGTGCTCTTGAAAGTGCCACCACACACCTAGCTGCATGTTTAGACACCTTTCGAAATCTGCCTTTTGGGGCCTAAATCCCTTTGCCTTTCTATGGGGCTGAGGCTCAAAAGTGGTTGAAAATGGCTCTTAGCCATCTAAGTCACGTAGGCCTTACAAACACTCAGCAGAGTAATGTGTAAAATACCTTTAAAAATCTGGGTCTAAGCGCAGCATTTGAAAATGAGACAAAGGCTCCTAAATCCCTCAAGCACTATTGAAAATTTGAATCTACATGGGTTGTACGCAGTGTTGGGGTAGCCATGTCGGTCCCAGGATATTAGAGAGACGGGGTGGGTGAGGTAATATCTTTTATTGGACCAACTTCTGTTGGTGGGACAAACTTTCTGAAGAAGAACTCGGTATAAACTGGAAAGCTCGTCTCTCTCTCACCAACAGAAGCTGGTCCAATAAAAGATATTAGCTGAAACAAAAGTAAAGAATAAAATTGTCAGACACCTAGAAGAACATAAATTGGTGGGCAAAAGTCAATATGGTTTCAGTAAAGGGAAATCGTGTCTTACTAATCTATTAGAGTTCTCTGAAGGAGTCAACAAACATGTGGACAAGGGGATCCAGTGGACATAGTGTACTTAGATTTCCAGAAAGCCTTTGACAAGGTCCCTCACCAAAGGCTCTTACATAAATTAAGTTGTCATGGGATAAAAGGGACGGTCCTTTCATGGATTGAGAACTGGTTAAAAGACAGGGAACAAAGAGTAGGAATAAATGGTAAATTCTCAGAATGGAGAGGGGTAACTAGTGGTGTTCCCCAAGGGTCTGTCCTAGGACCAATCCTATTGAACTTATTCATAAATGATCTGGAGAAAGGGGTAAAAAGTGAGGTGGCAAAGTTTGCAGATGATACTAAACTGCTCAAGATAGTTAGGACCAAAGCAGACTGTGAAGAACTTCAAAAAGATCTCACAAAACTAAGTGATTGGGCAACAAAATGGCAAATGAAATTTAATGTGGATAAATGTAAAGCAATGCACATTGGAAAAAATAACCCCAACTATACATACAATATGATGGGGGCTAATTTAGCTACAACAAATCAGGAAAAAGATCTTGGCGTCATCGTGGATAGTTCTCTGAAGACGTCCATGCAGTGTGCAGAGGCGGTCAAAAAAGGAAGCAGGATGTTAGGAATCATTAAAAAGGGGATAGAGAATAAGACGGAGAATATATTATTGCCCTATATAAATCGATGGTACGCCCACATCTCGAATACTGCATACAGATGTGGTCTCCTCATCTCAAAAAAGATATACTGGCACTAGAAAAGATTCAGAGAAGGGCAACTAAAATGATTAGGGGTTTGGAACGGGTCCTATATGAGGAGAGATTAAAGAGGCTAGGACTTTTCAGCTTGGAAAAGAGGAGACTAAGGAGGGATATGATAGAGGTATATAAAATTATGAGTGATGTAGAGAAAGTAGATATGGAAAAGTTATTTACTTATTCCCATAATACAAGAACTAGGGGTCACCAAATGAAATTAATAGGCAGCAGGTTTAAAACAAATAAAAGGAAGTTCTTCTTCACACAGCGCACAGTCAACTTGTGGAACTCCTTACCTGAGGAGGTTGTGAAGGCTAGGACTATAACAGCGTTTAAAAGAGAACTGGATAAATTCATGGTGGTTAAGTCCATTAATGGCTATTAGCCAGGACGGGTATGGAATGGTGTTCCTAGCCTCTGTCTGTCAGAGGGTGGAGATGGATGGCAGGAGAGAGATCACTTGATCATTACCTGTTAGGTTCACTCCCTCTGGGGCACCTGGCATTGGCCACTGTCAGTAGACAGGATACTGGGCTAGATGGACCTTTGGTCTGACCCAGTACCGCCGTTCTTATGTTCTCACCTACCTTGTCTCGCCAACCTTCATGGAGTGTGCTTTGAGTGCAGTTGTGAATGTCAGAAATTGGATCTGGACGGCTTTGTGTCAGACTTGAAAAGGCGAGAACTGTGAAGTTGACAAGTCTGTGATGGCGTTTAGGGGTAAGGCATGAGAAATGAGGTAGGTGTGGACATTAATATCAGCTTAACTGGTGCTTCCCTTGATCCTCAGTGATTCGTTTGATAGGAAATACATTAGAGCAGCCTTAATTCTGAGTCAAGAACAGCTTATGTGTGGGTGTAGATGTAAAGGTGTAAATCTGTCTTTCCACTGAAGGCAAGAGGCACTCCCCCTGTTTGCACCAGCAGCGGATCTGCCCCCAAATCATGCTTTCCTTCGTGAGAGCAGTGTTAGAACAGCCACGATAACATTCAAGGTTTGTTTGAATTCTTTCCCAAACGAAGAGACACAGCACAACACGGCATACGCTGTACTGGTGGTGATTTAAGGTTAACCTTAGAACATCAAATCACATCCCTCAAATTTTAAGATATAAAGTCAAAGTCCTGCCTGACGTGAAAGTTATTCTCATTGTTCCTCTATATACAGCTCCTTTATCAGCCAGCTTGGAAAACAGCATCCTCTGGGCAATGTAATGGGTTGTGCCCACCTACCAGCCTAGGCTCAGCTGTGTTCATGGGTTAAGATTTTTCTCATGGGGCTTTTTATTAAAATGCACGGGCAGAACGTGGGCAACAAACAACAAATCACGGAAGACCCAGCCCCACGCCACAGGGCTGACAGCTGGAGCTCACTGCCTGAGGTTGACTGCCTGACCCCGCTGCATCAGGGTGGGGTGATAGCCCGAGCCCAGCTGCTGCATGGGGCTGATTGCTGGGAGCCCTGCTGCTAGGGTGGGCTGACTGCCCAAGCCCGAGCCCCACCACCTAGGGCTGAAGCAGATGCTGGAAGTCATGGAGGGCTCCACAATCGTATCCTTAGTCATGAGTAATTCAACAGGCACTGAGCAGACCATACAGCGGTATCGAACAGCTGATAGCAGCGGGCAGACACATTGCTATTGAAATACAAGTGAAACTGGCCAGCTTTGCAACACTGATTTAGAAATTACTTGGTCACTCCCCGCTCCCAGTCTGTTGCCCGACTGTTAAAACATTTAAAATAGTACTCTCCAGCAGGACATGTGTGTGACTTTTACTCCTTATGAAATGGCAATGTACTCCTCGGACCAAAATTCCCTTGCCCGTTGTCTCTGTTTCTTTCCCAGTTCCCCCTCCCCACCATGCTCTAAGGCCATAATTCATTGCAATAACTCTCCAGGTCCTAATCCTGCTCCCACTGACGTCAGTGACTCAGCTCCCATTGATTTTGTCAGATCAGGACTGGGCCTTTTGATTGTCACCCCGTCAAGGCAGAGACCTCCTTTTCCTATGGCTGTGTCATGCTTTCCAATGCAGAAGACAGTGCAGGATTTTTGATCAAAGATGTATTGAGTTAGGGGAATGTGGAAGTCATGAACATTCTGTCCCAAAATTCTGAGCTCATCCATTTGCACGCACAGATCAGATCCCATCCATGGGCATCTAGCTGCCCAGTTTGCCTCATTTGAAAGCACAAATTGGGAGTGGGCCCAGAATTCACAGATACGTTTGAGAGAGTGTCTGAAACTTAAGTCCTCCCTGTCTGTCTCAGACAGTCACGCCATTTACAGAAAACATGCATTTGTGTACTGTATTGTAAATGGCACAGTGCGTAGCTACAGTACATTAGCCTTGCCCACAGCATGGCAGCCTCCCAAAATAGAGACTAGGCCTTGCTTTGTGCATTACAAAACCTCCTTCAATAGGAGGAGAAAACCTTTAAGCAGCATTGGCTGCTGTATACTGTGCTCTATAGGGTGAGGATTATGAAAGTGGAGACAGACATTTGGGATTCTGGAAGCAGAGCAAAGGGTGTGAAGAAACAGGCATGCAGTTTGTACCGCTTGTGCCATCTAGTGCCCAGTTACAGAACAGCGTGTTCAAATAAGGCTGTGAAACATAACGGAGGATTTGAGTTCTGCTGTATGCATTCTGCAGCCAGGGAGGACAAAGATTCAAGGCCACAGGGAGGCTACAGACATAATGAGACTCAAGGACAGGCACAGAACATAAGCCTGCTTTGTGCTCAACCACTCACTGATCACAAAAAAGGTTCAGCTACTGCCTCAGTAGTGACCAGGTGATGACAGCAACCTGACAACCTGTGCTGCCACAAGTTGTACCATCCAAAAATGTTCCTTCTACTTAATGTGTTGCTGCTGAGTGTTTTTCATTGAGTTGTGAACGTCACATGGAGGGTTGCCAATTTTGGTTGGACGTATTACTGGAGGTTTTGTCATATGGCATAATCTTTAATTAAAGATTAATCTTTAATTCCTGGAAGGTCCAGGGCACTCGACAACCCTAGAGTCACATGCCCTGGCTGAGCAGTTATTTACTCAGATTCACAGAGCCTGCTGTATACAGATTTCCACCACGAGTGATTATTGTTAGGTGCTTTCCAAATACTCCAGAAAGAGCTCATAGACTAAGGACAGACAAACAGACAGAGGTAAGCAGAGGTCAGGGCCGGCTCCAGGCACCAGCTTAACAAGCAGGTGCTTGGGGCGGCCAAGGGAGAGGGGCGGCACCTGCGGCAATTTGGGGGCGGCAGGTCCCTCACTCCCTCTAGGAGCGAAGGACCTGCCACTGAACTGCCGCCGCCAATCGCGGCTTTTTTTTTTCCTCCCAATTGCCGCCGCCGGTCGCGATTGCGATCGATCGCGCCTTTTTTTTTGCTTGGGGCGGCAGAAATGCTGGAGCTGGCCCTGGCAGAGGTGAATAACAAATAGGCCATTTATATACATACCTATTCTCAGATAAACAAGGGAGGTGAAAAACATAACAGGACCCTAATATTTTGCCAACTCAATGGGTATATAATTCAACCCTAACATCTGACTGCTTTCTAGTGGGGAAAGTTTTTAACCTAGATGAGAACAAACATTATTTTCAAATTCTGGACCCCCATTACTCACCTCCACCAGAAGTGTTACCATGCCTCACAATTTTATTGGAAGTCTCATGATATTTGGTGTTCTTCTTTAAGCCCCACCGCCTGGAATCAAGTGATTGTGTGAAAATCTCAGCTTTCATTAAGCCCTTGCCCCCAAGTTTCTAGCCCTGATGTCATGTTTTCAAGCTTTTCTCTACAAGCACAAGTGCACCCTGAAGACTCAGAAGCCAGAAAATAAATAAAAGGAAACTCAATTTATTATTTTGGAAAAATCTCATGATTTTGGGGGATCTGGCTCATGATTTTTGAATGATTTTTGAATTGCTCTCAGTATGAGCAGTATTTCAGTTGTTTCAGGGCGTTTAATGCAATGACTTACTTACTGCATAAAACTCGGTCACAGGCGGAGTTAAAAACCTAAGCAGGATCCGCCTCCCCCCTCCCAAACATGGAAGTCATTCACCTCTTCAACTATCTTCCTGGTACCTTTCTCTGTTTAAATGAGTAAACATACCCCAAATGTCCCATAATAGCAAGATTTAAATTTACAGATAATATACACAGGAATTCATTTTTTAAAAAACACTTAAATTCAGCCTCCAGAAATGGCAAAGGACAGGCTCGAATTAGGAAACGAACAAAAAACCTGGACTGTACGGGGCGAAAGTACTGCAGCACTTGTTGTTTTGGGGTAAAGTCCGTTCTTTGTGATGGGCATGTGCCTGGGTTCACCCGTCCTTTCCATTTTAGTCTAAGTGCCCAAATCCCATTGGAAAATGAAATGTAAGCTCCTAAATCAGTTAGACATTGCAACACTGAATGCAGCAATGCATATGTACCTTTCCAAAATCTGGGCCTGATCCAGACATTTTTCCCCGGGACTTCAATGGGCCTTGGATGGAGAAGTGAAAAACATGAAACCACTAGTCACAATCTTAGGTTCTCTGAATGTGTAAAGTGATCCTTGAACCAGGGGTCTGGGCCTAATGGGGCACTTTTCACATGGAAACTTCATAGCCCATGTAACATCGGGACACCCAAGAAGTACCCCAAAGAAGAGGAGCTGAAAATCCACCAACAGATCCTACAGCCAAACAGATGGCCTCATTTGATTCGGTAGTAAAGGGCAAATCTCCGCTCTTCACTGTGGGAGCATATAAATTCTGACACTCGCCACTCAGATCTACAAATCTTACATGACATCTGTAAGAGTCTTAGTTCAACTACAAGCCTGAACAGCCTGTGGCCAATGCTGTCAATGACTTTTTCAAAGCAATCACATACTCATCTTCCGTTTAGTCCTTCCAGTATCGGCTCCCGCAATGCATTTCCTCAGTCATTTTCTCAACTCTAGATTATGGAATTATCACAGACACATTGTTGCTCCCATTCTTTTTGAAGTCAGAATGGCTGATGGAAGCGGCTAACCTTCTTGGTTGCATCTATCTTAACCAGACTCAGATCAGCTCCAATTTACCTACAAAGCTGCAAATGTAGCATAAAATGGCAATACATTTAAAAATAGTCTTTTACAGAGTGGCATGTTGCACCTCTTTTACCACCTCCACCCCCGCCCCCCAAAGTTGTGAATTTGGGATGCTTGCAAAGCAAAGCCATAAATCGGATCAGGCTTAATGAGTGTTAGCAAAATAAAATAATAACCTGCACTTCTATTTCACCTGCCATCCAAGCCTCTCAAAGCACATTCCATGCAATAAATAATAAATCCTCACACCACACTGAGGAGAAAAACATTAACATCCCTATTTTGCAGATAGGAAAACTGATGCTCAAAGGGGCTAAGGCCCTGATCCAGCAAAGCATTTTAGCACATGCGTAAGTATGTAAATAGTCCCATTGAAATCAATGGAAATACCCAGGTGCTTACAGTTATGCACATGCTGAAGTAGCATGCTGAATCAGCGCCTAAGGGCTAGATCCCAGAGGGTCCCAATTGGGAGTTAGGTGTCTAAATACTTTTCAGGATCTTGGCCTAAGAGACTTGTCACACAGAAGTCTGTGGCAGAGCTAGTAATGGAAGCCAGATCCTCACTGGCCTTGTTCCAGGCTTTATTATTATTAATTGCTTGTAGTGTGTTAACACCTCAGAGTAACGGATATGGTCCAGAACCCCATTATGCTTTGCCTGCTATTTAACAAACTTTGATCTAAGTTTTGTTTTTGTAACAAAACCAGGCAACTTCTACTCCAAACATTTTGCATGGATCTAATTTGGATCAACCCCCAAACTCTTTTCACATAGGTCACCAAACAGCCACCATTTGGTAACAAACCCAGAATTAACTGTGGAACTGGTAATCTAGAGTCATTTGTCTCATATCCTTTTCATCAGTCCTTTAGGGGTACAAATTCCAAAGAAAATATCCAAAATTCACAGCCTTTCCAGTGAGTCACCACCTCCTCAACTTGCCGAGCAATACTCTATTGAAACTAATACGATTCAAACATCATGTCTGGTTAGAGAAGAAAGTAACTTTTTGTCCTAGTGAAAGATGCTTGCCACGCTGTTACACAATGCACTGTGTTTCTGGTGGTATTATTAGACAATATTTGCTAACTGCTGTCATCACAACTGACTAACCCAAGGATAATATTCATAAAGTCAACAGAATTCCTGTATCTTAACTGCACACATGGGATATTTACCTAGCTAACATTGTAAAAATGTGGATTTGTTCTGACTGTCAAATCCCTATACAGTACAATTTATATTATTGTGTATATTATTACAGTACAATTTATACTATAGTTAAAGTTGGAGGGGCATGTCTCTGACAAATCCCTAATTACGGGGGTATAAATTTCAGCACAAAACCTCTTTTTTGAGTGAAATTCTTTATAGCTGGTTTCAGCCCAGCCAAGGTGCTAGTCCATGGATGGCTACTGGGCCTTACTTGCCTAAACCCAAGGCGTGGACGCTGTCTGGGGCTAAGTCCCAGTTCTAGGTTTCACTGTGATCCATAAAACCCTGCCAAACTCTGTAGGTGCCTAAACTCACTCAGCACCTAAGTTTTCAGGGTGAAGATCCCCTCAGTGCCTACATTTCTACCTCTAAGCATGTGCACTGCTGCCTCCCCTGTGTGTCCAGACACGTGGTTCCCACCTGAGACAGGTGTGCTCGTGTGCAGGGCCCGATTCCGTAGGCATGTTCAGAGGCTGCCTAATGGAGAGGGTCCCATCCAAAATGTGGCTGAAGGAGGTGGGCGGTGCCACACACTTTCTATCTTTTAGCCCAGAGCTTAGACCCTCACTTGGGATGCAGGAGATGCAGCTTCAATCCCCCTTGGCCAAAGGGGCAGATCTCCCACCTCCCTGGAGGGTGCCCTAAACACGGAACTAGGGGATTGTATGGCTTCCTCAGTCTCTCCTGTTGAAGCTGTTCCACTGTAGATAAATACTTAATAATACAGAGAGATGGTGCTCCTGATAATGTTTAAGTCACCCTACAGCCACCGCCGTAATTAAAGCAGTGGTTCACGTCCACACTATGCTCCTTTCAGCAGTGTCTATCCTCATCAGGAGTGTTTCCCATCCCCGGGGGCAACAGTGGGGCGCCAGCTGTCAGCCCCATAGGTTGACCCCGTCAACAGACACACTGTGTCACCCTAGCTACTTTGACCTAAGCTCTGTGCCCCTCCCAGAGATGGAGTTATTAAGTCGATATAGCGAGCAACTTACATTGTCAGGAGCATCACTGCGGCGTAGACACATACAGAGTTAGGGTGACGTAAGCTGTAGTGTAGACCAGGCCTAAGATGCTTTGCTCTCCTCACTTATTTACTACATTGCACAGGCACCTGAGTGGGCTTTGTGGACTGCAGTGCTGTTCCTGTGATTTTCTAGGCCCCAAAACATTAGACACTGTGCTGCTCAGCATTGCAACGCCTAAGTCCCTGCAGGGATCCAGCCCCATGTATTGCACTCTCTTTTGAAAAGGAGCCAGGCTCCTAAACCACTTAAGCATTTCTGCACTCAACGTTGCACTGCCCAACTACCTTTACAAATCTGGGTCTAAATGATTTGCCCAAGGTCACACAGGAAGTCTGTGGCACAGCAAGGAATCCAACCTGGGTCCTAGGTCCTAATGACTGGACCATCATTCTTCTTTGATGGCCACTATCTCGGACTCACTGAAGAGTCATGCCTTTGCCATGTTTGAAAGAATTATGGTTAAAAATCACTGCCATTGCTGTTTGAAACTGTACATTGAGCATGTGCAATGAGTTAATTTACAGTCACTAACTCAAGGGGGTTTGGAAGACATGTCCCATCTGGGAGTTATTCCATAACTGACCACCGCAGGTTTCTTACCAAAGCATCTATTAATGGTCTCACACAAGCTGGAGTAGCTGCATCATTGGTTTAATTGGCTGTAGCATTTCCTATGTTCCTTAACATTTTATTCATATGCTAAATATAATACCTGACACATGCAGTTTTCACGAAACAGCACAGGATGGATAAAGTGGCTCTTTTAGCCTTTACATCATTTCATTGTCACAGATCTTAGCATGTCCTAGTACTGCTGTGAAGGGAACCCAAGTGTGACGGGTTGGATCACAGCAAACCGCTTGGGAACTGCCAACTGATGTGCTTAGGGTACGACCAGACTACCCGCTGTATCGGCGGGTAGCGATCGATTTATTGGGGATCGATATATCGCGCCTCTCGTTAAGACACGATATATCGATCCCCGAACGCGCTCCCCGTCGACTCCGGAACTCCACCAGGGCGAGAGGCGGAAGCGGAGTCGACGGGGGTGCCGCGGCCATCGATCCCGCGCCGTGTGTACCCAAGGTAAATCAATCTACGATACTTTGACTTCAGCTACACTATTCACGTAGCTGAAGTTGCATATCTTAGATCGATCCCCCCCAGTGTAGACCTGCCGGCTGACTACCGCTGAGCCATTTCCCCTACCAGCTTGAGACTTCAGAACACTGCCTGGTTTGAGCCAGACACACTTGCCTGCTGCAAACCCAGACCCAGGTCTGAACCACGTCCCCTGAACGCTGCAGGGTTAACTGAAAACAGCTTATGACGTGTTCCTGTTTCTAACACTCAGACTCACCGCTCCCAATGGGAACCAAACCCCAAATAAATCCATTTTACCCTGTATAAAGCTTATACAGGACAAACTCATAAAATGTTCGCCCTCTAGAGCACTGATAGAGAGATATGTACAGCTGTCCCACAGGTATTAATACATGCTATGGGTTAATTAATAAATAAAAAGTTATTTTATTAAATACAAAAGTAGGATTTAAGTGGTTCCAAGTAATAACAGACAGAACAAAGTGGATTACCAAGAAAAATAAAATAAAACAAGCAAGTCTAAACCTAATACATTAAGAAGCTGAATAAAGATGAACTCTCACCCTCAGAGATGTTTCAATAAGCCACTTTTACAGACTAGCCTCCTCCCTCCTTCTAGTCTGGGTCCAGAAATGACTCACACCACTGTGGTTACTGTCCTTTATTTTGTTTTGGTTTTTTTGCTCCGCCGGAGGACCTCCCCCCCCGCCCATGTGTCCCAATATTTCACCCTATTTCTTCAGTTTCTTTCAAGTATCCTTTGGGGATGGAGAAGCTCTCTCTTGAGCCAGCTGAAGACAAAATTGAGGGGGGGGGTCTCCCAGGGGGTCAAATATACTTTCTCTTGTGGGTGGACACCCCTCCCCCCCGTGTAGAATCCCAGCTACAAGATGCAGTTTTGGAGTCACATGGACAAATCACCTGTACATGCATTACTCAGAACATACAGGTAGCAGCCATTGGTCACATGCTAACTTGAACGTTCTCAGGTAGACTTCTTATGTGGATTGGAGCCTTCCAAGAGCCATTGTCCATTAAGTCTTTCTTGATTTGTCACTTAACTTGCAAAACTTAACTTTGGCTACTTAAAATCAAACACATACACAGCCAATATTCCTAACTTTGAATACAAAAATGATACATGCATACAGATAGGATGAATATATCCAGTAGATCATAACCTTTACAGAGATATGTCGTATATACAGTCATAAGCATATTTCCATAAAGCATTCTGGGGTGCAACGTCACACCAAGACTCTGTGTTCTGGATCCCCAGCGTGTTTCAGGTTCCTAGAACCTCAGCAAGCTGCAGCACAGGTTCCTTTCGTGGCCTCTCTGACACATTCCCTGGGCCCTGACTCTCAGCCTCTTACTTCTCAGCCCCAGTCCTGAGCCCTAACATTCCCCCCAGTCACTTACACCCCACCTCCTGACATCCCAAAGATGTGCTGCTTCTGGCTACAGTTTAATTCCTTCAGGGGCATGCAGCAGTTGTGATGAAGTGGACAAAACACACACACTTGGTATAGTGTCTGAAACCGTCACACTAATATATACTGAATCACATAAAGCCCAAGAGAGTACATCTCACACAAAACGATCGATACTAAACCTATGTCCTTGCCTCGGTTGCCTCACCACTCCCGCTCCCTTCAGATGAGTCAGCGAAACTACTTTGTGAAAAATCTTTTTTGCTGTGTTGAGGGCTGGAAAACAATACCTTTGTGATCTGGTGTGGCTAGGGCAGCGCTTACTGGAAATGCCAAGATCAGAGCAGGTTACAAAAGGGAGAGCAGATAATTTCAGTTTTACTGCTAAGACACATCAGAACTGTGGTTCTGATCCCCAAACTCAAGAAGCAAAACAAAAAATAAAAAGACATCACACAAACCCTGTCATTGCATTCCCGCTCTCTGGCTCCCAATCAGCACCTAGATCCAGTAGAGAAAAGTTATTTTAAAACTCTGCTCACATATACAAAATGATCTTCTGCCCAAAGGGTCAGCCACATTACCAGGTCAATATGAGTTTGGATCTTACCCAAAATACCACGCTGCCAGCCAAACCTTTAGCATGTAAAACTAAAGGTTTATTATAAAGAAAAAAGAAAGAACAAGAAGAGAGTTTGTTAAATGGTAAAGCAGTCACATATATGCAAAGACTTCAAAATCCATATAACAGGTTTCTAGGAGTATTGGGGAGTTTGATGACTTGAAAGTCCCTTTGGAACACAGTCCTTTGTTCAGAGCTTCATTTGTAGCATAGTTCCTCTAGGGGTAAGAATCAGGACTGAAGACAAGCAGGACTGAAGACAAAATGGAGAAGCTGCATCTGCCTTTTATAGTCTTTTGCCATGCAGCTTGTATTTCCTTTGTTCCAAACACAAGATGCCCAGCACATGGCCTGGAAGCCTTAGCGTTCCGTCCATAGGAATGGCCCTTCATTCCTTGCTGAGTCATAAGGTTTAGCCCCTGACCCTTTCAATGAGTTCACTGTACAGTTGATGTCCCTCGATGGGTAATCAAGCAGGCTGGGCCGTGCTGATGCCAATATGTCTCGGGGTGTCACCCAGATGCACAGCACAAGTTTGGCAATGCAGCTATACCCTACATATCTAACTTACAATACAAAGGTGATGCAAACATATAAACAAGATTACCATATTTAGTGAATTATAACTTTTGCAATGATACCGTACACAGTATATCTGGTAAGATTCATTGCACTTATATAATATTGGTATCAACATCATAAAGTGTCTCTCATATTCCATACAGCATCACAATCGTCCCATTGAAAAATATGCAGAGTCACACTTAGACATAGATGCATAGTTAGCTATTTAGGTACATTTTTGGAGTTTGTCTACACAAGAGTTTGTGTTCCCATTTTTGTTTGAGTTTACTCACGGTAACTGGCAATCACTTAAATCTACCACAGCTTTAAACACCAGTCTAGGGTGCTCCACAATTGTTTGTTTCAAGGACAGAGGCCACACTAGATTGTTTTTCAAAACAAACATTTTTGTGGGTGTCTAGACTAGCACTTGCAATGTTGTCAGTCAACGCAAATTAGTTGGCAATTAGCCTTAGCTAAATTAGGGCCACAGACTAGATAAGACAAAGCCTTGTTAGTTCGAGAATTTACGGTGGTATTGTCAACAACACTCAGCACTGGCCTAATTCTGCTCCCATGAAAATCAACAGCAAAGCTCCCATTGTCTTCAATGGGAACAGAGTTGGCCAATGCTGCGTGCTTTCGACGATCCTAAACTTACCACGTGACGTGAACCAGGTCCGTTGAAGCGCTGTGACTTCACAAGCAGAATACCTAGAGTTTTTCCTAGTCCTTCCTCTCTCTCCTTAAGCGATCTAAGAAATTAATTATAAAACTAGAACTAATGCAATGTTGAGACTGAGAGAGCAGCCTCCACGGCTTATGCACAGTTTGCATGTAGGCACTGGCAGCTGGTTCACAGTGGGATTTCCTCCCAGAGACAATCCTGCTAATGAGGTTGCTGAGCAACTTTTTTCCATAACAAAAAGAACAGATCTGTTAAAGAACATACAGTTTCTCATCACTTTTCAATGGAAAAGCCATGGCACCATCATTGGGATCAATGCCATTGGCCAAAAATACAATTGTTTCACCTGTAAGTAAAGCAAGAAAAAATAATAATCCCACTCCATTATGTACAAACCAAAGATAAAATATTGCTTCCCAATGTGGCAATAATGTGATTAATGAAGATTACACAAGAAGAGAATTACTGATTCTAGGGGGGTAAGGCTTGGCTCCCAACCAAAAACAACTACTTTTCAGCTAATCCCAGTAAATTTCTGAACATATAAAATGTATTTGTGGCAGAACAATCTTCCAATTTGAGCTAAAGCATCACAGCGAGAGAGAACAAGAAAGTGAGGCAACTTTTTCGAACATGCTTTCCTAAAGTTAGGCACCTGAATGAAAGCGACTGGCTTTTCAGCAGTGCTGAAGTTCCCATGGAAGCCACTGTCCTTTCTAATAAATAGGGTCAATATTTTACTCATATATGGCCTGATGCTTAAGCAGTTTTATGTCCTACATCTCTCACTCAGACTGCCCAGTATAGACCAGGGCTCCTAGACGTTTCAGATCAGCCCTGCTCCCTTACAAGCTATTCTGATACCGTTGAAACTCTAGTAGAACCATACTTGTATTTATGAAGCATCTTTACTCAGCAAGGTCCTAATTCTGTGAGAGAATTAACGTGTGTAACATGAAGCACATGAGCTGTCCCATTCCTAACTACATTCCCAAAATAGGGCTCCAGGCACTCCCGGAGTTGTACCGAGAATTAACTGGGACACGCAAATCAATGCTTGATGAAAACACAGGATAAAACACAGGGTAAATGTTTGAAAAAGACAAACCAAAGTGGAATCATTAAAAAGGGCTGAGGTGTCCTACCCAGGATCCAATAGTGAGTAATCTTCAGCCGTCACTGGAAGAGGACAGTGTTGGGCATGTCTACACTGCAGCTGGGAGGTGTATGTTATTGTTCAGGGCAACTGCACATGTATTCCCCCTCCAGCTCCTCAGTCTTCTCTTCTCTTGGGTAGACACCCATGTCTCTCTCTCCATCCTGACTGGGGATTTTTTCGGGCTGCACAATCCCCTGCCTACACTGTGATATCCCCAGCAAGCCAGACTGCCTAGAGGCTATGAACAGCGTTTTTGCCAACAGTTATGAATTACCACACAGCGCTTTCAAGCGAGTACACTTACTCTGAAGCATTACAGAGAACACATATTAAAAACAATTAAAGAACCCACACACGTTAATAAAGCTTACCAGAGTTCATCCCAGCTCCAACAAGGGCTCAGGTAGGAGTCAGTCCTTCAAACCCCACCAAGGGGGTTTTCTGGCCCTACAAGTTCAGAACAAGCACCCCCATGCATAGGTCAGTCTTTCCTTTAGACAGATGAGGCCTTTGATCTTCAGACTCCGGGAACAGCAGACAATAGTTCCTTCCCCAGGGCGGAGTGGCAGATGTAGCGTCAGAAGGCTGGGCTTTTGCAGAACCTTTCCAAACATTTCCTCAAAACCGGTATGTTCTCACTAAATATTTCAGTTCTGACAAACCAACCTTTTCTGGAAAAAAAAATTAATAATAGCCAGATTTTCAAAAGGGCTCAGTGCCTTCACTGGGACCCTGATCTCGGCTGGGGTCTCTAAGCGCTACTGTAACACAAATAATAAGTATATGGCTGCGGTATGTTCCTCCCACCTCCTCTTTCTTCCCAAGTAGTCTTCTTTGTAATAAAAATAATTTAAAGCAAAGCAGCCCAGCAGTGTTTATACACCACAGCTATATTGATTTTCCGCACAGAAATATTTGCCCCAGATGAGGCCCGAGCTGCCATTGTCACTGATTTTCATCATCCCATTCTCTTCCCGGGTAAGTGCTGTGAGCATTAAGAGGTCATTAAGGGTTCTACTACACTCTTGCTTGGAGATATACTGCCACCACCCGTGAAATCCAATGCCCACTGCTTAAAAAAAGCTTCCTTGGTGCTTGTAGGCTTGGGCCAAGATTTTGAGGAGCGTGAAATTAAAGTTAGGCTCCTAAATTCATACTTATGTAACCCTTCTGCCCCTCTGAGTTGGCAGCAACAAGGGCCGGGTTCAGTGTCTAGGGGTTCCGTTTCAATAACGTAATGCAAAACCGGCTCGAGCCCCCACCCAGTGACCTGGGACAATTACATACCACCCCCTGGGCGCCTCTAAGAGGCAATACTTCCCCTCTCGCAAGCACGGAGTCTGAGTGTAGCAGAAAATGTTTAATAACATGAGGTAAACGACATCAGCATTAAATTGGAAAAACACCACAAACAGGATTCATAACACAAACCATGAGCAAAAGACCCACGTCCAAGTAAGTTTGGCAGTGTCCTTTTCCCCTCAGGGTCTTAAGTCCAACAACCCAAAAGTCTCTGTCCCTGGTCAGTGCCGCCCCAGAGTTCAAAAGTTTATCTGCAGAGTTTTACCCCCCCAAGCCTGGGCGGAAATGGGGGGGCGCACATGGGATGTTAAGGGGCACCTTACGTGGTCCGAGGTCGACTGCCCCACCTCTCCGTGGAGTTCTGCTGCAGCCTTTACCACGAATGGCTCCGCTCTACCAGCCGCGCCGCTCCGCTCCTCCAGCCGTCCCCGCAAACTGCTCTGCTCCCCGTTCCGTGGGCCGCTCCAACCGTCCCACAAACTGCTCAGCTCTGCCAGCCGCTCCACTGCACCAGCTGTCCCATGAACCGCTCCAGCTGCCCCGCAAACAGCTCAGCTCCGCTCCGCTCGCTGTTCCGCAGGCCGCTCCAACCATCCCACAAACTGCTGGGCTCTGCCAGCTGCTTAGCAATATTTCTTCAGGCTCCCCCACTGGTTAACACTCAGTGATCTCAGCTCAGCAATTTTAGCTCTTTTAGTGATTTCAGCTCTTAGTGATTTCAGCTTGTAGTAGGGGAGCCCCAGTGCTGGTGCACCATTGGCCCAAAGTGAATTCAGCTCAGCAACTTCTAGCTAGACTCCTAATGGAAGCAAACTTAGCTCTGCTATTCAACAGTGGAGAGAGGGGGTAGTGCAATTGGTGCTCCAGGCCCTCAAAAGGGGCCCATACCATCAGGTACACATATAGGGTGACCAGACGTCCCGATTTTATCGGGACTGTCCCGATATTTCCTTGTTTGTCCCGCGTCCCGACCGATGTGCGGTCGGGACACTGGACAAACAAGGAAATGCTCCAGAGCCCGGAAGTGCTCGCGCCCCGCGCCCCGCCCCCCGCCCCGACTCCGCCCCCTCCTCCCCCCATTGGCTCCCTCCCCGAATCCCCGCCTCTTCCCCAAGCTCACCATTCCTCCTCCCTGCACAAGCTCTGGAGGGAGGCCCCGGAGACGCAGGGGAAGCGCGGTGCCAGGGTGAGTGAGAGTCCGGCCTGGCCCCAGTGCAGGCAGGACTCAGTTGGGCGGTAGGGAGAGTAGGGGGGCTGCCCACGGGGCCAGGCGGCAGCTGTTCTCCCCCCCTGGGCAGCGGGACTCGGGAGCAGCCGCTGCTGCAGCTCCCACTGCCGCGGGGGGAGGAAGCGGCCGATGGCCAAGCTCGGCGGCTGCAGCTCTGGCGCCCGGGCCCGAACCCCCCGAGCCCGGGCCTGCTGCGGGGACCCAGCAGTGTGCACGCTGCGCCCAGCCCCTGGCCAGTCGCGTCTGGGCTGCTGCCCAGCTGGTGCTATCCCGCGGCGGCCCCGGGGCGGAGGCATCGGCAGCCCAGCCCCGTTCGTTCCCCTGCGGGACCCGAGCGGGACGGGGGCGCTGGGGCCTGCTGCCCCCACTCCGGGGCTGCTGCGGGATAGCACCAGCTGGGCAGCAGCCCAGACGCGAGTGGCCAGGGGCTGGGCGCAGCGTGCGCGCTGCTGGGTCCCTGCAGGACGCCCGGGCTCAGGGGGTTCGGGGGTGCCAGAGCCGCAGCCGCCGAGCTTGGCCATTGGCTGCTTCCTCCCCCCATGGCAGTGGGAGCTGCAGCAGCGGCTGCTCCCAAGTCCCGCTGCCCAGGGTGGGAGAACAGCCGCTGCCTGGCCCCGCGGGCCGCCCCCCCACTCTCCCTCCAGGTACCGCCCGACTGAGTCCTGCCTGCTCGGGGCCAGGCCGGACTCTCACTCACCCCGGCCCCACGCTCCCCCTACTTCTCCGGGGCCTCCCTCCAGAGCTTGTGGAGGAAGGGTGTTTTTTTGTTTGTTTGTTTTTGCTCCGCCTCCCCCCCCCCCCCCGCCATGCCCCAATATTTGACTTGGGTGATCTGGTCACCCTATACACATACCTGTCCCCAGCCTCTCTCAATACAATGGGTTTTGTAACCCATGCCCCTTGTCTAGCGAGTGCTACTTAGTTACTGGTTAGTCCCTCTGTCATACAACATTTCCACTGGCCTTGATTCACAGAATCAGGGTAACAACACTTTATTCTTCCTGCCCCAATAACAGAGAAACTGGGGATCCCACACCAGCCAAAGTAACCACTTTCAGTTGTTGTTGTCCCAGGCTAGGCGGGTGGGTGTGCCTATGCAAAGAAGATCAGCCCCTGAAGTTCTTTTCCACCCTCACCATAATTCACCACCAGATGTCAGGGTAGAGCTCATCCTGACTCTGCTTACATCCTCCCCCCAGCCGAGAATTTGATGTCCCGACAAATCACACTCCCTATTATACCAACTCACGGGTTCCCTCCAAAGGGCCTCAGATAGCCCACTTTAGCTTCCACAAGCCGGTGTGCTAAATGTATTGGCTCCTCACTAGTCACCCCAGGTGCATCATAAGTTAACCATTTTACTGGTCTTATTACCCTGTCTCGCCTATTGAGAATCTCTGCTGCCGTGGTAGGGGGGACATCCTCTTGAGCGACAGATGGAGAGGCTTCCTTTGAGGGCCCCTCGGCTACTAGCATAGGCCCCTGCATTTCTAGTTCTAACAGTGGAGGGTCCAAGGTGCCCAGGACATCCTCCACCTGTATGTCTCCACTGTCCAATAACCTGTGTGTGTCATCACACGGGGGTCCCACCAGTGCCTCAGGGGTGTCAGAAATGGGCCTAAATACTTCTGCCATGGGGTTTAGGGCGGAAGAGGAGGAGCTCTCTTTTGATTCAGCTGATCAAGACTGAAATCTTGTCTCCATCCCAGGATACACCATGGTTGTGTCCTCCTCCTCAGACTCACTCTCGGATGTGCTGCATAGGGGTAGGTTAGCTGCAGGGGGCCGTCTGTCCACATTGGAGAGCGGCTTTGGTCCAGCACCTTCGTTCTGCCCGGTTGCCCTGTTGTGGCCCATCTCATAAGGGGTGCCTACCAATTCCCCCACAGGGAGCAAAAGGTTTCTGTGCACTGTCTTTATCTGCCCTGGACCCTCTTCAGGTTTGATCTTGTAGACCGGCAGGTCTCCTAGCTTTTTCATCACCAAGTAAGGTATTGCCTTCCATCTGTCAGCTATCTTGTGTTTGCCAGCAATACCCAAATTTTGCAGCAGGACTCTGTCCCCTGGCTGGAGTTCTTGCAGACGTACCCTAGCATCATATCGATGTTTGTTGCGGTCTGCGTTCTTCCGAGCCGCAGATGTAGCTAAGTGATAAGCATCCCGCAGCTTTTCCCTTAGTCGGGATACATATTGCTGATGAGTTTCATAGCTATCTCCATCCTCTGATACACCAAAGCACAGGTCTATGTGTAATCTTGGTTCTCGCCCAAACATTAAGAGATATGGGGTGACTCCCGTAGCATCGTTCTTTGTGGCGTTGTAGGCGTGCACCAGAAATGTGACATGTTGGCTCCAGGTTGCCTTCAGCTCTGGTCGCAAAGTCCCCAACATATCTAATAGGGTTCGGTTGAACCTCTCTGGCTGAGGATCACCTTGCGGGTGATAAGGTGTTGTTCTAGACTTTTTAATTCCCGCTATCCTCAGCACCTCCTTCAGAAGGTGACTCTCAAAGTCCCGCCCCTGATCAGAGTGTATCCGGGCTGGGAATCCATAAACTGAGAAATATTTTTCCCACAGTACTCGAGCGACAGTGGTGGCCCTCTGATCATGTGTGGGATATGCCTGCGCATATCGCGTATAATGGTCAGTCACTACTAGAATGTTCCCAATATTCCTCCTGTCTACTTCTAAAGACAAGAAATCAATGCATACCAGCTCCAGAGGCTTGTTGCTGGTGATATTCTTCAGATATGCAGCCCTCTTGGGCAGAATTTTCCTTTGCACACATCGAGCGCAGGTCTCACATTTCCTGCGAACATCTTCAGCCATCCGGGGCCAATAGAACCTACTACGAATAAGTTCCAGGGTCCTCTCCATCCCTAAATGTCCAAAGTCATCATGCAGGGCCTGCATGGCCAGGGCTCTGTACTCTTTCGGCAGCACTAGTTGAGTCCGTTGCTTTTGTAAAGGGTCTGTGGTCACTCGGTGTAGCACTCCCTGAATCAGTTTTAGTTTGGTCTATTCTCTCAATAGTAGTTTGCCCTCCAGGTTAGGTGGGAGAACCACAGCTGGGCTTCGCCCCTCCCTTTTGGCAAGTAGTGTATCACGAATGTCAATATCTTGCAGCTGGGCTTCCTGCCAGTCAGCCGCATTGAGCATGGGCAAAGGAGATTGGTCCAATGCAATATAGTTCACTGAAGCAGAAGGCACGCATTCAGGGGGCAGGCCCAGAGCTTCTGCAGCACATCCATGAAGGCTCTCCTGGGCCTCTGGCTCTCGGTGACTCACACTGCAAATAGCTCTCACTCCATCTGTGGGTATCACAGCAACTCCTTGTGCCTGTGGACGCCTGGACAATGCATCTGCATCTACATTGCTTCTCCCTGATCGGTATTGAATGCTGAAGTCATAGCTAGCCAAAGCGGCCACCCATCTTTGCCCTGTAGCATCCAGCTTAGCATTTGTTAACACATAAGTCAGTGGGTTGTTGTCCGTCCACACGTGGAACTGAGCACCATACAAGTAGCCTCGAAATTTCTCAGTGATGGCCCATTTCAAGGCCAAAAACTCCAGCTTGTGGGTGGGATAGCGAGTTTCACTATCAGACAGTCCTCGGCTGGCAAAGGCTACAGGTTTACATTTGCCTTCCACCTCCTGGTACAGTACTGCTCCCAGACCCTCCAAACTGACATCAGTATGCAGCATAAATGGCTTGCTTGGGTCAGAAAGACTAGGACCGGAGCATGAGTTAGGCAAGTAATGATTTCTCGAAAAGCCCTTTCACATCTCTCATCCCACCGTGGCCCAAATGGTTCGACGGGGCCATAGTGTCTCTGTACAGGAGGCTTTGGGGACCTCCCCTTATTCTTGGTCTTAGATTTGTTCTTGCTGGACTGGTATCCCCTGGTAAGATCATTCAGAGGTTTTACAATCGTAGCATAGTTTTTCACAAATCTGCGGTAGTAGCCACTAAACCCAAGAAAGGTCTTGAGTTCTCTGTAGTTACTTGGACATGGCCATGTAGTGAGTGCTTCTATTTTATCGGGATCAGTACTCACACCCTCTTGGGACACGATGTGACCCACATACTTCACTGAGGTCCTGCAGAACTGGCATTTGTCAATTGAAAGCTTCAAACCATAATCCTCTAACCTATCAAGCACTTTAAGAAGTCTTTCTTCATGCTCCTCCAAGGTTCTTCCAAACACAATCAGGTCATCCAAATAAACTAACACTTGCAGTAAATTCATGTCTCCCACAACTTTCTCCATAAGACGTTGAAATGTGGCAGGTGCTCCAGAAATCCCTTGGGGCATGCGTTCGAACTGATAAAACCCTAATGGGCAGATGAAGGCTGTCTTCTCCTTATCTTCTTCACCCAGAGGGATCTGGTAGTATCGACTCCGAAGATCCAACACAGAGAACCACTGGCTTCCCAGCAAACAGTCTAAGGCATCTTGGACTCAGGGCATGGTGTACTGGTCAACCACAGTATGGCGGTTTAGGGTGCAGTAGTCAATACACATCTGGATTTTCCCATTCTTTTTACGGACCACCACAATGGATGAGGCGTATGGGCTGCAGGACTCCGTAATGATGCCATTCGCAGCCAGCTCCTGAAGATGTTGTCGCACATCTTCCATCTCAGAGAGAGCAATCCTCCTAGATCTCTCCCTGAAAGGTCGAGAGTCATGTAATCTGATGTTGTGCTCTACTCCTTTTGCACATCCCACATCCCACTCATGCAATGAGAACACCTTGGATCTTTCACAAAGTTTCCTCCACAGGCGATCTTTCCACTCCTCGGACAACGGTGAATCTCCAAAGTCAAACTTTGCTGGGTCTATTGTCGGAACTTGAGTCTCACACTGGGGTTTTACAATTGATTCAGGCTCGAAGAGGTCTGCTATCTTTTGGCCTTCCTTCACAACAACATCTCGACTTGTTTCATTAGCAATCAGTATAGTCACCTTTTCCTGGGATTCAGCAGGTAGGGTTATGACTCCACTGGGGACCAGCACTCCTTCCGGAAGCTCTCCTTCAACCGGCTGCTCTACCATTGCTAATGCCCCTTTACTGCCTTTCAGCCTGGTACTCATGACAAGCACTTCCTGCTCTGTCCTTGCAGGCACTACTAAGGGGGTTGTACCCATGTACTTCAGCGCCCCAATCGGTAGCTCAGATGTCTCCTTTTTAGCGCTCTCAATCATCCTATAGGCTTCAGCACAAAGCGTATGGATCATCAGGGTATTCAGGTACTGGTCCCCAGCCCGTCGTCTGCAGCCCGCGAGCACCTTGAAGAGACTGGAGTTGGTCCCTATCAGCACAGACACATCAGAGGTCCCTTTGGGGTCAGGGCATATTAAGGCAGCTGTGTCTACCTCTTCCCTTACCCCAGCAACCTCCTCTGGGAATTCCAGGTGCACTATGACATACCCTTGGTAGAGGTATTCATCCATGCTGAGGCCACACAGACCAACGCCAGTCAGTGGCTGTATAAGCAGGTGCCTAAGCATCTGTTGGTAGAATGACTGAGATATAATAGTCACTTGAGATCCAGTGTCAAGCACGGCTTGACACTCCGCCCCTTCAATCCTCACCGTGACCTCTGCTCGAGGCCCTATCAGTCCTGCGGGGATCCCAGCTGGATAGTCTTTTCTGGGGGAATCTTCAAATCCTGCAGGCCTGGGTGGTTCCCGTCCCCAGACCCTCTGGCAGCTACCGGATCTCTCCCAACTGATCCTCAGCTTTCCATACACTAAGGAGGGATTTTCTTTATTATGGCACTTGGCAGCACTGTGTCCATCCTGACCACATTGGTAGCAGAAGAATTGTCCTTTCCACCTTCGCCTGGGTGGGATGGTGGCTCTAAATGCTGACTTCTCCATTGCCACAGTCAGAGGCTCCTTATTCCTGGAAATCTTAGCTCGGTCAATGGTGCTTTGCAGCTCCGCTATCCGTTCTGTCAGGACCTGTATTTGTTGGGCCAGTTCCTCTGTGGTGCTCACCATCAGCACACTGGCCATTTGCAGTGGTGTTGTGCTGGCTGGCTCCAATGTTTGAGCATCCCAAAACTCGCTGGCAGCCTGCCTTTCTTCCTCTTCCCTGACCTCCTTTATCAGCTGAGAGTAACTTGGGGGATGTTTCTGCCGTTCTCTTAGCCGGAGATGAAGTAGAATTGGGTTCTGATACTGAGTCCCTCTTACAACTTGAGCCAGTCTGGTCTGATCCATCTGCTCAGCAGTCACTGCTCCCCTCATGACAGCTCTCTGAAGCAGTCTCTCCAGCCTCTGTATATAGGCTGAAATCTTCTCGCCCCTTTGCTGTCGGGAATTAAGGAACTTACAGTAACTGTCTTCAGGGCCCTCTACGCTCCCAAAGGTATGATCAAGGGCCTCTAGGCAGTCCTTCACACTGACCCCAGGGTCAATGAGCTTCAGGGTGCGAATCACATCTAATGCTGGACCACTAAGGCTCTCTATTAGACATCTTCGCTTTTCTGCATCGGGTACGGCCCACTCCCACAGCATTTCAGTGGTATGCTCCAACCAGGGTTCAAACTCCTCTGCCCCAGCAAATAACCTTAACTCACGACAAGAGTTTGACGTAGCATGGGACAGTACAACCTTTTCCAATATTTGCCCCAGTGCTTTTGCCCAATCATTGGCTGAGGCTGCGGCCCCTGAGCTAGGGGCTGCAGGGCCGGGGCCCAACAAACCCAACATATTAGCCAGTATACAAACAGTAATTTCCTCAAAATATAAACACAATGGTTTCCCAATGCAGTGGAACACTCAACAGGTGCTTGCGAGGGGTACTGACCCAGGGATCCCGGACGAGCCCCCAAAAATGTAACCCTTCTGCCCCTCTGAGTTGGCAGCAACAAGGGCCGGGTTCAGTAGCTAGGGGTTCCGTTTCAATAACGCAATGCAAAACCGGCTCGAGCCCCCACCCAGTGACCTGGGACAATTACATACCACCCCCCCGGGCGCCTCTAGGAGGCAATACTTCCCCTCTCGCAAGCACGGAGTCTGAGTGTAGCAAAAGCTTTTTAATAAAGGAGGGAAACAATGCGGCATCATGTTGGGGAAACACCACAAACAGGATTCATAACACAAACCATGAGCAAAAGACCCACCTCCAAGTAAGTTTGGCAGTGTCCTTTTCCCCTTAGGGTCTTAAGTCCAATCACCCCAAAGTCCAACAACCCAAAAGTCTCTGTCCCTGGTCAGTGCCACCCCAGAGTTCAAAAGTTTATCTGCAGAGTTTTACCCCCCCAGCCTGTGGCGGAAATGGGGGGGCACACGTGGTGTTAAGGGGCACCTTACGTGGTCTGAGGCCGACTGCCCCACCTCTCCGTGGAGTTCTGCTGCAGCCTTCACCACGAATGGCTCCGCTCTACCAGCCGCGCCGCTCCGCTCCTCCAGCCGTCCCCGCAAACTGCTCTGCTTTGCTCTGCTCCCCGTTCCGTGGGCCGCGCCAACCGTCCCACAAACTGCTCAGCTCTGCCAGCCGCTCCACTGCACCAGCCGTCCCATGAACCGCTCCAGCTGCTCTGCAAACAGCTCAGCTCCGCTCCGCGCCGCTCTGCTCACTGTTCCGCGGGCCACTCCAACCATCCCACAAACTGCTGGGCTCTGCCAGCTGCTTAGCAATATTTCTTCAGGCTCCCCCACTGGTTAACACTCAGTGATCTCAGCTCAGCAATTTTAGCTCTTTTAGTGATTTCAGCTCTTAGTGATTTCAGCTTGTAGTAGGGGAGCCCCAGTGCTGGTGCACCAGTGGCCCAAAGTGAATTCAGCTCAGCAACTTCTAGCTAGATTCCTAATGGAAGCAAACTTAGCTCTGCTATTCAACAGTGGAGAGAGGGGGTAGTGCAATTGGTGTTCCAGGCCCTCAAAAGGGGCCCATAGCATCAGGTACACATACCTGTCCCCAACCTCTTTCAATTCACTGGGTTTTGTAACCCATGCCCCTTGTCTAGCGAGTGCTACTTAGTTACTGGTGAGTCCCTCTGTCATACAACATTTCCACTGGCCTTGATTCACAGAATCAGGGTAACAACACTTTATTCTTCCTGCCCCAATAATAGAGAAACTGGGGATCCCACACCAGCCAAAGTAACCACTTTCAGTTGTTGTTGTCCCAGGCTAGGCGGGTGGGTGTGCCTATGCAAAGAAGATCAGCCCCTGAAGTTCTTTTCCACCCTTGCTATAATTCACCACCAGCTGTCAGGGTAGAGCTCATCCGGACTCTGCTTACACTTAGGTATCTAATTATTTGACCTAATGCCTGACAGAGGTGCACTCAGCGATCAGAGAAGGGTCTAAAGTGCAGGTAGCCCTGCACCCATTGCAGGCAACAGATGGGCCAAGCAAGCGTGAGTCACTGTTTATTTACTGATAGAGTGTAATGGGGGGGGGGGGGGGAAGAATAGCAGTACAATCACAGCAATAATAATAATCCTGCTTCTATTCTCAGGAAAAAGTCTTGGTCTTTACACGCTACCCATTCATGCTCTACCTTGTTATTGCTTAATGACAACAGGACGCACCTCCTGTTATCTCTAAGGGCTGGTCTACACTGGGGGGGGGGATCGATTCAAGATACGCAACGAAGTATCTTGGATCGAATTACCTGAGATCCACACGGCACGGGATCGACGGCCGTGGCTCCCCCGTCGACTGCGCTACCACCGCTCGCTCTGGTGGAGTTCCGGAGTCGACGGTGAGCGCGTTCGGGGATCGATATATCGCGTCTTAACGAGACGCGATAAATCGATTGCTACCTGCCGATACGGCGGGTAGTGAAGACGTACCCTAAGGCTATAGCTACAAGACAGCTTATGCCAGGATAATTTATATTGCCCACAACCCCTCTGAGCGACAGAAGTTAGAAAGCTTCTCCCACCGACATAGGTTCTGACACACGCAGAGATGGTTTTATTATGAGCTCTCTCCTGTCAGCATACAGCGTCTTCACCACACGCGCTGCACCGGTGTGGTTGCGTCAGTGCAGCGCTGTACGTGTAGACGTTGTCTTAACTAACAGGTTTGTGTCCCTGGAGAGACGATGCAAGTAAAACCTGACTCTGAATTCTTAGATAAGCATCTTTTTAAGGCAAGGATAATGCCTGTGTCTGTGAGCTTGACTGGGGCTCTCTGGACTGCTATGGTGATGCTGGACAAATGGACACAGCAAAGCTAGCAGGACACACATGACTAAATGTTTCATCTCCTCTAGCTTGCGAAGAGCCAGGAGAAAGTGATATCCTACAGGGTATGTCTACAAGCAAAAAAACCCGCAGCTGGCCAATGCCAGCCGCTTTGGCTCAGGACTCAGGCTGCAGGGCTGTTTCACTGCTGTGTAGACTTCCAGACTCAGTTCTAGGACCCAGTGGCATGGGAAGTCCCAGATCTGGCCTCTATATAACAGATGAGGCAAGGGGCCGTAAAGAATCTCACAGCACTGAAAACTTTATATGCTGGGCACTTAAACTTTCTAGAAAACTTTCTGTACGTACAACATAACTGTTTCAGTGTCGCCAGCAAATGAGACAGATTCCACTTCCAGGAGACATGCCTAATCCTGCTTTACCAAGGCGAGCCCAGAGCTAAAAACTGCCAGGGGCCTCTTGTATTAGTGTTCATTGTTATTTTCTGTAGTCACAACTATTGCGTCAATTTTAACCATAGGAGACAAACAAAAGACACCATTAGAAAAGTCTGTTTACAGGTCTATTATAGCAGGAAGTAAACAGCTTTGTGCTAGGAGACAAATACCCACTCGTCTCTCTATCCACCACAACTTGTGCTTCTTACTATTGAAAAGATAAATGGGGAGGAAGAAAAGCCGCAGAAATTCAGATAATCGCCTAGTGATAACCATCTCCCTTTTTGTAGCACAGACAACTGTTAATCCAGTGATGAGAAGGTTGGAATAGGAAGGCCCAGGGCTCGTAAGATCTTATCTACTCATAAGCCGCCGCTTCTTCATAGCATAGACCAGTTCCTCCTCCCTCCATTTTTAATACTAGTTGTCACACTGAAAGAAAAGCGATTGTTATGCTGGTTAATTGAAACACTGTTTTAGGGTAACTAAGAACATGATGGATAGAATGTGTAACCTGTTTTATTTGCACTGTCCTATGGACACAGGAAGAGGTGTCCTGTTCTGGTGCCAGTACCCATATTTATTCGAGGTTGCCAGCGCTTTCTAGATTGAGCAGCTGGTAGTGGAGGACGAGGTAGTGGTATTGGAGAAGGAAGAGAAGATGATAACCCACAATATGACCAATAATGAGGCAATTGTTCTGAGGATAATGAGGGTTTTAAGATAAATGTAATGCAAAGTGCACTGGAAGTAAACAATGCTCTGAGATTTCACTCTACTCTCCCCCCCGACATGAACACTTGACAAAGCCAACCCAAATTGGAGGAACGTTTTGTTGTTGATGAGGATATATTTAAGCAAAAAAGTTTCAGAAATATTTAACCCTGTTCTAGTGCAGAGCACTTTTGCAAGCCTGACCCTGAGTGTCAAAGTGTACATGAAAAAATAATACATTTCCCCCTTAATTACTATTTAACTTGGATTTTTGCAGAGGAGACAGATGACTTCAGCAACACGACAAAATGCGTCCAAAAACATGGCCCTGTCAAGGCTCCTTCCCCACTCTGAACTTTAGGGTACAGATGTGGGGGCCTGCATGAAAACTTCTAAGCTTAACTACCAGCTTAGATCTGGTCCACTGCCACCACTCCCAATGGGCTAACTCCCTTCCCTGGGTAGCCTTGAGAGACTCTTCCACCAACTCCCTGGTGAACACAGATCCAACCCCTTGGATCTTAAAACAAGGAGAAATTAACCATCCCCCCTCCTTTCTCCCACCAACTCCTGGTGGATCCAGATCCAATCCCCTTGGATCTAAAAACAAGGAAAAATCAATCAGGTTATTTAAAAAGGCTTTTAATTAAAGAAAAAGGTCAAAATCATCTCTGTAAAATCAGGATGGAAAATAACTTTACAGGGTAATCAAACTTAAAGAGTCCAGAGGACCCCCCTCTAGCCTTAGGTTCAAAGTTACAGCAAACAGAGGTAAACACCCTAGCAAAAGGTACATTTACAAGTTGAGAAAACAACGATAAAACTTACACGCCTTGCCTGGCTGTACTTACAAGTTTGAAATATGAGAGACTTGTTCAGAAAGATTTGGAGAGCATGGATTGATGTCTGGTCCCTCTTAGTCCCAAGAGCGAACTCCCCCCAAAACAAAGAGCACCAAAAAAAAAGCCTTCCCCACACCAAGATTTGAAAGTATCTTGTCCCCTTATTGGTCCTTTGGGTCAGGTGTCAGCCAGGTTACCTGAGCTTCTTAACCCTTTACAGGTAAAAGGATTTTGGAGTCTTTGGCCAGGAGGGATTTTATAGTATTGTACACAGGAGGGCTGTTACCCTTCCCTTTATAGTTATGACAGGCCCATACTCTCTTTGGGTGCAGCGCCACTAAATCAAATGAATTACGCTCATCTGAGTAGTAATGTTGGCAACAGATGTCATTAAATAGCACTTGCTTTTCTGCTTGTGAACCTTTTCTGAAAAAAAAAATCAGAGTAGTTTAAATTCCATTCAATCAATCTTTTTGTGCATAATCAAGAATAAAGGGGTGAAGTGAAGTTATTAAATATGGAAAGATGCACTGAGTTAGCTATCTGTGTACATATTTCTATTGCACCCATCTATTATCTATCCCGAAAAATGCTGCATTGTTCCCTAGGGTATATTTCCCAAAGTATTGTCCAGTCTAATTTTTAAATGATTTCTTCAGATAAGGATTTACATGTAACCCAATCCAAAATCTCATTTTAGTAATAAATCATTTTGGGCTAAAATCTTCACAAACATTGGCATTTACTGAAATGTAGGGTTGGACGGGACCTCAAGCGGTTATCAAGTCCAGCCCTGCGCACCGAGGCAGGACCAAATAAGCCTAGACCATCCCTGACAAAAGCCTTCAATGATGATGAGGATTCCACAACCTCCCTTGAAAGCTATCCAGAGTTTAACTGTGCTTATAGTTAGAAAGCTTTCCTAATAGCTAACCTCAGTGGACATGGAGAAAAATTGATCACCATCCTCTTTCTAACAGCCCTTAATATATTTGAAGATGATCAGGTCCCACCTCAGTCTTCTTGCCTCAAGACTTATCATGCCCAGTTTTTTAACCTTTCCTCATAGATCAGGTTTTCTAAACCAGTTATTTTTGTTGCGCTCCTCTGGACTCTCTCCAATTTATCCACATCTTACCTAAAGTGTAGTGTCCAGAACTGGACACAGTACTCCAGCTGAGGCAGTGCCAATTAGTACAGGACAATCACCTTCCATGTCTTACATACAACACTCCTGTTATGCCCCAGACAGAAAACCAGTTTTAAGTAAAAACAAAAAACATTGATAACTATTTTACTAAAAACTGATTATACATTTTTAACACTTTTTCATTTTTAGTTTTGATTATTTTTAAAAGGCAATTTTTAAACACAAAAATTACAATCAGTTCTATTCACAAAAAAGAATGAGAAGTTGGACATTACAGTTCTGCAATCACAGTGTAATAAAACACACATGATAAAAGAGATCTTGCAGATACAAGACACACCACTCTAGAACAGAAAACAGGACAACTGATCACATTTTGCAAAACAGACAAAAGCTGTGTCCAAGATTTCCAGGGCTCTTTAAGCTGAGTTTAAAGGCAATTATAACTATCCTGATGAACAAAAGGAAGTGAAAGAAAAATGTCTCCTATAAAACGAGTATTGAGTGAAACAGTTTCAACTATTTTAGAGCTAGTTGCCAAAAAGATAGAAAATCTGGGTGGGATTTTCAAAGGTGGTCTAACTCTGCTCCCACTGAACTCAATGGTAAAACTCTTACCTCAGTGGGCGAAGAGTTGTGCTAATATTGAGTGCATTTGAAACTTTCAGCTAATTCAGATCATTTGGATGTGCAGCCAAGTTCTTGAATGCTTTCCTGCAGGGACCGTCTCAGTCGTCTGAGATTTTTCTGTCAAATAACCTAGCACTTGTTTATTTGGGATAGAATTTTTCAAGATGTCTGGAGTGGATCACTACTGTGAGTGCCACGCTCAATGAAGATTGGCATTTGTTACAAACCAGGGCACAAACAGGTTGTGAGTTCTATACTTGGATTTCTCCAATCAAGTGAGAACTCCTTACGTCCTGTAACTGATTTAACAGGGAATCACAGACAATCCCCTAGGTACTCTGGTCTCTCTTACCACCCAGGCAAGCTTGCCTTTGTGCTAGATAGTCCTTTATATAAAAAAAAATCGCAGCAACATTCACAACAGACAGTTCCTTCTGGTCAGGGATTTTTATTCCCCTTCCCCAGAGTTGGAACTGATGGGACAATGTTGGCAGCTGTGTCCTCTTCATAGCTGTGGGCAATCAAAGTCTTTGTCCTTTGATGTTTCACAATGGCCCATTTGGTTTCAATGGACATTCTTGTGTGTACGCCCAGCACTTTACATTAATTAATGCCTGTTTCCTGTTTGGTAAGTTACGCAATTACAGATTTTTACAATGCAAACACTCAGGCCTTGACTACACTGTCACTTTACAGCGCTGAAACTTTCTTGCTCAGGGATGTGAAAAAACAGCCCCCCAGAGTGATGCAAGGGGTCTGTTTTGGGACCGGCTCTGTTCAATATCTTCATTAACGACTTAGATATTGGCATAGAAAGTACGCTTATTAAGTTTGCGGATGATACCAAACTGGGAGGGATTGCAACTGCTTTGGAGGACAGGGTCATAATTCAAAATGATCTGGACAAATTGGAGAAATGGTCTGAGTTAAACAGGATGAAGTTTAACAAAGACAAATGCAAAGTGCTCCACTTAGGAAGAAAAAATCAGTTTCACACATACAGAATGGGAAGAGACTGTCTAGGAAGGAGTACGGCAGAAAGGGATCTAGGGGTTATAGTGGACCACAAGCTAAATATGAGTCAACAGTGTGATGCTGTTGCAAAAAAAGCAAACATGATTCTGGGATATATTAACAGGTGTGTTGTGAGCAAGACACGAGAAGTCATTCTTCCGCTCTACTCTGCTCTGGTTAGGCCTCAGCTGGAGTATTGTGTCCAGTTCTGGGCACCGTATTTCAAGAAAGATGTGGAGAAATTGGAAAGGGTCCAGAGAAGAGCAACAAGAATGATTAAAGGTCTTGAGAACATGACCTATGAAGGAAGGCTGAAAGAATTGGGTTTGTTTAGTTTGGAAAAGAGAAGACTGAGAGGGGCCATGATAGCAGTTTTCAGGTATCTAATAGGGTGTCATAAGGAGGAGGGAGAAAACTTGTTCACCTTAGCCTCTGAGGATAGAACACGAAGCAATGGGCTTAAACTGCAGCAAGGGAGGTCTAGGTTGGACATTAGGAAAAAGTTCCTAACTGTCAGGGTGGTTAAACACTGGAATAAATTGCCTAGGGAGGTTGTGGAATCTCCATCTCTGGAGATATTTAAGAGTAGGTTAGATAAATGTCTATCAGGGATGGTCTAGACAGTATTTGGTCCTGCCATGCGGGCAGGGGACTGGACTCGATGACCTCTCGAGGTCCCTTCCAGTCCTAGAATCTATGAATCTATGAATCTATGAATAAGATCAGCGCTGTAAACTGGCTGTGTAGACAGCGCTGGGAGCTACTCCCCTTGTGGGGGGTGGTGTTTTTACAACGCTCGGTGTGCGCGCTACACGGGCTACTGATGGTATAAATGAGATCAGTACATGCAGCATCCTTTCAACATTCTTATCAACGTAATCTATTTTATCCATGGTAACTCACAGGTGAGCCAGCCTGGTTCCCAGCTATGCATTTCTCAGTATTCAGTGAGGGCTAGGGGGCCTTGGCATGAGCTGGCACCTGGTCTGCCTGCCTCACAGAATTCTCAAAAGTCCTCACTACAGCAAGATTTCTAACTCCCTTTAACTGTCCCTGGGAGTTGTGTGATTAACTCCTTCAGCACATCTGAGAGTCTAATTTGTAGGAAAAGGAGGTAGTCTCGTGGCCTCACAGTAAAGCTTCCATTGCATTTTCCATTTAAAAAAGGGGGCACACTCCCTTAAACACAAATTTCCCCCCAAATAATACCACTTTCACGCTGAATTTTTCTAGCTCAGTCATTGATTGCAGCCAGCCCTGTTTTTTAAAGAAGGAAGAATTTAAAAGTCGGTTTATTTTGAAATGTCACTTATTTTTTGATCCCACAACTTTCATAATGGAAACATTTATGGATCTGACATTTCAAACAATAATTTAGGCTGCAAGACGCAATATTAAAGTGGTTAGGAAGCATTTTAAATTGATGAGAGTTATCTTCACCGTCCCCCTTATTTTTTGCTACAGAGGGCAGTAGAGCACTGCATCTTTACAGACAGCTTCTGTTCTCCCAGGCTACTTACCAACTCACTAGCTCCATGGCCCTATATCACTCCAGACTCTCAGGGTATGTCTACACTACGGGATTAATCCGAATTTATATAATTCGAATTTGGGAAACAGATTGTATAAATTCGATTGTTTGCGGCCACACTAAGCACATTAATTCGGCGGTGTGCATCCATGTACCGGGGCTAGCGTCGATTTCTGGAGCGTTGCACTGTGGGTAGCTATCCCATAGCTATCCCATAGTTCCCGCAGTCTCCTCCACCCATTGGAATTCTGGGTTGAGATCCCAATGCATGATGGGGCCAAAAACATTGTCGCGGGTGGTTCTGGGTATATCCTCCCCCCTCTCCAGGAAGCAACGGCAGACAACCGTTTCGCGCCTTTTTCCTGGGTGAACAGTGCAGACGCCATACCACGGCAAGCATGGAGCCCGCTCAGCTCAAGACAGCAGTCATGAACATTGTAAATACCTCGTGCCTTATCGTGCAGTTTATGCTGAACAAGAACCTGGAAAACCAGGCGGCGAGGAGCAGGCTACAGCAGCGCGGCGACGAGAGTGATGAGGGTATGGACATGGAATTCTATCGAACCGCGGGACCCGGTGCTTTGGAGATCATGCTGTTAATGGGGCAGGTTATAGGCATGGAACGCCGATTCTGGGCCCGGGAAACAAGCACAGACTGGTGGGACCGCATAGTGTTGCAGGTGTGCGACGATTCCCAGTGGCTGCGGAACTTTCGCATGCGTAAGGGCACTTTCATGGAACTTTGTGACTTGCTTTCCCCTGCCCTGAAGCGCCAGAATACCAGGATGAGAGCAGCCCTCACAGTTGAGAAGCGAGTGGCAATAGCCCTGTGGAAGCTTGCAACGCCAGACAGCTACCGGTCAGTCGGGAATCAATTTGGAGTGGGCAAATCTACTGTGGGGGCTGCTGTGATGCAAGTAGCCAAAGCAATCACTGAGGTGCTGCTACACAAGCTAGTGACTCTGGGAGATGTGCAGGTCATAGTGGATGGCTTTGCTGCAATGGGATTCCCTAACTGTGGTGGGGCGATAGATGGAACCCACATCCCTATCTTGGCACCGGAGCACCAGGGTACCCAGTACATAAACCGCAAGGGGTACTTTTCAATGGTGCTGCAAGCACTTGTGGATCACAAGGGACGTTTCACCAACATCAACGCGGGCTGGCCAGGAAGGGTTCATGATGCTCGTGTCTTCAGGAACACTACTCTGTTTAAAGGGCTGCAGCAAGGGACTTACTTCCCGGACCAGAAAATGACCGTTGGGGATGTTGAAATGCCAATAGTTATTCTTGGAGACCCAGCCTACCCCTTAATGCCATGGCTCATGAAGCCATACACAGGCAGCCTGGACAGGAGTCAGGAGCTGTTTAACTACAGGCTGAGCAAGTGCAGAATGGTGGTAGAATGTGCATTTGGCCGTTTAAAAGGTTGCTGGCGATCGCTACTAACTCGCTCTGACCTCAGCCAAAGAAATCTCCCCATTGTTATTTCTGCTTGCTGTGTGCTCCACAATCTCTGTGAAAGTAAGGGGGGGGAGCTTTATGGCAGGGTGGGAGGCTGAGGCAAATCGCCTGGCTGCTGATTACGCGCAGCCAGACACCAGGGCGATTAGAAGAACACACCAGGAAGCGCTGTGCATCAGAGAAGCTTTGAAAACCAGTTTCATGACTGGCCAGGCTACAGTGTGAAATTTCTGTTTGTTTCTCCCTTCATGAAAACCAGCCCCCTTTATTGACTCATTCATTCTCTGTAAGCAACCCACCCTCCCCCTTCCCCCAGCTTTCTTTCAAAGGAAATAAAGTCACTATCGTTTAAAAATCATGTATTCTTTATTAAGTGATTATAAACATAGGGAGAGAACCAAGAAGGTAATCTGGGTGAGGTTTGGGAGGAGGATAGGAGGGAAGTAAAAGGCCACTGAATAAATTCAATATATTGACAGCCTTTTGGTTGGGCTGTCCATTGGGGTGGAGTGGGAGGATGCACGGAGCCTCCCCCCCCCGCGTTCTTACATGTCTGGGTGAGGGGGATATGGATCATGGTGAGGGGGGAGGGAGGTTATACAGCGGCTGCAGCGGCACTCTGTCATCCTCCTGCTGCCGTTCCTGAAGCTCCACCAGACGCCGGAGCATGTCCGTTTGCTCACGCAGCAGCCCCAGCGTTGCAGCCTGCCACCTCTCATCTCGAGCGTCCCTCAAGACCTCACGTTCACTGGCATCTTTCCTAAATTTAGATACAGTGTCCTTCCACTCATTCAAATGAGCTCTTTCATTGCGGGTGGATTCCATTATTTCTGTGAACATGTCGTCTCGCGTCCTCTTTCTACGCCGCCTTATCTGAGATAGCCTTCGGGACGGAGGAGGGAGGCTTGAAAAATTTGCAGCTGCTGGAGGGAGGGTTGAAAGAAAGGAGAGAAGTTTTTAAACTGATACATTTTACAGAACAATGCTTATACTCTTTCATGGTGAAAAACACTATTCACATTACATAGCACATGTGATTTCAGTACAAGGTCGCATTTTCCATCTTAATATTGAGTGCCTGTGGCTTTGGTGTTAGAGATCACAGACGCAGGTCCGGGCAACAGAATTCAGCTTGCAGGCAGCCATGGTAAGCCATTGTCTTTCGGCTTCTGCGCCCTCCTTTCCCACATACCAAGCAAAGCCTGTTGACTGCTGCGGTTTTCCTGTTAACCTTCAGCAGCAGAAAACAAACTAACCCCCCCACCATCCAATTCCCTGGGATGATCAATGTACCCCTCCCCCCACCGCGTGGCAGGTATCAGGGAAGATCCCTGCAGAAACCAAACTAACCCCCCCGCCCCTCCCCGCCATGAATTCCCTGAGATGATCAATGTACCCCTCCCCCGACCGCGTGGCTGGTAACTGGGAAGATCCCTGCTAGCCAAACGCGAAAAGCTCAGGGCCAATTCCCCCCCCCCCCCCCCCCCCCGTGCTTGGCTAACTGCAGGGAAGGATTTCTTTTCAGCCACAGGCAAACAGCCCAGTAGGAACGGCCACCTCTGTCCCCTTAATTAAGTTCCCGTATTTCAACCAGGTTACCATGAGCGATATCACTCTCCTGAGGATTACACAGCAAGATAAAGAACGGATGTTGCTTGAATGCCAGCAAACACCGGGACCATACACTGCCAGGCTTTGTCAGGCAATGATACCAGATTACTTGCTGCAAGCATGGCGTGGTCAAGTGTCCTACCATGGAGGACGGAATAAGGCTGCACTGCCCAGAAACCTTGTGGCAAGGCTTTTGGAGTACCTCCAGGAGAGCTTCATGGAGATGTCCCTGGAGGATTTCCGCTCCATCCCCAGACACGTTAACAGACTTTTCCAGTAGCTGTACTGGCCGCGAATGCATCCCAAGTGCTCAGGGCAAATTAATCATTAAAAAACGCTTGCTTTTAAACCATGTTTTATATTTTAAAAGGTAAACTCACCTGAGGTCCCTTCCATGGGGTCATGGTCTTGGCTACTGGCTTGGGAGGCTTGGGAGGGTACTTCAGTCAGGCTGAGAAAAAGATCCTGGCTGTTGGGGAGAACGGAGTGCTGGGTGCTCTCTGCAAGCTCGTCCTCCTCCTCCTCCTCCTCCTCTTCCCCATCCGCAGAATCCTCAGGTGTAGCTGATGAGACTATCCCCGACCCGGAATCCACGGTCACAGGTGGGGTAGTGGTGGCGGCCCCCCCTAGAATTGCATGCAGCTCGGCGTAGAAGCGGCATGTCCGCAGCTCTGACCCGGAGCGACCGTTTGCCTCCTTTGTTTTTTGATAGGCTTGTCTGAGCTCCTTGACTTTCACGCGGCACTGATCTGAGTCCCTATTGTGGCCTCTCTCCATCATGCCCTTGGAGATTTTTTCAAAAGTTTTGGCATTTCGTCTTTTCGAACGAAGTTCTGCTAGCACTGAATCCTCTCCCCATATAGCGATCAGATCCAGTACCTCCCGTGCGGTCCATGCTGGTGCTCTTTTTCGATTATCAGCCTGCATGGTTACCTGTGCTGATGAGCTGAGGTATCTGTGGTATCTGTGGTCACCTGTGCTCTCCACGCTGGGCAAACAGGAAATGAAATTCAAATTTTCCTGGGGCTTTTCCTGTCTACCTGGCCAGTGCATGCGAGTTCAGATTGCTGTCCAGAGCAGTCACAATGGTGCACTCTGGGACAGCTCCCGGAGGCCAATACCATCGAATTGCGGCCACACTAACCCTAATTCGAATTGACAAAATCGATTTTGGCGCTACTCCGCTCGTCGGGGTGGAGTACAGAAATCGATTTTAAGAGCCCTTTATTTCGAAATAAATGGCTCCGCTGTGTGGACGGGTGCAGGGTTAATTCGATTTAACGCTGCTAAATCCGAATTAAAGTCATAGTGTAGACCAGGCCTCAGCAACAAATTCTCATGTTATCTGCCTCTAGGCCTACCCTGTATGACAAGGTATCAGACTGGCCCTTGGATGAGGCCCTAAAAGAAGACTTCCATCTGTAGAACTGCCAGTGATCCAGAGGTCCATTGACTTCAACAGGCTCTTTGTGTTGCATAGGCACTAGCAATGCAAAACGTCCTTCACTACCCCACTGACATCTCAACCTTATTCTGGGAGGCTGACCTGAATAAGTGAGTTGAGCTGGGTTCAACCAGAACTTCTAATTTCTCACTGCATGGTACAACTCATAAGCGTTCCAGGCCAGGGCTCTTTTAGGAGGTGCATGTAAGATAGAGTCTCATCTGAATCAAAATGTTTAGTGGTTCTTGCCCTTTATTACGGAGTATCATGTGAATGTTATGTGCCCTTATCATTTATGTCTACAGGACATACCCATGACACATGGTAAGCCACGACTCTGGTTTCTTTGCTCCCAGATAGTATGACAAAATTGCAGAGGGTAGTTAATAGTTAGACACAAACAGTCAAACCCTCTTCTGAGTCATTACAAACTAATTAAGTGAGTTTGCTGCTTTGCTAATGCTGTGCATTTTGTTTTAGTCTCTTGGATGTTCTTATGCTGCAGACAGCTAGTTATACTATTACAGCTGGTTAAATCATTCCAGACTTTTGTGGATTTTGTCTGACAAATGTCTCACTCGCCTAAAAATCTCACTTGTTTATTGCAGCATGATCAACAGAGAGAACACTGAGCCTAGGTGGTGCCTGCAGAGGGCTGGAGGAGCATCAGCACAAATTAAAATAGTTCCGCCTTTAATTTTTAAGGTGAGTTAGGCCAGCTTCTTTCATGAACACTATCTGAGAACGGGACAATTCATGAAGGATACTGGTCCAAGAGATCTCGAGTGGTCCAATTCAGTTTGAATAAGGGGAGCAGAATCTACCTTCTAATATTAGAAATGTTTCTATTGATCTCTGTATCTCTCAGCTCCTTTTCAAGCAGGCTGCAGAAAATTCAGGGTGTGTCATAGTTTGACTATGAGGACTGGCCCCATGGGTCACATTCTGGATAAGACTGTTGTCAATTGGCCCTGCTCAAAACATGGCAAGATACTACAGAAATGACTTTCTACACCAAAAAGGAACAAAAAGTCACAGATTTTTTTTTCACGAAACAAGTAATTCTGAAAAAAATCAAACTGGAAATGTACAAAACAGAAATTTGACAGTTTTGACTGAAAGAAAACAACACAGCCTGTTAAAATGCCATTTCAAAAGAAAAATGTCATATACATATATATGGATACTACAATTTATGTGAGATCATTCCAAAGACTAAGCACTAAATACAGATGTCACTCCCAATCTGAAAATTGACTACACTAATCAAAACCAAACATTTTCCCACTGCAAGATTAAATTCTGCGTAACCCATGTATTCGAACAGTGAAAAATTGGTCTTGCAAAACTTTGTGACCAGCTCTAGTGTAAGTGTGGTCACTAGAGGCTGATCGTTCACATTCTATCTTGTCAGTGCTGGGTCATGATTTTTTTTGGTCTGTTTTATTCAGAAGACATTTTCCTAAATACTATTCTATGTGGTGCTATGGGGCATAATGGCGTCTGCGGCTAACACAACTAATGAAGAGTTTGGCAATGAATGAAACCCAAATAACTTCCTGTGGGTGCCTGTCTTCTAACTGGTTTCTCAAAGAGCAGAGTTTAAATTGACGTGGGAATCTCAAAGGGCCAGGGATATTGAGAGAAGCGCATCAGAAATCATGGCGCCTGGTGAACCTGTTCATTGGTCGAAGTAAGTTACTTCGCCAAGGCAGTGATCACATTATACATAATAATAGGCTATGTTCTTCAGAAATCAAACAAGAGAACAAGTAACACTGTTTTCTTGGCACAGATATCAATTCTTAATACCGGTAAGTGTGTTTACTCTTCTTAAAAAGTTAACCATGTTAATCAGCTTGCTTGATAAGCAAAGCAAAATTTAAGTTGATTTTTGTAAATCTCCCCAACTCTGATGTGTTAGGCTTTGAAATAATCTCCCCAGGGAAGAGGTACGGGCCTCAGAACTTGGCACATGGAGCCCAGTAGTACTGTAGAAGCAATCGTACCTAGGCAGAGAGATGGTATGCTCATAGACCTCTACCATCCATAGGCGATGTGATTCAGCAATGTGTCAGACAGCTGACAACTTGCAGAGCGGCGAAGTGGATAGAATAATGGACTGGAACATAGATCTGGATTCTCTGTTAACTTCTAGAAGCAGGCTACTGAACCTGATAGTTTAGCTGACATATGTAGCAAATACTGTTCCTAGCTGAATTACAGAAGTGATGCTGTCTATTGGAGACACTAGATACAGGGCCAAAGGAGATCACAGTGGTTATATAGACTGATTAGGCAACTCATCGCTACTCAGCAAAAGCAAGTAAGCTTTAACACACCACATAGAACCACACCCAGTAATTTCTACATCAAGACCAATACTTGTTCCTGAACTAGAGCAAATATTTTAGCTAGCCATCTAATCCTTTGAACATAAGATTGGAATTAACCAACTACATGCAAATGAAGTTCAATTAAGCCACGTTCTGCTACAGGGGATTTGTTTCTATCGACAGGCCAGACAGCTTGGTGGAGCTCAGAGATGCCTTCGTGAAGGTGTCAAGTAAATTTTGACTGAATTTACTGATTATTGTGGCAGTCGCTGCTGGTGCACATTCACTCCATCCCTGCTATCGGCAGTGCCTGACACTGGCAGCATTCCTGTTGCAGCCATAAGATACGGGATGGGAAAAGAGAAGCAGCCTCATGCAGAAGTGAAGAAACACATGCTACACAAACTAGAAGTATGTTTAAATGCCAGATAAAAATCCAATCGGGTTCCTAGAGTTTTAATCCCAGACTCAGAAATTACAGGTGGAAAAAACAGGTTCTCTCATTCACCCCTGCCAGTAAACCATTGAGATGCTTGCAATCTGAAAGACAAGTCACATTACTGTTACCCTTTTGAAGAACTCTTTTACTTGCCGAACGTCACATAATTGTAACTTTGTCTTGCACATCATGCACTGGAACCGGGGCAGCGTCTCTGCTATTAACTGAACCTTTTGCAATAAATGAGTAAATATTAAAATAAAAAAATTGACTTGGAAGCGGGGAAAAAAGCCCATCTTTGAATTTTTATATTACATGCGTTCTTCCTAGAATTAAGCTGGTGCCCCCCACAAATCACGAGTCCATAAGGAATACAAGCAGTAATTAAAGACACATTTCATTAGTGTGCAGCTACCAATATTTTGAATAAACGTTATATTGAGTGACGTCCACCTGGCCTGTAGCCGAGGAAGGGTGGCCTCGGGGCTGGGGTGGGGGATGACAGTGTCGTGTAGTGGATAGACTGCAACTCAGGAGACTTCGGTTCCATTCTCAGCATGACGTTGGCCTGCTGGGCAACCCTGCGCCAATAATCTTCCTCTGCACCCCACCCAGGGCCCCAGCTTCTTCGTCAGTAAAACAGAGATAATGATATGACCTTTGTTAAGAGGTTTGTGATCCACAGATGAAAACTTCACTAGGTATCAGTAAGCACTAGGGATTGTGGTTAAACCACTGAAGTAAAGCATAGGTTTTAGGGGGTCCAATTCCCAGGAGCTCTCATAGGCTTGATGTGCAATTTTGGTCAAGTCATCTAACCGCTCAGTGTCTCAGTTATAGAGCTGGTCTGTTTTTTTGCAGTGTTGTTGTAGCTGTTTCTGTCCTTGGATAGGAAACAGAGAAGGTGGGTGAGGTATTATCTTTTACTGGACACACTTCTGTCCATGAAAGAGACAAACTTCATCAGACCTGGCATGGAGCTTGAAAGCTTTTCCCTCTCTCCGACAGAAGTTGGACCAAGAAAAGATATTACCTCACCTATCTTGTCGCTCTCAATTTGGTTTCCAAACATTGCTGGTCTTGCTGAAAATTTTCAGATATTTGTCAAAACCCTGAAATAGTCAAGAAATTTTGGAACGTTTTTTGTTTTTCATTAAAAATAAAATACAATTTTATTCCAGCAGTACTCCGTTCCTTTTCTGTCAAATGGGATTTTATGGTATTTCCTTTCTCCTACACTATATCTGTGTTTCGTGTAAGCCCTTTGGGTCAGGAACCTGTGTGTGTGTGTGGGGGGGGGGGGGGGGCACTTAGCACAATAGGGTCCTGATCTCAGCTGGGGCCTCTGGGGCTGCCATAATATAAGCTAACTGCACTGTAGAAGGAAATATGACATTGAGACTGATTTTCTCTCTATTATCGTGGCACAAAACTAGTGTACACAGATGGCGGATGCGGCTTGTTCTCTCATAGTGCTGTTGACTAACGGCTCCTCTCGTGTGCTGAGCACGAGAAGCTAATTTTCTATGTCCAATTAAACTCCAATGCAAAACAAAGCTAGTTGCAGCAGCTAGGAACTGGAGATGAGCTTTTCAGTTAATATTGCTTTATGATACATTCTCTAACTACTCCTCAAAAATTTAAAGAAACAACCCGCTTGAACCAGTGCTCTAGTTTTAGGTAGGCGGTTATTTTCAAAGTTCAATGAGTTTTCTGCTCATGTGTATCATTATTGGAGCTGTTTTTATGACAGACGCTTAAATTCAAAGATAATTCCCGATTGTGTATAATTTAAACTGCAAAATTACACTGAATTTCCACAGCACAGCAGAGCAATGAAACAAAATAAATATTTTAAGTAAAGCTGACATATTTTTGTAGCCTAACTGGCAGTGAGTAGGAGATAGCAACAGTGGCACAAAAATCTTGGGCCCTTGAGATTTCATCTGGAAACATGTAAGCATTCGCTTAACTCTGAACTCAATAGGACTTGTCATGTGTGGAAGTTACAATAATACCCAGCTCTTATATAGCACTTGACCTCCCTAGATCTCCAAGTGCTTAGCAAAGGAGGTTGGTATCATTACTTCATTTACAGATGGGGAAAACCGAGGCACAGAGCAGCAAAGTGATTTGCTCAAGGTCACAGCAGGCCAGTGGCAGAGCTAGAACTCAGGTTTCTCGACTCCCAGTCGAGTGTGCACACAGGAGGGGTACGTCCAGACTTCCGGTTCGATCCCCGAACGCGCTCCCCGTCGACTCCGGAACATCACGGGAGCGAGCGGCGGTAGCGGAGTCGACGGGGGAGCCGCGGCCGTCGATCCTGCCCCGTGAGGACCCAAGGTAAATCAATCTAAGATACTTCAACTTCAGCTACGCTATTCACATAGCTGAAGTTGCATATCTTAGATCGATTCCCCCCCCAGTGTAGACCAGCCCTTAGTGATGTTACTCTATCTAGGTAGAATCGACGGGGAGTGTGTTCGGGGATCGATATATCCCCGTTAAATCGATCGCTACCCGCCGATACGGCAGGAAGTCTGTGCATTAGGGCTGGTCTACACTGGGGGGGGATCGATCCAAGATACGCAACTTCAGCTACGCGAATAGCGTAGCTGAAGTCGAAGTATCTTGGATCGAATTACCTGGGGTCCAGACGGCGCGGGATCGATGGCCGCGGCTCCCCCGTCGACTGCGCTACCGCCGCTCACTCTGGTGGAGTTCCGGAGTCGACGGGGAGCGCGTTCGGGGATCGATATATCGCGTCTTAACGAGACGCGATATCTCGATCCCGGATAAATCGATTGCTACCCGCCGATACGGCGGGTAGTGAAGACGTACCCTTACTCGCGCTCAGGTCTGTAATCACAGTCAGACTGTGCTAACAGCCCTCCTGGCTGCTGGTTGTGTACAGAAGATCTTGAGAACAGCCAGCCACAGGCTGCTAGCCTGGCCTGCTGAGTCTCCTAGGCATGCATGAGCTAAGTGTTGTAGTGAAAAAATCCACCTGGCACGAGAGCGGGGTAGGGTTGACAGGCGTCCATTTTTTGACCGGATCGCACCCTGGTGGCTCCGGTCAGCCGTTAAAAGTGCGGTGGGCGGTGCTGCGGGTCTAAAGCAGGCTAGTCCCTACCTGTGCTAGCACTGCACCTAGGAAGCGGCCAGAAGGTCCGGCTCCTAGGCGGGGGGCGGTGTACCCTATGCGCTGCCCCAGCCCCACGCACCAGCTCCACACTCCCATTGGCCCAACCCTGATCCCCTGCCCTAGCCCTGAGCCCCCTCCTGCACCCCAAACTCCTCATCCCTGGTCGCACCACAGAGCCCGCAACCCCAGCCCAGAGCCCTGACCCCCCCCCCCCCCCCGCACACCAATCCCCTACCTCAACCTGCAGCCCCTTCCCACACTCCAAATCCCTCAGCCTCATCTCCCAGCCTGGAGCCCCCATCCTGTACCACAAGCCCCTCATCCCTGGCCCCACCCTAGAGCTGGCACCCCCCACTTAGAACCCTCACCCCCTCCTGCACCCTAGCCCATTGAAAGTGAGCCACCGAGTGAGAGGGAATGTACTGAGTGGGGGGCGAGGCCTTTGGGAAGGGACGCGGCTAGGGTGTTCGGTTTTGTGCAATTAGAAAGTTGGCAACTCTAGAGCTGGGCAATTTTCCCCCCAGCAAATAGTAAATACACTGGTCAGTGAATTTTTTGGGCCACCAAAACTATTTGCAAATTCAGAACAAATTCAGCCAGTTTGACTTTTCATTTTGAAATGATGCTTTGTTTTGAAATTGAATTATATTTATATAAAAAAGGTAAACACTTCTCTCTCCCCCTGCTCTGATACAATGAAACACTGAAAAAAAATTGTTCTTTTGATTCAGAAAAAAAAAAATCAGTTTTTTGAGAGTTTTTTTTGATAGGTTTCGCCCCGGAGAAAAACCAAAACCAAAATTAAAATTATGAACTTGGCACTAACTAGTACTTTAAAAGTCAAGGGATTCTGTTTCCTTGTCTCCCCACAATGATTTTTGGTGGTGGGGTAGGAATTGTGAGAGAGAGAGAGACGGAGAGATATCAAAATTTCAGCCACATGTTTTTCCTCTACTAATAGCATTGTTTTTATATAATCAAAATATTGTGATGGCCCAAAAGTCCACATATGTTCAAATGTTTTTATTAAGTCAATTAAATACTTTTCATATTCCTTAGTCAAATACATTGCATCCATGTGGCTAAATGAAGGTGAAGTGCTTTGTTTCCCCAGTCTGTCTCTCCAATTATAGTAGCACAAATGGGGGCCACAGGTAAGGAGGATGCTTTCTGTCCTATACTATAAAATATCCTTGTTATTCAGCAGGGTTTCCAGTTGTTTGTGCTATTGAAATTGAGTATTGAAATTGAAATAACCATCATTTCTAGTTCCTTACAATGTACACTTGAAAGTTTCCATCTAAGAAACAGGCATTCCGAGAACGGGCAAAATAGAATCATTTCTAGGACAAAGGTCAAATGATCTTTCCTGTGACATTCAGGTCACAACAATCTCTGAGCTGTGTGGGTGTGAGCAGACACCACGCACAGCACTTCTGTTCACAGAGTATCCAGTGAACACCCATATTCATCAGATAACCTTGTTTGCACGAGAATACATGTTTTTTCACAATCATCAGCCAATCCAAGTGTTTGTATAGACAAAACCCGCTTCATGCAGATGTATGTAGCTAGGCAAACCAAGAGGAGCATGAAAAGATCAAGTCAGAGATCAACTAAGAAATTGCAATTAGTAGATCACTTTTCTGGCCTCTTGCCCAGCTTTAGGTTAAATACAAAATACTGCAGAGGTTCCGCTTTCTCCTAAAGATGTCTTAGATTTGGTTTGATTTGGATAATACCAGTAAGTTCCTTAGTTCCATGGCTACTGAGAAGAGACAATTCAGGGTTAACTAAATCTTTTGATGCCAATAAGGGCTTATCTGATAGAAAATTTGCACCCATTTAGCTATATTGATTTCAAAGTCAATCACGTTAAACCAGTACAAACCCCTAATGTAGATGCCATTAAACTGTTTTAATCTCTTTTCATTTATATTACATTTGAAGGAAAGTTACAGAATTAAGTTAAAGTGATTAAATCAGTTTAAGTGCAGCAGCACTAGGGAGATTCATTGGTTTAACAAGATCAATTTCAAATTGATTTTAGTTAAACTAGTGCAATTTTTCTAATGTACTCCTAGTCCACTCTAAGGTCCCGATTTTAATTCTGAATGTCTTTCTGGTCCATAAAGTAAAAAGGAAGAATACATTGCATCTCACTTAGTGGAACTGTTCAGATTTTAAATGTGAAATGAAAATGTCAATGCCTTTATCCCAATTTTTCCTAATTCTGGTTTTGTGTTACTTGTTTGGGTTCTGAGGAGCTGTGCTGGGCTCTGAGGACATAGTAAGTAATCATTTTATAATATGTGCTGATAAGAAAACATATGAACAGGGTCGGACTGGATGACATGGCATCTTGTCTCTGACAGTCACCAGCATGAGCTGCTTGAGAGAGCTGCAAGAAGCTACACAGTGGACAATAATGGAATAACCACAAGGGAAATTTCTTTCTAGACTTTAGAGATTGCATGCATAAGGGTTTGTCTCCCTTCTAAAAACAACTGGCATCCTCACAACTTGGGAAATTCTCATTAGCCTTAGAAATGTTTAATATTTTATAAAAGAATCCTTTTAAACGTCAGTGCTCTCTTATGGCCGAGAGTTCCACAGGCTAGTTAGGTGGTGTAATGAAGTATTGCTTTTCATCTGCTTTACATTAACTGCCTTTCAATTTAGTTGAAAACCCCTGTGTTCTGCCACAAAACACGAAATCTTTATCTCGTGAAGATTTCTCTACTTCCCTCACCAGAATCAGGAAGAGCAGTTCAGGTAACATTCATCAGTGACGTTAACATTCATTTTATTGAACTAGTACAGACATGTTTGGATGTTCGGTCATTAGGGTACTAAGCTAGCCCAAACCGGCTTCTGCTGGTAGCAAAATTTCCCTCAGCTTGGGCCAGAACATCAGTGATTACCCATCCTTTGGGGATATTAAAATTTGTGTGACTGCATGTCTACTATTCACCTGCTAAAGTAAAAAAAAATCAGATCCTTCATTTTTAAAGGTACATCGTTAGGAAAATGAGTACCATGAGTGTAGATAGAACTCTGGTTTATTTAGCTAGCTACAGGTTTTCACAGTAAGGAGAAAATCATTGGATTAATCTGTACCTTCCACGACACAAACGTTTTTAATTTCCAGGAGATAAAACTAATCGGCAATTCTCCCAAAATATTTCTGTTCCAGAGAAATCTCTGACATATGAATGACTGGATGCTGATTTTATGCTACCTAGACACAGGTTTTGCTCTGCCAGTAAGTCATAGCTGTCTATCAAACTAGAAGTTGTTCATTACCATAAGATATCAAACAAACAATCTTGCCACTATATAAATTCATAGGATTACTCCTAACTGCAAAATAAATTGGACTCCTCCCTAATCTATGTGTGTGTTTCTAATGCCTTCCCAAACCTAGGAGAGAAACACGTAATCTATGCAGGAAGGCTTTAATAGCGCTCTTCTGTTTGTTTGTAGCTGTACTCTCAGCAGCCTGGAACGGCTAGTTTAAGCCTTGAGAGATATGCTTTCCCATTGTTGTACTAAGACCCTTGCATGTGACTATTCTAATTTAGGTCCACAAAAATGCTTTTCACTGCCAGATTCTCCAGCTGTCCAAGAACACGTCTTTCAGAAACTGCACTCAGTGACTCAACCAGGGCTCAGGAAGGTTAGGTACATTATGGGTTTGTGCCTTACTTTCAAGCATCGAAAATGAGTCACTCCCGGACGAATGTAAGGGACTAAAAGTGCCCTGTGTTCCAATGAATGTCACTAATTCACCCAGCGGAAACAGACTACGAAGGCGCAGTTTGATAAGCATAGGTGACTAAATCCCGTTGCCTCAGAGATTCACCATGTGGGTTGGGGAACAGCCCAGAGACCTTCCCCTCTGGAAGAACCCACAGTCCAGGTCAATTGGGAGGTTTGGGGGGAACCCGGGCCCGCCCTCTACTCCAGATTCCAGCCCAGGGCCCTGTGGACTGCAGCTGTCTATAGTGCCTCCTGTAACAGCTGCATGACAGCTACAACTCCCTGGGCTACTTCCCCATGGCCTCCTCCAAACACCTTCCTTATTCTCACCACAGGACCTTCCTCCTGGTGTCTGATAACACTTGTGCTCCTCAGTCCTCCAGCAGCACACCCTCTCACTCTCAGCTCCTTGCGCCTCTTACTCCCAGCTCCTCACACTCGCACCACAAACTGAAGTGAGCTCCTTTTTAAAACCCAGGTGCCTTGATTAGCCTGACTTAATTGATTCTAGCAGCTTCTTCTTAATTGGCTCCAGGTGTCCTAATTAGCCTGCCTGCCTTAACTGGTTCTAGCAGGTTCCTGATTCCTCTAGTGCAGCCCCTGCTCTGGTCACTCAGGGAACAGAAAACTACTCTTCCAGTGACCAGTATATTTGCTCTCTACCAGACTCCTGTACCCTACTGGTCTGGGTCTGTCACAGTAAGTATACTTAAATCAAACTATAAGTTCCCAAGCAGCATTTTTCTTACTTTGCCTATCTGTAAATACCAATTATCATCTATGGAAATATTTATTTTATCCTGTCTGAAGTGAAATCGACATTTACTGACAAAAGTCTAATCCTTCCAACCCTACTCATATATAAATGTGAATCTAAGATTGTAGGAAACCGTGATTACATTCTGTCACATTATCTGACAGTGTGTTATCACATAGACTCTGGAAGGGAGCTTGACAGGCCATCTAGTCTAACCCCCTGTGCTGACGCAGGACCAAATCTTTAAAGTCTGCATTGTAATGATGCATCGGAGTAGGGATTGGAGTAATTAATACAGATTAAGTGTAGGACAATTCAATGTTATAAACCATAGGTTGTTCATTTATGGGTATGTGACCATATCTTTTCTCCATGGCTAGATGAGAGTGGGATCCTGAAATCTATAGCAAGAGCGTCCCAACGTTTTATTCTGCTGTAATAAAGGAGCACAGTATGGAAAAGCTGAGGACCACTGCTATAAACATTGAGAAATGCAATCAACGACCTTGAGAGACTTCTTAACATGACTCCAGGCAGCATTGCTGATCTCTCATTTTTTCATATGCTCTTGATTTAGAAGAATGCTCCATCTGTGACAACATTTATTAACACCACCTCATCCCTCCCAACATGGCTACGCCTCCTTCTGTCTCTCTGCAATACTATGAATCGGCCTGGCCTGTGCACCCTTCACCTCTGCTATTACAGAAGATGGCTCTTCAACTACAACAACTTCAGTATCCTTTCCCACAACCAACTCAGATGCCTGCAAGGCAAGGCCGCAGAATGAAGTGCACCAAACAGGTCCAGCAGGGACAGCCATCACTGCAACAAGGCGAACTGCCAGCTGGTTCTTGCTTGCAGACAACAATACGCTATTTTCATATGCATCTATGCCTGATCCAGAGCCCATTGAATTCAACTGGAGTCTTTCCATTGACTTCAGTAGGCTTTGGGTAAGGTATTTAATAATTGGGATATATAGTATTTAATAATTTGGATGTGTGCCGGGTTCGGTCACAGAGACCGCCCCCCCTTGAGCCTGTCACCTGACGTGGTGGAATTACCTCTGAGCCCGTTTTCCACTAACAGCTTGGGACCCCAGTAATCAACACGAAGGTGGGGAATTCAGGAGCAACAGGGAGGGGGAGGAGTGACGGGTTCAGTAAAATTCCCCTTGGGACTGTTGCCTGATGTGCTGAAATTACTTCTGAGCCAGTTTTCCCTGCCAGCTTGGGACTCCAGAACCCTGCCTTGTTGAGCCAGACAGGCTAGCCTGCTGCAACACAGACCCAGGTCTGGTCCACGCCCCCAAAGCTGCAGACTTTAATTAAAAACTGCTCAGCAGGTCACCTATCTTCAGAATCAAGACACCCAATTTCCAATGGGATTCAAACCCCAAATAAATTTGTTTTACTCTGTATAAAGCTTATACAGGGTAAACTAATAAATTGTCCAGCCTCTCTTAAACTGATAGCGATATGTACGGCTGTTTGCTCCCCCAGGTATTAATCACTTATTCTGGGTTTATTAATAAATAAAAGTGATTTCATTAAGTATAACAAGTAGGATTAAAGTGATTTTAAGTAATAACAGAAGAAAGTAAGTTACGAATCAAAATAAAACAAAACACGCAAGTCTAAGCCTACTATATTAAGCAACTGTATATAGGTAAATCTCACCCTCAGAGATGATGCAATAAGCTTCTTTCACAGACTAAACTCCTCCTTAGTCTGGGCACAGTCTTTTACCCTGGTACAGACCTTGTTAGTTCCAGTTCAGGTGGTAATTAGGGGTTTTCTCATGACTGCAGCCCCCTTTGTTCTGTTCCACCCCTTTTTACAGCTTTGGCACAAGGTGTGAATCTTTTGTCTCTCTGGGTCCCCACCTCTCCTTCTGAATGGAAAAGCACCAGGTTTAAGCTGGATTCCAGTACCAGTTGACATGGTCACATGTCCTGTGAGATTCCCCCAAGCCTCCATTCTTCCCGGCCTGACTTACAGGAACACAGGAAGTCTTACATGTAAACAGAGCCATTTACAACCAATTGTCTTGGTCAATGAGAGCCTTCAAGATTCCAAGCCATCATTAATGGCCCACACGTTGCATAATTACAATAGGACTTCAGAGTAATACTTTATATTTCTAGCTTTAGATACAAGACTGATACATTATACAAATAGGATGAGCACACTCAGTAAATTATAGGCTTTGTAATGATACCTTACAAGAAACCTTTTGCATAAAGCATATCTCAGTAACATTATATTTACACTCATAAGCATATTTCCATAAACATATTGCGGGCAACGTCACAGGATGTACCTACATAAAATGAAACCAGTCAATATTTATTTCCAACTGTACAGGGAGCAGTTGAAGATTGAGCACAACTGAAAATCAGGCTACTAGTTATGTGCCTATGTTGGGAGAGATGAAGTAGGCAGGTTGGGCCTGAGGGGTAAATGCGCATACCGGAGGAATCCATGGGCGTGACCTCATACAAAGGTGCCAGTCCCGTTCCCAGCTACAGAGCCTTCCGTCTCACCAAGGCAGATCGCAATATTCGGAAAGACATTCCTGGGGTCCTGAAATAGTTTCTCAGCCATGTTTAGAGAGAACCCAAAGCATCTGCCTGGTGTGGCCTCGAAGTACGGGGGTGTCTAGATGAGAGGGTTTGATTCACTGGAGCAGGGACACCAGCCCATCACCGTGTCAGTCCCAGATGGCAACCCAGCAGATCACAGAGGGAGTGCAGCATATCCTTCCTCTGGCCGTTTGTGCAGTACAGGGAATTGTCCAGCACCAAAAGAAAATCAGATTCTCTTCTTGGGAATAAAGAGGAAGCTCACAATATTCTGAAGGTAGTCACTCAGAGCATGCCAGGCATGTTTGATACCCAGCTGGTATTCAGATTAGTCACAGGAACAGCTCACTGCTGCTTGGAAAACCTCCTTCACCCTCCCGCGCCTGCACCTACTCCACAAGAAAATGGAGATGGAACAGCAGATCAGGAAAGGCATATGCTATACTCTAAAATCACATTAGGGCAGCAAGAGGACATGGATCCTACCCTGGAGCAGGTGCAGCGCCAATTAGAAATGCAGTAGCAGGGATGGATCCAATGTCCTTGCACAACTCTTTGGAGCAAATCAGTTTAGCTGGAGAAGACAATCCTTCTTCATCCAGTTCTCTAACAGGAAATATGACAAATGATCCAGAGGCGAGGGTACCAGACTGTCTACTATTGCAAAACTAACAAGTGCAAATTGGCCTTTAAGATCAGAGAAATAAAATTGGCATATACCTTTGCGCTAATGTTGCAATAAAAGTGATACTATCTTTAATCTCCTTAAAAATGTACAGGCAGAGTGTGTGTGTGTGTGTGTGTAGTTTTCATTCATGCTCTTGTGTGCTAATTTTCAATAAGTGTAAAATTTCATTAGTATAAATCTAATAACGTCCTATCCCTTTAGAACTGATTTGTGCTTCTCACCAATTGCTTTTGGAACAACAGCAATGTCAGCTCTGCATCAAGGGTGCCCCTGGCTTTGAAATGTATGTACTCTTTATCTTTAGAGACCCATCTGACATGAGCATATTCTCCTCTCAGCAAAATGGGGTGAATTCTCAGCTCTGATACTTGGATCCTCCTGTGCTTGCACCAAATGCCAATGGTGCTGAGATGAAGTGTGTGGATCTGAAAGGGGAACAATACCCTTAGGAGAGCAGAGAAATAAAATATTGTCAGTCTCCCTGGAAACAAACCTTTAGCATTCATTGTGCTACACAATGGCATCCCCCAATAGAGACCCTGACTCACTTACTGCATGTAAGTGCACTGCCTTAAAGTCAATAGAACTTATGCACATGCTTAAAGTTACTCATATGCTTGACTGCTTGGCTGAGAGGGGATGGTTTGCTTAATCAGGGCCACAGAGCAAGGTCGGTATTGCGCAGAAGGCAGGATAATTGCAGTGGTCCCTTCTGGCCCCTAAAACCTATTGAATAACTTTCACATAGGCCACCCAATAGACATGAGATGCTGATAGCTGCCAGACCCTTGCTACTGAGCATATTGCTTAATACAGCTAGCAGTACTATTGAAATCATCAGAGAGTCCTGTGGCACTTTTAAGACTAACAGATGTATTGGAGCATAAGCTTTCGTGGGTGAATGCCCACTTCGTCGGCTGCATGTAATTCACCCACAAAAGCTTATGCTCCAATACATCTGTTAAGTCTTAAAGGTGCCACAGGACTCTCTGTTGCTTTTTACAGCTCCAGACTAACAGGGCTACCCCTCTGATACTATTGAAACCATGGCACTGATCAGGATAGAAATGCTTGGTAAGCATTCATGGGAGCAGACCTCTGGGCTGGCTTGAAACAGGCAGTCTAGGGGGGAAATCTGTATGGCCAACTGACCTCCTTCTAATAATTCTACCTTAGAACAACCCAGACAGTAGGTCAAAGATACTCCAGTAACATCCCCAAACACTGAACCGTCCAATAGTGTTTCTACAGAGTTTGAGGCCAGCACTGTTGAATTTTTTTTAATTAGAAAAGTAACACAGCAGAATTTGGAGTTTGACTATATAAGCTAGATATTGCAAGGCGATTTATTTATATAAACCTACTGCCAGAACTATCTATTCCCAAACTGTCGTTTTTTAGACAAAAATGCTAAGAAGTATGTCTGCTGCTAGGAATCAGCATTCTTTTTAAAGTCAATGCTTAACCCCGTGTTAAATTTGGCAACTTTGCATATCAGCTACATTTGTTATACTGTGCATCAGTGCAATCAGTGCTTTCGATAACACTGGTCTACAATTTTTGAGAAGTCGTCTGCTTCAGAGATAAAATGTGCTATTTATTATGTATTTTGATGTGCTGAATTCAAATATGACAATTAAAACAACTGATTGGCTACTGTTTCTAAGATATTTAAGTTTTTACATTTTATGTCTATGTATATTGTGTAGATAGTAGAGTTTTAATCATAAATTGTAAACCTAGGTCTTTTCATGTGTTTATGGTTGCTTTACATGATAATATTTCACCTGTCCTGTTTATGTAACACTTTAAAAATCAGCAAAAGGGTTATATAAATAAAATTGATTATGAAACAAAAGGCAAAAAACTATTCTGTACATACTTTAGTCCTATTCAGTGTCTACTCGGCGCTTCTTGGCTTGTCTCTTGTATTCATTAAATGGAGCATCTCTTGTCACTGTCCAGCAATAGTCTGCAAGCATTGATGGGCTCCATTTGCCCTGATAGCGTTTCTCCATTGTTGCAATGTCCTGGTGAAATTGCTCGCCGTGCTCGTCGCTCACTGCTCCGCAGTTCGGTGGAAAAAAATCTAGATGAGAGTGCAAAAAATGTATCTTTAGTGACATGTTGCAACCAAGGCTTTTGTATGCCTTGAGGAGGTTTTCCACCAACAACCTGTAGTTGTCTGCCTTGTTGTTTCCGAGAAAATTTATTGCCACTAACTGGAAGGCTTTCCGTGCCGTCTTTTCCTTGCCACGCAGTGCATGGTCAAATGCATCATCTTGAAGAAGTTCACGAATCTGAGGACCAACAAAGACACCTTCCTTTATCTTAGCTTCACTTAACCTTGGAAATTTTCCACGGAGGTACTTGAAAGCTGCTTGTGTTTTGTCAATGGCCTTGACAAAGTTCTTCATCAGACCCAGCTTGATGTGTAAGGGTGGTAACAAAATCTTCCTTGATTCAACAAGTGATGGATGCTGAACACTTTTCCTCCCAGGCTCCAATGACTGTTGGAGTGGCCAATCTTTCTTGATGTAGTGGGAATCTCTTGCACGACTATCCCATTCGCAGAGAAAACAGCAGTACTTTGTGTATCCAGTCTGCAGACCAAGCACCTTCAAATCGCCACAAAGCTGCCACTGATGTTGGTCATAGTTTATGCACCTCAAAAGTTGTTTCATGTTGTCATAGGTTTCCTTCATATGGACTGCATGACCAACTGGAATTGATGGCAAAACATTGCCATTATGCAGTAAAACAGCTTTAAGACTCGTCTTCGATGAATCAATGAACAGTCTCCACTCATCTGGATCGTGAACGATGTTGAGGGCTGCCATCACACCATTGATGTTGTTGCAGGCTACAAGATCACCTTCCATGAAGAAGAATGGGAAAAGATCCTTTTGACGGTCACGGAACATGGAAACCCTAACGTCACCTGCCAGGAGATTCCACTGCTGTAGTCTGGAGCCCAACAGCTCTGCCTTACTCTTGGGTAGTTCCAAATCCCTGACAAGGTCATTCAGTTCACCTTGTGTTATGAGGTGTGGTTCAGAGGAGGAGGATGAGAGAAAATGTGGGTCCTGTGACATTGATGGTTCAGGACCAGAAGTTTCATCCTCTTCCTCTTCCTCGTCTGACTCAAGTGAGAATGATTCTGGTGCATCAGGAACCGGCAGTCCTTCTCCGTGGGGTACTGGGCGTATAGCTGATGGAATGTTTGGATAATGCACAGTCCACTTTTTCTTCTTTGACACACCTTTCCCAACTGGAGGCACCATGCAGAAGTAACAATTGCTGGTATGATCTGTTGGCTCTCTCCAAATCATTGGCACTGCAAAAGGCATAGATTTCCTTTTCCTGTTCAACCACTGGCGAAGATTTGTTGCACAAGTCTTGCAGCATATGTGTGGGGCCCACCTCTTGTCCTGATCTGCAATTTTGCAGCCAAAATAAAGGTGATAGGCTTTCTTAACCATAGAGGTTATACTGCGCTTTTGTGATGCAAAAGTCACTTCACCACAAACATAGCAGAAGTTATCTGCACTGTTCACACAAGTACGAGGCATCTCTGCTCACTTTGGCTAAACAGAAATGTGTCCCTTTGCAAAATCAAACACTGACAAATAAGAGAGCACGACACTGTATGATTTCTAGAGCTGATATAGAGCAATTTGTTCTGCAGAGTGATGTAAGCTTCGTTATGATTGCATCATCCATGACTTCTAGGAATACCAGCTTCAGATTGCATCATTCATTGTTTTGCCTAAAAAGCAAGTACTGTCCAAACCCAGTCATAGATTTATTCATAGATCCAGTCAAAGATGTATTTTAGTCATTTCTGGTTTAAATTGAGATCCCTTCCCCTTATAACTCACTTATCCTCCGCCATTCCCAAGTCAAGGGTCGTATATACTGACCCAATAGCATATCTTGAAAACTAGAGCCAATCAACAATTTTAAGCATCATTTTTGTTCTCAGTGACCCAGAATTAGTAAAGTTTGACTACATTTATTTCAGAAGCATTTTGGCTGTAAAGCAGTGCAATGAATGGATTTTCTAGCACCTGACTGATATGCATTGTGGCTGCAGAAGCTAACACGTTGGAAATAAAATCAGCTAAAGTTTCATTGGTAGTTTTTTCAATTGATATACAACACAAAGACTTTCTCTTGCAAGAGAGCAGTTGATGCACTTGTAACAAGTAATCCATAACAAAGATATATACTAGAATAACTAGTATGGTTTGGAAAGATGGAGATAAAACTCCCTATTTCTGTTGTAAAAGGCATTTGCTTTACTATGAGTTTACAACACTACTGTTATACATCCGGGTTGAAACTCACTCATATGCAGAGGATCAGAATGGGACTATACCCCCTTTAAGTCCCACTTAAAAGCCCTCAAGCTTATGCACCACTTAAATCCTATGTTAGCTTTGTGCTGGTCCACTGCACAGGGCGAATTTCACCCTCTCTCCTCCAGTGGAGCTAACGAGGAAGGGCAGGAAAAGGATCGATTAGTTAATTAGGAGCAGAGCTAGGCAAATGCAACAGAAGTAACAGAAGTTTGTAACAGGAGTGGAAGGTGTCACTTCACCCACTGAGGAGATCTGTAATCTAGTCCTTCGCAGCAGAGGGGTAACAGATGGCGCTCGACGCTTTCTGACACGAATGCCAAAGAAATGCTAACCGCCCAGATACCCACAGCAATGGGCCTTTCACAAAACAAGCCATAAAGATAGCGAAGGATCCAAGATATAAGGTCTTTGAGGGAACATGCTTCCTCCCCGCAATCCAACAGGTTGAAAAGTAAAACTACTGCAAAGAAAATCAAAACAATTTAGGATTTCCAGCTACTGATATGACGGACAGATGCAATGACCTTGCTCTCAGTATCTGAATGGGCGAGTATGCCTGGCACTGCCTCGGTCCACTAGATAGCAAAATTACAGCTCAGTTTTCAAAGCCGTTGCTAAGAGATTTAGGGCTGGTCTACACTGGGGGGTGGGGGGGGGATCGATCCAAGATACGCAACTTCAGCTACGCTATTCGCGTAGCTGAAGTCGAAGTATCTTAGATCGAATTACCTGGGGTCCAGACGGTGCGGGATCGACGGCCGCGGCTCCCCCGTCGACTGCGCTACCGCCGCTCGCTCTGGTGGAGTTCCGGAGTCGATGGTGAGCGCGTTCGGGGATTGATATATCGCGTCTTAACGAGACGTGATATATCGATCCCGGATAAATCGATTGCTACCCGCCGATACGGCGGGTAGTGAAGACGTACCCTTAGATGCACTTTCCCATTACAATTAATGAGCACCAATGTTTGCTCTCCCAAGGAGAATGGCTCTTTGAAGTGCAACGTGTGCATTTGTCTCTAATTTGCACGCTGCCCACATGAGAGCTTCAGAAGTTCAAGGAGAACACTTCATTGCAAATGTCTGTGTTGCCGCTGAGTCTCAGCGCAGTTTGCAGGAGAGGAAGGGGGGCTTCTTGACAGGTCCTTAGCCAAATCTGCAACATTGCCAGGATCTGCAGATAAATAAAAGGAGAGGCGAGGGTTATTGTTTGACCCTGTCTAATGGTCACAGCACGGTTATGTTTTTCTCATACAAGTCCACATACAGTAGCTCCTGAACAGATCGAACACATACATTTCATTACAGCAACCCCCAGGATCCTCTACTAATCAATGCTGATTCTACACACTGGGCAGGCTATTTGAGAAGGTAGTAATCGTAGTATTAATTACAGTAGGAACAATACTCAGTTAGGGTCAGGGCTTCATTATCCTGGTCCCTCTACACACACTATCCAGGCGGACTTCGTCCCTACCCCAAAGACCTTACAATTCAAAACAGAAATGATCCAAGTTAAGCGCTTGCTTTTTCCACTGGGGTTTGGTTTTTACCTGGGTTTTCACATCCAAACGCTCCCGCTCCAGACAGGAGCAGTCCTTCTCCAAAAGGCCCAAGTTGTTTGCTAAGAGCTTCCAGTCTCTGCGCTTAAGGGACATCTCCACTGCAACCCTCAGGAGCTGCTTGTCATCCAACCCTGATCGGTCCTTGAAATCCACAGCTGCCTACGAAAACAGTGGGAAAGAGGTTGCAACTTCTCACTAAATGAAAGGGGTTGTCATAAAGCTAGCAGAAGCCTTACAATGCACTTAGGGCCTCATCCAAACCGACTGAGGTCAATGGGATTCTTTCCCGATGCACGTCAATGGACTATGGATCAGATCCCTAGTCTGATGTGTACCATCCCTGCTGGGAGCATGAGCAAAGGTTCAGCAATGAGGGCTATTATAAGATCGCACATGTCATTCTTTTGAGACTCACCTTGGCTTCTCAAGGGGTTCCATAATGTACCCCAGCACTGAGTTCATGATTTGGCTGGAGGTCTAAATAATTTGGAGACCCTGAAATTGGTCTATGGATGAGCAGGAGATGGAAGTGTCCAGAACCAGGAGAGTGGGCATGGAGCACCAAGCAGGATAAGGTGATCTGGTAACAGACCCTCTTTCCAGTCAACTCCCGGCTGCTCCCTGGATAGTTCTACCTAGCGCTTAGCACTGCTTCTGCAGGAGGCAGACGGTTTCCCTATTGTTAATGCCCTTGTAAGCCCTCTGACAGGGCCAGGCTCATGTGGAGAGGGGCACATGCGAGTTACTCTTTTCTGTCTCTGTAACTTGCTTGGGTTTGCCCCATGGATTTGGTGGGGCATAGGAATTTGGCAGAAATTCTCTGGCACCGTAGCCTGGCTTCCCTCCCCAGCCATAAAACTGTCTTCTCACAGAGAACCAGTTTTATGGGTGGGGAGGGACGCCTCTGTGAGGGTGGGGGGAAGAGGGGAGTATGCCACAGAGTCAGTTGTAGGTCCTCTTGGGTCACAGCTGATAAGCATGTTTCCCTCGTTCTTTAATTTCACAGTGACTGTCATAACTATAAAGAGAAGGGTAACAGCCCTACTGTGTACAATACTATAAAATCCCTCCTGGCCAGAGACACCAAAATCCTTTTACCTGTAAAGGGTTAAGAAGCTCAGGTAACCTGGCTGACACCTGACCCAAAGGACCAATAAGGGGACAAGATACTTTCAAATCTTGGTGGGGGGAATGCTTTTGTTTGTACTCTTTGTTTTGGGTTTGTTCGCTCTTGGGACTAAGAGGGACCAGACATCAATCCATGCTCTCCAAATCTTCTGAACAAGTCGCTCATATTTCAAACTTGTACGTAACAGCCAGGCAAGTTTTTATCTATTAGTTTTATCTTTGTTTTCTCAACTTGTAAATGTTCCTTTTGCTAGAGAGTTTACCTCTGTTTGCTGTAACTTTGAACCTAAGGCTAGAGGGGGTTCCTCTGGGCTCTTTGAATCTGATTACCCTGTAAAGTTATTTTCCATCCTGATTTTACAGAGATGATTTTTACGTTTCTTTCTTTAATTCAAAGCCTTCTTTTTAAGAACCTGATTGATTTTTCCTTGTTTTAAGATCCAAGGGGATTGGATCTGGACTCACCAGTAATTGGTGGGGGGAAAGGGGAGGGGGAATGATTAATTCCTCCTTGTTTTAAGATCCAAGGGGTTTGGATCGGTGTTCACCAGGGAATTGGTGGAGGAGTCTCTCAAGGCTATCCAGGGAGGGAAAGGTTTTGGGGGGAAGACAGTTTCCCAAATAACTCGTAAATCCTTTGGGGGGGGGGCAGCAAAAGCAAATCTAAGCTGGTAGCTAAGCTTAGAGGTTTTCATGCAGGTTCCCACCTCTGTACCCTGAAGTTGAGAGTGGGGAAGGAACCTTGACAGTGACAGAAACAGCATGGTAGCTCTACTGTTGATTAAAGATGGGATTTTCCAAGGGAAAAGTTGGGGACTTAAGTAAGTTGGGGACTTAACTCCTGTCGGCTCCTTGCAGGATCAATTTTTCTCAGTAAACCCCACCCCCAGAATTCGCTCCATAAATCAGAGATGGAGGATTAATGCCCTCATGATGCTATTGGGGTTCAGGGCCTGCCCCGTGCAAGGGCTGCTATCTCTGATGAAAAAGAGGCTACTCCAGCAGTGAATCGCAAGAGGCCACCTCTTGTGGGGTGTTATATGGACGTTTATAGTTTCACTGTAATTTCCTTGCTGAAAACCCACACCAGTTATTAACTGACACCAAGGTGTTCAACCACGGCTAGTCATTCAGGGGCATCCATTTCTGAGTGCGCAACCTGCGACATCTTAACTGGCCCTGATTTTTCAGAAAGTGTTGAGCCCTCTGAATCTGGTGCCTCAGGCTGGGTGCCTGAAATCACTAGTCACTTTTAAAAATCTTGGCCTGCTACTGTTGGGCTTGTTCCCCAGAGCCAAAGGGTCAAAGTTTTATTTAAAATGAAACTTTTTGAATTAAAAATCTTGAATTTTTAGAACTGTATGGCTGGAAAAGGGACCTCGAGAGGTCATCGAGCTCAACTCCCATCCTGAGGCAGGACCAAGTGAACCTACAGCATCCCAGCCAGGTGTTGGGCCTACCTGTTCTTTAAAATGTCCAGTGATGGGGATTCCACAACCTCCCTTGGAAGCCTGTTCCAGAGCTAAACTATCTTAATAGTTAGAAAATTGTTTCTTGCTACAGACTAAGCCCGTTACCTCTTCTCTTATCTTCAGTGGACATGGAGAATAAGTGATTACTGTCCTCTTCCTAACAGGTTCTTTCAACCTTTCCTCATAGGCTATGGTTTTTAAACCTCTTATTTTTGTTACTCTTAGCTGGATTTTCTCCTATTTGTCCATATCCTTCTTAAAGTGATGTACCCAAAACACAACTCTTTAGCTGAGACCTCATCAGTGCCAGGTAGAGTGGAAATTGTTTGCTGCCTTCTCTGACCTTGGGGGGGGAACATGGGTGTTGAAAAATTAAAAATCTACTTACAGTAGGAAAAGATGGCTGTAATTCCTTAAGAAGAGTGATGTTTGATGGTATTATTGGAAAATGCATCACTGATGTTAACATATGTTGTGGAAGGGTCTGCATCCAAGCAACAAACTGATCTTCATCAATATAACCTAATCAGATATTAATACAATCTAAGACTACAGATATACAGGGTTTTTTTCTTCAAAGCTGTATGCCGCCAACTGGAGGTATGCAAATTTCAGAGATAAACCATGCAATTTTAAAGCCATTATTCAATAGCAGTGGTCAAAATTATTTGCCAAGAAAATCTGGAATTACACTGCACTTTACAGTATTTGGATTTCCCTTCATTCCCTGGTAAGTATCTTAAGTGATATGACTATATGACTATATCATGAAAAACTATTCACACGCCAATCTTTCCAGTTTCAAACATGACAATATCACACTGTAAGAAAAAAAAAAGATCAATAAGTTTTGACACTGCTTTGCTACTATTAAAGAATTATACACTTAGAGCCATAGTTAATGTTGTACCTACTTTACATAATAAATGTAATTGTGACCCCAATACAGCATTCTCATTCTCTCACTTTCAAAGGTTTGTTTTGTATACCTTGAGCTAAAGGTTTGTTTTGTATACCTTGGTTTGTTTTGTATATCCTACTGATTTCAGCTTGTTAGTTTATAAACATCTTTGGTCAGAGTTGCTAAGCACACAAGCTACTGATACAAAACCAAAAATCAAATAAAGAAACTCAAGCCATCTAATAGTTCATATCCAGTTCTCTACCCACAGATACCTTACCACTACCACAGCGACTCTACATTATATAAAAGCAAGGTAGTATACGCCTAGGGGATTCTGCGCCACTGTGCACAGCAAGAATTCATGTCCCGCGCAGATTTTTTTCCCCTCTGCAGAATATAGATTCTGCTGGAGAGATGCTGCAGTTACACCTTTCACCCACCAGGGGTTGCTGTGGTGCCAGAAGAGAGTGCAGCCAGCAGATGGAGAGCAGATGGGGAAGATGCTGCATTCCTCACAATGGGGCCAGATGAGGAGGCACAGGAGGACAGCGCTGGGGGGGGTGTGTGTGTCACAGACTATGGTTCAGAAGGGCTAGTGTTGGGGGAGACTGGGACGTGGGCTGAGGAGCTAGTGGGGTGGCAGCACTGAGCCAGGGGCTGAATGGGAGGGGGCTGCAGGGTCACTTGGGGACAGGAGGGTGGGGGGTGCAGGGACACATGGGGATGGGGGCAGATGTGCCTGACTGAATGGGAGTGACTAGGAGTCACCCAGGGTCCCCAACTCCCTAACAATCCCTACCCCCCAAAAAAAATTTCCATACTTCTCCCACCCACAACCAACCCTCCAGGTTCACGCCAGGCTTATTCCCTCTCCCTCAGCTCCTCTGTTACCCTGACTTCCCCAAGCCTTTGCACTGCTTCTGAGGGGTGCAGAAGATACGTTTCTGTAGTGTAGCTGAAATGAATTACTCCAAGTTCTCTATTAATATGCATACTAAGGAATCTATTTATCAAAAAAAATTTCCTGAATCTGTTTGTTTGTATTGTTACAGACATACTTGCTGACAGGTATTTTGAAATAAATTACCAAAATAATTGAAACTGGCTGATTATATTGTGCTATTTTGATAAATAAAAATGCAGAATTTTGCAGAATTTTAAAATATTGTGCACAGAATTTTTATTTTTTTGTCACAGAATTCCCCCAGTGGCAGTATTATTACAGACCATGCATGGCAACCTTACCTCTGCCCTCTCAACTGACCCTTCTGTGCACACCCCTCTACCCAATTTCCCCCTCCCAATATTACAATTTATTTGTGTTACTGTACCCCTGGAAGCTGCAGTAATGGCCCAGGAGCCCATTGTGCTAGGTGCTGTACAAACACAGAACAAAGATTAGCTGTGAATGTTTGGCATCACAGTGTGGTGTATGGAGAGGGGATGGAGGGTGGAAAGAGCAGAGTTAAGTTGTGGCATAGGGTAACTGTGGCAAAGTGGGCACCTGGGGGGTGGCAGAGTAGATTGTTAGGTGGTTTATGCCGGCACCATGACACCTCTCACCCTAGATGGCACAAAGAAGCCATAGGACAACTATGAATTTGGCCCCAAAAGCTCATTATCAGAGTCCAACTCACACGTCCTTGACTCTCCATCTATTAGTGTGCGAGATCCTGACTCCCTGCTGCTGTGCGCCATGGGCAGTCATTTATACCTGCCCAGCGTGAGGGTAGCGAGGGGGTAAAATGCTTCCAATCAGAACAGTATCTTTTGTCTCATGCCCGTTCTCACAGTGATCAGTGAACACACAAGGCTAAGAGCAATGGGGAATCAGGCATCTAGCCTCTACTGCCTTCTACTCTGGCTCGTCTCTGAAGCAGGACTGTCCTCTCAGAAAGGCCTCCTGCATGTGAGAAGGTGATGTCAGTAATAGGAACCAGGGGGAGTCACTGTGGTGACTGGCACCGGCTAGTTCTTCATAATCATGAGGTAGTCCCGCCCATACATGGCAAATAATGAACTCAACAGCGGCCAAATTACCTTGATTGCTTTTATCCACTTCACTGAGGTAAAGAGTGCCAAGGTCCTGAATGGTCTTTGGGTCTTCTCTGGGATACAGGTTCTGCAGCAGAGTCTGCAGCTGTTCCTTGCCGATGGTGCCAGACGTTATGGTCTGAAATAATCCTGAACAAGAAGGATCAGAATAAAGCTGTCTGTTACATTCGGATTGGCTTAAACTAGTAACAAGGTCTTGACATGGTGCTATGTAAAGTTGGTTTGTCCCATTGATTCTGCCTCTGTAACTGCCATGGGATGGGTTGAGGCTCATTCTTGCCAAATGGTTTGACCAGAAGACATAGGACACGGGAAAGTGGCCAGTATCCATGTTTCTCTAATTTCTGATAAATACTTCTGATGTCCCCAAATTGTCTCATAGTACCCTCTCTGTGCCAGTGCACCCAGCTCTCCTTTGAGCAGCCAAGCTGAAGAGACAGCATGCTTCTTGCCATTCATAACTCATTACACTCTTCCCAAAACAAGGGAAGTTAGCCCCGGAATCCTGGCTAAATATCTTGTCACTGCATTTTGCTTATCTAAATTACCTTGTGCTTCCATGGTGTTTTCTTCCTGTCCTAAAACCCATTAGTGTTGATGGTGCTGTTATGATGGCCGATAAAAAAAACCCCTCCAGAGGTGGCTGCATTTTAATAAGGGATGCAATGAAGAGAGCTCTATAAGAGCATTCTCAGTAGTGACTGCTGGGGCTAAGACTGTCCACATACGTCTGTTATAGAAATGCATGTTTGCACTTACCCAGCTCGCAGGACAAGCAAATTATCTGTGGTGAATAATTTATTTGGTGAATGACTCAAAATCTTTGGGGGGAAAAGCTGGTCGACAAGTTCAGTTTAATAGAGCCAAATGCAGTCTCTCGGGCAAAGCCTTGGTCTGCAGGTGTTATAACTTACTAAGCCCCATCTTTTGCTTTGAAAAAGGAACACATGAGAGGCAGTGTGGTCCATTGGCTAGTGCCCTGGATTGCAACTCAGGAGACTTGGGCTCTAGTCCTGGCCGGGCTGTGTGAGCTTAGGCAAATCATTTCTTTTCCCTTTGTCCTGTCCATTTAGATTGTAAACACATCAAAGCAGGGCCTTTCCCCAGGTAGGTACAGACACATCCCCACGGGTCTTCCAATACAGGTCCGACTGATATACTAGTACAGAATGGCCTCACAGTGAATATAAATTGCATCTTTCCTAATACACGGAGACCACTGCAGGGCACTAATATTACTGTCTCACTAATAATTCCCTTCTTAAAGTCAAGTACCAGGCTTATAAATTATAACACTGGCAGGCAAATGATTTGCATGAGAGACTGAATTTGGCTCCATTAGTAAACTGATTTCATAGCCCAGCTTTTCCCTCCCAGTGGCAGAGTCACTGAAGTTACATCTGGCTTGCTTATATTAGATTAAATAGATATTTGGTGTGTCCACAAGATGGTACTATGCCGAATTCCTCCCCTTGTTTTTATTTATCTCCCAGAAAAACATCAATACATCTATTAGGTCTATTAGGTCTTCTGACAATTCTTCCATTTCTACTAATAGTGCGGATACAAGGATCTCCTGTATTTAGAACTCAAAACCTAGCTGCTGAATTATAACTAGACAGAATTTCAGCCTGGCTGGGTATTCTCTTCTCCATTAGAATTAGAATCTGGAGTGAAGTCTGAAGTCACTTGTGAGGAGTCGTAAGCACGGTCTGGCAGTGCTCATCTTAATGCCTGGCATTATGCCTCAAGATGCATCCATCTTTGGTCGTCAGAAATGAGTTGTCTGACCAATTTCTAATGATGACACATTGCTCCAATCTTGGAGGTCGATTCCAGATTTCCCAGCCCTGTTGCACTGCCAACATAAAACAATCTCCAAACACAGCTCAGGATTTTAAAAAATGGTTAGCGATTTTAGGTGCTTCAATTTTGGTGTCTCCAACTTGAAGAGAATTTAAAGGTCCTGACTTAATAGCCACGCCCTCTGAAACTGGGTCCCCGTCAAGGTGTCTCATATTTAGCATGCAAACACAGAGCACCCACAATCACTAGCCATTTTCTGAAAAATGAAACCATGCCCTATGGATTTGATCAGCATCTTATGTTTTCTCTTTATGAGTTCAAGTACACTGTCCTTAGCTACGCTATTGGGTGTTAGGCAGGAAAGAGACTGGATTTCAGCACTAGCTGTGCAGGGGTTTCCTCTGAAGCGCTATTTACAGTTGAGCCATGTGCCACTGGGACTTTTGGCAGCTCTGTTTTCCAGATCTTTCCTTCCCTGTTAGCTGCTTTGAACAATTCACAATGCAAAAGCTCCTTCCATCACTCTTCGGCTAGCACAGGGCAGCTCTGATGTGTTTGAGCCCATAGTCTTTAAAGAATTTTTCAGTGAAGCTACTCACACTCTGCTGCTGTTACAGACACAGCTGGAGATGATTTGTAAGGGGGAGATTAAAGCTTGCAGGCTATAGGTCAGTCAGACAGTTCTAGAGGCAGAGCGATACGCCAATCCAAGCCAAGTGGGCTCTGTAGTAAAGTGACTTGCTGCTGCTCCTGCTGCTGCTGTGGGTTTGATTTGGGGGAGAGAGATGGCCTCTGTGTGTAACGTCCATGCAAACGAAAACTTAGCTGCTGCTGGGCCCCAGCAGTTTGACTGGCAAATCTTTCCTTCGTTGTTTTAAACACATCGTTTTTGTATAAAGTGCACAAAGACTCAGTTGATATGCCTATAGTGAAGCGTCTGGAACCCTTCAGTAGAAATATCCAACAGTTGGAATCAGCAGAGAATAAAGCATTGCTGGCTGAAGCAAACATAAAGCACAGGGCTCAGAAGAGCAGACTAAGGCTTTAGTTGTTTTCAGATATTTTTATATAATGGTAATAAATGTTTAAGGAACCCAGATCAATTCTATTTTGTAAACTCACCCTCCTTAAGTCAGTCATATGGCAGTTCAGAGGGCTAAAAGCGTGACTCAGGCCCCATAGACTCATAGACATGTAGGGACCTTCAGAGGTCATCTAGTCCAGTCCCCTCCGGTGTGACAGAACTAAGTATTAGCTAGACCATCCCTGATGGCTATTTGTCCAGCTTACTCTTAGAAACCTCCAATGACGGAAATCCCACCACCTCCCTAGGTAGATTGTTTCAGTGCTTAACTATACTCACAATTAGGAAGTTTTTTTCAGAATGTCTAATCTAAATCTCCCTTGCTGCAATTTAATCTTATTACTTCTTGTCCTCAGCAGATTAAGAGAACAATTCACCCCCCCTCTTTATAACAACCTTTTACATACTTGAAAACTGTTATCTTGTTCCCCCCCAGTCTTCTCTTCTTCAGAAGAAACAAACCCAGTTTTTCCAATCTAGCCTTATAAGTCACATTTTCTGGAGCTTTAATCATTTTTGTTTTTCTGCTCTGGACTTTCTCAAGTGTGTCTACATTTTTCCCAATGTGTGGTGCCCAGAAGTGGAGACAATTCTCCTGTTGAGGCCTTACCAGCCCGGAGTAGAGCGGAAGAATTACGTGTCTTGCTTACAACACTCCTGCTAATACATTCCAGAGTGATGTTTGCTTTTTTTGCAACAGGGTTACACTGTTGACTCTCATTTAGTTTGTAATTCATTATGAGACAGTCATGTGAAACTGTGTCAAAAGCCTTACTGAAAATCAAGATACATCATGTCTACAGCTTCCCTCCATCCACTAGGCCACTTACCATGTCAAAGGTTCCTTAGTTCCCTCTGAAAATTCTGTATGCAGGGGACCAGAATTAGAAGACATGACTGGAAAAAGAGCTTGTTAAAAGACATGGTGTCACTATGGCAGGGTCTTAAGCAAGGTAAACTGTTTTCTAAAGAAAGACAGGAATAGGTTAGATAATGGTATAATTACAAAAGAGGATAAGTATTTAAAACACTATCACTTCCACAAAGCGAATACAGCCTCTAGACGTGGAATCAATCCAAAAGTCCTGAGCCACTTCTTGCATTTGCAATTATTAGCGCTCATAAAAATAATCAGACATTTGGGATATCAGTAAATCTTTAGCTGTGCAGCATTATCATTTTTATGAGGCGTTCGATGAAATCACAGATGCTACACCCTGTTTGTTTAGTGTAATTGCACTGTTTGCATGCAGCCAGGAAATTGGAGCATAATGAGGCTAATTTATTGATTTTTAAAATGAAAGACTGGGTACTTGTGTGTTAAAATAGATTTTAAAAAATCAGCAGGTTGAACAGCCAGATGTGGCTAAAACCTTGTCAGTAATTGGATTTTGCTTTAGAACAATTAGATGGGAGCAAAAATATTGATCTGCTAAAGTGGATATACTTTTCTGGGAATTTTTTTTGTTCTATCTTTAAGGGGAAAAAAATTAATCCTACGTAGGGGCCTTGACCCTGAAAGGTTCGGAGCATGCTGGCACCAATCCAGCAAAGCACTTTAGGGCCAGGTTTTCAAAGGTATTTAGGCCCAGAAGATGAAGACAGATGCCTAATGGGATTTTCAAAAGCACCTAAGCAATAGGCCTTCCACAAATTAGGCACCTAAGCTGCTTAGGCACTTTTGAAAATCCTAGTTGGTGCCTATCTGCATCTTCAGGCACCTAAATACTTTTGAAAATCTGTCCCTTAAATCCCTGCCTAACTCTAAGCACAGACAGTAACTGAAGTCAATGGAACTACACATATGGGTAAAGTTGGCTGCTTTTGCTCCAGCCTGCGTCAGGGCCTTAGAGGGTAGGTCTACACAGCATTCTGGCGCAGGCTAGCAGGGCTCACACTAGTGCTCTAAAAATAGCTGTGTAAACAGTGCTTTGAAGTTGTGGCTGGGACTGAAGCTTGGGCTCTGAAGCCTAGGGAGGCGGGTGGGTTTAAGAGCCTGAGGCAGTGTCAAAATGCTACCAGCACAGCTATTTTTAGAGCACCAGTGCTAGTCCTGCTAACCCAGGTCTATCGACACAGCCTGGGAGGCTCCCTCCAAAATGCCGAATAGACATCAGCGTCGCGTCTGCTGAATTAGCGGGAATGCTCGCAGAATGAGCAACCCACCGAGCAAGGATGCTCGTTTCACTCCCTTTTTCTACTTCTCCTCCTCTGTATTTCCTTACACAGGTGTAAGCAGAGTAGCCTAAGGTCTAGAGATGAGCAACTTCCACTGAACTTAAGTGGGAGCTGGGTGCTACCAACTCCATCCGGCGCCTTTGAAAAGGCCAGCCATGCCTTGGGGGGACCATTACAAGGAGCATATTTCCCTTTTCATACTACAACCAGTTTGATCGAAGTCATGGACTAATCGCTTTTTTAGAATAGTGCCATGGAAAGATCCATGTCTTTGTGACATTTCTGGTCCTCCTTTGTTCTGTGAAGAGTGGCACCTCCCGACCTTTGAGCATGTGGACCAGTGTGCTTTAGCAGAGGGGGAGAGCAGCATTCTTCCCATTACCAAACGTACTTGGCGGCGGGGGGAGGGGAGCTGGATTGTGTGTCTTTAATGATCTCCTCTCAAAGCCTTATTGTCTTTTCTAACTGCAGGCGAGCTCAAATGAATGCACCAGTGTACTGAACAAAACATACAGCGGTGAATGCATCGACCAAGCTACAGTCTTTCTATGTATTGGAGAGGCATACGCCATTTAAGGGCTGGTCTACACTAGGGGGGGGATCGATCCAAGATACGCAACTTCAGCTACGCGAATAGTGTAGTTGAAGTCGAAGTATCTTGGATCGAATTACCTGGGGTCCAGACGGCGCGGGATCGACGGCCGCGGCTCCCCCGTCGACTGCGCTACTGCCGCTCACTCTGGTGGAGTTCCGGAGTCGACGGTGAGTGCGTTCGGGGATCGATATATCGCATCTTAACGAGACGCGATATATCGATCCCGGATAAATCGATTGCTACCCGCCGATACGGCGGGTAGTGAAGACGTACCCTAATATCCCACTTACTCCTCACTAATGTCAGTCCACAAGACAAGGAACAGGAAAATGCACGGCCATTGTTTTGCAATTTGGCCATATTGGGCACTAACTTCATTTTCCCTGCACAACATTACACGTTTAACCAGCTGTTGAGGTGACATGGTAAATCTTTAAAAGCATTCTATTTAGGCAACCTTTGCTAAGGAGTGAGTCATGCTTTCTGTAGCCCTCTTCCCTTTTCAGCAAGCATATCTAGAGAGGAACAGGTTAGCTGTGGATTGTTTGTCTTTCACTTCACACCTCAAAAATTGCAGGATCACAGAGTAAATTTCAAATGCATAAGAAAGGAGGTGGCAATTACAAGAACAGGCGACAAATACAAGAATAGTTTAAGGTAAATTCACAGGTTCTTGCATCTGAAGGTAAAGGATAAACCTCCTGGAAGTACTGCATTAGAGGGAAGAAAACAATCTATACACTTTGCAGATCAATATTGTCTAACAGGAAGACGAGATATAACATTCTAGACTCAAGCATAAATTATTAAATACACACAACCCCATCTAAACTGAGGCTAGAAAGGCTGAGTGACAAACCAATTACTTCAAAGAGCCCCAGAGAAGCAGAGACTGGATCACATAATGGTAGTGGAATACAAAGCCTTCCCCAGCTGGGTCACAGCTTCACATCCAGCCCAGAACTGGTAGCGATTGAAAAGTCATCACCATCCCATGGATTTTTTCAGTGATTTATGTAAAATATTGGCGATTTCAATCTAATACTTAATAATATGTAGATAATCCTTTTTATCAGATCGCACAGCACCTTCCCAACCAGGTTAGTATCATTACCGCTGTTGTACAGATGGGGAAACCGAGGCCCAGCGAGGCAAAGTGATGTGCCCAGAGTCACCCAACGGGTCAGTGATAGACTGGGAATAGAATCCAGGGCTCCTGAGCCGCAGGCTAAGGCTCTGTCCACAGCCTCCTTATAGACAAATGTCTGCATCACAAGAGCCCTGACTATTTGGCTCCTCATTGGAAGGTGGAGACGCCAAAAACAGAATGGGCACAAGGACTGAACTACCCCCAAAGGTGGGCCCACCATGACAGGATGGAGGTACATCTGCAGGGCAGGGCATTGTCCCCACCACTCCTGTTGCACTTTAAGTGCTGCCATCAACGTCCATGAGCACAGCTTTGATTGATCTAGCCCAGGGATTCCAGGCAAGGCCCTCCGTACACTGCAGCAAATCAGACCTAAATGTTGGCCAAGGCCCCCTAGCCTGTACATCAGGCTGGGGAATATGTGGCACTTTCATGTAAGAGGAGTAAAGCAATCAGCATGTCATTCAGCTAGTAAAGCCAACTTATTCTGTTACCACATTTTCTGTTGTTAATTTTTCCGCTGATCACACCAAATGGCGTCATTAGAAACCATCAATGGAGGATTTGGCAGGGGGAAATTGGGGCCATTAGCCCACATGATGGTGTGACTTTAGCTGCTCCCAGTGACGTTAATAGCACTCATAGGACACAGGGTTAAGCCGTCTCTGAAGGCTTGAGTCTCATTTGCCCAATTTACACTTTCGGAGTGGTGCAAAGGGGTCACAGTGTAAATGAGAATCAGACCACAATGTTTTAAAAATCTTACCCTGAAATTAGGTTTCAGATTTATCAACCCACTGAGATTAATGCAATTTCCAGCTCTCTGAGCTCTGATTTCAGGCAGTCTGCAGACTCAAGCAGATGTAGTGCATCAATTTCTTTTTTGGGGGGGTGTCACATTTTTAAGGTTTTCACCCCAACTATTAGGGCTTAAAATAAAGATAAAATACTAAAGAGTTAGCTATTGGATCACAATGCTATGGGAAGGGAAATTGTGGGCCTCTGTGTTTTGAATCTGTTGTCTGTGAGAGAGTAGCTTGTATGCTAATCTCACGGAGGTATTTCTTTTACCCCTTTTCTTTAATTACAAATCTTATTTTAAGAACCTGATTGATTTTTCCTTGTTTTAAGATCCAAGGGGGTTGAATCTGGACTCACCAGGAATTGGTGGGGGAAAGGGAAATTAACTCAAATCCTTCCAGGAAAGGGGGAGATGATTAATTTCTCCTTCTTTTAAGATCCAAGGATTTGGATCGATGTTCACCAGGAAATTGGTGGAGAAGTCTCTCAAGGTTACCCAGGGAAGGGTTACAGTACTTGGGAGGGAGAGATATTGGGGGAGAAGACAGAGTTTCCCAAATGACTCATAAACAATTGTTTTCAACGATTTGGGTGGTGGCAGCATACTGATCTAAGCTGGTAATTAAGCTTAGGGGTTCTCATGAGGGTCCCCACATCTGTACCCTAAAGTTCAGAGTGGGGTGTGTGTGAAACCTATGACATGATCAATAAAGGTTCAGTGTCCTGCGGGCTACAGCATCAGGAATATCATCATCAGTATCATTAGAATGAGAGACCCTAGAAGCTCATGGGAAATAATTGTCATTTATCTTAAGTCCCTTTATTAACAAATCCACTAAGCAGATAAACAATCCCACCAACACTAAAATACGATAGCAGATAGATAGAGCATGCAAAGTAATTAGCCCTAGGACAGGCATCACTCACATCTCCTGCTGGGGGACCCTGGAGCATCAGTCATTCTCTTCCTCATCACCACCACCACCCATGGTTGTCAACCTGCATTCTTCCCTTGTGTCCCTATGTTCTCCCCACCCCCAGCACACAGGCCAGCCAATACCTTTTTATCCTGAGTTATGCTTACGTCTACTAAGGCTCATATAAATGCATAAGTGTTCCAACCCCTTTTTTCTTATCTGTACTTCCACATCCCGCACTCCCATTTCTCACTGGCTATCCCCTCAGTTCCCATTGAGAGCTATATCAATGAATTACCATAGCAACTTAAATATATTACAAAATCCCCTGAAATCATAGAACTGTAGGACTGGAAGGGACCTCGATAGGTCATCTATGTCCAGTCCCCTACAATGAGGCAAGACTAAGGGTTTGCCTGAAGAGCTAGACCTGAAGAGTTCTGTGTAGCTCAAAAGCTTCTCTCTCTCTCACTAACAGAAATTGGTCCAATAAAATATATGACCTCAACCACCTTGTCTCTCTAATTCAAGTTGTTGTCAGCCTTTAGCCGGCTAATTTATGCTTTGGGGACCATACAGTTTGCTCAAGATAAGGCTTACAGTCACTGCTGCATCTCTTCATGCAAGTTGTGCTATGCAGTTCTTGTAACCAGCCAAAGATTAGGACTGTTTAGATTACAGTGTCAATGAGATTGGTGTGGCTGTTTTAGAATGAAGTCCACAAAGCTTTTAAACACAAATTGGCAGAATCGAAAGAGCAAGGGTGTTCCACTGCCTAACTCTAGCTGCCATTGCTGTTGTTCCATTATTCTCATGAACCTGCAATGCCAAACTTGTAAATGCTTTCGAACAAACCAGTTGAGGTTTGATTTTTATGATGTTTGAATTAATTATGAAGAAATGGTGCTGGTTGAGCCTAGCTGGAAAAACAGGGGCAAGCTGTGAAACAGTGACATTTTTAAAAAATTATTCAGGGGGGGGATAGCTCAGTGGTTTGAGCATTGGCCTGCTAAACCCAGGGTTGTGAGTTCAATCCTTGAGGGGGCCATTTAGGGAACTGGGGCAAAAATCTGTCTGGGGATTGGTCCTGCTTTGAGCAGGGGTTGGACTAGATGACCTCCTGAGGTCCCTTCCAACCCTAATCTTCTATGATTCTTGTCTACACTGGCACTTTACAGCACTTCAACACTCCCTGTTTCAGCACTGTAAAGCAACAGTGCACCAGCAGTGGGAGCTACACCTCTTGTGGAGGTGGGGTTTTTTGTGTGTGTAGTCGCTGTGCCGTGACTACACAAGCCATGCTGCCACAGCAGCCCTTTAACATTGCCACTGTAGACAAGCCCTTAGTATTATCTGTGTGATGCTGGCAGACCAGCTGCCAACTCATGTTGAAGCCTCAGGCCAATTCACTTGTGTATTAGTACAGAGCAAAGTGATTGTTACATGTATAAGAGTGTATTAGGTGTTTACACTTCAGGAAAACTAGTGCAGGGGCGGCTCTATGTTTTTTGCCGCCCCCAAGCATGACAGTCAGGCGGGCTTCGGCGGCATCCCTGCAGGCGGTCAGCGGTCATGCGGATTCGGCGGCGTTTCTGCGGGTGGTCTGCCAGTCCTGCGGCTTCGGCGTACTTGCCGCCGAACTCCCGCAGGCACACCGCCGAAGGCCGCCTGACTGCCTCCCTTACAGCGACCGACATGTCACCCCCCGCGGCTTGCCGCCCCAGGCACGCGCTTACTGCGCCGGTGCCTGGAGCCGCCCCTGAACTAGTGGAATGTTACTTGCATCATTTTCACTTATCTGTATCCCATTATAATATAGTAGTAAACATTTACATTGTGTATACCCCGGTAACGAAATAACCTGGCAAAGGAGAAAGAAGCCTTATGGAATGCAAATGAAGAACTACAGTATCAGAAAAGTGCTAATTTAAAAGCAAGTGGTCATTGTGTGTGATGATTGGCGGTCAAAGGTTCCAAATGCATTCCTCACGCTTTATCATCAAAGGAAAAACCCACGTGGATGTGACCCTGTAAGCTTGTTTTATGTGAGAAGAAGCTATAAGTATGGATTCAAGGAAAGATCCTTCATCTCTGGACTGTCTGAACGCTTACAGGGAAGTGTACCAGATGCAAAGTGGCGATTCCCAGAGACAAACTGGGTACCTGAAAAAACTTTTGGGAAACTGGCAGTTTATTACATCACTGCCACCATTTGGAATTACAAACTGTGACTCACCTGTCTATATATTTTATCTGCCGTAACCTCTCAATAATTCTCATGTCCTTTTCTTAGCTAATAAACCTTCTGTTAGTTTACTATAGAATTGGCTGCCAGCATTGTCTTTGGTGTAAGATCTAGGGTACCAATTGATCTGGGGTAAGTGACTGATCTCTTGGGACTGGAAGCAACCTAAATGTGGTGTGATTTTTTGTGTGTAAGTGACCATTTTATCACAAACTCGTTTGCCTGGGTGGCAAGATAGACTGGAGGGTCTAAGGGGACTGTCCGTGACACTTCTATTGATCCAGAAGTTCACATTTGTTACTGGCTTGGGGAAATAGAACACACCGTCAGCTGGGGGTGTCTGCCTGTTTGCTGACAGTCTGCCCTGAGGTAGGCACTCACAGCTATGACCCACTCTATACGCTATGTCAATCTAAACCATCCCTGACAGGTGTTTGTCGAACGTATTTTTAAAAACCTCCAATGACAGCAATCCCACAGTCTCCCTAGGTAATTTGTTCCAGTAATTTGTTCACGTTCAGTAAGGAAGGTTTTCCAAATGTCTAACCTAAATTTCCCTTGCTACAATTTAAGCCCATTACTTCTTGTCCCATGCTCAGTGCATAAGGAGAACAATTTATCACCCTCTTCTATAGAATTTATCACCCTCTTCTTTATAACAACCCCCACCCCTCAATCTTTTCTTCTCCAGACTAAACAAACCCAATTTTTTCATTCTTTCCTCATAGGGCATTTTCTCTAGATCTTCATTTTTGTTGCTCTTCTCTGGACTTTCTTCAATTTGTCCACATCTTTTTCAACATGTGGTGCCCAAAACTGGACGCAATACTCCAGATGAGGCCTTATCAGTGCTGAGTAAAGTGAAAGAATTACTTCTTGTGTCTTGCTTACAACACTTCAGCTAATACATCCCAGAATGATGGTCGCTTTTTTTTTATTATTATTATATTATTGACTCATATTTAGCTTGTGATCCACTAGAATGCCCAAAGCATTTTGAATTCTAATCCTGTCCTCCAAAGTGCTTGCAACCCGTTCCAGCTTCGTATAATCCACAACATTGATAAGCGGATGCCTCTGCCATTATTCACATCATTTATGAAGATATTGAATAGAACCAGACCCAGGACTGGGCTCTGTGGGAGTCCACTCGATGCCCTTCCAGCTTGATTGTGAACCATTGATAACTCCTCTCCAAGTACCCTTTTCCAACCAGTTGTGCACCCACCTTATAATAGGGTCATTTTAGACTATATTTCTCTAGCTTGTTCAAGAGAAGGTCACGTGAGATAGTATCAAAAGCTATTAGACATTTTACGGTATTAACTGGCACATTGGAAAATATACTGCAATCTATTGGAACAGCGGCACTTACATCTTTTACTGTAAAATGTAGCTTTAGTGGTACAGGGTTATCTTTTGGTCAACTAGTCATGGCGGCCTGTTTCAGGTCTAAGGCCTTGTGTGGCTAAGCTGGATAGTGTACACGCCTGAGGCTGTAGAGCATGTGTTACAACATAATTCAGACTTCTATTTCACCTTCTACATACCCTGCAACTCTCCTTTTATTGCATAGTCTAGAACGAATGGGAGGGAAACTTATTCATGGAGGGAAAATTAGCATTCACAATTTTAATTGGAATGAGGGGGAAATAACCTCCCAGAGAATATTGCAAAGCAAGAAAGGAATTGTGCTTGGCAGCTTTTATTTAATAGACATCCCAGGCAACAACAAACTCATAAAAAAATGGAGACTATTTTTCGTATTACATGATGCAGGAAAGAAAATGTTTTTTAAACAAAGAGGTTTACTAACAATAGTAATTTCAGCAAAGCTTGGTTTGAAAAGCAGCTGGGATTTTTTTTTTTCCTGTGCCCATCAGCTTTCCCCATCTGGTCATTAGTGTGCAGGAAATGTACTGTGTGTTGTAATTGTTTAATTAATCAAATGAACTCTGGACTTCAAAAATGGTATTGTTAGACTTCTCATTTCAGGCAGTTAATCCTACTAGGCATTTCAGCAAAGCCTTTCTTACTTCAGTCCTTGCTAATTAAGCACTAATTTTGTTTTGACTTCAGTGAAGTAAGGTAGGCGATTGATTTATATCTACAGTTAAGTGATGCCTCAGCATAATGTTATCTAACATGTTTCTTGTATCTCTCAGTCAAGCTAATCCAATAAGATTTATAGTTTACCAATTACGGAACCAACCTGAATATAGAAATGTGTGATTTGATTTGAGAACCGACTAATTAGAAATAACATGCCTACACACGTATCATTAAGGGGGTAGTGAGGGTGTGATGTTGGCGTTAGGCGTCAGCTGAGCACTGACAAATTCATTGCTGGAAACCAATCTGTTAGTATGGTTCAGATGGGACTGGGATTATAATCATGTGTTTAAGACTTTATGAAATGCTTGTAAGTTGCTGCATGCATTAATCACATGTATAATTTCTTTATCATTTGCTATAAGGCAATATTAAGTATTTGCTTTGTAACTGTAAAAAAAAAAAAAGTTTGCTCTGAAACTGTGAACCCAGTCGGGAGAGATCGTCTCCTGCCCCTCAAGAACGCTTAATCAAAATTAAATGGACCACTGTGGGACAGCACAATACAAAGACTTTGTTAATTGCCTCCTTGCGCCCATGAAGAGTCTACATCCAAAAGGGCTCGTCTCATCAGCTTGAGTTCTGGGAGAAGAAAATAAAAATAACTGACAAGAACATTTTTATTTCTTTTGCTGTGTGCTCGCTCATAGGGCTGGAGCTAGGAAACAGAAGCAGAGATCTCCAGGGTCAACCTGGGTTAGCCCTAAAAGACATTCAGAGCTGACAGATGACTAGAACTCTATCACCTTTTGGAACCACTGACTGTAACTCATTTGTACCTGTATGCTTGCCTGCTTTAGCCTCGTAATAATGTTCATTTCTTTCCTTAGCTAATCAATCCTTACCTAGTTTACTAAAGGACTGACTTAAAACATTGTCTTTGGTGCGAGATCTAAGGTGCAAATTGACCCGGAGTAAGTGACTGGTCCTCTGGGAGTGGGAGTAATCTGAACATTGTTGTGATTTTTGGTGTAAGGGACCATCTATCACTAAGTCCAGCTTGCCTGGCTGGCAAGAAAGACTGGAATGCCCAAGGGGCCTGCCTGTGATTTTATGGTAGAAAGAAAGAAATAGAAAAGAAAAGAAATTAATGGAGATATCCCATCTCCTAGAACTGGAAGGGACCTTGAAAGGTCATCGAGTCCAGCCCCCTGCCTTCACTAGCAGGACCAAGTACTGATTTTGCCCCAGATCCCCAAGTGGCCCCCTCAAGGATTGAACTCACAACCCTGGGTTTAGCAGGCCATGCTCAAACCACTGAGCTATCCTCCCCCCACTGAACTATCCCTCCCCCCCTTATTACAATAAGACTGTTGTAATGCTTTAGGAGTTCACACATGGATACTGGGTCGGTGAAATCTAATTACCGAACACATAACCCCTTTGGGGTCTCTGCCCTGCTTCTTGACAGTCTGCCCGAGATTGCCACTCACTGCTGTGAGCCACTCCAGACAGCGTGACCAAAGCAACTCAGTCAGAACTAGACACGTCTTCTGCAGTGCCCGCTCTAGCACTCCACTTCCCGGCTGTTTCGCCATCGCCTGCTGCGGAGCAGAGGGAGAAAATGGCAGCTGCAGAAGCTAAAGAGAAGTCATGTCACTCCACAGGGCTTAAAGGAGTTCTCATGGTGAGCCACATTGAGCTGCTGCTTTTTCAAGGGTTGGGAGTGCTTTGGTGGACACTGTGGGGCAAATTTAGCACAAGGGTAAGTGAGCAGAACTGACACTGTCTTCAAAGGGAGTCGTGTCGTCCTATACCTGAGCTCAGTTTGGCCTAGTGATAGATCCTCACGTGATTACATTTGTTGCTAGAGATAGGCAACTTGCATGACACTGATATATTTGCCAAATATGAGCCATATTTGGTCATCCTAAATTAGCTACATAATCCTGGCTGCCAGCTGACATCTCCAATGTCAAGTCACTCCTGCTGGAAGTGACTGTGCCATACCCCTGTAGCAGAGATGGAATTGGGGAGAGAGAGGGAAAAGAGAGTACTCTGCCAAGCCCTGTCCACAAAGAGTGTCCACCTACTTGAGACAAAGTGAGACACCGTTCGCTGTACACTGTGCAGTTCTTCGTAATACGGACCATCGCTATTCCATGCTTGGATCAGCAGTGAAATAGTTAATGTTGACATTTTTAACTTGTCATGGAGCATCTGAGCTCACTGGGAGGAATGGAGCAGGTCACACCTCCAGAGAAAGGAGTTACAGAGACATGTGGCAACAATCGACGGGTTAACATGATCAATTTTGTTTTCTACAATGCTAAGCTATTTTATAGTTAGGAAGTGAAGTCCACCTCTCTCTAAGTAAATCATTGCTTGTATTCAAGAATCCTTCTGTTACTGAACTTCACCAGCCTTCTCGTTCAAAAATTCAGCCAGACAGGAACATTTCCTGTAATATCTTACTGTACATGTTTATGTATCCGTGGGTGCCAGGGATTGCATGTATGTGGCCACAGTTCCTCCAGGAACTAAGAGCAGAGAGAGTGAATAGGGAAATTCACTCAGTTGTTTCATCTTCAGAAACATGCCCCCTCCTGGAGTAGCTTGCATGTACTGGCTCAAAGTGGATGCCCCGGAGACCACCAGACAAAGAAAGGATTTTTGGATAAATAGCCTGAGTTTAAATGGACTCAGGGCCTTCTTTCTGACCAACCAAATTGCCAGAGCCTTCTGTCCCAGGGGGTCCTCAAGCCTTCCTGGGAAGTGGTGGAAGGAATTTAGACCCCCACACAACTGAGAGTGGACCTTGAGTAAGCTTTTTAGCATGCGTATAGGAACTGTCAAAAACCGATTCTCTCTCTAATGCTTTCACCTTATCAGCAAGTCTCTTTAAGAATAAATATCTGGGACCTCTGAGGAGCTAGGAGCCTAGAGTAGATGCCCTCAAGGAACCATGCCAGTGCAGATGCCTTGAACTGTGACAAATAGCTTATTTCAAACCAAACCACCCAGACTAATAGAAGACAGGCATTTAAAACAGACAGCGTTTACACGGTCTCTTCATTTTCCATTTTGATGTACTCAGCTGGGAATATAGTAAGAGCTGCTTCAAGCCTCCAGGCAGCTTTTATGATTGGTTTCCTTTATGGCATTTTCCTAACGTCCCTGATGACCCAGCTGTCTGGCAATATCCACAATGCAGTACGCACCTCGACTCCATGATAGCTGATATTTTATTTTTCTGATTCCAATACACTTCAAATAATGATGTAGGTTTCTGGAGAATATCTTCCTTCTTAGATGACATCAGTGCTGTAGGACTCACACAGCCCCATGGCCATCATTGGATCTCCACGCACAGCTCAGCTAGAAAGAAGGTTCCCCACTCACAATGCAAATTTCCCTTCTGGGGTTTTAGCTACCAAGGGTGGGGCAACCCCCTAGTCAACGTCAACTCCAGGTTGGCCTGTTTGAAAAACGAGACCAACTATTTGGCTAAGGTGGCACTTTCATTCTAACCCTCTTACTAAGGGCCACAACTGTACAGGAGCAGGGGAGGAAAACAGGCCTCATACAAGCTGTCACAGGCCAGTCTATATGGAAGGGGTGGGGCTCATGAGCCTGAGGGGAATCTCCCCTTCCCACCCAAAAATAAGGGAGGGTGGAGGTGGACATGGACCAGAGTCTGTGGCATTGTAACCAACTCCATGTGGTGCTGTGTCCCCCTCTATCGGTGCCTGGGCCGGCTTTAGCTTTGGCTAATGGAGCTGGGTCATTTTTGCTTAGCCATGTAGAAGCTCCAGGTTCAATCCTTGCTGCAGATAACCCACCGAGTGTGTTGTCGTATTAAGCCAGAGGGGGCTACACTATACAAAGGGATGTTGAACCTCAGCATGATCTTGCATGGAGCCTCAAGTCCTGCTGCTGGTGGCTCCGACTCCCTTGCTGCTCCAGTCTTGCAGGGCCCTGCTCATGTGCTACTGCAGGATAGCTCTGGTGCCAGCTTAGCCGCCCCACACACGTACCGAGGCAAAGTCTGCCGTCTTTGACTGGATCTTTCCAAGAATGCTGTAGGCCTCCGCCCCCTGGAGCCTATTTTAATCCACCTTGCCAGCACCCTCTGCAAGGGCTGTAACTCTGACTCAGTGATTCTCTACCTATTTATCATTGTGGGTTGCAGATGCAGCGCTCTATGTGTTATGTGGGCCACATCCACACAATATATATTCTACCTGTATGGACCTGAGGATGTCACATGGGCCGCAGCTGTGTGCTGATTGGGTCATGGGTTGAGAACCGCTGCTCTGACTGGACGCTGCTGCAGAAACTGGACAGACTCAAAGTCAGAATTTTCTGCCTATCTTCCACTGTCCCCAGTAATGCTGGAGGGCATGATTTATCCTCAGCACACCTCATGGGGCAAAGGCCTTTGTTTAGTAGTTAATGGGAAAGGAACTGATCCCCAACAGAAAAGGAGAAGAACCTAAACAGTAGCTGTGTGAGGAGTGATTTACTTGGGTCACCCTGCCATTCCCCTTGCCAGGTTGTCACAATGCTTATCACTGGACCAGGAAGCTGTAGTCCCAGCTGAGGCAACATGCCCTCACCTTTGCTAAATGTGCTTATGGCCTCACTGACTTTATCTGCAGTGCTAGGCCTTATTGCAATAAAAACCCATTCTCACCAGGATAGCCATAAAAAACAGACATGGCCAAAACTTGGCCCACAGTGCAGAAAAGTCTTACCTGTCCCAGAACTGGAGGGGACCAGGCAGGGAAGCCCTACTGCTTTCCTTGCTGCGTTACTTATATAATTATAAAATTATGCATAGCATAAAAGGAATTCAAGCTGTTCTTAAAAAAATGTAAGGCTCCCAACCCCCACCGGTAAATTCAGCACATGACTCATTAAACAGCAAGTGCACCCGGCAGGATTCTTTAGTGCTTCGCTGGCAGCAGTGGGTGGGGGAAGCAGCATTGCAGTCCCTCATAAAGGATAACAGCCTCAGCCTGTGAGCAAGTTTCCATCCAGCTCTTAGCTACCAGAATTTAACTCTTGGGGTCTTCTACTGCTCATGCCTGGCATCAACGTAACCCCCGCCATGCTAGTGCTCCCTCAGTGCTAGCTCCTATCCCACCAGACGCTTCACCGTCAGCAGTGGACAGGGCAGGGACAGGCCTTCCCAGGATTCATATTATGCCAGTCTCTGTTCTGACATCCCCGACAGAATTCAAATTGCACCGAGACAATAGCAGGGCAAATTGGTAAACTGGCCTTCAGAGCAGAGTGAATGCTGGGACTCGCCCTCGGCAGAAAGGACTCTGCATCGGGGTGTCAGATTTTCCAGAGTGCTCAGCTACCAGCACTTCCCATCTAGAACAATGCAGAATATCCTTCCCCCCACTCCCTCAGCCCCACTGAGAACAAAGGGAAGGGCTGGCTGCTGAGAACTCTTGAAAGTCTGCCATGTCATCTGGGTGCCTAAATAGGTGCTGATCACTTGCTGCAAGCCAGTTGGGCCAGATCTGCAGCATAACAAAACTTTTTGCAAGGCCCCACTTGAAGCAACAGTAAAAGTCAATCAGGAAGACGCTCCACTGTGAACAAAAGTTACTTTTCTGATGGAACATGGTTTTGGACATTTTGTTTGGAATGTCTTAGAAAGCCATCCTTCTTTGAAATAAGTGTCTGGAGTTACACTAATCTACCCCAGCAAAGGATCTGAGTCAAGTCACTGAAGTGGATCCCCCCCTCGCACCCATGAGGATCTGACCTAACAATCCCACCCTTTATATTTTTTAACTACAAAAAATCCCTTTAAAAATACTTGGTGGCTATTAAACTAACCATGAGGTCATGCACGTCGGAGTGTGATATAGGGTTAGGAATAAAGCAGCAGGGACCAAATCAATTATAAACAAAGGAATAGGGCCAGACCCACAGCTGGTGTCAACTGCTAGAGCTCTGTTAACTTCAATTTGTACCAGTTGAGGATCTGACCCAAAACAGAGGTGGGGAGGAGGATTCTGAGACTTGGGTGCAGCTCAATTTTTCAGAAAACCTGCCGAGCGAGTAAAATAATGTGATGTGAATATGAAATTGCTCCTACCTGTGGGTAGGAAACATAGGTTTCTGTCAAGGGTATTGGAGTTACGGTGCTGTGAAGTCAGATAACACTAGGTGCAGATGTGTTATTGAAGGAACCAAAACATCTTTGTGTTACCTTTAAGTCTGGTTTCCAGAGGGCTCTTCGACAGCCAGCACACAGCATTACAATAGGCTTGGAATGTTATCCGGTCTTCATCTGCAAGAGGAATTTGATCCAGCAACTGAAATAAAGAAGTAGCACAAGCCAATTTGCTGCAGGTAGGAGCACTGAGGAGAGGCAAGGCTTCCCCCTCAAATCTAACTTGCCTTTTCCAATCTAATCCAACCTTCCCCTCTTCCTTTCATCTCTATCCTTAGGCCTCACGGATCCTTCCCATTTGCAAGAGGCTCTTCTGGGACTAGTGCCTGCCTGCATTTTCTGATGGTCTCTTAAACTGTCAGACTCACTGCCTGAATCTTCAAAAACATATCATCAGGGGTGAGCCGGCAGGAGGGGGGCCAGGAAAGAAGGCTGCATTTCTGTGTATTTACTTCACTCTGCACCTGGAGCCAAAGTGCCATCTCCTCTCTCAGATTTTATAAACAAAGCAGCCATGAGCCCAGATAGCTCTTGGCTAGGAAACCTGTAAGAAAACCCCCAGAATGTGGTAGTTAATTAAGAAGCTCCCCCAAAGCAGTGCCCTACCAGGGCACTGTTGTGTGGAAGGGGACATATTTTAGGTAAGGCATAAAGTAGAGGTGCTGATGGTGGCAAGACTGCGGTACAAAAGAGATGTCTGTATGCATGCCAATAGAAGATTTGCCAGTAGATGGCATTCAAGGATATGCAACATTATTCAGAGGTTTTGTAGGACCAATAAGAGTTGCTGGGCACTGCAAACAGCTCTTTACATGCACCTAACACTCCTGACTTGTCATTAACGATACTGTGGTAATTGGAGCACTAGTCTGAATGTTAGCCAAGCTGACATTGCTCCAGAAAAGGAGGGCTAGCTACATTCTGCCTACCTAAATTGCCCACCTTTCCAAATTAATGTGGTACTTTTAAAATCCCATCCTTAGCTGTTGACTAGAACTGCTGCTCTAGGCTCTTGGAGAGCAGATTCCTGGCTACACGGGTCAATGTCAGTAGTGGTTGAATTGGCTCATATGCTCATTCCCTAGAAGTAAGACATGGACAATCAAAAACAAAGCCTCTCTTCCTAGGTGACAGGGGTGCACCTGTGCTTTGTGCACAAGGGATTGCCCCTGATTTTAGGTGTCAGGTGAGCTACAAAACTACCTCTGCTAACTTTGTTGCCTCTGCTTAGTCTAACTGCCTCCAAGTACCCCAGCTTACAATCACCTCTAGGTGAAGGAGACTGTGCTTTTTAACTCTACTGCTTGCTGCTAAATGCCTGCAGCACTTACAGGTCACATGAATAAACTGTGGCTGATGGGTGCACTATAGAGTTATTGCAATTTTCCAAAATAAACCCATTATCTCCAAGGGCTATAGGGCCATAAATCTTGTTTGAGATGGAGAATCACAGCCAGGCCTGGTCCTCAGAGGGGCACAGAAGTCAGTGGGGGCTGTGGGTACTCAGCACCCCTGGAAGTCCTGCCCAGTTTTATCCTTCTTTATTTTTACAATCCTAAGTTACTCTTAAGGGTTGGGCTATACAGAGGACACAGAGAGGGGTCACCCACCAATCAGTGCACCCCCTCAAAGCCAGGCATGGTATAGCCGCCTCTGCGACTCTGGCATCCCAGAAGCCACTCCAAACCTGCAGTGGTTTGCACCTTCTCATCACTCAGCCCTCCAGCCAGGTGCCTATGGTCCCACCCCTCCCAGGGTGATAGAGGCCAACAAGAACCTTATGTCCCATCTTCAGCCCCATGCTGGGCTCAATTGTCCCTACCCCCTTGCATCAGGAGGGCTTTACATTCCCTTCCTTGGAGGCAGGTAAGGGAACCCAGACCCACCCATCCTCCTTCCCCTCCCCTCTGGGGACCCTGTATCAAGCAGCTAAGGTCAACTTCCTGCTACTTCACCAGGCCGCTTCCTACCTTCATCTACCTCCAGGCCCCAGCTCCTTCCGGTGCTTGGCATTTCTAGCTCCATACACCACTTCCTCCCAGTTTGCAGCCAATGCAAAGTCCTCCTCAGGGATCCCAGTAAGATGCCCTAATTGTTGCTGGTCAAATAACAAGCCACAGGTGGGGAAGTAGCAGCTCTGTCCATTAACCCCTGGGTGGCTGTTGCAACATAGGGTCTATATACCCCATCGCAGGGCATTACAGTCTATGTTCCCTCTAAGTTTTTCCATCCAGGTGCGCAATGAATTTTGTTATGTGCACCAATATGGAGGAGTTGTGTGGTGGGGATGGGGCCGAGGGGTTCAGCATGTGGGAAGGGGCTCAGGGCTGGGGCAGAGGGTTGGGGTGCAGAGGGTGAGGGGGTGGGCTCTGGCTGGGGATGCAGGCTCTGGGGTGGGGCCACGGATGAGGGGATTGGGGTGCGGGAGGGGGCTCAGGGCAGGGGCAGAGGGTTGGGGTGTGGGGGGGAGAGGGCTCTGGCTGGAGTTGTAGGCTCTAGGGTGGGGCTGGGGATGAGGGGTTTGGGGTATAGGCTGCCCTGGGGCTGCAGCAGGGAGAGAGGACTTCCTCCCAGCCCTCTCTCACTGCAGCAGCCCAGGGCTGGGGCAGAGGCACCTCTCCCTGGCCGCAGCAGCTCCGAGGCTGGAGCTGGGGGAGAGGTGCCTCTTCCCGGCTGCGTGGCCCTTGATAGCCTGCTGCGCGGCTACACAGCTTAGAGGGAGCTTGGAGTGTTGTGTGTTGTTTTCATTAGCTTTCCTGAGAGCTGGGATCAGAAATATTTTTATTTGTCTTGGCTGGGGCTTGTAGGCATGACAGCAATTCAAATAATAAAATCTTAAATTATGATCACTAATTTGTCTGCCTATTTCTTCCATATTTTTCTGAGCATAAATGGTATTTCATCAAAGTGCAGACTCTAAGACAGACACTTCACCGGATCTGCTCCATGCTGCTTTAACAGAGCTTCCTGCTGACGAAGAAAACTGTTTCAGCTTTTCACCTCTTGCCTTTCCTGTGTCATTATGATTAAGTGAGGAGGAAGAGCAGAGTGAAGAACCCTGGTTATGCAGCCCGCAAGCAGAGTGTGGAAGATTTCAACCCCGTGGGTGGGAGACAGGAAATAAGTGGCTGCAATAGCTACAAAGAAAAGAGAACCAAGCCCCCTCAGAAAAAATCTAGGGCCAGATTCTGATGTAACTCACTAGAGCTCTATTAAGTCAATGGATTGATTTCTATTATCTGGCAATTTGTTTTCATGGGTGTTAATATGGACAGTACTCCTCTGATGCTGTATGTCACCCATTAATAACACTGAGTAGTGAAAATGTGAAATTGTGACTGTACATTGTGTTTTTCTCCTAAAACCATTGCTTTCAGGGATTGGTAAAAAGCTTTGTTTTATAAGGTGTTTTTAGTGTAGAAAGGCTTATAATATTCTGTCCCCCCATATGATTCTGATCACCATGCAGAATGTTTAATGAGACTTTAGTACCTTTCTATCTGCACAGTGGAAGAGGCATAGTACATCCCGTGTGTAATGTGATGCTGCTGTGTGGGTTGAACCACGTATCTCTACATCAAAAGGCACAGCACCGTTGCTTGAGCTCATAGACCCAGCTCTAGATAACTAGATTCCTTGTGTGGCAGACAACGAGCCACACCAGGAAAGCAGGGGTTACATATATGATGCTGATGCATGACCAACGCTAATGTAACTGTATGTTTACTTTTTCTCTTTGTAATGTTCTAGCAAAGCTGTACTGTCAGCAGAGGAAAGAGTCTCACTTTAGGTTTTATATTTATTTGCTTTCTAAACATACAAGCATTGGACGTTTTTAAAGTTTGAAAGTCACTTTTTTTTTTTTTGCAGTAAAATGCAACATCTATCAGTGACCACGATTAAGACATGCTGCTAGTCTATGTTTGCTTCATATTCTATGCAGTTTAGAAAGAGCACCTCAGAAAGAATCTCATTAAAGGAGGTGGAATAAATTGTCAATACAACACGGGTGGCTATATAGAATAAATATAATAATATGTGCTAAGAATGATTGTTTTACGTTATTTAAATCTTTTCCAGACTTGACTCCTTTGCATTGCATTGAAAGGGTAATGCACCTTTCCAATGTAAAGCACCTCGCTGAATCAGGATCTTACCTTTATCACGATCCTAGCCCACAAACTCATCTGCTTTCCAACAGATAGCAGATCAAGTGCGGTGGGAAAAATAGACTAGCATTAATAAATCACAAACATGGTATTTCCCCCATTTTCAAACTAATACAGAATCTATTAGAAGTGAATCTAATCATGTGCAGAAAATAGTTTTTTTCCCCAAGTATAATTAATGTGATCCTCTGAGCTACCCCAAATGAGCACACGCTACCTGGCTGTGTAAAATCCAGACCTATAGGTTATTTACAAGCTCACACAGAGCAGCAGGAAAGTGGAGATGGTAACCTGGCAGGCAAACTAAGTGGTGCTGACAGATACAGACACAGTTGGACAGCAGAGAACAAGGGCCAGAGGCATAAGTTGTCTTCTCATTTGCAATGCCTACAGTATATGTCTTTGATTATGCTCCCGTTGACTTCAGTGGGAGCAAGATCAGGGATTACTCACGTGCTTAGAGTTAGGTACGTGCTTACGCACCTTGCCGAATCAGGGATACCCAGGGACATTCAGCAACCCCAGTAACCTGGGAATGGGCGACAGGGGATGGATCACCTGTTCTGTTCATTTCCTCTGAAGCACCTGGCATTGGCCGCTGTCAGAAGACAGGATACTGGGCTAGATGGACCTTTGGTCTGATCCTGTATGGTTGGGCGTATGTTCTTAACTCTTTCATGAATTATTTTTGAAAGCTATGACATTTGGGGACTTAGTTTGATTTATGGCTAATTGTAATGTGAGCTCTTTAATTTTTGAACAGTACAATGTTTATTTAAAAAAGGGGGGGGCACCATCCCCATGTGCCTCATTCTACAAGGGTACAAATAATAAACAGTATGGTACAGGGACCATCTATTCACCCCTTCTCATAATCTATCAACAAGGGACAAATTAACGATGAATGGATGACAGGGGGTTGGGGTGCAGGAGGGGGTGCAGGGTCTGGGAGGGAGTTTGGGTGCAGGAGGGGGATTCTGACCTGGGGCAGGGGGGTTGGGGTGCAGGAGGGGGTGCGGGGTCTGCGAGAGAGTTTGGGTGCAGGAGGGGGATTCTGACCTGGGGCAGGGGGTTGGGGTGCAGGAGGGAGTGCGAGGTGCAGACTCTGGCCAGGAGGCGCTTACCACAGGTGGCTCACGGCCGGCAGCGCAGCCGTTCTCAGGCTGCTTGCATGCCATGGCCCCACGCAGCTCCCGGAAGCAGCTGGCTGCTGGCACATCTCTCTGTGCCCCTGTCAATTGAGCTGATGGAAGAAAAAATCTGGCCCCAGAGACTATCTTCATCATCTACCTTTGAACGGGCTGAGGTTACATTTCAAAAATAAAAGGAAACACCAGGGCCTTGTAAAACTCCTCTTGCATCCCTCACCAAAATGCCCCATGGCCTAGACATTGGTGCCTTGACCCCTTTTCAAGAGGGACTTTGTGGCAAAGAATTCAAGTGCCAGGCTGAATGGTAAGGGGACAGAGGGCATCTTAGTCTGGTGCCCCTTCCCCAAGCAAAGGCAAAAGAATCTCGGCTGTTAGCAGTAATAATCAACTGCTTTAACTGGTTTTTTGTTTCTCCTGTGTTTGCTTTGCGGCTCTACCACCTCCATATGCGCACTGTGCTTTCCTCCACAGTTGCTACACTTCAGTTGTGTCCCAGCCAAACAACTGTCATAGGAGTGCTCCCCTCTACATTTACAGCATCTGATTTTCCCTTTTCCTGTATTCACCACACGTCTAAACCTTTGGCATCTGTAGCAACTCACTGGGGATGGAACATATGGTTTTGTTCACAAGTTGTGGTATACTATTGTTACCCTATCGGGAAGGGTTTCTCCCTTAAATGCAATTAGCACAGTTGTTGATAGTTTCTCCCCCTCCTCTTTTGCTAAGTTAGCTGCTTGGCACATAGTAGTAGCACATCATCCCCTATGCCTTTATCTTTAGTCATGTGGATTGTCAACCCCCCTATATAACTTCTTTTGTCTCCGTTGGATACTTCGGCAGTTGGCAGCTTACTTTCAGTTTTCCTAACAATTAAATCGTTATTATTTCCCCACTTGTTCCTTAGTGTTACACTCCATTCATAGATCTCCTCCTTGTAGTTTTCTAGCTCTTTCTAGGTCTCCAGCACTTTTATACTCCACTTGGCCACTTTCAGAGGGTTTATATCCCCTATCTTCACATCCTTAACGAGTGATTTTCTTATGATTGCCTTTAGATTTTTTCTCTTTACTCTTTTCTGTCTTTTGGCCTATTGTTTCTTCTTCCAGCTCTGGCACATCCACCTCTTTCTTTTTCCTAACTTGTGGACCAGGCTTCTCCTCTGCTATCTCCGTCCACTTTCAGTATTCTCCATTATACCGTCCATCTCCCCCGAAGTCTAGCTCAGCCAGCCAGGCCGGCCAGGCCAGGCCACCCAGCCAGAACCTGGAGAGACTGCTGCTTCCCTCAGGAGCCTAAATACCTGCCTTTGGATCACCTGGATGAGTCCTTGCCTATGGCTTGACAAAACCCCAACTGAATGACATGGGGCCTATCACAAGACCAGCAGGTAATTGCCTCTGAGGACTCTGACCAGGGATCCTAGAAATCTGTTTGTCACGGAAAAACATGGAATTTGCTTTTTTACAGAGACTCTTTAGTTTTTACACTTTTCAAAAAAATAAAAACATATACAGTGGAACCCCGATTATCCAAGCTCATTGGGATTGGGGCCAGATTGGATAATCAGAAGAATGGGCAGGGCTGGGGCTGTCAGCCCCAAGTGGCAGGGCTCGGGCTGTGTCAGCATAAAAATTGTAACTATATCAGTAAAACATTGTGTTCAGTTGATACCTATCTGTAGTGAGGTTAGAGAAACTAAAGGTCAGTGTTTCATTTTAATTGTGTAAAAACATGGATTTTTTTATGTTTTTGCATCTGAGAATTTGTGTTTTTTTATCATGGAAAACTAGGCTCCCTGCTCATCACAATCTCTGGCTCAGGGATGACTCATCAGGCATAAGCAAGCTGAGAAGTAAGTGGGTGACTCAGCACACAATGGGGCCTGGCCTGCAGGCACTCCCACAGTATAAACAATAATAAGGCAGATCTCTATTCGTTCTTACCTCCTTTCTAGGAGCTGAGACCAGGTAACAGACACGAGTCATACATAGTGCCCGAGCCTTTCCTCGCCAGCATCAAATAGCAAATACTCCCACCAACATCAACGGGGAAAAGATTGGGCCCATCACTCCGATTGGAATCAGTGAGAGAGGATGTGGACCCAACGACGTATGCAAAATAACTAACAATTTTGCTGAATTACAACAGATTTTCTTTAAAGCATGCATTTCCAGTCAGATGTATTTATATGGAAAGTTTGAAGAGGTCACAACAAGTTGTGATTAAACTACAGAGCTACAAAGCAAGAGTTGGTCTCAAGAAGAGAAGATATAAAGTTATGGGAGGCAAAAGTAGGTATTTAATGTAACTTGGCTGGAGCTTTAGGCATGGAATAAGAGTAATCTCTTTATTTTTCTTGTAAGAACACCACAGCTATTTGGGCAGAAGCCAACTCTTGTTTGATTTTCCCTAACAAACTGAAACTTACAGTGAGTAGTACCAATAACTGATACATCCTCTTGGTTACAATAACTTTCAAGTAGTGTTTTCAGTTGTTGTCATAGTTATGTTATATATTTACATGCATGTGTCCCTTTGGCCACAGGAGGGGGCACTAGAACCAAATTTAAACCAAATGCTCTCTTCCTTAGTGTGAATGCAGCTAATTTAGAAGCAGCATGTTAAATGTGTTAACTAATGCTGGGAAGCACCAAGAAGTGGGTATTAAATTATAACAAAGCATTCTAGCTTGATTGCTCACAGTTCATATTCTGGTACACACGCTATTCCTTTTTTTTTTTTAAAATGAGGATTTTGTTCTATTTCAATCAGTACCATGTTCCAACTTGGCTAATGCAATGCACTCATAAAAGGCAGTCCATTAAGTTAAATACAAATGTCTCTGAGTCATTCTAGTTCCTTGGATCAGGGACTTTGTCTTCCTACATGTTTGTGAAACAATATGTACCCGCCCGGTGCTATATGAGTAACGAGGCCGAGATTTCCCTAAGTTCACATTTGGGCACCTAAATAAGTGGAGTGATTTTCCAAAGTGCTCAGAACCCCCTGCTCCCATTTACATGAGTGCTAGATGCTGGCTGCTCAGCATATATGACAATCAAGGCACTTTATACAGGTGCATAAATAAGCTAACTTCAGGCCTCCATTTTTAAAAAAAAATGTTGGTGTAACCTTTTCTTCCCTAATAAGGAGGTCACTTTTTTTAGACCCAAATTTAACTCCTGCCCCTGCATCCTGCTTCCAAGGGCAGCACTGAGCACAGCAACATTTCAACACAACTTTAGCACTGAAATAACCAACAAATTCTATTTCCTAGGCACTGGCAGCAAGAAGGGTTTGTTCCCAACTTGTGACTTACATTAATTTAGTGTAGCCTAACAGAAAAGCTAAGGGAAGCAGTGTGGCGTATTAGGTAGGGCACTAGACTGGGGCTACGTCTTCACTACGGGGGGGGGGGGGTCGATTTAAGATACGCAAATTCAGCTACGCGAAGACGTATCGCAGCCGACTTACCCCGCTGTAAGGACGGTGGCAAAATCGACCTCCGCGGCTCCCCGTCGACGGCGCTTACTCCCACCTCCGCTGGTGGAGTAAGAGCGTCGATTCGGGGATCGATTGTCACGTCCTGACAAGACGCGATAATTCGATCCCCGAGAGGTCGATTTCTACCCGCCGATTGAGGCGGGTAGTGTAGACCTAGCCTGGAAGTCAGGAAACTTGGGTTCTTGTTCCTTGCTTTGCTGGTGCAAGTTACTCCACTTCTTTTTCCCTTTCTATCCTTTATCTTGTCCATTTAGGTTTCAAGCTCTTTGGGAGAGAGACTATTTCGCTAGATGTTTATACACTGTCACATACAACACAGGCCAATCTTTGTTGGGGTAGCCATATAAATGATAATAAACGACATGCCATGACACCTAGGGATAGAAGCATTTCAGCAAACAATTTGACCATCACCTTTCCTGGCTCAGCATTCACCCTGTTTAGGCTGATGAGAAAACTACCCCACCAGTGACTAAGGACTTGGCTATACTAGAAATTCCCTTTCCCATTCTTGCCAAGTGGCAGCAGTTAAAATGATTGCATCTGGTCTGCAGTAGCACTTCCAAAGATGCTACAACCAGAGATTATCCCCTGGTAATAGTCAAAGTCCCCCTGAGCCAATGGCTCACTGGGCTGATGCAGTTTATTGCCGACGGCACACAGGGCAGTGGCTAGCATCTCACCTGACCACCTTTGACTGCCCTAAGCTGCTGGGTCAGGTACCCAGTTTGCAGCTGGGTGAACTGGAAGTGGCCTCTCAGTGTGAGATCAAGCCACACCCACAACTTTCAGGATTGTAGTCATGCACCTTAACTGCACCTGGTAACGGTGGCCGAGAGCATTTCTAGTGCTCTGTGCAGAAAAAGCCCCAGGGGGCTTGGAGGATGTGATTAGGGCAGGAGGGGGGAGGTGCTTTACAAAGGAGAGCAGTATCACCATCCCCATTTCACAGATGGGGAAACTGAGGCACAAAGCGGGGACTGCCTCAGGTCACCCAGCAGGCTTTGACAGAGCCAAGAATAGAACTGAGGTCTCCTGAGTCCAAGGAGTGCTCAGGAGAAGTAGGCAACACTGCCTTGACTGTAACAACATATGGCAAATATAGTTGGCAAATATGGCAGATGATACAAAACTACTCAAGATAGTTAAGTTCCAAACAGACTGCAAAGAGCTACAAAAGGTTCTCACAAAACTGGGCAACAAAATGGCAGATGAAATTCAGTGTTGATAAATGCAAAGTAATGCACATTGGAAAACATTGGGATCTAAATTAGCTGTTTCCACTCAAGAAAGATCTTGGAGTCATTGTGGATAGTTCTCTGAAAACATCCACTCAATGTGCAGCAGCAATCAAAAAAGCGAACAGAACGTTGGGAATCATTAAGAAAGGGATAGATAATAGGACAGAAAATATCATATTGCCGCTATATAAATCCATGGTACGCCCACATGCAGATGTGGTCGCCCCATCTCAAAAAAGATATATTGGAATTGGAAAAGATTCAGAAAAGGGCAACAAAAATGATTAGGGGTATGGAAGGGCTTCTGTATGAGACTGGGACTTTTCAGCTTGGAAAAGAGACGACTAAGGTGGGGATATGATAGAGGTCTATAAAATCATGACAGGTGTGGAGAAAGTAAATAAGGAAGTGTTATTTAGTCCTTCTCATAACACAAGAACTAGGAGTCATCAAATGAAATTAATAACAGCAGGTTTAAAATAAACAAAAGGAAGTATTTTTTCACACAACGCACAGTCAACCTGTGGAACTCTTTGCCAGAGGATGTTGTGAAGGCCAAGACTATAACAGGATTCAAAAAAGAACTAGATAAGTTCATGGAGGATAGGTCCATCTATGGCTATTAGCCAAGATGGGCAGGGATGGTGTCCTTAGCCTCTGTTTGCCAGAAGCTGGGAATGGGCGACAGGGGATGGATCACTTGATGATCACCTGTTCTGTCGATTCCCTCTGGGGCACCTGGCACTGGCCACCGTCGGAAGACAGGATACTGGGCTAGATGGACCATTGGTCTGACCCAGCAGTGCCTCTGTGCCAGAACAGGTGTTCCCAGTTGAGCCAGTTAAGGGGGCAGGGCTGCTCCTGAGCCATAAAGGGTCATGGGGAGCTCAGTGAGGGCAGAGCTGGAAAGGAAACTTCAGAGTGAAGCTGCAGGGAGAGATGACTGCTCAGATAGGCAAAACTTCTACCTTGCGCCCCCTCCCCCCAGCCCTGTGGCAGCTCCCCGCCCCCCCCTGCCCTGAGGCGCCCCCACCCGCAGCAGCTCCCCCTGGCCCGGGGAGCCGTGTGGCAGCTCCCTACCCTAGCTCACCTCTGCTCCACCTCCTCCCCAAGCACGCTACCCCTGCTCTAATTCTCCTCCTCTCCCAGGCTTGCGGCGCCAAACAGCTGATTGGCACTGCAAGCCTGGGAGGTGGGAGAAGTGGAGCGGTGACCGCACGCTTGGGGAGGGGGCGTAGGAATGCTGTAAAAAAAAATTGGGGGCACCGCTTTTTGGCACCCCCAAATCTTGGCGCCCTAGGCAACCGCCTAGTTTGCCTAAATGGTAGCACCGGCCCTGGATAGCAGGAAGGGCTGTGCCCAGCTTCAGGCTGGGTGGAAGATTTCTTTCTGTGTTTGCTTTTTTGGAACTTTCTGTTAAGAAACCAGCTTGCAAGTGGTGAGCAAGACAGTGTGGAGCATTGTCTCAAGAACCCGGAAGAAGGGGAGAGCAGGGGTAGGACAATGCAAAGGCAGCCCAGGCCACAGGGGGACGCTTGGGTGGCAGCCATCATGTTACATATCCCATGAAAATACAGATCTGACCCTTTCCGAAGAGCTCATCCCCGAGAAATTCAATTCATTTCTCTGCAGTGCTGCTCTTGGAGATGACCCAGAAGCTGAGCAGTATCTCATTACTTCATCGGAAGTGGTGCCTGCGAAACTCCACCCATTTTCTTCTTTGCACAGCAGCCCTAGGCCACTCACTATCATGGGTCTTCTCTTTCTCTCTAGAAAGAGACAACTGCTTGGCTCCACTGCCAAGGAAGCAATTATGAATTCCTGAGACTCCAATAAAAAACTGGATTGGTTTCCAAAACACTATTAAGGACACACTGGGGGATAAGGATTTCAATTTATTGTTGTGAAATATAAAGCTTGCTCCTTATTAGCAGCAGAACAATGAGGAGTAAGTGTTACAGAGGCAAATCTTTCTCTTTAACAATGTAAAATAAAAGTACCCGCAAACTCCAAAATGGTGGTTGCAATTCAAGCTTTGTTTCACTTGTAATCTATCTAGCCGAAATGAATCAGCACTAAGGAGAAATGCAAACCAGCAGGAGATGTTATCTTCCCAACCAGCTAGCAACTTTTGCATACTGCTTTTGTTTGGGTCCGTTTAACTGGATTTCCGGGGCTTGATTTTTCAAAAAAGCCCAGCACCCAACTCCCCAATTAAATGGCCAGATTTCCAGAAGGGCTCAGTACCCAGAAGCTCCTGTTCTCTATAGCAGCGACTGTTGAGAACATCCAGCCCTTGGTCAATGACAAAAAATGATTTTTTTAATACTTTTGAAAATCCCACCCTAAAGCCTCTTCCTTTCTTGGCTGTGAGTAGATGGGCCAAGTCCTCCTCAGAAGGTCATGCAGAGAAGGATCCTGCTGGAGCAGCAGTAGTTCAAATAATAGCAATGTCTGCTTCTTCTTGCTGTTATTCATTAAGGCCTCGATTCAGCAAAGCACTTCAATATGTGCTTAAAGTTAAACATGTACTTATGTGCCTTGCTGAATCAGGGCCCAAGGCCCCAGACCAACCCCAGGATCCTGTCATGTGGATCTCTAGTTTGTATGGAGGTCAATAGGACTCCACACAGGCGTCCTGCTAGCAGATCCTCATGCACAACAGGGGCCTAAGAGTCCAATCTTGGTCCCCTGTACAAAACCGAAGTACAAAGGCTTTGCATAAGGAATAGAACCCTTCTCCATTTGGCTCAAGGGCAAAGTGCAAGGCAGCTGGTACTACAGCCCATGGTGAATGGAAAGGTGAGAGCATAGTGAATGGAAACTACACTAATGTAAGGTCTGCTTTCTTGTCTTCTCCCTACTGTGCACATCCTTTGCCAGCTAAGTGAGTAGGGTGAAGTCCCAAAGTTCACACTAGAGTTTGGGCAGCCTCATACCAGAGACAGCTTCACAAAGAGCGAGGGATGGACTTGGTGCTTGTTCTCAGTCGTTATTTTACCTTGTGGCCAAATGTATCTGTCCCACTGGCAAGCTGAGCTCGAGACAGGTTTCCCTTCTGATCCGGCCGCAGCAGGAGGAATCGACTCCAGCATCTCTGCACCTCTGGGACCGTCACTGGGCAGAAGGAAGGAAGGAGAACATACAAGGGTTCAGAATGGTCTGCGACCAAAGGAGGGATGCTACATTGGGAGCTCAAAGCCATCATCTTTCGGTGTTGATGTTTTTATTGGAGGACTTTTGAGAGAATGAGGGAAGAGAATAGTTGCTGAGGAACAAGCCACCATATAAGGATTGGGCAAAGAGGAACATGATTGTTTGTGCATACACTAATAAAAACAGGGAAACTGGTATGATGAGTCAGTGTGATTTTGCTGGGTGCAGAGTTAAGCCAATGTTCAGTGCTTTGGGAGAATCTCCCCATTCCACATACTGACTCCTAGAGGTAAGACTGGATGACAAGACTCCATCCAATTTGCCACCACGCCACCTCTGCTGTGGAGAAGAGCAAAGCTCACAACAAGAAAACTATTAAATGTCAAAGGACAACATTAGTGTTTCCACGGCAACTGCTTGGATGGTAAAAGGTTTTTTTTAAACAATTCTAACATGTCAGCACCATGGACATTTTGGTCAGACTGTTGAAGCCAGAAAAATTCCAACTCAGCTGTAAGAAGAAAATGACTTGTTCAAGAATCAGCGTAAAGAGGCAGTTCTGAGTCACTGAAGCTTTACCTATTATTTGCTTGAGAGCCTTCTAGTACGACCAAGAAAAAAAAAGCTCCCGTGCAGAACCGCATTGAAAAGAGCGAGCTAGGAAAGACAGATGCTGACTTCTCTGCCACCCGCAGGAATCGTACTGCCAGTTTTATGGCTGAATTCTGCCCCTCTAAAACAGTATGGCAAAAGTGCTGACAGAAATGTCAACCCTGGGAGGCCTCTTCAAAAATCTTCCTCTGTGAAACTGAATATACTTGGAAAGCAAAAAACACAACGTGGCAGTCACTCACCGGGACCAGGCTGCCTTCTAGCTAGCTTTACCGTCCATAGTCTCCGAACATTTGGAAAGAAAAGTGAGTGAGCTGAAGGTGTTGCCTGAACTGGCTCCAAAGCCTAGACTGGACACCATGCTTTCCTGTAGCGACCATGATTCCCCCAAAAGACAAAGCCAAGATTTTCAAAAGCAAGGTGCCTCAGTGTTGAGGTGCCTGACTTGAGACACATTATAAGGCCTGACTTTCAGAGGGCAAGTTGCCAACACTTGGGGAAAATCAGCCTCTGCTAAGATGTCTTAAGTTGGGCAGCTAAAAACTAAATGGCTAGTCACTTTTGAAAACCTTGGCCTTCATTTCTGGAACATCCCACAGTGCAAAAGCCATGACATTTTAACACCTTGTTAAAATGTCTCTAAATGGAAGAAGATCTGGGGTGATTTCTTTGCTAATGATGTTCACCTGCTGCTAAATCATCCATGGCAGCAAGTATTCATCCTTCAGCTCAGAAATATACTTCCCAAGAGCTCCAGGTTGAACCGAATCTTGGGAATTCTCCCAGCAGAGGGCAATCTCAGGATCTCTTGCAACCTCTTTATCTCCACCGCATTTCTTATTGCACAAGCTGAGCACCATGCTAAATAGTCAGTACATATTTCCAGGATCAAAGTATAAATCTTTCCAGCAACGTCCACCTGATGTGATTTTCAGTACGTGATGGTTCCTCCTCTTTGTCCAGGGGTATGAGAAAGTACTGTGGTTGTAATGAGAAAATGAATGAAGAGAGTCCTCAGTTGCTCACCCCTCCTCTCTTCAAGCTCAGGCATGTTGCGCACACACTTAGAATGACAGGCTCAAGGGAGGACTTTTGGGGACCCTTTTGTTAAAATGTTGGTGGCACATTGGATTGCTGCTTGTTTTGATGACCACTAGAATAGTAGCAGTCACAGTTGCAATAATAAAAATGGTCAAGTATTTCCCCATAAGCTGAAATCTTCACCAACATTGCAGGAGAGACACCCTAAAAGAACCTCCTAGAATCTGGAGAGCTACCTTATTGGTCTGGCCGTGCTCAAGCAGGGCCTATGAACACAGGGAGACAGACTTTTTGTCACCCGCTCACAGAAGGGAAACAAATTCCAGTTACAACCCTATCTGTGACCATATTAAAAGCAGATGTTTCATGGAAGATCTATAGGTATCCCTTCAGGGTGGGACCTTCAGCGGGCTCCCTGCCACATATAATTCCTTCCTGCATGCACTGGGAATTAATAATTCAGTGACACCAATTACTGCTGTATTCTACACACTGGCCTGTGTGTACGCCAACCTCGTATTCATTAGCAGTGGATTTAAACCATGGCATTTGGGGACAGAAGGTCAGACTGGGGGGGGGTCCTTGTTTGTCTAGCAACAACATTCAGAACCAGATCCAAACCTCCCCAGAATTCAGATTGTTGGGATCTGTCCAGGCCCATTTCTGATACTCACAACATAATACAGAACATGAATGATGAGCTGACGCTTCCCCCATTAACACACCACACTCTGAACCTGTGCTCAGGTCAACCCTGCACAGCTGCAGCTGTAGCTGGGGCTGTAGTTGCGGTTTTGCATTATATGCGTACCTTATCTTAGGAACTTGTACAGTAGGGTTGCCAATCCTCCAGGATTGGCCTGGAGTCTCCTGGAATCAGCATCAATCTCCCGGTGACTATTGAAAGTAATCCAGGAGATTTTAATAGGATATTTTAAGAAAATGACATTACATCATGTTGGGGGGAAAAATCTCCCGGAATAGCTTCAGTCAGAGTTGGCAACCCTATTGTACAGGCCCCATCACCACAGATTCTGAGTACCTCCCAATCTCTAATGTATTTATCCTCACAACACCCCTGCTGAAGTAGGGAAGTGCTATTATCCCATGGTACAGGTGGGGAACTGAGGCACACAGAGGCTAAGTGACTTGCCCGAGATCACACAGAGAGTCAGTGGCAAAGCAGGGAAGTCAAATCATAGGTTAACACCCAAACCAATAGCTCATCCATCCAGGTATGTGAAGACAATGCATGCAGTATGTTTTCCTGTCTGCTGGATGGCAGAAGTAACTTCCTCATGACATTGTGGAGGCTATCACTGGCCATGGAAACGGGCTGCATGGGTGTTATAGGGCAAAGTTATGAGTCCTCATATAACCTGGTATTTGCTTGCTTTCTAGGGCCATGTTGGCAGGAATGTCACTCTTAACCAAACTGGAGCCCTTTTCAGTGACGAGTTATAGAAATACAATTCTGTTTGATTAGCAGCTTCACTGGCACATCTCTTGTTAGCAGCGCAACTCACATTCTGCAGAGGAGCAGATTTTTTGATGCACCGATTAAGATAAATTTCTTGCCACTTGAAGAACTGTTGATGATATTTTTATTAAACAAATCTGTTGAAGAGGTGGCTTTCCCTCTGACGTGGCTTTGCCATTTCATTATGGTCAGACATATACAAGACCTTTTATAACCTTCACTGCTTACTGGTTCAAGATACTTATAATTTGATTCCACTGAAGTGCATCACTAGAAAGCAGAGGCATAGACATAAAACCATTGATTTACATCAAGCCATATGAACGGAGATTGCTTTCTCTATCCCTCTCCTCTCATGAGCAGGATTGTGTGAGAACACCATCTGCTGTCTTTATACCCTAAAATGCCTCATATACTTACAGGGATTTTGTGCTGTGTACGTTCCACTGGATCACCGTCTATTCCTTTTAAAAAGGAACTTGTTTCCTTCAAGAAAAACAGAATTTTCCAGAGCAGATCGATTTAAGAAGGGGTGGGTTACTTAGTGTTTATGCACTGGGTACAGCTAGTTGAAATTTTTTGTTCCAGACATTTTTGATGAAAAAGACTTTCAGAAATTTCCATTAGAAAATGTCCATTTTTATTTGTTTTCAGGTTTTCATGAAAAAATTGAATAATTGAATCCAAAAGTTGACTCCCGCCCTCTGGTTTTTGGCAACTATAAATCAGAAAATTTTAGCCAATGTGACAAAGTTCTTCCTCTATCTTGGTGGGTCCTGCGCTTATTGGCGGATTTTCTTGCCTCAGAGATTCACCATGTGGGTTGGGGAACAGCCCAGAGAGTTCTCCTGTGGGTGAACCCACAGTCCAGGTCAATTGGGGGGAACCCAGGCCCGCCCTCTACTCCGGGTTCCAGCCCAGGGCCCTGTGGACTGCAGCTGTCTATAGTGCCTCCTGTAACAGCTGCATGAGAGCTACAACCAGGGCCGGCTCTGGCTTTTTTGCCGCCCCAGGCAAAAAAGCCTCCGGCCGCCCCCCCCCCCAAGGGGGGGCGGAGCCGGGGGGGGCGGCGAGCCCCGGCGGGGGCTCCGCTCTCCCGCCGGGGGGAGGGCGTCCGGAGCCCCGGGGCGAGGGTGGTGAGCCCCAGCGGGGGCTCCGCTCTCCCCCCGGCGGCCGGGGGCAGGGCGCGGGAGGGGGAGGGCGGCGAGCCCCGGCGGGGGCTCCGCTCTCCCCCCGGCGGCCGGGGGCAGGGCGCGGGGGGGGGGAGGGCGGCGAGCCCCGGCGGGGGCTCCGCTCTCCCCCCGGCGGCCGGGGGGAGGGCGCCGGAGGGGAGGGCGGCCGGAGCCCTGGGAGGAGGGCAGCGAGCCCCGGCGGGGGCTCGGCTCTCCCCCCAGCGGCCGGGGGGAGGGCGGCCGGAGCCCTGGGAGGAGGGCAGCGAGCCCCGGCGGGGGCTCGGCTCTCCCCCCAGCGGCCGGGGGGAGGGCGCCGGAGGGGAGGGCGGCCGGAGCCCTGGGAGGAGGGCGGCGAGCCCCGGCGGGGGCTCGGCTCTCCCCCCCGCCCCGGCGGCCAGAGCGCCGGGGGCAGGGCGGCGAGAGGGCAGCGAGCCCCGGCTGGGGCTCGGCTCTCCCCCCGGCTGGGGCTCGGCTCTCCCCGGGGAGAGGGGAGGGCAGCCAGAGCACCGGGGGGAGGGCGGCGAGCCCGGCTGTGGCCCCGCGCGCCCCGGCGACCCGAGCGCCGCGCCGCCCCCCTCCAGGTGCCGCCCCAAGCACCAGCTTGGTTGCCTGGTGCCTGGAGCCGGCCCTGGCTACAACTCCCTGGGCTACTTCCCCATGGCCTCCTCCAAACACCTTCCTTATTCTCACCACAGGACCTTCCTCCTGGTGTCTGATAACGCTTGTGCTCCTCAGTCCTCCAGCAGCACATCCTCTCACTCTCAGCTCCTTGCGCCTCTTACTCCCAGCTCCTCACACTCGCACCACAAACTGAAGTGAGCTCCTTTTAAAACCCAGGTGCCCTGATTAGCCTGCCTTAACTGATTCTAGCAGCTTCTTCTTAATTGGCTCCAGGTGTCCTAATTAGCCTGCCTGCCTTAACTGGTTCTAGCAGGTTCCTGATTACTCTAGTGCAGCCCCTGCTCTGGTCACTCAGGGAACAGAAAACTACTCATCCAGTGACCAGTATATTTGCCCTCTACCAGACTCCTGTACCCCACTGGTCTGGGTCTGTCACACCAAAAACTGAAAAAAATCTTTTAAAAAAACAAACAAACCCAAAATGTTTGAAGGAAAATGTTAATGAACACAAAAACATATTTGTTTAGTAAACATTTTTACAGGGACAAAACACATTTTCCAAACAGCTAAAACATTCCAAACAGTTGAGAACTTGGTCAAAACTTGTTGTTAAAATGTTAATCCTTTCTTTTGTCAAAATTTGTGAAATGTCTATGAAAAATTTGGTTGAATGTCAAACATTTTCAACCTGTTCACACCAGCATTTGGTATTTTGGGGATTTGCACAGCAGCCTGTTCTCTGGTGCAGAAGTGTATTTGGAGCTGAAACAGACTTTGACTAATGGGTAGCAAATTGCTTTGCTAACTAAAGCAAATTAAGGGTATTAAGGGATAAACATTGCTAAATAAATACAAATGCACATCAAAACAAAATGTTAGTTCCTTAATTACTGAAAACACATCCTGAAATGAGTGCACAGGTGTGGTGTTATCTGTCTCCATGGAGACCACTGCAGTCTCTTCTAGGACCCCTGATAATCTGCATCCAGCACAATCTATCGTTCCATTTGCTCTCATGCCTCTTAAGGGTGTCCCTTCCCAATAGCCACTTCTCCCCATGAGCAGGCCTAGAACCAGAATCATATTCTTCCTCATTCCACTCAAAACCGAGGAATGCTAGCATCTGAAGCATTTGATTTCAGGATCCCACAGACTAGGATTCCGTTTGTTTGGGGTTTCCATTGAGAGAGCTGTTGAAAAATGAGCAGGTTCAGTTTGCAGAATTCCATCTAGAACCTTTCTTTGATTTTATTTGACATGAGCGACTCCCTGGAATTTCCCTTTGAATTACCGTGGGGGCGGGGGGAAGAGGGGAAAGTATTATATCACAAGTAGCTTGTAGGTTGATATCTGAGGTGCAACAGAAACAGGCTTTGATGATGTCATGCATCTACTTGTGCCATTAGGTAGCTGAGAAGCCTAATTTTTCTTCCAATCGTTAAGTCCTTTTTAGATAAAAAGTGTTTTCACTTCTTGCACCATCAGAAGCAAAAATATGATAAAGAAAGGGGAAAAAAAAAAAAAAAACCCCAACACACACACACACAAAACCCCTGCATACAAGCTCACAATGTATTTGTTACATGGGAAATCTTTATAATATTTCACTGAGAGAGATAATTTTGTCTACCTAATGTCATAGTTGTGTATAACGGGGGATAACATAGACAAGACCTGGATTGCTCGTCCCCCTGATCTAATAAATCATCTAAGTCTAAAGCTGCACGCACAGTTTCATCACTACCTGACTGCATTCATTGCAAGGTAGTGGGAGGTGAAAGGAGAAAATATTCAGACAAGTGATCTTCATTATTTGCAAAATAGCAGCTCAGGATTTCCCTTCTCTGCCTCTTTGGAGCTTCATCTTTGCTACTTTGTTCACTGATGGTTTGAAATGTGTGCATATGTATGTCTGTGTTGTGCAGAATAATATTGTGGTGGATTTAATGCTTATAACACCACGGTCTACGGCGTGCAAGTTATTCCCAAAACTCGTCAATCTGGAATGGGAACTTCAGAGTAAAGCTCTAAGCTGAAGCATGATTCTGTAAAACTCAAGTTGTGAGGCCCTCGTCATATAGTGAGGTACTTAAGGACATGCCTAACTTTATGCCTGTGAGTCTGGAGCAGACCCTGACAGGTCACTGTACCTACTTCCCTGTCAGTCAATTCAAAAGAATTTGCCCCAAACAGTTTAATCAAGAAAACCAGATTAACCTGAGATCTCAAGCCTTCATTGCAAGCTTTTTAGAGAATGCATTCCCTCCTTTAGTCATTTCCTTGTTGATGTGGGGATATTACATCTGATTACATCACCAGTTATGAACATTCCAGCATCGCTGTATGTTTTCATGATCGGCAGGCCTAAAAGAAAGGTGGGAGAAGAATGTGGCCTGTTTTTCCCTCCCGTCACAGGTGCAGCAAGAGTTACGCATGCACGTTCAGGGAGAACGTGCTTCTATGTGGTCATAAGGCTACTGAGAACTTGTGTTTTAATCTGCAGTAGTTTCTCCTGAGCTGGAAATTCACATTCGAGCTGCTTTTAGAGAATGCTCTTGGGCGGATTTGCTATTTATTTCGCTCTAGGAAGAAAATCAGTGGAATTCCACATTACGTACATGGCGTACAGCGGCGGTCATTTACAGAGCATCCCGTCCTGGACAGGGGTTGCTTTGCAGGCACGCTGCCCTTGTTAGCCCCCTCTTGGCTGGTCTCTCTTGTGGCTAACAGCACCCTCACCGGGCATCTGGGTTTAATAACAGAAAAGGTTCAGAGTCCGTAATAACAAAATGGTTCAAACAAGCCTCAGGGAGTCCCCCAGATAAATCCGTAAAGAGAACACTGAAGTTCACACTCAGCCCTCGTTCTCCTGCCACACTGTGATGGGGTGCCGACCCCACACAAGGCCTGAAGGGGTGAATTTGGCTAGTTAACTTATAGGCTGAACCTGGAGGAAAGCCAGGGTGTGCTAAGCCTTATTTGCTGATGCAGTCCAGCTTCGGGAGGAGCTGTCTGGGCTTATACAGCCAGGAGCTTCAGGAGGAGCTGTCTGGGATTATACAGCCAAGAAGCTGGCAATAGAGCGGGACGGCATGGAAGTAGGCTGGGAGCAGGGCCGGCTCCAGGACCAGCTTGGCAAGCTGGTGCATGGGGCAGCCACTCCGGAGAGGGGCGGCAGGTCCAGCTATTCGGCGGCAATTCGGCGGATGGTCCCTCACTCCCGCTCGGAGCGAAGGACCTTACACCGAATTGCCTCCGGAGATTGCGATCGCGGATTTTTTTTTTTTTTTTTTTTTGGCTGCTTGGGGCGGCCAAAACCCTGGAGCCGGCCCTGGCTGGGGGTAGGGAGTTTGAGTTGGGACACCCAGGGAGGGGATGGGGTGGGGGGCGACCAACAGCTGTAGGAAGAACCCCAGAGAAGAAGCAACAGGGTCTGAGCAAAAGTGGACCACAATTGCCAGATACAGGATCCCTGGACTGGAACCTGGAGTAGACGCAGGCGTGGGTTCCCCTACCAGCCACTGGGGAAGTGGCACCATCAGGGCAGTGCTGGAAAAGAAGGCCGAGACAGGTCATGCAGAAGGGCTCTGGTACCCCAGAACGGGGAGTGACCTGTCCAGAGGGCCAAGTCACGAAGAGGAGGCTGCAGTTCCTGAAGTGAGAGGGGTCCACAGGGTGAAAGAGACAGAGTGTGGTAGAATGCAACCACAGGAAGGGGCATTGCCCTCCTCCACAGAGCTCCTCCTTATTGGCTGGAAGAAAAGGAGCCCCGCCCCACCCTACAGGGCTCTTGATCCTGGGCCTTTAAAGGAACAATGTCCTAAGGTTCCCCCGTGCACCTCATCCCACTCCTCATTTCCTGAGACTGCTCCTTCTCTTCTACTGCCTGGCCATTTCCTGAGTCTGTGTTCAATCCGACTCCCTGGAATGGGGCCCTCTGGCTCCCTCCACTCTTAAAGGGGCACTATACCCCATTGCAGGAGTCACCACATGCTCACACTATCCCAGTTCCTACGTATGCTTAGTTAGTGTGCAGTTCTTCACATTAAAGCAATGAGAGCTTGCACTGAACAATTCTATTATTTGTATTCAAGCATCATACCACCCAGAAACCAGAGTGTGCTGTAAGCTGCAACCTGCTGCTCTCAGATCTGCATTCTGCACCCAGAGTCCTGCCTCCCACAATGCCCTCTGCAAACGCACTCCCACCTCCTTACACAGCTCCACCCAGGCAGGTTACATTTTCCCATTTCCCCTGCTGTCAGTTACGAAGCTGCCAGACACTGACTAGAGGAGAGCATGCTCTGTGCTGTCAGTCCGGGAAACTTCTCAAGCTCTAGGGATGGACCATAGGTCCCTCTGGGACAAAAAAAAACTCAGTAGATCTGCTTGCCAGTTTCTCCCCTAGGCGATTCTGAGTGACAAAGAGAAGGAGGCTTATGTAAATTGAAGCAAGTCTCTCATCTGAATGATTGAAAAGAACAGTGGCACATTTTGCCCCTGCTGCGCATGGCATATTGTTTTGAAATTCTTTTCTTCATGGAGGTTTCTTTTTTATTGCTTTGCTGAAGTGACAAATTCACTGCCTGCCAAGGACATCAAGTGTCTCGCTGTTTCAGCCCACCCCAGGAAACTAGCTGCAGCAGGACTGTGGAGTGGCATATGTGTCAGCCTTTCTCCAAAGCCACACTGTTCACACCAGCATTTGGCATTTTGTGGATTTGCACGGCAGCCTGTTCTTTGGTGCGGAAGTGCATTTGGAACTGAAACAGACAAGCACCATTTGAGTAATGGGTAGCAAATTGCTTTGCTAATGAAAGCAAATTAAGGGTATTATTAAGGGATAAACATTACTAAATAAATACAAATGCACATCAAAACAAAATGTTAGTTCCTTAATTACTGAAAACACATCCTGAACTGAGTGCACGGGCATGGAGTTATTCGTCTCCATGGAGACCACTGCAGTCTCTTCTAGGACCCGTGATAATCCACACCCAACACAACCTATCTTTCCATTTGCTCTCATCCCTCTTAAGGGCCTCCCTTCCCAAAGGCCACTTCTCCCTATGAGCAGGCCTAGAACCGGGCAACAGCTAGAGCCCATCTTTGCTGATCCTAAGACAGCTAAAGTCGTCCCAGGAGACAGATACAATGTAGTCCCTCCACCCTGAGACTGAGATGCTGGCTTCTACAGCAAACTGCAAGAAAGATTAATTTATTTAGCCAAGTAACATTTGAGGGGAAGTCTGGCCTTGTTAAAAGCACAGGACAGAGACTCTGGGGATCTGGGGTGGGATTTTCAAACGCACCTACGTCACTTAGGAGCCCATCAGTGGGTTCACTTCTCAGGAAGTTTAGACGTTTTGCGGCACCTTGAGTATATCACATTATCTTGCTGTGCCTCAGACCCCTTCTGTAAAATGAAAACAATACTTCCCTACCTCACAGAGACAAGGTGGATGAGGCAATCTCTTTTATTGGACCAACTTCTGCTGGTAAAAGGGACAAGCTTTCAAGCTACCCAGAGCTTTTCTTACCTGAAGATGATGTCACCTCACCCATCTTGTCTCTCTAATATCCTGGGACCAACCCAGCTACAACAACGCTACGTCACAGGGGCACTATGAAGCTAAATTCACATTGAGAACCACTAGGCTACGCATCCATTTCAGAAGCCTCCCATTGAGTAAAGTGCACCCCTCCTATATCTTTCATTTCCAGCTGTCTGGCTGCAATAGACTTAACATACCATGTAATGGCACTTGGATCACATTTGGATGGACTTCTTCCAGCGGCATATTTGGTTTTTAACTAAAGCTTCAACTTTACAGATGCTGTTCAATTTCACTGGGACATCCGCTACCCATCACTGTTAGGAGATAAATGAGGTGGACAAGGCTTTCTTCCGGCAACTAACAGAAGTGATTAGATCGCAGGCCCTGGTTCTCATGGGGGACTTCAATCACCCTGATATCTGCTGGGAGAGCAATACAGCGGTGCACAGACAATCCAGGAAGTTTTTGGAAAGTATAGGGGACAATTTCCTGGTGCAAGTGCTGGAGGAACCAACTAGGGGCAGAGCTCTTCTTGACCTGCTGCTCACAAACTGGGAAGAATTAGTAGGGGAAGCAAAAGTGGATGGGAACCTGGGCAGCAGTGACCATGAGATGGTTGAGTTCAAGATCCTGACCCAAGGAAGAAAGGAGAGCAGCAGAATACGGACCCTGGACTTCAGAAAAGCAGACTTTGACTCCCTCAGGGAACTGATGGGCAGGATCCCCTGGGAGAATAACATGTGCGGGAAAGGAGTCCAGGAGAGCTGGCTGTATTTTAAAGAATCCTTATTGAGGTTGCAGGAACAAACCATACTGATATGTAGAAAGAATAGTAAATGTGGGAGGTGACCAGCTTGGCTTAATAGTGAAATCCTTGCTGATCTTAAACACAAAAAAGATGCTTACAAGAAGTGGAAGATTGGACAAATGACCAGGGAGGAGTATAAAAATATTGCTCAGGCATGCAGGAGTGAAATCAGGAAGGCCAAATCACACTTGGAGTTGCAGCTAGCAAGAGATGTTAAGAGTAACAAGAAGGGTTTCTTCAGGTATGTTAGCAACAAGAAGAAAATCAAGGAAAGTGTGGGCCCCTTACTGAATGAGGGAGGCAACCTAGTGACAGAGGATGTGGAAAAAGCTAATGTACTCAATGCTTTTTTTGCCCCTGTCTTCACGAACAAGGTAAGCTCCCAGACTGCTGCACTGGGCAGCACAGTATGGGGAGGAGGTGACCAGCTCTCTGTGGAGAAATAAGTGGTTCAGGACTATTTAGAAAAGCTGGACGAGCACAAGTCCATGGGGCCGGATGCACTGCATCCGAGGGTGCTAAAGGAGTTGGTGGATGTGATTGCAGAGCCATTGGCCATTATCTTTGAAAACTCATGGCGATGGGGGTTGGTCCCGGATGTCTGGAAAAAGGCTAATGTAGTGTCCATCTTTAAAAAAGGGAAGGAGGAGGATCCGCGGAACTACAGGCCAGTCAGCCTAACCTCAGTCCCTGGAAAAATCATGGAGCAGGTCCTCAAGGAATCAATTCTGATGCACTTAAAGGAGAGGAAAGTGATCAGGAACAGTCAGCATAGATTCACCAAGGGTAAGTCATTCCTGACCAACCTAATTGCCTTCTATGACAAGATAACTGGCTCTGTGGATGAGGGGAAAGCAGTGGATGTGTTATTCCTTGACTTTAGCAAAGCTTTTGATACGGTCTCCCACAGTATTCTTGCCAGAAAGTTAAAGAAGTATTGGCTGGATGAATGGACTGTAAGGTGGTGTAGCGGGGTGGTTACCCCGCTCCTGCCTGAGGGGTTTAAAACAGCCCTGGTTGGGGCAAAGGGAAAAGCCACTGGGCTGATTGGGGAAGTAGCCACAGCTGGGCCATGCCCCAATCAGGCCTCAGCTGGCCTTTATAAGAAGGCTGGGAGCCAAGAGCTCGGAGTCTCTCTCTGAGTGCAGAGAGAGAAGGACCTGGCTGGAGCAAGCTAGGGATAGCGTACCTGAGTGGAGCAGGGCTGGAGACAGCCTGAGGAGCTGGGGAGCTCCAGCCTGGATAGCCCCAGGCTGCGGCCTGGTAATAGGCCAAGGGATACTGGGGGTTGCAGAGGACAGCCCAGGGCTAGGCCAAGGCAGCAGGTCCAAACCCCCCTTGCCAGTGATGAGTGGCCTATACTGCAGTCTGCCCCAGGGCGTGGGGGCTAGATGGTGACTGGCAGTGGCCTGGTGCTGAGGCAAGGTGGGGATAGTGGGTGGGGGTTCCCCAGGGAGGGGAGACCCAGATCTGTGTGGGTATTGCCAGGGGGCAGCACCCAGAGCAAGGGGCACCGGGGTCCTGGGAGGGATACGGGGGCCAGTGCAGAGGACAAGGCGGATCACCGGCCTACAGAGGGCGCTCCAGAGGCTGGTGAGCTAATTCCCTGGACGACCAGCAGGAGGCGCCGCAGGGGTGAGTCCGGACCCCTCTACAGGTGGATAGAAAGCTGGCTAGATCGTCGGGCTCAACGGGTAGTGATCAATGGCTCCATGTCTAGTTGGCAGCCTGTATCAAGCGGAGTGCCCCAAGGGTTGGTCCTGGGGCCGGTTTTGTTCAATATCTTCATTAATGATCTGGAGGATGGCATGGACTGCACCCTCAGCAAGTTTGCAGATGACACTAAAGTGGGAGGAGTGGTTGATACGCTGGAGGGTAGGGATAGCATACAGAGGGACCTAGACAAATTAGAGGATTGGTCCAAAAGAAATCTGATGAGGTTCAGCAAGGACAAGTGCAGAGTCCTGCACTTAGGACAGAAGAATCCCATTCACTGTTACAGACTAGGGACCGAATGGCTAGGCAGCAGTTCTGCAGAAAAGGACCTAGGGGTTACAGTGGATGAGACGCTGGATATGAGTCGACGGTGTGCCCTTGTTGCCAAGAAAGTTAATGGCATTTTGGGCTGTATAAGTAGGGGCATTGCCAGCAGATCGAGGGACGCGATCATTCCCCTCTATTCGACATTGGTGAGGCCTCATCTGGAGTACTGTGTCCAGTTTGGGTCCCACAGTACAAGAAGGATGTGGAAAAATTGGAAAGAGTCCAGTGGAGGGCAACAAAAATGATTAGGGGCCTGGAGCACATGACTTATGAGGAGCGGCTGAGGGAACTCGGATTGTTTAGTCTGCAGAAGAGAAGAATGAGGCGGGAATTTGATAGCTGCTTTCAACTACCTGAAAGGGGGTTCCAAAGAGGATGGATCTAGACTGTTCTCAGTGGTACCAGATGACAGAACAAGGAGTAATGGTCTCAAGTTGCAGTGAGGGAGGTTTTGGTTGGATATTAGGGAAAAAATTTTCACTAGGAGGGTGGTGAAGCACTGGAATGGGTTACCTAGGGAGGTGGTGGAATCTCCTTCCTTGGAAGTTTTTAAGGTCAGGCTTGACAAAGCCCTGGCTGGGATGATTTAGTTGGGGATTGGTCCTGCTTTGAGCAGGGGGTTGGACTAGATGACCTCCTGAGGTCCCTTCCAACCCTGATATTCTATGAAATGGCATCCCATACCAGGAAAAGCGGGTCGATAATTTTCCATCAAAAATGATTTTTCAACAGAAAATGCAGTTTCCATAAAAATTTCCAATTTTCTCTTGGAAAAGCTGAAATGAAATATTTCATTTTGTATCAATTTGACGTTAAATTGCATCTCCTTGTGGTGTTGCGTTGCTTCAGGGTGCTTCATGCCCTCATTGTTGCCTATGGGCAGGCCTGGCTCCCTGGCCAGACTATGTCTCCAGGATGCAACAGGGTCTTCTGTCTAATCAAGCCACATGGTTCATCATGGGAGTGTCATCACTACAGTTGCCTCCTGGGCCTGGCAAAGCAAGATATCCCTGTACTGTAAACCCTGGATAATATAAAATACTAGACGAACAGACTGTGGGTCATTCTGGCCCCATACAATGGCTTTATACAAGCCTGTGAAAAATGTAAATACAATTAAAAATACAGTTACTCAGTTTTATTCGATTTTCTGCTAAATCAAGTGCACAGCCTGCCTGTTAATGAAGGTGTCCCACACAAATATGCATGGGGATATTTGTATAACAAAGTACTCTGAGATATTCTTAATGGAGGTCTTGACCTTTCCTGAAGAGCTAGTTTGATGGAAGTGAAGTACATATTGACCTTTCTGAAAAGGCATGGCCTTTATATTGTAAGAGCAGAAAGTGTAAAATGCTGAGACAATGGTTCTGGAACTCTGTGGTGACTAAAATAATGACATTCCCATAGAATATTGAAAGACCATAATACTCATGTTTTATATGAACGTGGCAATGTACAAAGCAAATCAAACAAAAATTGACTTCTCAGAAGTAGAGCTAGTAGCCTAACCCTAACCCCCTCTGACAGGGGTCACAGGATCAGCAATGCTGTTGGACAGTATTAAAGACTCCAGGCCAGTAAAAGTTTTGTAGCAGCCTCTGTCTGGTACGCCGGATTCCCTGGTGTCTTGCGAGAGGGATGTCATGGGCCAATACAGTAGCTTGTGGTGGTACTTCTGGGGGACCACCAGCTGCCTCCAGATCCCCCACGACTCTACTTCCCCTGGAGGAGCCCATTCTCAGTACAGGAATCCCTTCTCCCACAGGAACCTCTCCTGGCAACCTCTCCCCATGGTCTGTGCCGCACTGAGGCCAGCCAGGTCCCTTAGCTTCTGCAAGGAGGGATCTTTCTGCAACTCGGCCTGGAACTCAGAGGCTGGGGAAGGGATGGGACCTGCTCCCTGTCGCCGGCTGGGTCTGAAGCCACCGCCCCTCTGAGCCTTGTCCCTGGGCATTCCCTCCTCACCAGCGTAGGGTCTTGCGCCTCCGGTGAGGTACCCTCCCTGATGTCAGGGTGTAGGGCCCCTCGCTGGCTCTGGCTACAGGTCACGACCAGGGCATTCTGGGGGTTGCTTGGCCAATCCTCTAGGTCAGCCCTCCCCCACTAACACTTAGTGGGCAAATGGTGCACCCCCATGTCCTTGGGGCACTCCTTGGCCCCCCATTTCAGATGTACCCTCATCACGGGCACCTTGAATGGGGTCCCACCCACACCCGTCAGGGTCAGGTAGGTATCAGGCACCACCCGATCTGGGGCCACCACCTCGGGCCGGGCCAGCATCACCTCCGCGCCCATGTCCCAGTATCCATTGACCTTCCTCCCATCCACCTCCAGGGGAACAAGGCGCTTGCTCTGCAGGGACAGTCCCATGCCCACCCTGTAAACTGAGAACCTTGAGTCCGGAGCATCCAGCCCCCAGAGGAGCTGGTCTGGGAAACTCCTCCCTCCTGAGCAGTTGGAAAGCTGCCAGCCCCTCCTGCCTGGGAAGTCGGCCCCTCCTCCGGCTGGGTCCCTACCCAGTTAACCCTGGGTGGGTCTGGTCTGCTCGGTCTGTCCTTGAGCTTAGGGCACTGGGTCCGTATGTGGCCTCTCTGGCCACAGTAATAGCACCTCATGTCTCGTTGGTCTCCTCGAGCGGGTCGATTGGTCCTGATGCCGTTTGTTCCCCTGGAGAGGGGATTCTCCACATTCCTGCTTTCGGGGGTCCCAGGGTGACTCTCTCTGCACCATGGTGGGCTTATTCTTCTGGGACTCCTCCATTCTACCCCCTGACTGGCAGGTCCTCTGGCTTTTTGTCCACCAACCATATCCTCAGGTTGGATGGGCAATGTTCATACAGGTGCTCCAGTACAATCAGTTTAACTATGTCCTCCTTAGTCTGGGCCCCATCTGCCCACTTGTGGACATATCCCTCCATTCGGAGGATCAGTTCCAGATATGTGTCCTCAGGGGTTTTACGCTGACTCCGGAACTTTTTCCGGTACGCCTCGGGAGTCATCCCAAACTTGCGTAACAGGGCCTTTTTGCACAGTTCATAGTCCCCTGCCTCCACCAGTTCCATTCGGCTGTACATCCCCACGGCTTTGGGGTCCAGTAAGGGGGTGAGAAACTGGAGCCTGTCTGCAGGATCAACTCTGTGCAGCCCGCAGGCCTTCTCAAAGGCCATCAGGAATTCATCTACGTCCTCCCCTTCCTTACGCCGGGCCAGGATGCACTTATCGACGTTCCATGTAGTCCTGGGTCCCCCCCTCACTCACCGCAGCCGGGGGCTCTCTGCACCTCAGCTTTGCCAACTCCAGTTCATGCTGCCGCTGTTTCTCCCAACCCTCCAGCTCTTTCAGTTTTATCTCCCTCTCCCATTCCAGCTGCCTCAGCTCCAGTGACAGGGAGCTTGGCCGTGAGGATCCCCTGCTATCTGCGGGGGTCATGGTGTCCCTGGGGTTCACCTGGCTGCTTCCAGCCCCTCCCCTAGCCATACGCAGGAGGGGCCATCCGGTATCATCCCTCAGTGAAGTCACCCCCTTATTTCCCATCCCCATCTAGTATTGGTGCAGCACCCCAGGGAAATGAAGGCATGCCCTGTGTTAGCAGATGCCAGTAAACTAGTAAAACTCCCATGCACATTCCCAGGTTAATACTTCCTACTCCGTCACACCTGTCATGTTGGGGGGGTGAAACTTGGACTGTGAGCAGAAGACACTGGAAGGTCAGCACCTCACAGGAGGCCCTTAGAATCAAGCTTAAAAAAAAATCAGCTTACTTTTGCAGGCCTCCGCGTGTGCTGTAATCCAGTTTGCCTGAGAAGGATCTGTCAGGTCTATAAGCATTTGTCCTTCGCTCTTGTGGAAATAACTTGCATAGACACCCATAGTCCAAACCTTGCGACCTGAAACACCATTTGAAGACAAAAGACTGTTTCATTCTGGGACATGATTATTGAAAAGAAAAATTGCTTTAAATTGCTTTAAAAGATTTAAACTGAATCTTTATTTAAAGATTTCCAGTCTTTAAATATAGTGATTTTACAAAAATAATTCTGGAAATGAAATCACATCCAGTTAGAGTGGGGAAGATACTAAAATAAATGGCAATGTTTGATTTTGTTTTTTATAGCTTCAAAGAAAAATTGATCGACTGCTTTGTTTCAATCACCCACTAAGTCTAGTCTTTTAAACTGGAATATCTTTGGGGCAGGAACTGTAATTTATTCTGTGTGTGTGTGTGTATAGCAGCCAGCAATACGTGGCCCTGAGCTGTGTAAGGCTGATAGATGTTGATTTAGTATAAATGTTAATGGAAATATCACTCATTTTATTATTATTATTTCTTAGCACAGGGAACACCTGCTTATATCATTAATGCCTTGCATAATGGTAAAAAAGATTAGAGGAAACTTTAAAGATACACAGTGTAAATCACATATAAAAATTTTTATATACAGGTCAGATGAAAGAATTTATAACTGGGGAAAACAAAAGGAAGGCAAAGTATCAAAGGAATCTTTCTTCCTGTAAAATCTGTTGAAATTATTTTGATTTCAAACATTGTTCAGGTGATATTGATGAAATAACATTATTTGGAATATAAATTAACTGTAGGAGATGATTAAAGTCGTTTTCCTTGTTTGACCTTTTTCAGAACTACGGTTGCTAATTCTGTAATGATGATACATGGGCTCATTTACTATTGCATGGGGAGTTTTCCCATTGCATTTTAAACTGGTCAGAGAAAATTTACTGGATTTTTTTTAACCTTTATAGCTCTAACTACAGGGGCTGAAAAGTGAAGAAGCACAAGAAAAAAGCTTCTTCAAATTAACAAAAATTGTATCTCCAAGATTTTCAAAAATGGCTGCCCAAAGTTAGACCTAAATATGGCTTTGGGGGACTAAATAAATGACTTGATTTTCAGAAATGCTGAACACTGAGCAACTACCAGTGAAGTTAATGCAATTAGTCTGGATTTGCAACAGAGGCCCGGTTTACATGCTGAAATTGCACCAACTGAAGTAAATCAATTTCTAAACTGATTAGTTAAGTCCCTGCAAGCCCCTAGTGTGGATACAGAATCTTTAGTTCAGTTTGTTACCAAGTTAAACTAAATCAAGATCACTCACTCTGACACTGATTTATGAGGTTACACAAGGGGGTACACTGATTTAACTAAACCAATTAAGAAACTGATTTAGCAAATGGGTGCAATTTGTGTGTGGACACAAGCCCTAAGGTACGACATGGAACCAGTATACAGTCATCTCACTTTGGCCTCTAGAAAATGTCTCTTGCTGTTAATGGACTAAGCAAGTGCTGAAAAACATCCAGGAAGAAAAGAACTAGCCTTGCTTAGAAAGGCCACGGGCTCCGAAATCAAAACTGGTGAACGAGGGAAATGAGAAGATGAAGGAAAGGCAATAAGGCTCTTACCTTCCTCTCGCTGTGTCTGTCTTGAGTCTGTGCAACAGACCTGGAGTGTGGTATCCAGGAAAAACAGCTCTCTGCTTCTCCATTGGACTGAAGTTGCCAAGACTCTACTCTGTCTAGGACAGTGCTGTGGGAGGGAAAGAGAAATCAGCAGGTCAATAGAAGCTCCCTTTTTCCTCCCACAGCCACCAGCACTGGTGGGGGAGGTTGAATAGGAACTGTACTGCATATGCTATACAGTGTTGTTGTAGCCATGTTGGTCCCAGGATATTAGAAGGACAAAAACACAGAGCTCTTCAGGTCACCCCGAAAGCTTGTTTCTGTCACCAACAGAAGTTGGTCCAATACAAGATATTATCTCACACACCGTGTCTCTCTTGCACAGGCGCCGACTTTCACTTTTCTGGGTGGGTGCTCCACCCTAAGGCCACACCCCCTCTCCACCCCTTTCCCCAAGGCCCCATCCTTGCTCCACCTCTTCACCCCCCCCATTCCACCCCTTCACCCAGCACCTCCCGCTCATTACCAAACAGCTGATCGGCGGGGGGCGCCGAACAGCTGATCAGCAGGTGGCTGGTGCCGGCTGAGCACCCACTATTTTTTCCCCGTAGGTGCTCCAGCCCCGGAGCACCCACGGAGTAAGCGCCTATGCTCTCTTGTATGTACACAACGGGCATGCTGGGTGCCTCACACAGCAGAGAAACAGCACGTCGTACTGCCCCAAACTGCTTATCATCTAGGGGCCAGAGTTGCTCAAAAAATGAATGCTCAGCACTCACGGTTGGCGCTAAACTGGCAAAAAAGCTCAGCTACCTCTTAGAGGCCAAAATAAATGACCGGAATTTGAAGCGTGCTCATCATGTTGGACGCCAGGTTTAGAGACAGAAACAGACCTCGGGAGATCCCAGGCACCGAAATCTATGTGAGAGGAAGGAGGGACTTGTGATGAAGCCACTGGCCCAGAACTGGCCAAGTGATGTATTTTTTTCAGTTTGCTGGAAATTCTGATTCTGCCATGCACTTCCTGCGTGACCATGGACAAGTCCCTGAATCAATCTGTGCCTTAGTCCCTCTTCTTTAAAATGGGGCTAACAGCATTTTCCTACCTGATAGGGCGTTGGGATGATGCAGTAATTAACCTGAGTGAGGTGCTCAGATTGACTGCTGACAGAGGGCCATACAAGTACCTTGCTAGTCCACCTCGCTCAGGAAGGGACCTGGGCGGGGAAGAAGATGCCAAACAACTAGAGAGGCAACATTAACATTAAGAAGTTTGCTGCAAAGTAAATTAAAATAATGTTAAAGAAAGGCAAATGTTCAGGAAGCTTCTCACAACAGCAAGCTGAAGAGTAAGTACTCCAGGGGAATGCTGTCTGGTGCCTGACCCTGCCAATCCCCACCATTTTTGCTAAGAAGAGTCACTCATAGCAATCCTTGGGTAGCATTTTAAAAGCATAGCTGCCACTGATCTCAAGCACTGGTTTTCTAATGCCATACGGGGTTGTGTAATGGATTTCAATTGGATTTGGGCAATAGATGCATAATACACTGCCTCAAAGTCAACAATCATTTACATTAATCAGTGATGTTAATTAACCAACACAGAGCAGCTTCAAACTGTATGCAGTTACACTCTTGACCAGATGATGTCTTCCTTTTATTGTTCTGTGATTCATAGAACAGACAAGCATGTTGTGCTACAAGCAATTGCAAATAGCTCTGAGTCGCAAGCTATCTTTTCATTTGTTTAAGTGTATAATATAAAGAGTGTGTTAGCAGCATGTCCTTGCAATGTATTAGTGAAAACACTCTGGCTGGGATTCAAAGGAGCCTAAGGAGGTTAGGTGCCCAAATTCCATTGATTTTTCAATATAATTTGGGTACTTAAATCCCATAGGCTCCTTTGAAAATCCCAGCCTTAAACACTCTCGACCAGCCCCTTAGCTGGTGTGAATGAGCACAACTCAGTGGAAGTCAATGGAACTCTTCCAGTTCATACCAGCGGAGGATCTGCTTTAGAACCCGATTCTACTTCCACTGAAGCCAACCTCAACTGGCTCAACTTCAGTGGGAGAAAAATTGGGCCCTTAATCTCTTGACTGCTCTTTTAATGTACCTGGTATGTCTTTGACTGAGGCTAAAGCTGTGCAAATTAACTGATTTTTAGTTTTCTGGCCATACAAGGGGGAAATAAAACTATTTTTGGGTCAACACCAAATGAACATTTTATGAGTTTTTCGATGAATGACAAAAGTAAAAAAAAAAAAAGCATTCATTTTAGATCAAACAAAATGTTTCGTTTGACCCAAATGGACTGTTTTTATTTTAGAGTGGGTTGTTTTTTGACATTTTTTTTATTTTTATAACATTGAAGTCAATTTTGAAATGGTTCTGAATCATAAATTCAAAATGTTTCTTTTCAAAATGAAATACTTGGATTGTTTTTGATTGAAACAATTCAGTGAATTCCATACAAAATCATGGAAATGGGTCCATTAATCCAAATCTGCATTTTTCCATGAAAAAAATTTTAATTTGAAAAATTTCGCTCAACTTTCATTGCGGCACATCGCTGTGTTAATACACTAGCCACAGCTCTGGGTCCTGGCTTTATTGTCCTTCATTATTTTTTCCTTTATATTGCTTCCACTGGACCTCTTCAACCATGACAGTATCACAAACCCTGTAAAGTCAATGGGCACTTGGATAACTGTTCATTTCCTTTCTACTCCCCGCACCAACAAGCAAGTGACAGATTGTAGGCTGAGGGCAAATGAGGGGCTGTCTCTTAACGACCTCCCAATTCCAACAGTTGTAATGCATAACACAAATAGTAATGCTCCTGCAGAGGGTGCAGATGTTGCTTAGGCTCTCGCTCCAAGACATTATTTTGTTGTGCGTTCCAGAGAATTCTAGCAAGAATTTCTGTCCTAGTGACTCCTCTTAAGGGAAGAAGTCATTGTGTGTTACAGTGATAAGCGCAGCCAGAATGTGATGAGGCATCAGTAATAGGAAAGCCTTTTGAATCTTGGCATGGTTGCACTGTCCCAATAATCTCTCAAGGCTATTAGTGTTTCTTCTTTTATGACAGCGGTTGGTGCCAATGCCTCCATTGTTTGCAATAGAATAACAAAGCCAACTAAATTACAAGCTTTGCAAGAACTGCACGGCTAGTATGGGATCCAAGAGCTAACCTTGTCCAGAAATATCCCTTACTGAATACCTAATGTAGGGTGACCATATTTCCCTATGCTGAATACGGGACACTTGGTAAAATTACTCGTATTCAAGAGAGTTCAACGGCAATCAGTCAGTACTATGCAATACAACTGTTAACATTAACATCAAGTTGACTGAGCCCGTTACACAGAAATACTGCGTAGTTGGATTCTTTTTATTTACCTTCTTATCTTTAAGGCTTTAGGGTTCACACGGGGCGGGATGACACACACGAGGAGAGATTACACACACACACTCCCATACACCTCTCTCACACATGCGGGGTGACCGACTGACCGGACCCTCCCTGCCTGGAGCTGTCCAATATCCATGACTGGCTGGGCCCCTGGGACAGACCTGCCTCTCCTGGTACCTTCCCGAGGCAACACGTGGGAGGGGCGTGTGGGGTCACATGCCCCCCCCCACCCAGATTTCTGCCAGGTTTCACATCAGAATGTGGCCAGCAGCAGCCTTTCGGCTCTGTGCGGGTGGGAAGGGACGGGAGCTGTTTCCGGCTGCAGGGGAGATGGGGGGGGGGGGGAAGGGATGACCTGGCCCATGTCTTTGCGGAGCTCATCTCTCTCCCCCTCCCCCCGCTCCCCTGTGGCTGGAAGCAGCTTGTCCCTTCCTGCCTGGACAGTGTGGAAAGGCAGCTAACACCTCCAGGCTGCTGCTGGCCACCGAGATAACCCAGCCGCCTCCTGTCCCCTGGCTACAACATGGGCAGGAAGGGGTTAAGCCGTAAGGCTGCATTGTGCACCAGGGCCCAGGGAACCTGACTGCAGGGGCTTCAGCGAACCGGCCAGAGAGGTGGCTCAGCAGGGATGATGTCTAACCAGAGACCTCTGCGATATCCTGACTTTATCCACTTTTGATCTTCAGAGCCGATGTCAAACCACAGGCCTTTGTTATGTCCCAGCCTTAGTCAACTCTCCCCTACAAGACTAAAGTAAAGCAACAGTGTAGTCTCAGTGTAGTCCTGGCTTCACACCCCTCTACCTTTTGATATCCCAGTCTTACCCAGATCCACCCTGAACAGTTGATATCAGACAATAGCCCTAGTCCTTACCCACCTCTTCCTTGCAGGGCCAGTATCAGCCACAGGCATTCGTGATGTCCTGGCCTGACCCTCCTCTGCCTTCCAGGAAGGATGTCAAACCACAGGTATTTTAATGCAATGGCTGATGTCAGGAACCAGGCCTTTGGGATGTCCTGCTCTGCCCCACGGGGCTGATATAAGGCAACAAGCCTTGAATGTCCTATGGTTACCCACTACTGGTCTGCATGCCACATGTCAAGCAACAGGGCTTTGATTCTCTGGCCTTCCCCATGTGTGGCCCGCAGGATGGATGTCCAGCCACAGGCCTTTGTGATGTCCCTGCCTTTCCCACTGTGCTCTGTAAGACTGATCTCAGACCACAGGCATTTCTGTTGTCCTGGACTTACCAGGTCTATTCTGCATGGCTGATGTCAAACCAAAGGTCTCTGTGATGTTCTGGCCTTATCCAGCTTTCCCTGAACCCCTGACATCAAGCCACAGGCCTTTGTGATCTCCCAGACTTAAGCAGTCCTGCCCTGCAGGGTTTATTCAAGCAAGAGAGGCTTTTTGTGAGGTCCTGGCCTTCCTTAGCTCTGCCCTGAAATGGATGTCAAGCCACAGGCCTCAGTCATGTTCTAGCCTTACCTGCCTCTGCTCTGCAGGACTGATGTCAAGGCATTGGGCTTTATAATTCCCCAGGCTTCCCGACCTCTGTCCTTCAGGCTGCTGTTAAGTAACAGGCCTCTGATGCACTGGTTTTCCTGGATGTGTTCCGCAGGGCTTATGTCAAGTCCCAGGTTTACCCAGCTCTGCCACGAGGGCTGATGTGAAGTAACAGGCCTCTGTTGTCCTGGCATTTCCTCCATTTGCCGTGCCCTGATATCAAGCAAGAGGCTTTGGTGTGTTCCAAGCTTTCCCAGCTGTGCCCTGTTTGGCTCATGTCAAAAAACAAGCCAACTCTTGTTGTGGCCCCACCCAGGCCTGGGATACGGGCAGGGGCGGTTCTATGTTTTTTGCCGCCCCAAGCACGGCAGTCAGGCGGGGGCAATTTGGCCCCCAGAGCAACTTAGAGCATCCCAACACCAGGCAATCCTCTCCTGGCAGTTTAGGTCAGCCTAGTGGCCCATTTATATTGGCAGAACTCAGGGCCGGTGCAAGGATATTTTGCGCCCTAGGCAAAACTTCCACCTTCCGCCCCTCCCCAAATAAATCACATACATTATACACAATACACGATCACAGAGTAACATTTTATAATTTAGAATTTATGTTTCCGCGCTTTAAGTTCAGCAAATTTAGAAACAAGTTCCTCCAAGTCAATGCTGTGAGCAATGTCATGTTCCAGGGCCTCCCAGAGGATTCAGGGGGCCTGGGGCAAAGCAATTTCGGGGGCCCCTTCCATAAAAAAAAGTTGCAATACTATAGTAACATGTATTTGGAAATGTACAAAATAACTAGTGAAATACATTCAAAAATTAATTTGTAATAATTTGAAAATACACTAAATACATTATTTAAAAACATTAAAAGCTGTAATGGTATGTATACATTTGCAATTACATAATGGGCTGTTGCTGGGTGATGGTGATGGTTGGTACCAGTGGGCTGTCGCTGGCTGGGGGTGGTGCTGCTGTTGCCCAGGGCTGGGTGGGGAGCTGGGCTCTGGGTTGGGGGGTACCCGGCTCACAGGGGCTGGGCTCAGGGCTGTGGGGAGATGGGGTCGGGGGGTTTCCGGCTCAAAGGGGCTGGGCTCGGAGCTGGGGGTCAGGGCTGTGGGGGATGGGGTTGGGGGGGTGCCCGGCCCCTTACCATGCTGCTTACCCCCTCTCCCAGGAGCCTCTGACATACTCGTGGGGCAGCGGGAGCCTCTGACATACTGGTGGGGGCCCCTGTGGGGCCTGGGGCAAATTGCCCCACTTGCCCCCCCGGGCAGCCCTGAACTCAGATACCGGGCATGACAGAGGCTGGAGCAGGGAGAGGGGGGCACTGGGGCAGCTCAGGTCTGCAGGCTGCCGTCCTCTCCAGCCGCCCACACACAAGGGGAGCAGGAGCAGGGACCAGCCAAGGACGAAGGGGGCAGGAGCACAGGCGCCTGAGGCCGAGCTGTGGGGAAGCGCTTACCATGCCCAAGGCACGGGTGTCGGGGTCCTCTTTCTTCCTCCGCTCCACCAGACCACCGCCTGAGGCTCTTTTCTTCTCCGTGTCCCCCGCTGGGGCTGACCGTGGAGGCTGAGCCAGGAGGCAGCCGCCCCTTTCCTCCAGAAGCCCTGCTGTCGTGCCCGTTGCCGGGCTTGTGCCACGTGCGCTAAGCAGAGCTGCGGAGCTCTGCCCAGCCGCCGGCGCCCCTGCAGGCAATGAGAAGAATCGCATGGGATGGAGCGGCCGCTGCGCTGGGAGGGAGAGGGAGTCTGAGCCGCCGGCCGGCAACCCAGGGGTTCCCCTGTGTCAGCGCGCCGCCGGCAGCCATGGGGTTCCCCTGTGTCACCCCTGGGCTGCCGGCGGTGCGCTGACCCAGGGGAACCCCTGGGCTGCCGGCCGGCGGCTCAGACTCCCTCTCCCTCCCAGCGCAGCGGCCGCTGGAACGATGTACAAGAAAAATTGGGGGCGCCGCTTTTTGGCGCCCCCAAATCTTGGCGCCCTCGGCAACCGCCTCGTTGGCCTAAATGGTAGCACCGGCCCTGGCAGAACTACACAAAGTAGCTGGAATATCAGTCCCGCTGCCTCTTCCAGGCTCCTTCTCACAACTGCGTGATCTCACCACTTAGCTGGGAGTTACCGTCTGTCACTCCTCTGTGCTATTCTCAGTGCAGCCAAAGGCTGCTGTCTTTACTGTTTTACCATTCAAAATTCTGCCCATGCCACCAGCACTTTCTTCCTTGTCCCCTTCCTGCCAGCCCAGTTACATGATTGACTCACTGGGTAGAGGGTCCTCACAACCCCGCCTCTCTCCACTTCGAAGAGACAGCAAGATACATTGATTCTTAACCTCCAAAGACTCATTTGCAATAGGTTGCAGCATCTTAATGGGTTTGAACATCTCCAAAAATTCAGTCTTCGTGGCCAACTCTTGTACAGTAAATAAAGCTGTTGTATGTTTAGTGCTGCAGATAGAAGAAAGCCACCCAAATTACAGAAGAATTAAATGATCTTTCTCTCTCTGGGGAGGATTTTGTATTTCCTGTTTATAGCGGCAGAACAAATCGCTTAGATGTATTTGTACTTCACTTGACTGAAGTGCTATAAGGTTGGTAATATAAGCTGAATAGAGAACGTGCTGGTGACTTAACTCTTTGCCCTGAGGCTGGTTTTGCCTTTTGCACAATTAAATTGATCTCTTTTCCCTGCTAGACACAAATTAACAGGGAAGGGGCTCTCAGAGGCTCTGGGGAGACCCTTGTTAAAACACTGTCAGCACAGGGAAGGCAAGGTTGGGGTGTTTCTCTGCCTCTGGTAGAATTCTACCAACTATCCAGACATTCAAGCTGTGGGGCTCATAAAAATACCAAAGAGCAATTTTTTGGTGTGGGTCTCTCCGCTAGGTCTCAGGTATTTTCAAAAGAGTTTCCCATCAGGACGCCTCTTATAAAGAGACCAGATCCTCAGCTAATGGAAACTAGCATAGCTCTGAAGTCAATGGAACTACACTGATTTACACCAGTTGAGGATCTGGCCCAGAGCCTATAATTGGCAAAGAATCAGGTGATAACCAAAAATCCCAGCTTTCCTAGACTGGCCCCATGGATCAGTATATAATGCAAAAGAAGAACAGCTGCTTTATAGCTGGGTCTTTAAAGGGACTGAGCAATTTAATAGAAGGGACAGGAGCGGAGCAACTTTCAGGATTGTCCCAATACCGCATGCTACTTCAGCATGTTCCTTCAGTAACGAAGCCTGTGGGGTCAGTGGAACTACTCACATGCTTGAAGTTAGGTATGTGTTTAAGGAACTCACTGAACTGATGTCTTGGTCTTTGCTGCTCGCTATATCATATCAAGTAGTCTTGCAGTGCATTTCCTCTGATTACACAAACGATTAGAAGCTTTAGAACTAGACACTTTGCAGTTTTGAAAACTATACAGAAGAGAGACTTCAAAGACTGTCCTCTGACAAAAAGGATAAAATGCATTTATGGGGCAACTTACATGCTTGAAGGTTCTAAGTGTGACACTCCCTGATCTTTTGAGTAACATGAGCCCCCCAGTGACAGCAAAGATGAAGTCCCAAAAGCTACAAGAAAAAGACATCTTTGTAGGGTGACCATATGTCCCATTTTGGCTGGGACAGTCCCTTTTTTAAGCCCTGTCCTGGCCATCCTGACTTTCTTTTGGCAAAACTGGGCATTTTTCCCATTTGCTTTTGCCAACTGATCATCAGGGGCCTGGAGGAACGTGCGGGGAGGAGGGTGAGGAGGGTGAGGGTGGCAACACCGGCCCCGCATGGGAGGGAGGGCTCAGGATTGCGGCTTGGGTCAGGCTGGCCATGAGCAGGTGGCAGGGGGGCTCAGGCTGCCCCGTGCACGGGGAGGTGAGGGGGGCCTTAGGCTGGCCCCACGTGGGCGGGCGGTCGGGTGACCAGATAGCAAGTGTGAAAAATCGGGACAGGGGTAGGGGGTAGTAGGCGCCCATTTAAGGAAAAGCCCCAAATATTGGGGCGGTCCCTATAAAATCGGGACATCTGGTCACCCTAGCGGGGAGCAGGGAGGGCTGGGGTGTGTGTGTCTTGGACCGACTTCTGGGGTGTCCCGTTTTTCCTTTGGGAAAATATGGTCACCCAATCTTTGAGGCACTGAAGTACTCTTTACTCATAAGTGAATTTCTCTTGATTATTCCATTTTCAAGACATTAACAGGGCTTACAATGATCTTGCTATGTCTATCTGTAATGACTTCACATAACTGAGTGATGACGCATACTTCAACTGTTCATGTTTTTCCTTTTCAAATGGATTCTTTGGGGTTTTATTAATCAGGTAGCTGCTTTTCAGGAAAAAATGACTAGCACTGGAGCATGTCAAGTAGCTGCCTTGGAAACATTCAGCACTGCAATACTTCAGTCACTTGATTCCCCACATTCCCCACTCATTTGTTTTCTCCTTGTAGCTCCTCCGTCTTTATTTATTTCAATAACAAATTCTATCTCTGTCTTTTCTGCAGAGCATTCAATCAATTTGCCCACTTCCAATGAGAGACGTTGCTCCCAATTTGTTTGTTTGGAAGGGAAGTAATGGTTTTAGAATCCCATTAAAATTTGGAATGCTGGGCTGTATCAGAAAACAAAACAGCCAAACTGATTATTTTCCTGAACTATTGTTTTAAAGTCTCTTGAGATTAAACATCTTGTTAGACAAAGAGGGAAATAATGAAACCTGAGTATTTAAAGAGCAGCATGCAGGATTAGGACTCGCTTGTAAATCCTTTAATACAAGTCCTTTTTCCCTCCAATCAATGACATTGGTAAGCAAAAGTCTTTTTAAATGATGTTGTAGCAAATCTGTTTTTTCGCTGTGCCTGCCCCCACTGCTGACAGAGAAGTTGCTGAGCTAAGCTTGTGATTATGTTCTAACCGGAGTCAGGGAGGAACCCTGCTGTAACTGCTGCTGCTTTAAAGGAATATTGGGTCACTAAAATATGATTTCCAGGTAGCAAATAGGCTTGTGCAACTGCCTGCTGTGTGCAGATACACTCAGCAGGATTCCTCCGGCTGACATCATGCACTGAAGGCTGGCTGATTCCCTGGAATATTTACCAGCCTTCATTTTGCTGCAGGTACTGAGCGGGTGAGGGGCTATCCAATGTGTAACATTTTCTTACCTTATGTTCAAAGTTTAATAAAACAATCTACATCATTGTCCATTGATTAAATCTATCCACAGTCTGCTCTTAAAGACACTTTATTTGAAGCACTCTAGTAGAACTTTCTCTGATTATTCTGTATATTACAGTAGCACTCGGACGTCTCTCAAGACCCAGCTGGGCTGGGCACTGAACAAACACATCTGGTCTACACTTAAAAGTTTTACTGAAGTAGCTATGCTGGTTATGGGTGTGATTTATTTTCCCCAAAATTGCTATGCCAATAAGAGCCCTAGTATAGATGCAGTTATACCAGTATAACTGTGCTTCTACAGGTATAGTTTATGCCAGTTGGGGGGAATTAGCATAAACTATAGTCCTGGTTTACACTTAAAAGTTTTGCTGGCAGAGCTATGTCCGTTAGGAGTATAAAAGAATCACAACACCCTCACTGACATAGTTCTGCCAGCTAGATACAGTGATCCCGGCAAAAGAGTGCTTTTGCCCATATGCCTTATTTTATTCAGGGAACCCTAAAAGCTATACCAGCAAAAGGACATGTCTGCCAGCATAAACTGTATCTCCACAAGGTGGGTGTACCAGTACAGTTATACCAGTATCACTGGATCAGTAAATCCTTTGTAATCTAGACAAGGCTGTACTGATATAAGCACTCCTACACTACTATATCTGCATTCACACCAGAGTGCTTTTCCAGTTTATCTGTGCTGGCAAACTGTCCTCATGTAGACAAGGCCACAGTAAGTGACATTCCCTGCCCCAAGGGGCTAACAATCTATACAGACGGGACAGGAGAACAGGTTCAGAGAGGGGAAGTGACTTGCCAAAGATCACACAACAGGTCAACGAAAGAGCTGGGAGCAGAACCAAGTTCTCCCGACTCCCAACCCAGTGCATTATCCATTGCACCACACTGCCTCTCTCTCTGAAAAGAGTTTTAACCCTGTGGTTTTGATAACTTTGATAACAAGCATTGAGACAGAGACACAAAAGTAAAGTAACTTTTCCAGTTTTAAATGCATAAGAACATCTTGGTTTCATTGATCAGAGAGATTAGAAAGGCAACAGGTGTTAACAGAGAGGCAATTAATCCTGACACATTTTTGAGGTAATTATGTTCTTTAAATTTAATCTAGAAATTTTGAGTGGCATTTTCAAAAAAGTGCTCAGCATTACCTAACCCTGCTCTTATGGAAGTCAGTGGGAGTTTTACCACGGACTGTCGTGGAAACTGAGTCAGACCAACATGGAGCACTCAGGAAAATCCCACCCTTCCTGTGGAAACCTGGGCAAAAATATATAGACTTGGAGGCCTAAAGTTAGACAGCAAAATGCAAGTGGCCTGATCTTCAGAAGTGCCAAGCACCTGCTGTTCCCGATTAAGTCAAGGGGAGCTGCAAGTACTGAGCGGTTCTAAGGATTAGGCTGCTTTTAGTTAGGTATCTAACTGTGGATTTAGGTGCTTAACTTTAGTGCCCCAACTCTCAACATTTTGGCATTGGGTTTCTGTGTACAGCACACAATACTCTTTCTCCCCACAGCTACAGTGAGTATTTATTTATTCACTCCTGTGGATATTTCCAAATTCCAAGGCCACACGACTCCCTTTGGAATCATTGGAAGTTATATGGCTAAATATCAGTCACTCTAACAATCTCAGCCTCTACTAGGACATTGTGGCTCAGGATTGCTGCCAGTAGGGGAGGGTTTCTAAGCAAGAAGAGTGAGTGGTAAACTACCCTAAAACATTTCAAATCCACCCACAATTAACAATAAGTACATGTACAGGACTTCTTTTTTTTTTAATGCAAAAGACAAATATTGCTTAGGGAAGAGGCAGGAAAAACTCAAGATCTGTGTGTGTGTGTGTGTGTGTGTGTGTGCGCGCGCGCGCGCGCAATTTTTCACAGAATAGTAAAATTAATGCTGGAAAGACTCTTACCAGGTCATCCTCTCTTCCCTTGTGACAGTAAAGGTCTTTTCTAACAAACAGTAAAGATCTATTTCAAGCCAATTATTTATTCTAAATCATTGCACTGAAAAACCTGTAGAACTGGAAAGATTTTTGCCTAAATAATTGTACAAGGACATTGATCCAACCCAAATTAATGTTTTATCAATAGCTCCCTGTGTATTTCAGATGTCACCAGTTATTAGCACCACATAATAGTTAATTAGATGATGCATTGTTTGCAATGGGGCGAAGTGAATATTGAAACGAGACTAACTCTGCTCCCGTGGAAGTCAATGGGAAGTCTGAGTAAGAAGGCAGCTGATCTGGGTGTCAAGGAACATTCTAAGGCCTGATATCTACCACAAAGTTAGGTTGACACAAGGCAGCTTACGTCAACCATGTTATGCATGTCTCTTCACTTCAACTGGGCTACCGCAGACATAAGTGCCCCATTATGCCAAATTACTAATACCACTTCCCCAAGCAGGGTAGAGCCGAGGTTGGTGTGTTTAGGTAGACACAGTGTGAGTGTAGACACTGTGTTACTTATGTCGACTGTTACTGGCCTCCAGCAGCTGTCCCACAATGGCCCACACTGACCACTCTGCTCACCATTGTGAACTCTGCTGCCCAGGTCTCACCTAGACCGAAAACCCCCCTCTCCCCTATAAAGCCGCATGAATTTTTGAAATTCCTTTTCCTGATTGCCCAGCTTGGCCAGAGTACCTAGCAGCTCTCCACTGTTGAGTGTAGCTGACCAGCCTGATACATGCTACAGACGCACTTCTGCCTGGAGTAGACAGGAGGTGTTGGATCTCCTGAGCCTGTGTAGAAAAGAGGGTTTGCAGGCACAGCTCCAAACAGTCACAGAAACTTGAACATCTACAAGCAGATTGCTCGGGGGTTGCAGGAGAAGGGCTCCGAGAGGGACGAGTGGCAGTGCCACGTGAAAGAAAAAGAGCTGTGGCAGGCATACCAGAAGGCCAGGGAGGCCAACAATCGATCTGGTACAGAACCACAGACCTGCCACTTTTACAAAAAGCTGCATACCATCCTCAGCAGAGACCCCACCACCATCCCCAGCAGCACCATGAATACCTCTGAGGAGCCCGAGTCACTGGCCTCTGCCGTGAATAGCGAGGGGGAGGAGTATAGGGTACAGGTGACCAGGGGATACAGCTGCAGTGAACCAGGACCAGTTTTTGACTCCACTGCACTCCAGACAGTCCTGCCAGTTGAGCATGGCTGAACCCAGTGCAGGGGAAGGACCGCGGGTAAGTGTGCAGTATAATTTTCAATTACAGGGATGGCACACCCGAAGTAGTAGGACACCTCTTTTGACTTATCATTAATTGACTCGTGCTAGAAGAGGCGGTGGTACAACCAAGAGGGACAGCAGGGTGGCAATATGGGGCAGTTTGCTTATGTGCACAGGGATGTCTCATGAAACCTCTGGAAAGAGCTCAATGAAACTTCCATGCGGGTACTCTGCAATCCTCTGCTGAAGATTTCTAGGGAGGCCTGCCTTATTTGATATAGGAAATTGGTTAATTTAAAGCATCTTAACGAGTGCCTGTATTACCATATGTACTCAATTCTCACACTTATAAGAGAAATGTACATATATAATGCAGTCAGCAGCACTGAGATTGCTCAGTATCTTCTCTGTTGTGAGCCATCTCCAGTCTGCTCTTGGTCGTTACACGTCATATACACATCCTAAAAATAAAGGCCCAGATCCACTGCTATACTCCGTACCACTCTAGTAATGCAAAGCAGCTGCAAGCCGCACTTAGCCAGCCAGCTAAGCCTCATTTATAGTTGTCTGGGGTCTCCAGAACAGTGCAAAGCAAGGAGAACTTCCTGGTGGATGTGGCTAACATTTATTTTTGAACATTTTATTTTGTCATTAGCACTTCAAAGTTTATGTTACTTGGGGAAAGATGCACTGACTTCATCAAACAAGAGCAAGGCTGTTAAGCCAAGGAGTCCCTCAATGCTAACTGGCAGAGGGGCCACCATACTCTAACACATATCAGACCTGCCACACTCATTACCCCCAACACACTGATGTCATAATATGTATCTGAAAGGTGTATTGTAAGGTATCAGATGTAAATTGGTGAACGCTGATCCTGAAAATCAGTGCATGATGTATGGAGGGATTGTGCACAAAAGTTATAGATGGGTGCTACAAATATGTTCGTAGACTGTGTTTGGGGGGCAGTGCATGAACCCAACCTGCCCTAGAGAAAGGAATGTGGATTTACCTGTCTGACTGGCTTGATTGCTAGCAGAGGATAATGAAAGTAGATGTACATATATGGTAAACAAAGCCATCAAGCTAACAAACAGCAGCTTAGTGAGCACACCGCGGGACAGAGTCTGCACCCTAGGAATCCTTCCTGGTTCCTGAGGCAGACACAATGGACTTTGGGTCATATAAGGGAGCAAAAAGCCATTTTAGTTATCCATCACTTAGGGAACAAAGGGGACAACAGCCTTGGATTCTGTGAATCTTGGGTACTGGCCTGGAGGGCTGGAGATGCCGGTAATATGATGTGAGTAAGAAAACTGCTTAGTCAGATTGCAACTTGCTAAGATTAAGTTTGAGTCATTAGAGAGCATGTTTTGTTTTGTCTGTATCCATACCTGCCTCTTTCTTTCTTATTTAATATCATTTAAATCTCTGTTCTTGGTTAATAAATTTATTCTTGTTTTATTACCAAACCATCTCAGTGCCATGTATTAAAGTGACGTGTGAGTCTTCAGCTAACCTAATAGGCTGCTGTGGGCTCCATCTCTTTGGAAGCAGCGAACCTAATTTCTGTGAGCGTCCGGTGAGAGGGAGTGGACGCTGCAGAGAGAAGTCTCTGGGGAACTCAGGAACTTGGGTTCACTGGTTGCCAGTCTAAACCTTGCCTTGCAGGTAACAGAGTCTCAAGAAGCTTGCTGGCAAGGCAGACAGGCTGGTGTATCAGGGAACTGACACAGAGCTCAGCAACAGCAAAACTCTCAAACAGTGGCTTAGAGCTCTGGGTGCCTTGAGCAGGACCTGGCAGTATTTTTGCACCTCTTAGAGTCCTGCTGGCCTTTCTAGAGAGCCACACTCTTGATAGATCTGCAGAAACTATATCACAGGGCGTCTGCTGTTCTAACCTTTTCTTTGTTAGGCTGGGGCTACAGATACCATTTATTTATCCCCTAGTTGATGTGAAGCTGTTACCTCCTGGTGACTCAGTGCTGAAAGGTAGGAAAGAAAAGAATAAAAGCTGTTCTAAAACATATCCCCTGCTGCATTTAGCTAGGGAATCATGTGAAAAATATCAGACTGTGCTCTTCAAAAACACATTTTCCTGCACTCTAGAGAAGATATTTTAGGAGGAGACTTTTAAAGGCACAGAGGGTAGTTCCCATTGGCTTTCAATGGGAGTTGGGCATTTAATGCTCAGCTGTGCCTTTGGAAAATCTCTCTCTATTACTTATTTTGAAATACGCTCTGAAGTTTTAAACCAGCCCATTTGTCCTCTTCTGGGTAGTTCCACCCACTTTTCTATGTAGCTTTATGATCACAGCACCTGTTGGATTAGACATTAAGGGTAGGCCTATTTATCAGAATTTGACTTGTATAGGCCTATAATTTAGGTCTTCTCTGGGACTGGAAGGACAGGACAGCATTTCAAAAGGTATAAAGAAGAAGTTGGGTTTGAACGAGACTTGCAAAAATGGATCCGTGAAGAGAGTTCCTTTTCTCTGCATAACAGTCCTGGATAAATGAAGCTGTGTGATAACTTGGTTAGTGCAAAGGAAGGTTCCTGATTTCTATCACAGCTAAATCAATGCTCCCTTTTAATCCTATTAATCCCTTTGGAAAACTTCAGGAATCAAGACCCTCACTGAAAATCTGATGTCTCATCTGAGTTGAACGTGGTAGCTCAGGAGTGTCAAGATCTAAAGATGGCCGCATTTCATTTTGCATTATTGTCATGGTATGTACAGTTAGCACTACTCCTTTCCCTCAATCCACAGCAGAACTACTGCTGTCAAAGGGGAGGTTTACACAAAGATCAAGATACAGAGTGGTCTTTATTTCATTAAAAACATGGCTTTAACCATCATCGCTATGCTGGTGACTCACAAGTCTGACTCTACTCCAGCTGTGTCTACTTCCATCCAGACTAAAATCTCAGGCTCTCTTTGATGGCTGGATTTCTAGGAAAAAATGTTCCAGTTAACTTCATACATGGCCAAAATGGAGCTCTTGATCTTTTCCCCTCCCTCCTTTCTTAGTCACTAAAGCCCTTCCTTTTCAGCTTTTATTTTTTATTTCCTGGGCATGTATTGGGTTTTACTTTAAAAAATTTAAAATGGGAGCACATGGTAAAAAACAAAACCAAAGGGCAGCAGGCCAGAGGAGAGGGCTCTCTGGTACCCATGGGGATGGACGGGTACCCGCCGCATGGCAGTTGAGGAAGCCTTCCACTCCTTGCAGTGTTCAGGTGGTCTTGGCTCCCAGGACCCAACTCCCTGCCATTTTCGCTTCCCCAATGTGCAGGGAAACACGGCCGGGGTCAGGAGGGAAGTGGAAGGCTGCACCCCATGTGCACTGACTCGCTGACTGACAGAGCCCACTCCTCACCCCATAAGCCCTTCAGCGCAGCCCTGTCTGCGTCCTCTGCAAAAAAATTCCTCCATCTCAAGAAAGCAAAATTTGAGTGAAAAACTGGTAAAACCCAAACACTGGCTTTTGTAAAAACCCAGGGACTTTGGGAGGAAAAAACCTTGATGCTCCAGCCATCTCTCCCACCTCTTGGCATCTCTACACTAGCTCCCTCATTGCCACGATAGTCACTTCCTGGCGACGGGGGAGGTGGGGATGACTACTTGTCTTGCCTTTCATGGCCTATGCCTGCTCTTCTTTTCTCTTATACACTGTCAAGATGATGACTCTGGTTGCACTCTGTCCACAATGCCAGGCTTTATTGCTCCTGAGGCAAATGGAAACGTTGGTTTGGGCTCTTCTGCTATCGGGCAGCTCAGGTTTTCGCGCACCAACAAGGGCCAGGTGAACATTAGTTCACAAGAGGTGGAACTGGTGGCGAAGGTCAATGAAATTTTCCACTACACACCTGCTCTAAAGCTGTTCCTTGCATTTGCATCATTCAGCATCAGGCTGCACAGTGGCACTGTGTGCCTGCCATCTAAATCCAGTATTGCTAGGTGGACAGTTAAATGTGTCAGGAAGATTTGCAAAGCAAGAGGTTACTGAGCCAATATCACAAATCAGAGCATGCTTGAGCAGAGGGATGACAATCTCTTCAAAATTTAGGCCCAAATCCAGCAAAGCGCCGATTGAAGCATGTGTTTAAGTGTTTGCTGCATAGGCTAGTCTTTCCTCTATGAGTTTCCAGAGCAGTCGCTTGGCGTTCTAATCACTCTTTTACCAGGCAGTGTCTCACTGCTGATCTCATCTTCTGCAACTGTCTTGGGGACTAAAACTAGGCAGTAGCAGTTTCGCTTCCTCTCAGCTTACTTGCTTGTGCCTTATAAGCAGGGGCGGCTCCAGGCACCAGCGCAGTAAGCGCGTACCTGGGGCGGCAAGCCGTGGGCGATGACGTGTCGGTCGCTGTGAGGGCGGCAGTCAGGCTACCTTCGGCGGTGTGCCTGCGGGAGGTCTGCTGGTCCTGCGGTTTCGGCGGCGGGTACGCCAAAGCCACGGGACCGGCAGACCACCCGCAGAAACACCGCCGAATCTGCGGGACCACGGACCGCCCGCAGGCATGCCGCCGAAGCCTGCCTGACTGCCGTGCTTGGGGCGGCAAAAAACATAGAGCCGCCCCTGCTTATAAGGAACTTAGTAGTGTATCTAAGACATCTTGTCCCCTCCTCTCAGAATGGACTGAGTGTTGAGCCTCACTTGTTAAATAAACATACCCAATTATAGATAGAAAAATCAGCATGTATGTATGATCGGGCATAAGCTAAGACTAGCACTTTCAAAGCTGAACAGGCATCTAAACATTATGGATCTGATTTCAGGATTGGGGCCTTATAATAGGGAGATCAAAGCTCGGACCCCTCTAGCAAAGTTGGGAGTAGTTATATTAAATAGAAGGGATCTTAACTTTGGTAAATATATAAAGCTGCAAGTTCAACCTACTGTACATTTTAAAATTGATTTGTTTATACTTTGCTTGTGAAATAGGGGTGAAAGTAAGATTGAACTCTTACCAGTAAGGGGGCCGGCTCTGGCCCCCCGAAAGGGGCAGGGCCTCGGGGGAAGGGGCGGGGCTGCAGGTCAGCATCCCCCAGCCAGCCCATCTGTGCTGCCTGGCCCATGCTGCCCGGGGTTCCAGCGGCAATTTAAACCCTAAGCGGTAGCAGCAGTGGTGCCAGTGGCCAGAGCCCCGGGCCCTTTAAAATCACTGGCCACAGGGCAGCTGCTCCTTTCCCCTCCCTGCCCGCCCCCGTCGGCGGCCCTGCTGGTGGGGATCTGGCAGGGCTGCCGACGGGAGGTGCAAAAGAGGCAGCGATGTTAAAGCGCTGCCGCGGCCCGTACCGCCTTATTTTCACCCCTCGAAATAGTATTCTGTGAAGTGGCAACTAACCTATTTTTTTTAAGTCAGGGACTTAATGTGATGAACTAAGAAGAAGTAATAGAGTATGTTCTTTCTACCTGTTATGAATACAAATGACTCTGACCAGAGAGTTTCTTCCTCATCTTGATGCATTCAAGTTTAGCTACTTCTGTGATGTGCTGACAATGAGAATTTTTGGCCTCACAAATCACAGAGCAGCAACAAGACATCTGACATATCACACCGCTAACATTAAACAAACCCAGCCAGCTACTGAAGGGCAATCATACTGCAGACTAGGTGAGCAATGCTCTCAGAGATTTGTGATTATCTATCCAAAGGAGGCTCTCCACCTGCTCATTGGGGGGGGGGGGGGCTGAGAGCAGCCCCTGGCCTGTGTCCCCACCCCCAGGCTCCCTGCCCAGCCCAGGGCAGGTGGGGATGGATGGTCTGGGGCCACAGGCAGCTGTGGGGAGCCGTGGACCCTCTACCTGCCCTTGGCGGGGGGCCTGAGGGGCGGGGACATGAGCTGGGGGCTCTTCTCAGCTGGCCCCCTGCTCTGCAGGCAGGTGGAGGGCAGGGGCGGCTCTATGTTTTTTGACATAGCAGTCAGGAGGGCTTCGGCGGCATGCCTGCGGGTGGTCTGCGGTCACGTGGATTCGGAGGCGTTTCTGCAGGTGGTCTGCTGGTCCCGCGGCTTTGGCGTCCCCGCCGCCAAATTGCCGTTGAAACCATGGGACCTGCGGACCTCCCTCAGGCACGCCACTGAAGGCCACCTGACTGCCGCCCTCACAGCGACCGACACGCTGCCCCCCGTGGCTTGCCGCCCCTGGTGGAGGGTCCACTGCGGCTCCCCACAGCTGCCTGCGTGGCTCTTAGCATGGCCAGGCTGTGGCTCTGAGCCCCCGCTCCCCACCCCAGCCAGAGCTGGGTCAGGGAGAGCCACACGGGTAGCTGTGGTGAGCCTTGGTCCCTCCACCTGTCCTGGGTGGGAGGGCCACGGGGTGGGGACACATGCAGGGGTCGGGGGGGGGGTCTCCGGCCCTGCTCTCGCTTGGCTGGGGGCGGGGCCTCAGGGGGAAGAGGAGGCGCAGGGGCCCCTAGCCCCCCCCACTTTTGGGAAGGCTCCGACACCCTTGGAGGCAGCATGCACTTCCTCCAATGTAGGGCACACCCATGAAGCAAAGTTAAATTTGAGCAGGAATATCCTAGGTGCAAGAAAGCCCATTGCAAAGAAACCCTTGGAATGTAGTTTTCTGTAGGACCTTAGTCAAATAACAAAAACGATACCAATCTGGAACTTCCTATCGATCCAACTGCCCAAACTGCATATACCTTGCTGTAGCTCTTTAATCACTGCAACTAACCTAGCAATAGGACAGTTTAGGAAAGGAGGACCATGCAGCAGTATGTTACAGGGAAGAAATGATTTTTATGAACATACAGCTCACACCGCTCAAATTTCCAAAACAAACAAGTCACCTCCAGGTTGAGGCCAAGTGTCATGGAGTTTGGGGGAGACAAGGCCTTGCACCCCCGGCTTCCTGCGATTCACCATGACTCTCAACCAGCCAGTAAAACAGAAGGTTTATTTAGACAACAGGAACACTGTCCAAAACAGAGCTTGCAGGTACAGACAACAGGACCCCCTCAGTCAGGTCCATATTGGGGGCCAGGGACCCCAGACAGGCTTCCCTCCCTTCCCCAGCCAGCTCCAAACTGAAACTCTCCAGCCCCTCCTCTGCCTTTGTCTCTTTCCCGGGCCAGGAGGTCACCTGATCTCTTTGTTCTCCAACACCTTCAGTTGGCACCTTTGCAGAGTAGGGGCCCAGGCCATCAGTTGCCAGGAGACAGGGTGTCAGCCATTCTCTGTGCAGACAGCATCACACTGGCCCTCTCGGGCTCTGCAACAATCACACCCCCTTATCCCACTACCTAGATACTTAAGAACTGCATAGGGGAAACTGAGGCACCCACACAGTATTCAGAGAGAACATTAAGAGCAGTCCCACTTTGTCACACCAAGCAAAGAAAATTTCAGCTTTAAATGAATTTGTTTGAGAAAGTTGGAAGGAAGTGGAAAAGGGAGGGCTGGAGTGGCAATTGGAACTTCCCATTCTCTGTAGTTTGTGTTTCTCGGACTGGCTGTAATAGCATTTAACGACCAGCTTTTTAAAAAGATCAGCACTGTTGACTTTTGATCCCAGACCTGATCTGAGGACACATGTATTTATAAGAGGGCTATAATTTATATAGTCCATATGCTAAGAAATGCAAAAATATTGATAAGAAAACCAATTAAGTTGTAATCCAAGTAGGGGAAACAAATATTTATATTAAAGTTTAAGATAGGCTTTGCAACAAGTGTGAGGCCTAGTAAACGCTGACAGGTTGCATGAGGTTTAAGTAGCAGTTAGCAAAAGTGTTTGACTCAGATTATAAAGTTACAGGGGCTTTTTGCCATATGAACCTTGTGAAAAACAAGTAAAACCACAAAAGAACAAAACCCAATTTCTAGGGAATTTTTGGTACGTGTAACCATGAGGTTCATCACATTGACATGCTGGAAATATTGGGAAATGTACTAACCCAAACAGCTTATGTCAACAATCAGAACCCCGCTTCTGGTTCCCTGGAATTCCACACATGGACAGAGGGCTGGGAGGCAATCTAAATATGGTCACGGGACATGTGTGGGTGTATGAGGAAAAATATGTATGAAAAGGGGGTGTTATATCCAATCTTTAGGAGGCATATCAGAGTGACGGGATGGCAGAAGCCTGGGTCACCACCTCCCACTTATGATGTTCTCCACGTTCTGTTTTCTTCTATCTTTGTTTCCAACAGTCTCCCTGGTGCCATGAGCCTGTCAGCACCGGGAGTTGTTACATTCTGGGTATCTGTTTTCTGTCAGCTAGCAGTCAAACTCGGTGTAGCCTGAAGACTTGTCTCTCATCAACAGAAGTTGGTCCAATAAAAGATATTACCTCACCCACCTTGTGAGATGAAGTGGGGGATTTTCTTGGTTTTTTCTTGTTTTTTTCCAATGGTTTGCATGCAGAGAGGGTGGGACTCAGTTTCCCCATGTGTTACAGGTTTAATGAGGGGATGGGAGAGGGAGTTTGTTGTGACAGAGGACCGGAGAGGGAATTTGGGACCCCAGCCAATGGCCAGGAGAATGGATACCCCAGCGACTGGTGACCTGGTGACCGGGAGGCCCCATTCAGACATCACAGCTGGTTCTAGCCAGTGGAAGGACAATGGGCTGTGGAGAGAGGACCCTGGAGACCTGACTAGCCGGTTCCAGACAGTGGGGAACAAAGGACAGATGAGAGGAGAAGCTGAGAGGAGAGGAGGCCCAGGCAGCCCTGTTTACCTGGACAGAAGACAGAGTACAGAGGCAGGGCTTGGGGGCAGGTGATATTGGATGCCCAGCTGGAAAGCGCAGGGTCTCTGGACTGGGGAGAGAGAGCAGGAGAGACTTGGGGTATGTCTACACTACGAAATTAGGTCGAATTTATAGAAGCCGGTTTTATAGATATCGGTTTTATACAGTCGATTGTGTGTGTCCCCACATAAAAAGCTCTAAGTGCATGAAGCCGGCGGACCGCGTCCACAGTACTGAGGCTAGCGTCGACTTCCAGAGCGTTGCACTGTCGGTAGCTATCCCACAGTTCCCGCAGTCTCCGCCGCCCATTGGAATTCTGGGTTGAGATCCCAATGCCTGATGATGCAAAACAGTGTCGCGGGGGGTTCTGGGTACATGCCGTCAGGCCCCTCCCCCTCCATCAGAGTAACGGCAGACAATCGATTCGCGCCTTTTTACCTGGGTTACCTGTGCAGACAACATACCACGGCAAGCATGGAGCCCGCTCAGCTCAGCTCAGCTCACCGTCACCATATGTCATCTGGGTGCCGGCAGACGTGGTACTGCATTGCTACACACCAGCAGCTAATTGCCTTTTGGCAGTAGATAGTGTATTAAGATTGATATCCGTCATCATCGTATTCCAGTTCAATCAGAGGCACCTGGGCAGACATGCTTTGTCTCCTGGAGACTCAGTCCTGCTGGCAGTCCGATTGAACCGTCTTGACGATGATGGCTAGCAGTCGTAGTACAGTATCTTCTGCCAAACACCCAGAAGATGCCGAGGGCTATCAGTCATGCTGCACCATCTGCTGCCAGCTTAAGATGTAAAAAATAGATGTATTCATTTGCTTCCCCTCCCTCCGTGAAATCAACGGCCTGCTAAACCCAGGGTTTTGAGTTCAATCTTTGGGGGAGGGGTCATTCTGTGTGACAGTTGTTTGTGTTTCTCCCTGATGCACAGCCACCTTTGTTGATTTTAATTCCCTGTACCTGTACGCCATGTCGTCAGTCGCCCCTCCCTCCCTCCGTCAGTTTCGCGCCTTTTTTCAGACCAGACGCCATAGCACTGGGATCATGGAGCCCGCTCAGATCACCGCGGCAATTATGAGCACTATGAACACCACGCGCATTGTCCTGGAGTATATGCAGAGCCAGGACATGCCAAAGCAAAACCAGGACCAGCCGATGAGGCGATTGCAGCGCAGCGACGAGAGTGATGAGGAAATTGACATGGACACAGCCCTCACACAAGGTACGGGCCCCAGCAATGTGCAAATCATGGTGTTACTGGGGCAGGTTCATGCCGTGGAACGCCGATTCTGGGCCCGGGAAACAAGCACAGACTGGTGGGACCGCATCGTGTTGCAGGTATGGGACGATTCCCAGTGGCTGCGAAACTTTCGCATGCGTAAGGGCACTTTCATGGAACTTTGTGACTTCCTTTCCCCTGCCCTGAAGCACCAGAATACCAGGATGAGAGCAGCCCTCACAGTTGAGAAGCGAGTGGCGATAGCCCTGTGGAAGCTTGCAACGCCAGACAGCTACCGGTCAGTCGGGAATCAATTTGGAGTGGGCAAATCTACTGTGGGGGCTGCTGTGATCCAAGTTGCCAGGGCAATCAAAGACCTGCTGATATCAAGGGTAGTGACTCTGGGAAACGTGCAGGCCATAGTGGATGGCTTTGCTGCAATGGGATTCCCAAACTGTGATGGGGTGTTAGACGGATCCCATATCCCTATCTTGGCACCGGAGCACCAAGCCACCGAGTACATAAACCGCAAGGGGTATTTTCAATGCTGCTGCATGCCCTGGTGGATCACAAGGGACGTTTCACCAACATCAACGTGCGATGGCCGGGAAAGGTACATGATGCTCGCGTCTTCAGGAACTCTGGTCTGTTTCGAAACCTGGAGGAAGGGACTTTCTTCCCGGACCAGAAAATAACCATTGGGGATGTTGAAATGCCTATCGTGATCCTTGGGGACCCAGCCTACCCCTTAATGCCATGGCTCATGAAGCCATACACAGGCAGCCTGGACAGTAGTCAGGACGTGTTCAACTATAGGCTGAGCAAGTGCTGAATGGTGGTGGAATGTGCATTTGGACGTTTAAAAGCACGCTGGCGCAGCTTACTGACTCACTCAGACCTCAGCGAAAAGAATATCCCCATTGTTATTGCTGCTTGCTGTGCGCTCCACAATATCTGTGAGAGTAAGGGGGAGACATTTATGGCGGGGTGGGAGGTTGAGGCAAATCGCCTGGCCGCTGATTACGCACAGCCAGACACCAGGGCGGTTAGAAGAGTACAGCAGGGTGCGGTGCGCATCAGAGAAGCTTTGAAAACAAGTTTTGTGACTGGCCAGGCTACGGTGTGAAACTTCTGTTTGTTTCTCCTTGATGAACCCTCCGCCCCCCCACCCAGTTCACTCTACTTCCCTGTAAACCAACCACCCCACCCTCCCCTCCCCCCTTCGAGCACCGCTTGCAGAGGCAATAAAGTCATTGTTACTTCACATTCATGCATTCTTTATTAATTCATCACACAACTAGGGGGATCATTGCCAAGGTAGCCCGAGAGGGGTGGGGGAGGAGGGAAGGAAAAGGACACACTGCAGTTTAAAACTTTAAAACTTTAACACTTATTGAAGGCCAGCCTTCCAATGCTCGGGCAATCATCTGGGGTGGAGTGACTGGGGGGCCGGAGGCCCCCCCACCGTGTTCTTGGGCGTCTGGGTGAGGAGGCAATGGGACTTGGGGAGGAGGGCTGTTGGTTACACAGGGGCTGTAGCCGCGGTCCTGCTCCTGCTGCCTTTCCTGCAGCTCAACCATACGCTGGAGCATATCAGTTTGATGCTCCAGCAGCCGGAGCATCGACTCTTGCCTTCTGTCTGCAAGCTGATGCCACCTATCATCTTCAGCCCGCCACTTGCTCTGTTCATCCCGCAATTCAGCCCGCCACCTCTCCTCTCGTTCATATTGTGCTTTTCTGTAGTCTGACATTGACTGCCTCCACGTATTCTGCTGTGCTCTTTCAGCGTGGGAGGACATCTGGAGCTCCGTGAACATAACATCCTGAGTCCGCCGTTTTCTCCTTCTAATCTTCACTAGCCTCTGCGAAGGAGAAACATTTGCAGCTGGTGGAGGACAAGGGAGCGGTGGTTAAAAAAGACACATTTTAGAGAACAATGGGTACACTCTTTCACGTTAAATTTTGCTGTTCACATTACACAGCACATGTGCTTTCGTTACAAGGTCGCATTTTTCCTCTTATATTGAGGGCCTGCCGGTTTGGTGTGAGAGATCACTCACGCGGTGCCAGGCAACAGAATTCGGCTTGCAGGCAGCCATGGTAACCCACAGTCTTTTGGCTTTTTTAACCCTCATAACATGTGGGAATGGTTTCAAACAGTAGCGCCCTCATTTCCCATACCAAGGACCCGTTGGGTTGGCCATTTAAAATGGGTTTGCAATGTAAAAGGAGGGGCTGGGGTTTCCGGGTTAACATGCAGCACAAACCCAACTACCCCCCCCCACCCCCCCCCCAATTCTCTGGGATGATCCCTTCACCCCTCCCCCCCACCGCGTGGCTAACAGCGGGGAACATTTATGTTCAGCCGAGCAGGAACGGGCACCTCTGAATGCCCCCTTAATAAAATCACCCCATTTCAACCAGGTGACCGTGAATGATATCACTCTCCTGAGGATAAGAAAGAGAGATAAGGAATGGATGTTGTCTGAATGCCAGCAAACACCGGGACCATACGCTGCCATGCTTTGTTATGCAATGATTCCAGACTATGTGCTACTGGCCTGGCGTGGTAAATTGTCCTACCATGGCGGACGGGATAAGGCAGCCCTCCCCAGAAACCTTTTGCAAAGGCTTTGGGAGTACATGAAGGAGAGCTTTCTGGAGATGTCCCTGGAGGATTTCCGCTCCATCCCCATACACATTAACAGACTTTTCCAGTAGCTGTACTGGCCGCGATTGCCAGGGCAAATTAATCATTAATCATTAAACACGCTTGCTTTTAAACCATGTGTAATATTTACAAAGGTACACTCACCAGAGGTCCCTTGTGTGCCCTCAGGGTCTGGGAGCACGCCTTGGGTGAGTTTGGGGGTTACAGGGTGATAAACATATTCTGGCTGTTGGGGAAACCGGTTTCTCCGCTTCCTTGCTGTGAGCTATCTTCATTGTCTTCATCATCATCATCATCTTCCGCATACCCCGAACCCGCTTCCCTGTTGCGTGTTTCTCCATTGACGGAGTCAAAGCACACGGTTGGGGTAGTGGTGGCTGCACCCCCTAGAATGGCATGCAGCTCCGCGTAGAAGCGGCATGTTTGCAGCTCTGGCCCAGACCTTCCGTTTGCCTCTCTGGCTTTGTGGTAGGCTTGCCTTAGCTCCTTAATTTTCACGCGGCACTGCTGTGCGTCCCTGTTATGGCCTCTGTCCTTCATGGCCTTTGAGACCTTTTCTAATATTTTGCCATTTCGTTTACTGCTTCGGAGTTCGGCCAGCACTGATTCGTCTCCCCATATGGCGAGCAGATCCCGAACCTCCCGTTCTGTCCATGCTGGAGCTCTTTTGCGATCCTGGGACTCCATCATGGTTACCTGTGCTGATGAGCTCTGCGTGGTCACCTGTGCTCTCCACGCTGGGCAAACAGGAAATGAAATTCAAAAGTTCGCGGGGCTTTTCCTGTCTACCTGGTCAGTGCATCTGAGTTGAGAGTGCTGTCCAGAGCGGTGACAATGAAGCACTGTGGGATAGCTCCCAGAGGCCAATAACGTCAAATTCTGTCCACACTACCCCAAATCCAACCCGCAAAGGCCGATTTTAGCGCTAATCCCCTCGTCGGAGGTGGAGTAAAGAAACCGGTTTAAAGGGCCCTTTAAGTCGAGAGAAAGGGCTTCGTCGTGTGAACATGTCCAGGCTTAATTCGATTTAACCCTGCTAAAGTCGACCTAAACTCGTAGTGTAGACCAGGCCTTGGATGTACTGTGCTGAGGGAGGCCAGGCCTGAGGGCCCTGAGAGTTCCTGTGCTGTGTTCAGATGCTCAATAAACCCTCCTGTTTTACGCTGGCTGAGAGTCGCTCGGGTCTAGAGATGAAGGTTGCATTATTCCCTCTGGGTGTGGAGGCCCCAGGGGTCCAGAGCGAGTGGACTCCCTGAGGGGGCCCACGGCAAGAGACAGGCATGCTAAGGCTCAGAGAGGTGTGGTTCCAGGAGGTGGAGGGGCCTACGGCTTAACCCCCTAGAGAGAGTGGACCCCCGAGAAGGGCTGTTGCACTGAAGGGGGTTCCTCCCAGGGACCTTATGGAGCCAACAGAGAGCACAAGTCCTGTGAGTCCGTGACACCTTGTCTCTCTAATATCCTGGGACCAGCACTGCTACAACAACACCACATAATGCTTATGTTTGGAACTATTTGGCTCTTAAGTAAAGTTTTCATGTTTCTATTTCTGACCCACCAATCTCATTCTTAATAATAAATGTCCATAGCTGCCTGAGTAAAGAACCTGGAATCAAAGATTTGTGCAATTTCACTCAAAATTAATCAAAGGCTACAGCACCTAAATGAAACACCCACGTTTTCAAAAGTGCTACGACATACTGCATGGGTGGCTGATCTAAGTAAGAAGTAGAGGTGCATGATCAGAAGATGGAGAGCTAATGGGAAAGAATTTCAAAATTGCATAAGTGACTTAGGAGTCTAAGCCTCACTGAAAGTCCACAAGTCCTAGGACCCCAAATCCCATGATTTCAAGGGAGTTAAGCACTTAAATACCTTTAAAGGATCTGGTTCTTAGGCAGTTTGAGAATTTTACCTAATGTCTCCTCACTGACAACACAGATGTCACTGCACCTTGAATGGGTCCCAAGAGTCAGACACAAAATTAAACACACACAAATATATTTATTTTTGTTTTTACTATTATGGAAGAGATAAGGCCCTCCACAATGCACCATTACTTGGCCAGCAAGGATCAGAAGTGCCTTAGCAAATAACTATGGCTACTGGTCCTTCTTGCACTAATAAAGGACCAATGTGTGAGACCGTTTCCCTTAATTATTTCTCTAGGCCTTCCCTGCTTGTTAGCAGGGGCGGCTCCAGGCACCAGCGCAGTAAGCGCGTGCCTGGGGTGGCAAGCCACGGGGGGCGGCGTGTCAGTCGCTGTGAGGGCAGCAGTCAGGCGGCCTTCGGCGGCGTGCCTGCGGGAGGTCCGCCGGTCCCGCGGTTTCGGCGGCAATTTGGCGGCAAGTACGCCGAAGCCGCGGGACCAGCAGACCACCCGCAGAAACAGCGCCAAATCTGCGTGACCGCGGACTGCCGTGCTTGGGGTGGCAAAAAACATAGAGCCGCCCCTGCTTGTTAGATCCCAGAAGTTCAAGTTTCTCATTGTTTTGCATTTGTTATGATAACACAAGAGTTTCTGGTTTGTTAAGATACAACCAGTGTTTTCCAAGTGTCTAGTGATTTGGGGACCTTGAGACACTCAAAAGGCATCTGATTGCAGAGGGCAGATGCTCAATGCTTTCCAAAAATCCAGAGTGGTGTAAGACATCCTTATTTTTAAATTCTTATTCAACAAGTATTAAGATTTAAGTCAAATGTGGTTTCCCCCCTTATGATCCCCTGCTTCAATTCCTTACTTGACTTTTTCCAAGCTTAAACTCTGAAGTGCCAAGCAGTTAAAATGTGGGACCTACCAACCTGGATGGTGTTTCTTTAATATGTTGGGCATGAGGGCCCCACATGGTATCTTAAATGATTTCCCCCCCACAGACTGTATTTCTAGTTGTTATCTGCTTTTCAAAGCGTTCATTAACGCTGAAATTGTTTTCCTTTAAATGCACCAGTTATTAGAACCAGCGGAGGACAGACAAACATTTTGGCCTGAAATCTCACTTACACTTAGTGTGTCTACGTTGCAAGCAGCTGGCACGATTGCAGCACATATAGACATCTAGATTTAGCTAGATCAAAGCTAGCTTGTCTACACACGCTGTAATCGCACCTCCCGATTGCAGTGTAAAATTACCCTCTGACTCCTTTTCACCATCCTGGCAATGCACAGGGGCCATAGAGGGTAAATGAGATCAGGCCTACACTGGATAGACAGTGTCTGGTGGAGAACCTTTCAAGCTCTTTCCCAGATAGAGACAAAACCTGAACAAGCCTACATTCCAGCAGACAAAATACAAGCCAAGCTCCATGGATCTGGAAAGCATCCGTTCCAATGTCTCACTTTCTGAAGCTATAAGGTACAGTTGCTCTATTATTCACAGGAAACCTCTGATTGATTGCCATGAGAATGGCAAAGATTGAATGATGCCAACTCTGCATTCTGCCTTGGGAAGTCCAAATGTCTGAAGCCAATAAGGTCTCCCTTATCCTCTCACACTGAATCTTATGGTGACAAAGTCCAATTGCTTTAGCTCTTTCTCTACAGTTTGTATAGACCATGAGCCTGACTACCCTATGATGTATCGTATCTACCACCTTATGCTATAAAACTGCAGATGGAAGATTCATGCAGCAAGAAGACTAACAGAATACTAAGGATGTGAGAAACAAAAGCAAGCAACTTAGCACAAATGGAATCCCCAACTATATACTTCCTTTCTGTGCTCTGCTGTAGACAGGTACTTAGGGCAAGATTTCGATCTCTGCAATCTTGGTGTGAATCTAATAACACTCCAATGATTTTAATGATGTTACTCTGGGTCGACAGTGGTGTACTTGAGATTAGGTTGTCAAGTATCAGAGGGGTAGCCGTGTTAGTCTGGATCTGTAAAAAGCAACAGAGAGTCCTGTGGCACCTTTAAGACTAACAGATGTATTGGAGCATAAGCTTTCGTGGGTGAATGCCCACTTCGTCGGATGCATGCATGCCAACGAAGTGGGCATTCACCCACGAAAGCTTATGCTCCAATACATCTGTTAGTCTTAAAGGTGCCACAGGACTCTCTGTTGAGATTAGGTTCAGGCCCCTAGTTCTATAATAATGTGCATTTTCCTAGCATTGTGGATTTGCCTCAACCTATGAACATAGTTTCAGCATCATTTTTAGTGAGTGAACTTCATATTTTTATGACAGTTTTAGTATATTTACACTGAGAAAGTGTGTCTATTCACCATTAATTACAGTAAATAGAAACACAGGACTTGCCAGACTGGATCAGAGCAGCTGTTGGCTTCATCTAGCCCAGTATCGTGTCCCTGACAGCGTCCACTACTAGCTACTTTGGAGGAAGGTTCAATAAACGACTGGAATGTTTTGAATAACTTGCCCAGAGGGGAAGCTCCTTCCCAATCCCCTCAGGTAAAAGGTTGGTGTAAAGGATCCAAGGAAGGGGAAGCTAAGATAAATATATTCTCCCATGGAAGGAGCAATCTTAAGAAAGTTCATAAGGCCCTTAACTCAGGGCTCTGGTTCAGAACTCCTAACTTTAGCAAATAAAAGTATCTGGGGCCAGTCCCGCTAATCCCCTGTAGCCACAGAACAGCCTACAGCAGTTCATTCCATTCTAGGCTCAGGCTCTCACTCCTAATCAGCAGCCTCTTCCTGTTTAAGTGGCCCAGGGCAAGGGGATCCTTGATTGAACCTGTTTATTTCAGATGCAAGCTCCAGACTGTTTTCTTAAATTCTTGCCATCAATGCTGTTCCACAGGTTAATTGTGCATTGTGTAAGAAACTATTTCCTTTTACCAGCTTTACATTTACTGTCATTACATTTCATTGAATAGCCCCTTGTTCTTGCATGATGAGAAAGGGCAAAGATGAGCCCTTGTTTTCCCTTCTCTCTACCAGTATTATCCTCTCTCTCTTTATTATATCGCCTCTTATTCATCTCCCCAAACTAAAACTTTACAATCCCTCTTTATACTGAATCCTCTGGTCATCTCCATTGTCCTCTCTGAACTCCCATCTACACGAGAAAGGATAAAGAAAACCCAGTACTCCAGGGCAGGAGTACTACCGTTTTCAGAACGTTTCCCCCCATTCTATTTGTTAGGCATCCTAACCTTGGGAAGTCAAGGGTTTTTAGCGGTCCATCATTTAACAGATTGCCTTTTCTCTATTCCACTACAAATTCAGGTTCCTGCCCTCCCTCAGCACCAAACTTCCTGGCTAACTACCTACATATAAGGCCTTCATCACCATAGTGCCTGAGCACCTCATAATCAATAAGAGGGAAGGAACATCCACATTTTACAAAGGGGAGACTAGGGGTACATCTATACTTACCTCCGGGTTCGGCGGTAAGCAATCGATCTTCTGGGATCGATTTATTGCGTCTTGTCTAGACGCGATAAATCGATCCCAGAAGTGCTCGCCGTCGACACCGGTACTCCTGCTCCGCGAGAGGAGTACGCGGAGTCGACAGGGGAGCCTGCCTGCCGCGTGTGGACCCGCGGTAAGTACCTTGTAGTTCGAACTAAGATACTTCGACTTCAGCTACGTTATTCATGTAGCTGAAGTTGCGTATCTTAGTTCGAACTGGGGGGTTAGTGTGGACCAGCTTTAAGACATAGATAGGGGCATTAAGTGATTTGCTCAAGATGGCCGTACCAAAGTCAGGATTTAAACCCAGATCCCTTTAATCCCAAGACAGTACCCTAGCTAGGAGGCTATCCTTCCTCTGTAGCAATCTTTGGAGGCCAATAAGGACTGAGTATGTATTAAACGACTGAGTTCAGACGGGGCTGATAATAGTTTGTTAGGGAAGGCCTTACAGCTATCACAGAAGTATTGCTTCATTGTCAGCATTTGACCTTGAAGCAGGTGCTTTCTATTTAAGCATTGTCTCCTGGACCTGGCGCAGCTCTGCACGCTGCAATTGTTGTACCTCAGAGCTTATACTGCGCTTGAAGTTGGGACTAGACAAAGTAACAAACCATCAGTAGTAAAAAAGCATCAGAACAACTTCATCTATTGATATAACCTGCTGTGTTTTCTTCTGCAACTTTACAAAACTGCATGAGTCTTAATCACACAGGCATAGCCGCTCCATTTTAAAGAAACGCACGGGGAAGAGTTCTGAGAGGATGGGAATGTCCACAAACAGCCCCCTATGGCAGGGGTGGGCAGACTAAGGCCTGGGGGCTGCATCTGGCTCTCCAGACATTTTAATCTGGCCCTCGAGCTCTCGCTGGGGAGTGGGGTCTGGGGCTTGCCCTGCTCTGGCGCTCCTACACGTAGGGGCAGCCAGGGGGTCCACACACTGCCCCTGCCCCAAGTGCTGCCCCCGCAGCTCCCATTGGCCAGGAACCGCGTCCAATGGGAGCTGCGGGGGCGGTGCCTGCAGACAGGGCAGCGCGCAGAGCCCCCTAGCCCCGCCTCCGCATAGGAACCGGAGAGGGGACATGCTGCTGCTTCTGGGAGCTGCTTGAAGTAAGCGCCGCCCAGAGCCTGCACCTCTAACCCCGTCCTGTGCCCCAACCCCCTGCCCCAGCACTGATCTCCCTCCCACCCTCCAAACCCCTCAGTCCCAGCCTGAAGCACCCTCCTGCACCCCCAACTCCTCATCCCCAACCCCACCCCAGAGCCCGCACCCCCAGCCAGAGCCCTCACCCCCTCCCGCACCCCAACCCCCAATTTCATGAGCATTCATGGGACGCCCTACAATTTCCATACCCAGATGTGGCCCTCAGGCCAAAAAGTTTGCCCACCCCTGCCATATGGAGATATTCCTGGATTATTACATTGGTAGGGCTGGATTTGTGTAGTGTATTGGAATAGGGGACTATCCCTTTAAAAATTTTGTGAGCCTTCCAGTGATGCTTGCTGTGTTCGATGTTGTAGAAGCTGCCTGATTGCAGTCAAAGCAGAAGTGCGTATGTAACTAGGCCTTGCATGTTTCTGTCTGCTTAGTAAACATGGTGATTTGGGACCCAACTGTGCCAGTGAGATGTCTTTGTATTGTTTTTATTATGAAAAGAGCAAAAGGTACAACACTTTACTCCCCTCCCCTTCCCTTCCCTCCCTGCTTCTGCCCTCTGTAGGGGATTCTGGCCTGCAGACAAGGATTAAAGCCATAGGTCTACTGACTAAATAAGTTCTGTGTTTAAATCATTTTCTCAGCTTGTTTGTGTCTCATCGAACTATGCCCTTCATCTTGCTAAAGACATTTGAAGATGTACGTTGGCCACAAGGACTGACTTTGAAAACATGGTCACGGACAAGACGGACCCTGGAAACTGATGCCACAAAAGCTCTAAGAAGGGAATATTGAGCAGCACAAAATTCCTGACACTCCTGGCATGTGTAAGACACCAGCAGTCTGACTACAATCTGGGTCATTTCACTCAAAGTGGAGGAAACTGTAAGATAGGAGTGATGGTAGTTCTGTAGGATACAATTCTGCAGAGCTATAAAAGTATCAGCAAAATGTTGCAAGCAAGTACTGGGACTCTCAGGATAGTCCCCTCAAACAGTTCATTCAGCTGAACTGCGCTAATTACGGAGTTCGTTAGGCCTGACATTGAAGGTGTAAATCCCCAGAAGAATTGCATGAAGGCGTGGAATATTGGATAATTCTGTCAACATACCACATGGGACAGATTTCCAGCACCCACAATTGGGGTGAGATTTTCAAAAGAGCTTAGTTCCCGTTCTGGATCGTAAATAGAGGCCAGGTTTTCAAAGGTTTTGCTCATCTTCCAAAATGCCAAACAGCTGCAGAGAAAGCCCCTCCCATACAAACATCCTGCTTCAGCTTTTACCTTCACAAAAATTGCACTAAAGAGAGAGGCAGGCTAAGTTGCCCACAACTAGCACCAAAACTTAGCTTGTTGATCTAGAAGTGTGAATCTCATGTTGTGCGTGAGGGCAGCTGGGTTCAAAAGCCAGACACGCCCTACTTTCTGGGATGGACCTATTAGGACCATTCCATCTCTCACATCTTGTATGGCAATTTATTTGGAAACTGACTTTTTAGATTTCCATCCTGATGCCAGCATTAGAAAACCTGTAACCAATCCAGTGGAAACACTAGGTAACAAGAGGAAGTTAATTTAGACCATGCAAGGCCAAATCCTCAAATGGTGAAAAATGCCATACCTCCATCCACTCTCTTCTATACACCAGCTGAGGATCTGGCCAACTTTCTCAGATGTAATGCTTTTTACATATCCTGATACTTGACATAGACACATGTAAACTTACATCTCTGTGTTAAAGTCACATGAGCTCAGTGATAAATCAGAGGAAATCAACAGCTTTGGTTGCCTGGTGCACTGAGGGAAGACATGCCTGCAGCCGTGGCATGTAAGGGTTTGATACGTTTGCTTCCGTACAAGCCAGGAGAAAACCACTTTAGATAACCTATTGCCCAGAATTGTCACCTTTCAATGTCAGATCAAGTCCAGTGGCTGTGTAGCTTTGGGGTAATTATTATTTGAATTTTCAAGTCACCTACAGCAGTATGTCTTTCTAAGAGGGGTGCAGTCTAATGAGCCACAGCTGCCCTAATGAAGCAGAAGTAATTAGCCAGCATGATTCCATCACCTGCAGCAAGAGGTGACTCCTATCACTCCGTTACAGGCACACGCCACTTGATCACAATGAGCTTAATCGGCAAATTTGCTTCACTGGGACATCTCCTAGGGAGCTAATTAAGCCCAATGATAATGAACAACTACTGTTTGACTGTGACAATATTAACAAAAGTTCTGCTAAGACACAGAGGAGAGAGCACCCTCTAATGAACCACCAATAGCCATCTAGCAGCAGCATGCCTCCTAAAATCACAGTGAGGTATTGGGAGCAGTGCACTCATAGAAGGAATAGCTACCCACTCAGCACAACTTCCTGCAGCCCCCTCCATGCTCCTCGGAGGTCTCCCATGCCGACGCTGACCAAGCTTGACCATACTTAGTTTTTGATAGGAGCACACTTAGAAACATTTTGAGATGCTGGCAAATATCATGGGTGCCAGCAACTGGGACATAGGCAGTCTTACCTAGCGGTTAGAGCCAGAAAGAGGGCCCTAGAGTCAGAACTAAGAGTCAGGAACCAGGAGACAAGCCCAGGATCAGAGTCAGAAGCCAGCCAAGGGAGCAGGGCTATTTATGTATTAATTACCAAAGGGAAAACGGCCATTTTGGAGCCTTGGTCTGCGGCATCCTCCATGGCACTGGCAGTACTGAGTGCACTGTCAGAGGCTGTGAACTATGTTCTGCTCTGGTTTTCAAACAGTTCAGCAAACAGGGAAACAGCTAAAGAAAGGGCTCTGTCCTCCGATTGCAGTAGAGCTCCACTTGCAGCTGAGGAGAGAGATTGGGGCAGAGGATATAAATCTTTGGGGTTCCCCAATCTTAGGAGATTGCCTGGAGAGTGACTCAGCCTCTGGTGCCACTTAGAGCCGCCACAGGGAAACTGAGCCTCAATGCCAGCAACAGTGGTGCTCCAGCCATGCTACTCATCACTAGCCATACCCCTGATATGGCCTCTGTGCCAGGAGCTATGAAGCAGGGGTGATATAGAGCTGCCTACATCTCAATACCAGCCAGGGATTCCCTTCTACCCAGGGAAACTTCAGCTGCCTTGTTGACCAGTCTCTATGGTCCCTTTGCATTGCTGGAGCAGCACAATGGGGAATTGGTTGTCCCAAGTGCCCAGACCCTCAAAGGTATTGATTTCAATGAGAGTTAGGTGCCTGAAGACTTTTGAGGATCTAGAACACAATGGTTAATTTGTAGACAGTAAGGAGGTTCTCCCATCCATACGAGATCCCTCCAAAAGCCCCTGCCATTCTCCCCAAACAACTTAATACAACCTGTTATCACAAAACTCTCTCTCCCTAGCTCACTCACAAGAAAGGGCTAGCTGTAGGAATTCCTGTGTAAAGTACTATGGCCAGTGTCATGCAGGAGCTCAGACTAGATGCTCAGAATGGTCTCTTTTGGCCTCAGAAATCGGAGAGTGTGGCATGTGATTACACTGCTGTAGGGCTGAAATGGGGAGGAATGCAGGTAACCTAGTTAAACTAGACAGGTTTGCTCTGTAGTGTGTAGCACAGTGAGCAAAGGGGAGCTGATCCTCTTGAATGTTTCCCACTGCAGCCCTGTAGGCAGGGCCTATTCGATTCCAGTCTGTCTCGTGCCACCTCCAGTGGATATCCTCTCCCTCTTGCAAGCCTTTTTTCCCTTCCAGGCTGAAGCTGGAGGAATGGTAAGTGCCATTTATTCAACTCTTAAGTGGATGGAATTCGAACGCGACGTGAATATATGTATACGTTCCATCATTGCTTTTATGCTCTATGAATGGCTGGAGGGAAAGGATTCCCCCCCCCCCCCAGTTTGAGTGAGTAAAAAGAATATAGGCTCTTAGCACAGCACTTATGTTCAACTTAATTTAAAAAAGGGTTAATAAATGCAGCAGCTGTACGCTGCAGGCCTTGGCAGGAGTAGACTTACTTCAGCAGGGCTGCAAGGGGGGAGGTAATCCCAGGTCTGGAAAGAGGAAAAAACGTCCACTAATAAAGGATAATGGGGATAATATGCATGAACTATTTCAGGCACAATCCTACACTCTCAGGCAGGAAAGTAAAGGGGTGTAAAGCATCCCCGTACTCCCCTGCGTGGGTTACTGAGGGTATGTCTCCCCTAAATGCAGCACGTGGAGACATAATCCAGCTAGCTCATGTACTACAGCAGGGAAGCCGTGGCAGCCTGGGCTAGGCCCCTGAGTAAGCACCCAGGCAGGCTAATACAGGCTGCACTGAGCCTGTGCTGCCATGCGGCACTGCTACCAGTACACAAGCTAGCTCGGGTATGCCTATATGTGCTGCAGTCACACCTCTGATGGCAGCGTTTGTAACCTCTTAGGGATCGGGACGCTGTGCCCTCCGCCTCCTTCAGAACTGCCGCATCTCACCCCTGGGAGCATCGCCTCGCACATGGCAGATCTGCTTTGACCTTCCCTTCGGTTGGAAATACACAGGACTGGCCTTACCGTGAGGCAAACAGGTGCCAGACTGTGGGGGCACCACTAGGCAGGGCCGGTGCCACCATTTAGGCAAACTAGGCGGTTGCCGAGGGCGCCAAGATTTGGGGGCGCCAAAAAGCGGTGCCCCCAATTTTTTTACAGCGTTCCTACGCCCCCTCCCCGAGCGCGCGGTCGCCACTCCACTTCTCCCGCCTCCCAGGCTTGCAGTGCCAATCAGCTGTTTGGCGCCGCAAGCCTGGGAAGGGAGGAGAATTAGAGCGGGGGCGGCGTGCTCGGGGAGGAGGCGGAGCAGAGGTGAGCTGGGGTGGGGAGCTGCCGCACGGCTCCCCGGGGAGAGGGAGCTGCTGCGGGGGGGGGGGGGGGGGGCACCTCAGGGTGGGGGGGGAGCTGCCGCGGGGGGGGCGCCTCAGGGCGGGGGGGGGCGGGGAGCTGCCACAGGGCTGGGGGGTGGGGGGTGGCGCAAGGTGGAAGTTTCTGCCACTAGGACCCAGAGTGTAGAAAATTGTGTCTGCTGCTGGTGCATATGTATTCTCTCTGCTCTAGATGCACAGAGATGGTGGAGTGCTGTGCTGGAGGAAGGAGGGCACAAGAGACATAACAGGCAGGCAGGAGAAAAGGTGAGAGGGAATAACAGAAAGCAGCAGGAGCTGCAGGGAGAGAGACGAGGAGGAGCCTCTTATGTACCTCTCTAGAACCCCCAGGAGCCTGGACTGATTATTACATGAGTATTACAGTTGTCATTAAATGAGTACAAATCTATTTATTAGAGTGGTGCCTAAGGACTAACCAAGAATGGGCCCCCATTGTGCGAGGCGCTGTACAAAAAAGAGGAGCAGATGCTCCCTGCTCCAAGGAGCTTGCCATCTCTACAGACAAGACAGACGCAGGGCAGGGCACAGGGTATAACACACAAGCAGAGTATGCAGGGTGATGGTAGCAAGTATCATTTTAGTTCTGGGGGTGGTGGGACCAGCTAAATGGAAAGAAAAGTGCAGGGAGAGGGGACATTGAAAGTGTGGAAGGCATGTGAAGGGTGCAGGGCAGAAGAGGGTAAAAAGGGCAGGTGTGGGGTGAAGCTGAAGTGAAGAGACCAAGGGACAGGGAGGGTTGGAACAAACAGCCCATCAGTGCAGGGCTGAGAAAGTCCAGTCGAAACTGCAGAAAGTTCTCTGAAGGTCTCTGCTTCTGTCCCTATGGGCTGGAGTCTCTGCTCTCTGGCTGGTTCCTCCTTACAGTTTTCCCCCAAGGCTACGTGAAGGGGGCAGAACTTCCTGGGTCCTAGTGCCCCACAATGGGGAAAGGTCTCCTCTCACAATTCTCATTCCAGAGGCTACTGGAAAGAGGGGTGGCCCCTGCTGGGCCCCATCTTTCCCCCTCCTCCCAGTGCAGCGGTCCCTGCATTGGCTGCTTCTGCAAAATAAATAATGTAGTATTGGAAGGGTATGGTTACCGCTGTACAATGCAGTGTGTGATGTTTGTTTCTCTGATGTGTGCAGTAAGGGGGGCTAGTAGCAGTGACTGGAAAGTGCGTATGATGGAGAATGTATTTAGTGCCCTGGTGCTGGTTTATTTCACAGTCAGTCCATGTCTCCAGTCTCTGGGGTTCTTTACCGTTGTCATAACACTGCCTAGAGACCGGTATTGCGTTAGGTGTGAATATTGCCTTCACTTATGCTTTAAAGTGTTTGCTGGGTTGTGGGGAAATAACGTTTTCCCAGCGTAACGCCACATCAATTAAGTGTTTTGTGTGAGAACAGAAATTAGAAATGGAAGAGACGTCTTAGGCCACAACTTGCTTATTCACCTATCCGTTCCGCCTGGCTTCTTGCTGCTATTCTGCCAAGCTGAAATGCAAATTGGCAACAATTACCGCAGACAAGACTGAAACATTGAGGCATTGTTACTGTGCTGGGGGGAGTGTTTACCTCTGCAGACATTTTGAATAAGTATCTGAGACCCCTTGAAGTGAATGGGGTGCTGCTTTTAATGGGACTTTTCCTAGTAGATCCAAGCCATCGTGCTGTGTGTTATTGCCTGGAGAAGCATTTCAGTGTTGTTGTGCCTTATGTCTGTAGGATAACAGGCATAAGCACTGACTCCATGGGTGCTCTGGGGCTGGAGCACCCATAGGGAAAAAATGGTGGGTGCTGAGCACCCACTGGCAGGCCCCCTATAAGCACCAACCCCTCCCCCCAGTGCCTCCTGCCCATCACGATCAGCTGTTTTGCAACATGCAGGAGGCTCTGGGGGATAGCGGGGAGGAGCAAGGACGCGGCACGCTCAGGGGAGGGGGCAGAATGGGGCAGGAAGAGGCAGAGCGGGGGTGGAGAGGGGGTGGAAAGAGGGGGGTGGGGCCTTGGGGGAAGGTGTGGAGTGGGGGTGGGGCCTGGGGCAAAGCCAGGTGTCGAGCATCCCCCAGCACGTTGGAAACTTGGCACCTGTGACAACAAGGCTTTTGGTTTAACAGTTCTGTGATTGTTTTTATTCAGTACAGTCTACTAAAGCCTTAGTAAGGATAAGGTACAGAAATATTATTGTGAACGTAGCATCTAGAGGCCCTGGCTGGGATCAGAGTGCCATTGTGCTGAACACAGAGACAGTCCCAGCAGCAAAGACTTTACAATCGAAGGAAACAAGATGGACAAAGCGTAGGAGGGAAGGGAAACAGAGTGAAAGGACATGCCTGTTGCTGAGCCAGAAATAAGAATCCAGGTCTCCCAAGTCCCAGCCCAGCGTCTTATCCACTACCTCCCACCTATGTAACACTGTATAGAATGCTATTGAATAGTAAGCAAAGTAAGAGCATGAGTTTGGTGGTTTGAATTGTGCCTGGCCTTGTCCAGGTGCCCAGTGAAGGAAAGGATGAAAGGAACCTCCTTCCAGACTCGTGTGCTGCTGCTAGATGACCTCTCATTCAGCTGTCCAGTTTACAGGCCAAGGCTGCAAAGCAACTCCGTTAAGAGATTTTCTCATGCTGCTGCTGAGAAAAAGAACATGAAGGAGGCCCCTGCAGGCTTTACTGTAGTCATGGTTAGGGAATGTCCCATGGCAGTCCTGGTGAAGAGAGCAAGTCATGGGAAGGTAGTTTAAAAATTCAGCTGAAGGTCACAAGAATTGCTTTATATCCAAAATAACTTTTGTCTTTCCATAGTTGGTGACAATAGTGACCTATCCGGGTTGCTATATCAGAGCCAATCCTTTACAAACGAACTGCATTGCATTCCCCCATGGTAATGATCTGTGTGTGTGTCTGGAGGAGGGGAGGGGATCTGAGATCTAACCGGGAGGCAGTTTTGTTCTGAAGTCGTTTTGTCCTGCTTGCTGCGCTTTCTGCGCAGTCCAGCTTTTAGGGACCCTCTCCTGAAGCTCACATGGCACTCTCTTCAACCACTAGAGTCTTACCCATTCACAGCATGTTTAATGTCATGGAGTGAAACCCTGGCTCTACCCAAGCCAAGGGGAGTTTTGCCACTGACTTCAAACAGGGCCAAGATTTTGCCCACTGATTTTAAAAGCACTCTGTAGTGGTGTGGCCACTTATTGAGCACCCCCTTGTGGCCAGCGGTTGCTTTACAGGTCCCCTGCCCTAAAAGTCCCTTCTTACAGGCCCCTTAAGCACCCCGTCCCCTGATGGTCTCTTGTGGGTCATAATACTCCTTCTTTAGGGTGGTTTAATGGCAGACAAGGTTCACACAAACCTCAGAGTCCTTAATAGCAAAATCGTCCAAATAGTTCTCAACACAAAGTCCAGCATCATAAGCAGCTGTGCTAGGATTGCCAACTTTCTAATTGCACAAAACCCAACACCCTTGCCCTGCCCCACCCCTTCCCCGAGGCCTTGCCCCTGTCCCGCCCCTTCTCTGAGGCTGTCAAGGCTGATTCCCCACTCTGGCACTTTGAGTGCAGAAGGTGGGGGCCCGCAATAATTCTAATAATTAATACTGGCCACTCCAGGCTTGTATTAAACTCCCAAGGTCACAGCTTTTCTCTGACCTTGGATGGGTAGATGCTGCCACCACCCAAATGCAAAAAACCCCTTTGGACCCAGGAAGGCGCACTTGGGAATTCCTCCCTGTGGGGTACCCTCAAGCCCTTTCACCCCCGCCTCCGGGGAAGAGCTGAGAAAGAAAACAAAGGAAATCAGCTGTTGCCACCAGCTAATTAAACAACATGTACAAACATCTTAGGACACCGAAAATCCAATCCTGTTCTTAAAAAAAGGTAAACTTTATTAAAAACAAAAAGAAAGAAAATACATCTGGAACTTAGATTTAAAAAGAGCAAATATAATAATTAAGCATCAAGAATGGTTTTCTTGAGGTCCAGCTTAAAGGTTACAAGCAAAACAAAAGCATTTGGGGGTTAGCACAGAGGAGTCCACAAGCCATAAAGAAATAAAAGAGATAAACCTAATTGCGTCTTTCTAGACATTTCCTGATTTACTTACATGTCTGGGGTTTCAAATAAGTCAGTTCTAGGTATGATTTAATGATTTTTCAGACCTGGCTTGAAGCTTTTTACAGCATAGTTCCCGCCCTGTCCTGCTCTGTCCCTTCTCTCTGGAGAACAGCAACAGACAGACCAAAGAGGAGTCTTGTTTCAATTTTTAAAAGTTCTAGCCTTCCCATTGGCTCTTTTGGCCAGGTGCCCACTCACTTCCCTTTTCCTATGCATAGCAGACCGACTTTTTAACCCTTTACAGGAAAAGCAAGTAGAGAACAGCTACCAAGAGGGATTTTACAGCTAACTAGATGGCTGGGTGTCCATAAAAGGGAGCTACCCCCCGCTTCATTTATCACAGAGGCCCTGACCCCACACTCACTCCAACCCCTGGCCCTCTGTTGCTCGCTTCCCCCACCCTCACTCACTTTTACTGGGCTGGAGCAAGGAGTTGGGATGCGAGAGGGGGTGAGGGCTCCAGCTGGGGGTCCGGGCTCCGTGGTGGGGCTGGGGATCAGGGGTTTGGGGTGCAGGAGGGGACTCTGGGCTGGGACCAAGGGGTTTGGAGTGTGGGAGGGGCTCAGGGCTGGGTCAAGGGGTGTGGGTGAGGGTGCGGGGTCTGGGAGGGAGTTAGGGTGTGGGAGGGGGTTCTGACCTGTGGCAGGGGAGTGGGGTGCAGGTGGGGGTTCGGGCTCCGGCCAGGCAGCGCTTACCTCAGGCAGCTCCCAGTAATTGGCACAGCGGGCAGGGCCGGCTCCAGGGTTTTTGCCGCCCCAAGTGGCGGGGGAAAAAAAAAAAAGCCACGATCGCTTTCGTCTTCGGCAGCAAGTCCTTCCCTCTGAGAGGGACCCACGGACCCTCCGCCGAATTCCCGCCGAAGAGCCGGACGTGCCGCCCCTTCCCCTTGGCCGCCCCAAGCACCTGCTTGCTCAGCTGGTGCCTGGAGCCGGCCCTGACAGCGGGGCTAAGGCAGGCTCCCTGCCTGCCCTGGCTCATGCTGCTTCCAGAAGCGGCCAGCATGTCTGGCCCTAGGCAGAAGCATGGCCAGGTGGCTCTGCACCGTTCGCACACCCTGCACCCACAGGCGCTGCCCCTGCAGCTCCCATTGGCCGCAGTTCCTGACCAATGGGCAGGGCCGGCTCCAGGCACCAGCTTACCCAGCAGGTGCTTGGGGCGGCCACTTCGGAGAGGGGCGGCACGTCCAGCTGTTCGGCGGCAATTCAGCGGCAATTCGGCGGACGGTCCCTCACTCCCGCTCGGAGCGAAGGACCTCCCGCTGAATTGCCGCCGCAGATCGAGATCGCGGCTTTTGTTTGTTTGTTTTTGTTTTGTTTTTGTTTGGCTGCTTGGGGCGGCCAAAACCCTGGAGCCGGCCCTGCCAATGGGAGCTGCGTTGCCAGCGCTGGGGGGCAGCACACGGAGCTACCCTGATCGCCCCTGCACCTAGGGGCCGGACATGCTGGCCGCTTCCGGGGAGCTGCGCAGAGCCAGGGCACAGGGCAGGCAGGGAGCCTGCCTTAGCACTGCCGAGCCGCCAACTAGACTTTTAATGGCCAGGTCAGAGGTGCTGACTGGAGCCGCCAGGGTTCCTTTTCGACCGGGCGTTCTGGTCGAAAAACGGACGCCTGCCAATCCTAAACTCTGCCTGAAGCTGCCAGGCCACACCCCTCTCTGGCTGGGGCTCAGCCCTCTGGCCCTGCTTCAACGCACACTCTCCCCCTCAGCCAGAGGTCAAAGTAAGCTGGTATTCCCCAGTACGGCGTACTGGCAAGAGCCGGTGCGCCGTACCGGGGCGGCCCGGCTTCCCCAGGTGGCAATTTAAAGGGCCTGAAGCTCCCAGCAGCGGCTGGAGCCCCAG